>NC_048569.1:49049268-49733643 GCF_013265735.2 Oncorhynchus mykiss | reverse complement strand
TGATCACACAGTCGTCCGGAACTCTCATGCATGCCTCAGTGTTGCTTGCCTCGAAGCAAGCATAGTAGTGATTTAGCTCGTCTGGTAGGCTCGTGTCACCGGGCAGGCAAGCCCTGCCACATAAGACAAGCGTCGGAGCCGGTGTAGTATGATTCAGACTTAGCCCTGTATTGACGCTTTGCATGTTTGATGGTTCGTCCCAGGGCATAGCAGGAATTCTTGTAAGCTTCTGGGTTATAGAGTCCCTCACCTTGAAAGCGGCAGCTCTACCCTTCAGCTCAGTGCAAATGTTGCCTGTAATCCATGGCTTCTGGTTGGGGTATGTACGTACAGTCACAATTGATAAAGCCAGTGACTGATGTGGTGTACTCCTCAATGCCATCGGAAGAATCCCGGAACATGTTCCAGTCTGTGATAGCAACACAGTCCTGTAGTTTAGCATCTGCTTCATCTGACCACTTTATTTTTAGACCGAGTCACTGGTGGTTCCTGCTTTAATTTTTGCCTGTAAGCAGGAATCAGGAGGATAGTTGTGGTCGGATTTACAAAATGGAGGGCGAGGGAGAGCTTTGTATGCATCTCTGTGTGTGTGGAGTACAGATGATCTAGAATTTTTTCGCTCTGGTTGCACATTTAACATGTTGACAGAAATTTGGTAGAACTGATTTAAGTTTCCCTGCATTAAAGTCTCTGGCCACAAGGAGCGCCGCTTCTGGGTGAGTGGTTTCCTGTTTTCTTATTTCCTTATACAGCTGACTGAGTGCGGTCTTAGTGGTATGGTTAGGGGTTTAGTGAAGGCAGGTCATTTTTTACCCTTAGGACAAGGGGATTATACAGAATGTTAAGACTACAAGGGGGGATTTGTTGAAATATGCTTACTGCTGTTATGACTGATATGCAATAATCTGTATGCCTACCGATCAGTGTTGACTCAAATACAATGTTGCCAATTATTTACATAAAGGGACATCACTATCCAATCTATGTTGATACATTGCCAAGTGGTATTGTTACAGCTGAAGGACGATATTTGCTTTCAGGAGTGCATTACAACAGTAATTAGAGATATTGGTTGTCGAGTCAATTATACCATGTCAATTTAAAGTCACATTTTTTTGAATAAGTTAGCGAGTGGAATCATGGACCCTGCTTCGTGAAAAACCCCTGGTCTCAGATCCAAGCGAAAATCAGTGACATTTCCAAGTCTCCCTTGTAAAAGACATGCATTGTATTCTGACATCAATTGGACTTCATGGATAAAGGTTAAAAAAAAGTTTCAAGGATGTACTAGACACCAGAAATGTTAGGTGTTAATGTGTTGGATTCAAAGCCAAAAGTATTTAAATACAGGTTTAAATCACATTATTAGTTGTAGATACTAATAGATAGTAGATACTGTAGATACTACTCCAATATCTAGGCGACATACACGTGTTGTTCTCTTATCACTAAGGTTGAGCATGTGTCCAGCATGTTTTCTGTCCTGTCAGAATATTATAGCTGGACACCAGCCTACCGTGCCTCACACTGTAGTCACTTTCTCAGACCAATCCTTGACCAGACTAAGCACTAAGTCAAGCATTTAGCTAATGTCTCAAAGAGTTCCTGATCAAAAAAGCCAGGATGATAGCCTGGTCCCAGATGAGTTACAAGGTGCAAGATGGCACAAACACAATGTCACATTTCGCGAGTGAAAAGACAACCAAAACAGATCTCTGATCATGCTACCAATACTAAACTTTCAGGTAAAAATTGTACTATTCGGCTACTTTTTAATAGAAGAGCACCAATATGTAAACAAGATAACATTCAGGAACAAGAAAGAGAAAAACAAAAAATAAACTGGCATTTTGCAGCTTATGTAAATTGCTCGAGAAGAAAGACAAAGTCAGTCTTTTGGCATGTTACAACCACTCAAGAAGACACCCACTGGGTTTAATTCAACATAGCAGCATTAATACAAAATTGCGCATTTATTAAATTCACAGTTTTCCAAACTATGTGAATTGGCAGACAGTGGTTTGTCTGTCTTCTGGGGGTGGGCACTTGTCAAAAATAAATAAAAAAATCTAATATCATCCAATGACTTGTAATATATTCTGTACAGTATTTTGCCATATTTGGAATCTTAACATTTCCCACTCGCTCATTCATTCACATACCACATTAAAAATATCAGATCAAATAAAAAAAAAAGAAACTTCTCAAACAAAATCTCATTTGAGTACAATAATTTACAAATTCAAAAACATAAAACAGCAAAATTAACAGTCCCTCATTTACATATCATGATATCGATGATAATGTTTCCTCAAAAGAATTTCTTTGCTGCTGCTTCTTGTTGACTCCTGTAGGCAGGAGAAGAAACAAGAAAATAGAGATTGAATTGTGAGAAACAAAAATGTAACTACAATTTTGAATTACCAAAGCTAATAAAGTGAAAACAAGATCTCATTCTTACTTGTACACGATGTAGCTGAAGAACAGGACTGATTGGATGACCACAAAGACCAAGAAGTGAATAGTACCCAGACAGGAAGGCATTTTAGGAGAGTCAGGGCATTTCTCTCCCTGATTTTCACTGGGGCTCTACATGCATTACAAAACAAAGAGTAAAAACACAAATCCAATGCTCTTTCCAAATTCATTTGTTGAGACTTGATGTGGTTTTTACAGCGGTTTACTGTAAGATAAGTTATTAACAGACCCCATTGCGTGTGATAAGGTGTTCGATGTTCCTCTTGACCACGTGTAGATGTTCCTGGATTTCGCTGAAGTGTTGCACCGTCTTATATGTCCCCATGCTCACTGGGTTGGCTTGGTGCTGAGTGGCGCCGATCTGCTTCAGAGACTCATGGAAAGAGTTTCTGAGGAGAAAAAAAACAGTGTCACGTATATCTGTTGAACACAGCTGATGCTGCAGTAGAAGAATGCATAGAATAGAACAAAAAAAAGATTTAGCCATTTTCTACATCTCATCTCACAACAGCGCACCAGAAAGGGTAGCGAAGAAATCCATAGCCCATGGTAAATAAGATCTGACAACATTAACAAGATCTAACAACATTAAACCAGAAATGGAATCAATAGGATTTCAGTTTGATATAGAATGAAGGTCATTGAATATTTTAATATCTTTGTATATGTAAATTATCCCAAATGAAACATGTGAATTTGGAGTAAAAAGAATGATTAAATGAAAGCTTGGAAATTATTCAATCTTTCCAATAAGGTAAGAAATGTTTGGCTTTTCCCTACATTATGATAGTGTGTGAAGACGTTAATGTGTGACCCAGACATAAAGGCAGGTTTAACCATGATGACACTAAAGATATTGGACCGTTGTCTGTGAACAATGCCCAGACCACTTATCTGGATTAAAAATAGGAAGATGAGGCAGAGACGCTGAGCCAACACAGATAACACACATTCCCGATTATTGTACAGCACACACAGAACTCTTTCATACATCCTTGCTCACTCACAAATGAGACATCTGTACAGATTTAACAAACTATTTTGGACAGCGAGAGGGTGACAGGAAAGTTGGTAGGAGAGATAGAAGGGCAAGAGGTCTGGATTCTAACCATCGCCAATACTGGGATATGAGCTCTGAAGGCAGTGGCACAAATCGGTGTCACAACAGGCAACCCGGAAACTACTTTAAATGATAGTGTGGGCTTCCTGCAGTTTGTTTTATTAAGTCCAGCCAAAAGTCCTCTCCAGAGATAAGAAATTACTGCAAATGTACTGTAAATGAACAATTTATAATCTTAATATTACAGTGAATTGTCCAAATTCATCTTTTGGATCTTCTATTTAGCTAACAAAAGGCAATTTATCCTTAAAGTTGAAACAAAATCTAATCATCCAATAAAAAAGGACATGATTGCTAAATTAATCCCATGGAGTGATTCCATTCAAAACCAGGACAAAAAAAAAGACTGATTCGGGAGATTCACAAAATTGAATATATAGAATAGTCCTTTTGAAGAATTGTAACATCTGAGAAAAATACCCAAAGACACTGAAGCAGCAAACTGTGAAAATGAATGTGCGTCATTCAAAACTTTTGGCCACGACTGTATATATATTAAAAAAAATTGATTAGGCAAATGCTTCCATATATTGTTGAACATAATATAGTCTATGGGCATGTCACAGTTCGAGAGTGGGATCTCTGCTAGTTTAAAGTTAAGGACCATTTTATACAGAGAAATTGGCATAGAAGGCAAATGTAACAAACTACAGCCCTCATTTTACTTGTATCATTTGCACATCCTGCAAATCACCAGCAGATCGAGCATTTTGAATTCAAATTGGATCATAATTCTTAAACTAACAGATTCCACTCTGGAACTTTTATATGCTTGTACAGTATATTATGTTAACAGTATAGTCGTGGCCAAAATTTTGAGAATGACAAATATTAATTTTCAAAGTCTGCTGCCTCAGTGTCTTTAGATAATTGTCAGATGTTAATATGGAATACTGAAGTAAAATTACAAGTATGCCATAAGTGTCAAAGGCTTTTATTGACAATTACATGAAGTTGATGCAAAGACTCAATATTTGCAGTGTTGACCCTTCTTTTTCAAGACCTCTGCAATACTCTGGGGAGTTTCCTGGCCATGGACCAAAAATATGGATGTTTTGTTCCCCGAGCCACTTAGTTATCACTTTTGTAATTTCCGTCATGCTGGGAAAGGCATTGTTCATCACCAAACTGTTCCTGGATGGTTGGAAGAAGTTTCTCTCCGAGGATGTGTTGGTACTATTCTTTATTCATGGCTGTGTTCTTAGGGAAAATTGTGAGTGAGCCCACTCCCTTGGCTGAGAAGCAACTCCACACATGACTGGTCTCAGGATGCTTTACTGTTGGCATGACACAGGAGTGATGGTAGCGCTCACCTTATCTTCTCCGGACGCCCCAAACCACCGGAAAGGGGATTCAGAGGAAGTGACTTTACCCCAGTCCTCAGCAGTCCAATCTTTGTCCCTTCTGCAGAATATCAGTCTGTCCTTGATGTTTTTCCTGGAGTGAAGTGGCTTCTTTGCTGCCCTTCTTGACACCAGGCCATCCTCCAAAGGTCTTCGCCTCACTGTGCGTGCAGATGCACTCACACCTGCCTGCTCCCATTCCCGAGCAGGCTCTGTACTGGTGGTTCCCCGATCCCACAGCTGAAATCAACTTTAGGAGACTGCCCTGGCGCTTGGTGGACTTTCTTGGGCGCCCTGAAGCCTTCATCACAACAATTGAACTGCTCTTGAAGTTCTTGATGATCCGATAAATGGTTGATTTAAGTGCAATCTTTCTGGCAGCAAAATCCTTGCCTGTGAAGCCCTTTTTGTGCAAAGCAATGATGATGGCATGCGTTTCCTTGCAGGTAACCATGATTGACATAGGAAGAACAATGATTCAAAGCACCACGCTCCTTTTGAAGCTTCCAGTCTGTTATTCGAACTCATATCAGCATGGCAGAGTGATCTCCAGCCTTGTCCTCGTCAACACTCACACTTGTGTTAACTAGAGAATCATGATGTCAGCTGGTCCTTTTGTAGCAGGGCTGAAATGAGTAGAAATGTTTTTTGGAGATTCAGTTCATTTGCATGGCAGAGGGACTTTGCAATTAATTGCAATTCATCTGATCACTCTACATAACATTCTGGAGTATATGCAAATTGCCATCATACAAACTGAGGGAGCAGACTTTGAAAATGTATATTTGTGTCATTCTCACAACTTTTTGCCACGACTGTACAGAACAATTTACCACATCCAAAATTGTGTTTTTTCAAATATTCATGTTGATTTGTCATTATTCAAAAGTAAAAAATGTTTCTCTTGAAATCAAAATACTCATTACAGTACAAGCGGTAAAGCGTCATGACAATAATTGCTGCTTTGTAGCACCTACAGATTAAACATTATGGAGTATAAAAATGAGGCCTGAGTAAGAAAAATGTCATATGCCAACTTAAAAAAATTATAAAAAAATAAAATCTTAATTATGCTTTTAGATACATATGTCAAACACACAAAAGTATGGAGACACCCCTTCAAATTAGTGGATTCGGCTATTTCAGCCACACCTGTTGCTGACAGGTGTATAAAACCGAGCACACAGCCATGTAATCTCTATGGAACAAACATTGACAGTGCCTGACCTCACTAATGCTTGCGGCTGAATGGAAGCAAGACCCAACAGCAATGTTCCAACATGTAGTGGAAAGCCTTCCCAGAAGAGTGGAGGCTGTTATAGCAGAAAAGGGGGGACCAACTCCATATTAATGGTTCAAAAGTTTGGGGTCACTTAGAAAATGTCCTCATTTTTGAAAGAAAAGCAATTTTTTGTCCATTGAAATACAGCTACAATAGTAATTAACAACATTAACAATGTCTACACTGTATATCCAATCAATTTGATGTTATTTAAAATGGACAGTGTCAAAAACAAGGACACCAAAATTGTGAACGGTAGTGTATGCATGTAGGTACAGTTGAAGTCGGAAGTTTACATACACCTTAGCCAAATACATTTAAACTCAGTTTCACAATTACTGACATTTAATCCTAGTAAAAAATCCCTGTCTTAGGTCAGTTAGGATCACCACTTTATTTTAAGAATGTGAATCATCAGAATAAATAGTACAGAGAATGATTTCCAATTTAATTTCTTTCATCACATTCCCAGTGGGTCAGAAGTTTACATACACCCAATTAGTATTTGATAGCATTGCATGTAAATTGTTTAACTTGGGTCAAACTTTCCGGGTAGCCTTTCACAATAAATTGGGTGAATTTTGGCCCAGTCCTCCTGACAGAGCTCGTGTAACTGAGTTAGGTTTGTAGGCCTCCTTGCTCGCACAAGCTTTTTGAGTTCTGCTCACACATTTTCAATAGGATTGAGGTTAGGGCTTTGTGATGGCCACTCCAATACCTTGAATTTGTCCTTAAGCCATTTTGCCACAACTTTGGAAGTATACTTGGGGTCATTCTTCATTTGGAAGACCCATTTTCAACCAAGCTTTAACCTCCTGACTGATGTCTTGATGTTGCTTCAATACATCCACATAATTTTCCTTCCATTGATACCATCTATTTTGAAGTGCACCAGTCCCTCCTGCAGCAAAGCACTCCCACAACATGAAGCTGCAACCCCCATGCTTCACGGTTGGGAATTTGTTCTTGGGCTTGCAAGCCTCCCCCTTTTCCTCCTAACATAACAATGGTCATTATGGCCAAACAGTTCTATTTTTGTTTCATCAGACCAGAAAACATTTCTCCAAAAAGTACAATCTTTGTCCCCATGTGCAGTTGCAAACCATAGTCTGGCTTTTTTAATGGTGGTTTTGGAGCAGTGGCTTCTTCCTTGCTGAGCGGCCTTTCAGGTTATGTTGATATATGACTCGTTATACTGTGGATATAGATACTTTTGTACCCATTTCCTCCAGCGTCTTCACAAGGTCCTTTGCTGTTGTTCTTGGATTGATTTGCACTTCTCGCACCAAAGTACGTTCATCTCTAGGAGACGGAACGTGTCTCCTTCCTGAGCGGAATGACGGCTGCGTGGTCCCATGGTGTTTGTACAGATGAACGTGGGACCTTCAGGCGTTTGGAAATTGCTCCCAAGGATGAACCAGACTTGTCGAGGTCAATCAAAATGTTCCATACTGAGAAAACGATTGTTTTACCCTACACACTTCGGAACTCAGCGGTCCTGTTCTATGAGCTTGTTTGGCCTACCACTTCGTGGCTGAGCCGTTGTGGCTCCTAGACAGTACCACTTCACAATAATAGCCCTTAGTTGACCGGGGCAGGTCTAGCAGGGAAGAAATAGCTGGATCCACATATTTTTAAGGGGTGTCCAGATATATTTATTTTAGGCAAAACTATATCTGGCTTATTAACTATAATGTAGTAATACATAAATGTGACAATAATTGCTTGATTGAATCAGGGGATATAGGATTATTATTGATCAATGTATGGGCTCATCGTGATAGTTTCTGTAGCATAATTTGATTGACATAATAAATGTTTACAAATACAGTATAGATGCACATCTGGCCTATAACCTCTTATGTATCTCTTAGGCGCGAATCCCGATAACGAGATTGATTTGACAACATCCAGTGAAATTGTAGCGCGCCAAATTCAAACTACAAAAATATCAATATGCAACCTTCAAAAATACAAGCGTAATACATCAAAATAAATCTTAGCTTCTTGTTAATCCAGCCGCTGTCAGATTTCAAAAAGGCTTTACGGCGAAAGCAAAACATGCAATTATCGGAGGACAGAGCCCCGCATACAAACACATGAAAAACATATTTCAACCAGGCAGGTGCGACACAAAAGTCAGAAATAGCCATATTATAAATGCCTTACTTTTGAAGGTCTTCTTTTTGCAATCTTAAATGTCTCAATGACACAATGAATGGTTGTTTGTTCGATAAATTACTTCTTTATATTCCCCAAAATGTCCATTTATTTGGGGCGTTTGATTCAGAAATACACCGGTTCCAAAATGACTACAAAGTATCTAATAAATCACCTGTAAACTTGGTCCAAACATTTCAAACAACGTTCCTAATCCAACCTCCGGTATCCTAAAATGTAAATAAACAATCAAATATAAAGACAGAACACGTTTTTATCCGGTATTAGAAACAGTAAAGTGCGCTCCAGTTCACGCGCAACTAAAGCCCTTCAGAGGCTTTTCTCAAAAGAAAAACATCAAACAATTTCTAAAGACTTGACATCTAGTGGAAGCCATAGGAACTGCAATATGGGCCCTAATAAATCAGGTCTCCCATAGAAAACCACTGGAAAACAGTGACCTCTATTTTTTTCCCCTGGATGGATTGTGCTCTGGGTTTCGCCTGCCAAATCAGTTATGTTATACTCACAGACATTATTCTAACAGTTGTAGAAACTTCAGAGTGTTTTCTATCCAAATCTACTATTTACATGCATATCCTAGCTTCTGGGCCTGAGTAGCAGACAGTTTACTTTGGGCATGCTTTTCATCCGGATGTGAAAATACTTGTAAAGACTCATGATAGTTTCTGTAGCATAATTTGATTTACATAAATGTTTACAAATATAGTATAGATGCACATCTGGCCTATAATCTATAATGCAGTAACAGGTGATTGAGCTGTATTAGATTATATTCAGGTAGATTATGACCTCTTTAAATTCGTGACCCCTTTCTATAGACAATAATTAAGATATGTCTTTATTTTACTGTAGTCTCTGTTAAATTATGTTCTCTGATCTGAGAAGGGCTTTTTCATAAATTGGTCACTTGGATGAGATAAAGATTATATGCATGGTTTAATAAAATGTTCACTTACTTTCAAGGGAGATATTTTGTAATTTGAGAAACAAATTAGATTTTGTTTATACAAACGTCTTATACTGTATGACTGTCCATCAGCTCTGTGTGCTCTGTGCCATGTGGCCCTGGGATGGCTGCAAGAAAAGGCCACATTTTAGCACCATTTGTCCTCAAAGTATTAGACATCAGTCTTTAAAATACATCCTTCATACACAGATACAAAACACGGGCTCCTTCTGATTGCTTTCTTGATGTCGCAGTTCCCTCGAGAGCTTGATACTTATAGCCTTCCAATTGCTTTCATTTGACAGTATTTTTGGCTTTGTAATCATCTTAAATTGCTTCTAGACAATATTAAAAGGAAAGGACGTACCCCTCCTGCTAGTAATACATAACAAATGTAATTTAATCAGAAACATGATCTTGTCAAATAACAGAGGTAGCTAAAGAATAGGGACAGTTTCAAGTAAGCAGTAACACTCCCAAATGTAGAGTATGGAGCTAAGTGTTCACTGACCTCCACAAAATACCCCATAATGTCAAAGTAAAAACGTTCTGTTTTTTTCTTTTGGGGGGGGGGGGGGGGGGGGGTTTAATGAATCAAAAATATTTAGTCAATACATATTCAAACCCTTTTATGGGAAGCCTAAATAAGTTCATGAGTAGAACTTTGCTTAGCAGATCACATAAATTGTATGGACTCAATGTGTGCAATATTAGTGGTTAACATGATTTTTGAATGACTACTGTATGATTGTACCAAACACATTCAGATAATTGTAAGGTCCCTCAGTCAAATAGTGAATATCTAGCACAGACTAAAATAAAATAAAAGAGGTTTCCCAATGCTTTGACAAGAAGGGTACCGATTGGTAGATGGTTGAAAATAATTAAAAGCAGACAATGAATATCTGTTTGAGCATGTTAAAGTTATTAATTAGGCTTTGGATGGTGTACCAACACACTCAGTCACTACAAAGATTGTCAACTGACCGAGGAAGGGAACCACTCAGTGATTTCACCATGAGGACAACAGTGAATTTAAAACACAGCTACAACATTTAATGACTGTGATATGAGAAAACTATGCATGGATCAACAACATGGTAGTTACTCAACAATACTAACCTAAATGAGTAAAAAAGGAAACCTTTACAGAATAAAACATTCAAAAACATTCATCCTGTTTGCAACAACAATAAAGGAGCACTGCACAAAATGTGACAAAGAAATGTACTTTTTGTCCTGAATACAAAGTGTTATGTTTGGGGCAAATCCAACAACACATGGCCGAGTACCACTTCTTATTTTCAAGCATGGTGGTGGCTGCATCATATGGGTATGCTCGTCATCAGCAAGGACTGTATAGAGTTTAAACTGAAAACCTGATTCAGCTTTTCAACAGACAGTGGGAGATGAATTCACCTTTCAGCAGGACAATAACCTAAAACACAAGGCCAAATCTACACTGCTTATCAAGACAAAATTGAATGTTCATAAATGGTCTAGATATAGTTTATTCAGACTTAAATCTGCTTGAAAATCTATGGCAAGACTTGAAAATGGCTGTCTAGCAATGATCAACCACCAACTTGATAAAGCTCAAATCATTTTTTAAAGAATAATAGGCAAATATTGCACAATCCAGGTGTTCAAAGCTCTTAGATTTACAGAAAAAGACTCACAGCTATAAATGCTGCCAAAGGTGTTAACATGCATTTACTCAGGGGGGTGAATACTAGGGTTTAAAGTGGGAACCGGATTACTGAGATTGTCTGGCCAAACCAACTCTGGTTTCCCGGGATAATAACTGAGAAACCAGTAAATGTATTTATATGACATGAAATGGAACTTAACTTATATGCAATGTCTAAATCTGCTTTCGCATGGCCTTCTCTACTCTAACTACCTGCATGATCAACGATCCAACGCTCAGAGTGGCTGAGTGTGCGCACTGTTGGACTATTACAACATATTTACTTTATTGTTTGTGCTGAAACTGTACACATGACCTTGAAATGCAGTTAGTAGGTCTATGGGAATAAAATTGGCACCAGCTTTTGAGCTAACGGTTAAGTAGGCCTACCTACTTTTAGTAATTCAAAAAATGTTGACTGTGTAGTAGAGCTTCACTAAAAGTAATGCCACAAGGCAGAACGCTAAATCTGCAAGCGTAAAATACAATTTAGCCTACAGGCGGTTTGACAAGTTGATTGATCCAACATGCAGGCTGGCCTACACTCCAAACACTTGGGAGGTAAGTACAGAGAAGGGGCTTCAGCAAGAGCACGGGGGTTTTACTAGCAAAACGTCTTAGAACTATGCAGTCTTACCTGAAGCTGACAAGAAATTCAAGCAGAAATGGCTGCAAGTGATGGATTCTTCTGCCATGCCAATGCAAACAGCATTGTGCTACACACAACATCTACCATATCTGCCAGACATTCCAGTGTACTGCAGTCCAATTTCATCTGGAGTTATTTACCAAACTCTTCCTTTACATAGCCTACCCCTGTAGCTTGTCATCACGTACCCCTGACTTGCGAAAGTGACTCGCAATCTTTCTCACTTTCTCCACTGTGCTGCGCAGCTCCCCTCTCAACGACTACTGGTTGTCTGTTTCTTCGCACTCCCCATCAACACCAAGTTTGTGTAGCCAGATGGCTCACTTAATTTATTTTATTTACATAAGTATTCAGTAAGTATTCAGACCCATTGTTATAAGACTCGAAATTGAGCTCAGCCGCATCCTGTTTCCATTGATGATCCTTGTTGTTTATACAACTTGATTGGAGTCTGTGGTAAATTGAATGGATTGGAAATGATTTGGAGAGGCACACACCAGTCTATATAAGGTCCCACATTTGACAGTGCACTACAGAGCAAAAACTAAGCAACGAGGTCAAAGGAATTGTCCTAGAGTTCCGAGACAGGATTGTGTCGAGGCACAGATCTGGGGAAAGGTACCAAAACATTTCTGCAGCATTGAAGGTGATAAACAAATACAGACAAACAAAACAAAACAAAACAATGGTCTATGCTACTGCACTTACCTCAACTCGTTCAGGTTTCTCAGTATCTCCTGTTGTGTTGCGACCACTGCACCCATTTCTTGACTAGGAGCCTAAAGACGATAAACAATTAAATTAATAAATGTTTTATACCTAAGGATAGATTACTGAAAGATGTTTGAGTAAAGGCATCTTTCCTTTTTAGTAATAAAACTGGCATACATACAGTGCCTTCAGAAAGTATTCATACCCCTTGACTTTTCACATTTTGTTTTAAAATGTATTAAAACGTATCAATTAACTAAATCGAGTTGTGTAGGCCAGTGACAAAAACACACCCACCACCCCATAATGTCAAAGTATAATTATGTTTTTACAAATGAATAAAAAAGGAAATGCTAAAATGTGGAAGCAGAATATGATTGAAAATGAGATTATGTAGTCTGAACCTCGTTAGCTTCTTACCAAAACCCATGGCAAAAAAGTTCAGGAAACATGTTATTTCACCTTTATTTAACCAGGTATGCCAGTTGAGAACAAGTTCTCATTTACAACTGCGACCTGGCCAAGATAAAGCAAAGCAGTGCAACAAAAACCGAATTACATTTGGGATAATACAAATAGAAAAGTATAAATACTGTGTGTGCAAATGTTGTAAGATTAGGGAGGTAAGGCAATAAATATGCTATAGTGGCAAAATAATTACAATTTAGCAACTAAACACTGGAGTGATAGATGTGCAGAAGATGAACGTGCAAGTAGAGATGCTTGGGGTGCAAAGGAGCAAAAATAATATGGGGATGAGGTAGTTTGGTGGGCTAAAATGAGATTGCGAAAAAGACTGGCTATTTACACAGGAAAAGACCAAAGACAAAGACCGATACAAGACGGCGCTGCAGTAGAACATGTGTAAAACAACCCTATTTCGACCCTAAGCCTAAATAAGTTCAGGAGTAAAAATGTGCTTAACCTCTCTTGGGTAGGGGGCAGTATTTTCACGTCCGGATGAAAAGCGTGCCCAAAGTAAACTGCCTGTTACTCAGGCCCAGAAGCTAGGATATGCATATAATTGGTAGATTTGGAATGAAAACACTAAAGTTTCTAAACTGTTAAAAGTATGTCTGAGAGTATAACAGAACTGATATGGCAGGCGAAACCCCGAGGACAAACCGTTCCCTCCAAAAAACAGCCTACCACAGCAATGGCTGTCACTTTTATTATAAGGTGAAATCCTCCCAGATTGCAGTTCCTAGGGCTTCCACTAGTTGTCAAGTCTTTAGAAAGAGTTTCATGCTGGTTTTTGGAAAAATGAGCCAGAAATGTTAGGTTTTCTAGGTGGCTCCCATTTTGGCTGTAGTGTTTCCAAGCACGTGAAAGAGAGAGGGTTCTTTTGTATTTTTCATCGGTAAAGACAAATGATTCTCAGTCTTAAATAAACAATACAATTTAAGTATTAGGGTACCTAAGGTTTGATTATAAATGTTGTTTGACTTGTTTGGAAAAGTTTATTAGTAACGTTTGGGAATAATTTTATATGCATTAATAATGGAGGGAAACTGGGTTAATTACTGCCTGAAGCACGCCAGCTAAACTGAGTTTTTATGGCTATGAAGGACATTATCGAACAAAAGGACCATTTATGATGTTCTGGGACCTTTTAGTGCCAACAGATGATCAAATGTAAGGCATTTATTATATCGCTATTTCTGACTTTCAGGCACCTGCCTGGTTGAAATATGTTTTATGCTTTTGTATGCGGGGCGCTGTCCTCAGATAATCGCATGGTGTGCTTTCGCCGTAAAGCCTTTTTGAAATCTGACACAGCGGCTGGATTAACAAGTTAAGATTTATTTTGATGTATTACACTTGTGATTTTATGAAAGTTAAATATTTATAATTCTGTAGTTTGAATTTCACGCTCTGCAGTTTCACAGGATGTTGGCCAGGTGGGATAAATAAATTGCATTTGCTCACTGTGTGCAATAATAGTTATATAAATTATTTTTGAATGACCACCTCATCTCTCTACCCCACACATACAGATATTTGTATGGTCCCTCAGTCGAGCAGTGAATTTCAAAACACAGATTCAACCACTAACAGGGAGGTTTTCCAATGCCTTGGAAAGAAGGGTACCTGCTGGTAGACTTGTAAAAATATTTCCCTTTGGGCATAGTGAAGAAGTTAATCACACTTTGGATGGCGTATCAATACACCCAGTCACTACAAAGTCTAGGTCCAAGAGGCTTCTAAACAGCTTCTACCCCCAAGCCATAAGACTCCTCTTCAAATGGCTACCCAGATTATTTGCATTGCCCACTCCCCCTCCCTTTTATACTGCTGCTACTCTGTTATCTATGCAGTCACTTTAATAACTCTACATGTACATATTACCTCAATTACCTGGACTAACTAGTGCCCCTGCACACCGACTCTGTACCTCATGTATATTTTTTATTTCACCTTTATTTAACCAGGTAGGCAAGTTGAGAACAAGTTCTCATTAACAATTGCGACCTGGCAAAGATAAAGCAAAGCAGTTCGACAGATACAACGACACAGAGTTACACATGGAGTAAAACAAACATACAGTCAATAATACAGTAGAAAAAATAAGTCTATATACAATGTGAGCAAGTGAGGTGAGATAAGGGAGGTAAAGGTAAAAAAAGGCCATGGTGGCGAAGTAAATACAATATAGCAAGTAAAACATTGGAATGGTTGATTTGCAGTGGAAGAATGTGCAAAGTAGAGAGAAAAAATGGGGTGCAAAGGAGCAAAATAAATAAACAAATAAACACAGTAGGGAGACAGGTAGTTGTTTGGGCTAAATTATAGATGGGATATGTACAGGTGCAGTAATCTGTGAGCTGCTCTGACAGCTGGTGCTTAAAGCTAGTGAGGGAGATAAGCGTTTCCAGTTTCAGAGATTTTTGTAGTTTGTTGCAGTCATTGGCAGCAGAGAACTGGAAGGAGAGGTGGCCAAAGGAAGAATGGGTTTCGGGGGTGACCAGAGAGATATATCCGCTGGAGTGCGTGCTACAGGTGGGTGCTGCTATGGTGACCAGCGAGCTGAGATAAGGGGGGACTTTACCTAGCAGGGTCTTGTAGATGACATGGAGCCAGTGGATTTGGCGACGAGTATTAAGCAAGGGCCAGCCAACGAGAGTGTACAGGTCACAGTGGGTAGTATATGGGGCTATGGTGACAAAACTGATGGCACTCTGATAGACTGCATCCAATTTGTTGAGTAGGGTATTGGAGGCTATTTTGTAAATGACATCGCCGAAGTCGAGGATTGGTAGGATGGTCAGTTTTACAAGGGTAGATTTGACAGCATGAGTGAAGGATGCTTTGTTGCGAAATAGGAAGCTGATTCTAGATTTAAATTTGGATTGGAGATGTTTGATGTGAGTCTGGAAGGAGAGTTTACAGTTTAACCAGACACCTAGGTATTTGTAGTTGTCCACATATTCTAAGTCAGAGCCGTCCAGAGTAGTGATGTTGGACAGGCGGGCAGGTGCAGGCAGCGATCGGTTGAAGAGCGTGCATTTTTTTTTTTTTTTAAATTTCAGAGCAATTGGAGGCCACGGATGGAGAGTTGTATGGCATTGAAGCTCGCCTGGAGGGTTGTTAACACAGTGTCCAAAGAAGGGCCAGAAGTATACAGAATGGTGTCATCTGCGTAGAGGTGGATCAGAGACTCACCAGCAGCAAGAGAGACATCATTGATGTATACAGAGAAGAGAATCGGTCCCAGAATTAAACCCTGTGGCACCCCCATAGAGACTGCCAGAGGCCCGGACAACAGACCCTCCGATTTGACACACTGAACTCTATCAGAGAAGTAGTTGGTGAACCAGGCGAGGCAATCATTTGAGAAACCAAGGCTATTGAGTCTGCCGATGAGGATGTGGTGATTGACAGGGTCAAAAGCCTTGGCTAGGTCAATGAATATGGCTGCACAGTATTGTTTCTTATCGATGGCGTTTAAGATATCGTTTAGGACCTTGAGCGTAGCTGAGGTGCACCCATGACCAGCTCTGAAACCAGATTGCATAGAAGGTATGGTGGGATTCGAAATGGTCGGTAATCCGTTTGTTGACTTGGCTTTCAAAGACATTAGAAAGGCAGGGTTGGATAGATTTCGGTCTATAGCAGTTTGGTTCATGAGTGTCCCCCAGAGTGACCCCCCCGTTTGAAGAGGGGGATGACCGCAGCTGCTTTCCAATCTTTGGGAATCTCAGACGACATGAAGGAGAGGTTGTACAGGCTAGTAATAGGGGTGGAAACAATTTCGGCAGATCATTTTAGAAAGAAAGGGTCCAGATTGTCTAGCCCGGCTGATTTGTAGGGGTCCAGATTTTGCAGCTCTTTCAGAACATCAGCGGAGTGGATTTGGGAGAAGGAGAAATGGGGAAAACTTGGGCAAGCTGCTGTGGGGGGTGCAGTGCTGTTGACCGGGGTAGGGGTAGCCAGGTGGAAAGCATGGCCAGCTGTAGAAAAATGCTTATTGAAATTCTCAATTATAGTGGATTTATCGGTGGTGACAGGGTTTCCTATCTTCAGTGCAGTGGGAGGTGGTGTTCTTATTCTCCATGGCCTTTACAGTGTCCCAGAACTTTGAGTTTGTGTTGCAGGAAGCACATTTCTGCTTGAAAAAGCTAGCCTTGGCTTTTCTAACTGCCTGTGTATATTGGTTTCTATCTTCCCTGAAAAGTTGCATATCACGGGGGCTGTTCGATGCTAATGCAGAACGCCATAGGATGTTTTTGTGTTGGTTAAGGGAAGTCAGGTCTGGAGAGAACCAAGGCCTATATCTGCTCCTGATTCTACATTTCTTGAATGGGGCATGCTTAATTAAGATGGTGAGGAAGGCATTTAAAAAAAAAACATGCATCCTCTACTGACGGGATGTAATGTAATGACCTGACTAAATCATAAAGGAACAATTGTCCAGACTGAGGCTTGAGTTTACAAATTTATGGTTTATTAACCCAACTTTACACGTGGCCGTAGCCCACGCCAAATAAACGAAAGATACCCCACAAGCCAACCGTGACCTTATCCTGTGAAGCCCAGACCTAAGAGTTATATAGTCTCGCTACGGTTATTTTACCGCTGCTCTTTAATTATTTGTTACTTTTATTTATTTTTTTAATGTAAAAAAAAAAAACTGCATTGTTGGTTAAGGACTTGTAAGTAAACATTTCACTGTAGGGTCTACACCTAATGTATTCGGCGCATGTGACAAATACGATTTGATACAGGCGTGCTTCCTAACTCAGTTGCCGGAGAGGAAGGAAACCGCCCAGGGATGTCACCATGGTGACTTTAAAAGAGTTGGGAGTTTAATGGCTGTGGAAGTTCTCTCCCAAGGATGTATCAACAACATTGTAGATATCCACAATACTAACCTAATTGACAGAGTGAAAAGGAAGCCTGTACAGAATAAAAATATCCCAAAACATGCATACTGTTTGCAACAAGGCATTAAAGTAATACTGCAAAAAAAATGCAGCAAATGAGTTGCACTTTTCCTGAATACAAAGTGCTTTCTTTGGGGCACATCCAATACAACACATTACTGAGTATCACTCTCCATATTTTCAAGCTTAGTAGTGGATGCATCATGACCTAAGCACAGGTAAAATCCTAGAGGAAAACCTTGTCCAGTCTGCTTTGTACAGGAGTTGCTTTCCAAGAATACAGTGCATGTTCCTGAATTAGTTTTGACTTAAATCTCCTTGAAAATCTATAAGACCTGAACATGGTTGCAATGATCAACAACTAATTTGACAGAGCTTGAAGAATTTTTAAAATAATAAAATGGGAAAATGTTGTACAATCCAGGTGTGTAAAGCTCTTCGATACTTACCCAGAAAGAGTCACATGTGTAATCACTGCCAAAGGTGGTTCTAACATGTATTGACTCAAGGGGTTCAATACTTATATAATCAAAATACGTATATTAGTGTTTTATTTTTCATGCATTTTTTTTTTTAAATGCTAGAATTTTTCCTCCGCTTTTACATTACAGTATTTTGTGCAGATTGTTAACAAAAAAATCATTTTTAATTTCACTTTGTAACAAAATGTGGAAAAAGTCTAGGGTTGTGAATAGTTTCTGAAGGCACTATGTCCATGGCCTGTGCTCGACTTGGGCATGAGCTAACTGGAGCAGAGTACCAACACCTCAAGATTTTCTGCTCGAGTTACTGCACCTTTTATAGAATATTAGCACAAAAGTATTTCCTGCAGAGTACCTGCACCTAAATATAAACAGGACCGGCATACACCATTATTACCAGCACCTATTTCAGTTCAAGTCTAGCAAAGTTAATGGCTATATTGAGGTGAACAAAACAGAGTAAACGTCTGAGGTTCGTGGTATAGTCTGCAATGGTACTAATGAATGAAACCTTCCCTCCTTGATGCAAGGCATCTGTCAGAGCAGTAGGTAGTTGTAATTGTGTGCATAATGTAAATGTCTGTGCGCACGAGCGTACAATCAAACTTCCTACCTGTCCCACCAACTCCACTTGGCGTTTGGATAACTCGTCTGTAACCACAGAAACATAGCGGTTCTGTTCGTCGAGGATCATGGCCAGCTGACGGTGAAGCTGTTTGATCTCCAGGTGGATCTGGTTCTGACCCTCAAACACCTGGTGGATCTCCCTGTCGTTGACACTCTCGTACATGTCCTCAACTTAACAAGGAACAGGACACACCTGTTGCATCAAGTTTTAGCATCTTGACAACCTAGCATCCATTGGTAGCATCTAGTATGTACAAAGTAACCAATAACCTGCATTAGACTTAATTTGTTTTCTGTTATTTATATTTAAGTTGTGCTGACCAACTGTGTAAACTGTAGGCTATAAAGAGTCACACACACGCAGTTGAAGTCAGAAGTTTACATACACCTAGGACGGAATCATTAACACTTAGGATGGAGTCATCAACTTGTTTTCAACCACTCCACAAATGTCTTGTTAACAAACTGAAGTTCTGCAAGTAGGTTAGGACATCTACTTTGTGCATGACAAGTAATTTTGTGAACAATTGTTTACAGACAGATTATTTCATTTATAAATCATGGTGTCACAAATCCAGTGGGTCAGAAGTTTACATACACTAAGTTGACCGTGCCTTTAAACAACTGGGAAAATTCCAGAAATAGATGTCATGGCTTTAGAAGCTTCCGATAGGCTAATTGACAACATTTGAGTCAATTGGAGGTGTACCTGTATTTCAAGGCCTACCTTCAAAACTCAGTGCCACTTTGCTTGACATCATGTGAAAATCAAAATAAATCAGCCAAGACCTCAGTAAAATAATTGTAGACCTCCACAAGTCTGGTTCATCCTTGGGAGCAATTTCCAAACGCCTGAAGGTACCACGTTCATCTGTACAAACAATAGTATGCAAGTACAAACACCATGGGACCACGCAGCCATCATTCTGCTCAGGAAGGAGACACGTTCGGTGTCCTAGAGATGAACGTACTTTGGTGCGAAAAGTGCAAATCAATCCCAAAACAACAGCAAAGGACCTTGTGAAGATGCTGGAGGAAACCGGTAGAAACTTATATCCACAGTAAAATGAGACCTATATCGACAAAACCTGAAAGGCAGCTCAGCAAGGAAGAAGCCACTGCTCCAAAACCACCATAAAAAAGCCAGACTACAGTTTGCAACTGCACATGGGGACAAAGATAGTCTGGTCTGATGAAACAAAAAATAGAACTGTTTGGCCATAATGACCATTATTATGTTTAGAGAAAAAGGGGGAGGCTTGCAAGCCAAAGAACACCATCCCAACCGTGAAGCACAGGGGGTGGCAGCATCATGTTGTGGGGGTGCTTTGCTGCAGGAGGGACTGGTGCACTTCACAAAATAGATGGCATCATGAGGTAGGAAAACTATGTTTATATATTGAAGCAACATCAAGAAATCAGCCAGGAAGTTAAAGCTTGGTCGCAAATGGGTCTTCCAAATGGACAATAACCCCAAGCATACTTCCAAAGTTGGCTTAAGGACAACAAAGTCAAGGTATTGGAGTGGCCATCACAAAGTCTTGACTTCAATCTTATAGACAATGTATAGGCAGAATTGAAAAAGCGTGTGCAAGCAAGGAGGCCTACAAACCTGACTCAGTTACACCAGCTCTGTCAGGAGGAATGGGCCAAAATTCACCCAACTTATTGTGGGAAGCTTGTGGAAGGCTACCCGAAACGTTTGACCCAAATTAAACAATTTAAAGGCAACGCTACCAAATATTAATTGAGTATGTAAACTTCTGACCCACTGGGAATGTAATAAAAAAACCTACAGCTGAAATAAATCACTCCGTACTATTGACATTTCACATTCTTAAAGTGGTGACCCTAACTGACCTAAGACAGGGAATTTGTACTCGGAATTGTGAAACTGAGTTTAAATGCATTTAGCAAAGGTGCATGTAAACTTCTGACTTCAACTCTCTCTCTGTGTGTATGTATATATACAGTGCCTTGCGAAAGTATTCGGCCCCCTTGAACTTTGCGACCTTTTGCCACATTTCAGGCTTCAAACATAAAGATATAAAACTGTATTTTTTTGTGAAGAATCAACAACAAGTAGGACACAATCATGAAGTGGAACGACATTTATTGGATATTTCAAACTTTTTTAACAAATCAAAAACTGAAAAATTGGGCGTGCAAAATTATTCAGCCACCTTAAGTTAATACTTTGTAGCGCCACCTTTTGCTGTGATTACAGCTGTAAGTCGCTTGGGGTATGTCTCTATCAGTTTTGCACATCGAGAGACTGAAACTTTTTCCCATTCCTCCTTGCAAAACAGCTCGAGCTCAGTGAGGTTGGATGGAGAGCATTTGTGAACAGCAGTTTTCAGTTCTTTCCACAGATTCTCAATTGGATTCAGGTCTGGACTTTGACTTGGCCATTCTAACACCTGGATATGTTTATTTTTGAACCATTCCATTGTAGATTTTGCTTTATGTTTTGGATCATTGTCTTGTTGGAAGACAAATCTCCGTCCCAGTCTCAGGTCTTTTGCAGACTCCATCAGGTTTTCTTCCAGAATGGTCCTGTATTTGGCTCCATCCATCTTCCCATCAATTTTAACCATCTTCCCTGTCCCTGCTGAAGAAAAGCAGGCCCAAACCATGATGCTGCCACCACCATGTTTGACAGTGGGGATGGTGTGTTCAGCTGTGTTGCTTTTACGCCAAACATAACGTTTTGCATTGTTGCCAAAAAGTTCAATTTTGGTTTCATCTGACCAGAGCACCTTCTTCCACATGTTTGGTGTGTCTCCCAGGTGGCTTGTGGCAAACTTTAAACAACACTTTTTATGGATATCTTTAAGAAATGGCTTTCTTCTTGCCACTCTTCCATAAAGGCCAGATTTGTGCAATATACGACTGATTGTTGTCCTATGGACAGAGTCTCCCACCTCAGCTGTAGATCTCTGCAGTTCATCCAGAGTGATCATGGGCCTCTTGGCTGCATCTCTGATCAGTCTTCTCCTTGTATGAGCTGAAAGTTTAGAGGGACGGCCAGGTCTTGGTAGATTTGCAGTGGTCTGATACTCCTTCCATTTCAATATTATCGCTTGCACAGTGCTCCTTGGGATGTTTAAAGCTTGGGAAATCTTTTTGTATCCAAATCCGGCTTTAAACTTCTTCACAGCAGTATCTCGGACCTGCCTGGTGTGTTCCTTGTTCTTCATGATGCTCTCTGCGCTTTTAACGGACCTCTGAAACTATCACAGTGCAGGTGCATTTATACGGAGACTTGATTACACACAGGTGGATTGTATTTATCATCATTAGTCATTTAGGTCAACATTGGATCATTCAGAGATCCTCACTGAACTTCTGGAGAGAGTTTGCTGCACTGAAAGTAAAGGGGCTGAATAATTTTGCACGCCCAATTTTTCAGTTTTTGATTTGTTAAAAAGGTTTGAAATATCCAATAAATGTCGTTCCACTTCATGATTGTGTCCCACTTGTTGTTGATTCTTCACAAAAAATACAGTTTTATATCTTTATGTTTGAAGCCTGAAATGTGGCAAAAGGTCACAAAGTTCAAGGGGGCCGAATACTTTCGCAAGGCACTAATATATATATATATATATATATATATATATATATATATATATATATATATGCTCCCAGTAATTTATTGGGTGAACCACATTTCGGCTTCAGTGCATTCTTCATCCTGAAGAGGGAAGGCACTGATGCCGAAAATGTGGTGTTATAACCAATAAATTACGGAGAGCTTATATAGCGTGCATCTCTCTTTAGTTACATTTAATTGACCAAACTATTGAATAATAACATCAATATTAAATAAGTATATTAGTCTCAATATAAAAGCATAGCCAAAAAAGTATAACACATTTTATTGAGTGAAACTAACTGGGTTCTCTCTGGACTTCCGGATGCTCCTTCTGATAGTCCTCTTTCTTTTTGTCCAGCTCCTGCTGAAAGTTCTCAAATTCCTCCTGGTACTTGTCCTGCTCCTCCTTGGGCATCTCTGCTTCAGGTGCAGGCTTCAATGGGATAGAAAACAACCACTCTGAACCCACACCGTAGAGACCGAGGCCCCTTACTTACATCATACTTTATCATTCCCCTATTGAAATACCCACACAATTTCACTCAGATCTTCTTCCAATTAAATATTACTGGAGATTGGTATAACTAAGGACTGGGAGTGGTAGAAAATAAAATGAGTTACCAGCTCTGAGAGGTATAACTAAGAAAATCTAGTTACCAGTTCTTGGCCAGGTTCTGATAGTCTGAACGTCAAGAAGGACAGGACATCATGGTCATCTGGAAGACGGAAAAAAATGCATTAAACATGAAGTATCATGATGCAACGTTAAGCAAGGGCATCAATTGGGTATGGCAGTCGCCATATCCAAGTTCAACACCAACAATTTAAAATAGGCTATGAAAATCGTTCCAATTCCGATTAAAAAGCAAATACAGTGTAGCGGTATTAGCAGGCTGGCTTTAGGACAATGCGGTTAGCCCTGAGCAGGGGGGGGGGGGATGTTTTCCCAGCTGGCTGGCTTGAGGACTGTGAAAAGCACATCGACACAGCTCTGCAGTGAACAGCAAAACGTCTCTCAAAAGATGGCTGTAGATGCTGTTTGACTTGACATGAAACTATACAAGCCAAGGTGATAAAGGCTGGAGTTAATTTATGCTTTTAAATTGCATGACATGTTTTAAATTGAGGAAATGCAGTAAATGAACTTTATAAAAATTTCTTGTCACTTTTCCATAACCTGGGTTTAGCTGAAATTTAGCCTGACAATAATAATCCTAATGTGACAAAAATCAGTTAAATCAATGTTCACAGAAGAGTCAAATCTAATTAGAAAGGAATGACAGACAAACGTGCTTTTGGCAAGTTTAATAATGCATTACAACCACATAATGCATTACACCTGCAGGCCTTAATTAAATTGTTACCAAGTACCACCTGCTAGACCACCCGTGGCAGCTGAGATGCCAAAGTAGCCCTCCTGAGGAATGATCATGTTGTCCACCTTGGTACAGAACTCATAGTCTTCCTTATCTGGTGTGAAACCATTGTTGATCAGCACCTGAGGGGACAGACGACAGCACATCAATTAAGGCAATCAATTGAAATAAATGCCCAATATAAAAAGATGAGGCTATTTTTTTGTGCATAATGCAAAACTGTTCAGTATCCATGTCTCTGTTGATGTGGAGAAAAACAGAGTAAAAGGCAGAGATCAGAGTATAGACAGTGGTATCGATGAGAACAAGGAAGAGAGATTATTTGAGAACGTTGATTGAATATTGTCCTACCGTTAGTGTCTTCTTGTAGTATGTTATTTTGGCTCTGACAGGATAGGGTTTATTACGAAAGTCTCTTAAGCATGTTCCCAGGGCTTGAGTCGTGCCATCGCTGCAAAAAAAAACATCCTGTTTAGACACTAAAACTGAACACCATATTAATATAGTAGTACTTAATACAGTATATTTCAAGATAAATTAATTGGTCCCCACAAGCATCAACAATAATACAAAAGAACAAAGGCCAACGTCGATCCAAATAAAGTATGAAATACACATGCATGATAGCAGCACGAAAAGCAAGTGCAGAGGATAAAATGCTCCATATACAGTGTGATCAAACAAATAACATTTCCAAAGGTAAATGGTTTGGAGATTTGAGAAATTAAGGAAAATGTCATTTCAAATGTCCTATTATTGTAAACGGCATTTTCAGCAGTGACAAAACAGAACACTAAGACATAGGCCTAGATCAACTGGCACAGAGAAGTGATTTAAAGCTTTCACTGTCAAGGGAGATTAGGAAGAGACAGGACTATAATCTCCAACCACAAATGTACTGTGTAATATTTTCTAATCTTCTTTAAATTGTTTACATTTTCCTTTTGTGATGTCAGTGAGGGAAGGAAATGTTGACTTACTTTGGGTGATCATAAACAAGTTTGCCGTTGTTTCCCACCACCAGCACAGCAGGGTTATTTTTCTAAAACAAACAGTGAAACATTAATATACCTAATCTATGTTATGAAGGTCATTTGGGTTTATTTTATCCAATCCCAGCATATGTCCTCATCAGATCTAGGCATACCACTTGAAAGTATGAAAACAGTTTTTGTATCCAAGTGTGTATAGTATCAATCTATTATTCCTATAATTCGCATTGTAGTAATTTAATATTAAAGGTATATTATATACACTTGACTTTACCTATGATTAAGTAAATGAATGCATTATATTTTGTATTTTATGAATATATAATTAATATGGCCACCAACCTTCCCATCGTTGTCAAAGGAATCAAAGAAGATTCCGATGCCGTTCCAGTTGTCAGCAGCTCCATAGACAGGACCATCTAGGCCTTGTGCAGTGGTGAACCATATCGCCTATTAGAGGGACAGACAAACATTAAGACATGGAGACACTGAAGGTCCAAAAATACTTGTTTACAGTGCCTTGCGAAAGTATTCGGCCCCCTTGAACTTTGCGACCTTTTGCCACATTTCAGGCTTCAAACATAAAGATATAAAACTGTATTTTTTTGTGAAGAATCAACAACAAGTGGGACACAATCATGAAGTGGAACGACATTTATTGGATATTTCAAACTTTTTTTTTTTTTCAATTTAAGTTTTATTAAGTTTTCTTGTTTTTCAATCAACCAACAAAACACATTCCACATTCACAAATGTGACAGGCTTTAAAAACATTTTTAAAAAATTAATAATAATACTTTTGAAAAAATAAAAATACAATTAAAATGAATGATAAAGTCAAAAGCATTTATTTTTCTTAATCTATATATTTTCCTTGGTACATATATATATATATATACACATACATACATACGTACGTACATACGCACATATACATACACACACACACACACACACGTACTCAAAAACTAAATTAAAATAAAAACACACAAAAAAAAAAAACATATAACACTTGCAGCAGCACTATCAAGGTTCTTATCAGCTATTTCAAGCATTCGCTGAGACAACGGGCCAATAATTCGTTTTTAGGTTTTACAGTACCTTACACAACATGTATCTGCGCATTTCCCTAGTCACCTCGTTCACTCTGTCCAGTTTGAAATATAGTTGAATAGTGGAGACCAGAGTCTATCAAACTTGGGCTGTCTCTTGTGGAGGTCATAAGTGAGCTTTTCAAGAGGAAGAAAGTCAACAATCTGGTCAATCCACATTTTAAATGTAGGAGGGGTATTAGAGGCCCACAATAGAAGAATACATTTCTTAGCAAAGTATGTAATAGTCATAAGCAAATTTTCTCTGTCAGGATCAAGAACGAAGTCCTGCTGGGCATTAAGGAGATAGATACACGGGGTCATATCAAACTGTACCTCTAGTATTTTCTGTGCAGCAGTATGTATAGATCTCCCTACAGCTCCAAAATACATATATAGGTTCCACTTTCAGAGGTACATCTTTTACAGTTAGGAGACATATCGGTTTTCATTCTATGGAGTCTCAAAGGAGTATAATAAAATTTGTACAAAAATTTGTAATTAGATTCTTTCATTTTTACACTGGTAGAGGAGCAGTATACCCTGTCGCAAACCTCCGCCCATAACTCATCACTGATAGTCAGACCAAGGTCCTTTTCCCAGATTATTTTCAAAGGAGTAAAGGAGGAGCTTCCTTTCTCAGAAAGGAGTCTATAGATGTAAGATATTTAGCCTTTAATGGATTGTGCTGTGACAAGAAGGGTTTCAACTTCATTCAACTGAGTTCTAAACCTCCTCTTGGAGGTAAATGAGGAAATTACATGTCTAATTTGAAGATATTTTTAAAAAATGGGATCTTGGCACATCGAATTCACTGCAGAGCTCTTGAAAGGATTTCAGTGTAGTGGTTTTCTGATGAAATAGGTCTGAAAAGGTCCTGATTCCTAGAGTATGCCAAAGATTAAAGTTGGCATCCCTCAGGGCTTTTGGCAAGTCTGGGTTGCCTACTATAGGCGAGTGAGAACATATTTGGGAGGAAATGCCCAGGTATTTCTTACAGTCCCTCCACGCTAGTAGGGTGCTGTAAATCGCAAAGGTTTTGGCTATGTTGCCCACTTCACTAAAGTTATTAATGAATATAATTGAGCTTAAGGGCAATGAACCACAGGATTGGGCTTCTATCTGAATCCAAGTTGACTATTGTCTGTTTGTGATCCATGTTAGCATGTTGCGGATTTGGGCAGACCAGTAGTACTGTTGAAGGGAGGGAAGGGCAAGACCACCTTTAGATTCAGGTTTTGATAAAGTGGAAAACTTGATCCTAGGTTTTTTATTGCCCCATATAAATTTGGTGATGCTTTGGTTAGTTGTTTTGAAGAAGGAAACTGGGAGATAGCATGGGAGCATCTGAAATAAGTAGTTTAGTCTAGGGAGGACGTTCATACGGATTACATTCATTCTTCCTACTAAGCTAATTGGGAGGGAGATCCAGGTTTGGAGATCGTTCTTGATTCGATCCAGGAGTGGAAGATAATTTTCCTTAAAAAGGCTATTCAGATCTGGTGTTATGAAGATCCCGAGGTATTGAAACCCGTGTGTCTTCATAGAGCTGGTGAGTGTAATATTGAGAGGGCAGACAGTGGATTTGTTAAAATTGATCTTATAACCTGAAAACTTGCCATACTGAGCAATTGTGTCTAAAATGAGAGGGAGGGATTTCTCAGGGTTGGATATGTAGAGCAAGACATCATCCGCGTAAAGCGAAATCTTGTGCTGCAGGCCACCTGCAGAAACACCCATAATACTTGGATTGCTCCTTATCAGCTCTGCCAGAGGCTCCGCCCCCAACAAGTAGAGCAGCGGGGACAGCGAGCACCCTTGTCTTGTGCCCCGTTTCAGAGGGAATCTGTCAGAGTTCAGTCCATTAGTAGTCACCATGGCATTTGGATGAGAGTATAGTGATTTGATCCATTTAATAAAATTTGGGCCCATATTGAACTTTTCTAAGACTGAAAACCGAAAGCTCCACTCCATCCTGTCAAACGCCTTCTCAGCATCCAGTGAAGCCAGCAGGACAGGGGTCTTTTGTGCGTTTACTTGATCAATAATATCAAAAAGACGGCGAATGTTATCAGAAGAGTATCTGTCTCTAATAAATCCAGTTTGGTCCGCTTTTATTATTTTGGGAAGAAGAGTGTTTAGTCTTTTGGCGAGCAATTTGGTAATTATTTTATAGTCGAAATCCAACAAGCTTATGGGCCGGAAGGACGAGCAGGATAGGGGGTCCTTGTCCTTTTTTAGCAACACTGTAATGCGAGCTGTGTGCATTGAGTCTGGGAGAACTCAGTTTTTGCAGAAATCCTCCAGCATTGGCATGAAGATAGGGCTGAGCTGGGGCCAAAAAGCTTTGTAGAACTCTCTGGGGAATCCATCTGGGCCTGGGGACTTATTAGGTGGCATGGAGGTAATTGCCTCCAGGATCTCCTCAGGAGTGAAGGGGGAGTTGAGATCTTCCTGGTCGGTCTCTGATAGTTTAGGTAGCGAGATTCCCTCTAGGAAAGAGTAGAGTTCTGCCTCTGTGTGTTTTCTCTCAGAGGTATATAGTTTGCAGTAAAAATCATGAAAAGTTAAATTGATATTTTTTGGGTCATATGTGACCTCGTCCTCTGCTGTTCGGATAGCCATGATTGTACGCTCTGACTGCTCCTTTTTTAATTGGGAAGCAAGCAATCTACTGGGCCTATTGCTATACTCATGGTATTTCTGTTTAGTAAAGAAAACTTTTTTTTTATCTCCCGAGTGTAGTCCAAATTCAGTTTGGCTTTGGCTGCTTTAAGATGACTCCAGGAGGTGCTGTCTAGGGATTGTTTATGTATTTTTTCACAGCATTCCAGCTCCCTCTCAAGATCTAGCCTGTGTGCTTCCATTGCTTTTTTCTTAGAGGAAGCATATGCAATTAGATGACCTCTTAGTGTGGCTTTAGCAGCGTCCCACATTGTGGCCGGAGAAACAGGAGAGTCTTTATTGTCTTGTGTGTAGTTGTCTATCCATGTAGTTACCAATGTATGGAACTCGTCATTTGATAGCATGGAGGTGTTGAATTTCCAGCTCTTTGACCTCGGGATGTTTTTGCAGAGGTCAAAGCAGAGGTGGACAAAGGCGTGATCTGAAAGTGCTATGGGTCCGATTGTACATGTGGCTGAATTTATGAAACTCTTTGGGATAAAAATGTAATCTATACGGTAGTAGGTGTTATGGACATTAGAGTAGTATGTATAGTCCATAGATGAGCTATTATTCTCTCTCCAGATATCTATCAGTCCCATCTCTTTAGTAAGAGAGTTCAACATCTTTGCAGATCTAGGATTTGTGGTGGGGACTTGAGATGATTTGTCTAGGGTTGGGTTAAGGGTACAATTAAAATCTCCGGCCACCACGCCAAAGGAGACACAATGCTCATTGAACAGGGTTATAATTTTTGACATGAAGGCAGGAGTATCTGTGTTAGGGGCGTATATGTTTAATATAGTAATTGGTTGACCATATAGTGACCCAGTTATCAAAATAAATCTCCCCTCCGGATCAGATATGTTTTTGTCAATTATGAATGGAAAATTTTTATGGATAAGTATGGCTGTGCCGCTACTGTTTGATTTGAAAGATGAGAAATACACCTGTCCCACCCAAGCTCTGCGGAGTTTGGCATGTTCAGCATCACAGAGGTGTGTCTCTTGTAATAGCGCAATGTCTGCTTTTTCCTTTTTTAGAGCACATAGTATCTTTTTTCGTTTTATTGCATGCCCTAGACCATGGCAGTTCCATGTCAATAGATTTAAGGTACTAATCATCGTCATCGAGCAGTAATCGAACTTTAGTGCAAGTCATCGCTGGGTAAAAGTGGATAGTAATTACAGCTGCGTTCACATAAAAGGAAAATAAATGGTGTACATAAAATAATAATCTCTGAACACCCCAGCCGAGTTCCCAAACAACTCGACACATCCCGTTGGATCTATTACCCCCCCGCTCAGTCTCAATTCTGTGTTCCGAATAAAACAAAAACCGGGAACAGTTAGCAACGCACAACGTCTCCCTCTCCCCACCAAAGAAATGCCTCATCCTCTCCACCCCGCATTGAGTAAATAACACAGTTGCCCTCGTCCAGACCACAGTAAAAGAGGGGAGAAAAATAAAATCAATAGCCCAGCCTACATATGCCTCCCCCAAGGGACATAGGGAACCCCAGGTAATAATAGCAACAACAAAAAAACAGGGAAATAAAAGTAGGCTGAAACATTAGTAGGCCTAGGTTAGGCTATACAGCCCATCCCTCTCAGTTAAAGGACAATAAATATAAATTGGACGGCTATAATGACATTTAGGGGGTGGATCTCTGGATATCGGCTATATGTCGTCTTACCTCCTTTAGTAATGGCATTAATCGCATTTAGTCATTGGTCTGTTTCTCATTGGCCAGGATTGTCTTTCAAAAAACGTTTTGCCTCTTCGGGAGTTTTGAAGTGTCGCAAGGCTCCTTGGTGAAGAATCCTGAGCTCGTTTGGGTATTTGAATCCCCTGAAGATGCCTCGGTCAATGGAGTATTTCTTCACTTCGTCAAATTCTTGGCGCTTTCGGCGTATTCCAGCTGACAGGTCCTGGTGTAAAGCGAGTTTGGCGTTTCCCACTGTGATGGTGTTGTTTTTCGCCGCCTGTAGGACTCGTTCCTTGTCGGTGAATCTCAGGAAACGTATGGTGATTGGGCGCGGTGGTTGTCTGTCTGCTGGTGGGGGCCTCAGTGCTCGGTGAGCTCTCTCAAGTTCTATGGGCCTGTTGGTGGGCAGGTGGAGCCACTCGGGAAGTTTGTCTTGGAGGTAGCGGATCAGTGGCATGTTTCCCTCTTCTTTTTCGCCCAGATTGAATAGAACACAATTATTCCTTCGCCCCCTGTTTTCCAGGTCCTCTGTTTTCTCTTCCAGATGCTCGATTTTCTTTTTAGCATGTGCTATTGTTTCCATGGCATCTGTCAATAAGTTTTCCAGGGATAGGATTCGCCCCTCTGCCTCAACCATAAACGCGGGGCGCCTGGACATCTTGTTGTTGATGTCAGGCAAAGTGTTTTCCAGGATTGTCACCTTGCCCCCTATCGCACTTAGCTTAGAATTAATGGCATATAATTTAGTGTTTAGTTCTGTACGTTGGGATCTCAACTCAGAAAGGTTGTCTTCGACAGAGTGCGAGGTTGGCATTCGTTGTGCCTCGTGGGGGAGCGGGTTCTCTTGCTCCTGGCTAATGGCGCTAGTTTTTTCTGAAGCTAGCTTCTTCTTGGAGGCTTTTTCCGTCGCTAATACTCGAGTCCGGGTAAAAATGTCACCTGTAGTGTCGCCTTTTGTAGCCGCCATGACTTTTTCTTACTAAAGCTAAATGAGTGTGAACTTGGAGTGGAGGTAAGATTAGGAATTGGAAACTACTTGTGCGGAGCTCTTAGTTCATGCGGCCATCTCGTTCAAGGGTCACGTGATCCCCCCCATTTCAAACTTTTTTAACAAATCAAAAACTGAAAAATTGGGCGTGCAAAATTATTCAGCCCCTTTACTTTCAGTGCAGCAAACTCTCTCCAGAAGTTCAGTGAGGATCTCTGAATGATCCAATGTTGACCTAAATGACTAATGATGATAAATACAATCCACCTGTGTGTAATCAAGTCTCCGTATAAATGCACCTGCACTGTGATAGTCTCAGAGGTCCGTTAAAAGCGCAGAGAGCATCATGAAGAACAAGGAACACACCAGGCAGGTCCGAGATACTGTTGTAAAGAAGTGTAAAGCCGGATTTGGATACAAAAAGATTTCCCAAGCTTTAAACATCCCAAGGAGCACTGTGCAAGCGATAATATTGAAATGGAAGGAGTATCAGACCACTGCAAATCTACCAAGACCTGGCCGTCCCTCTAAACTTTCAGCTCATACAAGGAGAAGACTGATCAGAGATGCAGCCAAGAGGCCCATGATCACTCTGGATGAACTGCAGAGATCTACAGCTGAGGTGGGAGACTCTGTCCATAGGAAACAATCAGTCGTATATTGCACAAATCTGGCCTTTATGGAAGAGTGGCAAGAAGAAAGCCATTTCTTAAAGATATCCATAAAAAGTGTCGGTTAAAGTTTGCCACAAGCCACCTGGGAGACACACCAAACATGTGGAAGAAGGTGCTCTGGTCAGATGAAACCAAAATTGAACTTTTTGGCAACAATGCAAAACGTTATGTTTGGCGTAAAAGCAACACAGCTGAACACACCATCCCCACTGTCAAACATGGTGGTGTCACGTTCTGCCCTCTATTTCCTTTGTTTTGTATGTAGTTAGTATGGTCAGGGCGTGAGTTGGGTGGGCAGTCTGTTTGTTTTTCTATGATTTGGGTATTTCTATGTTTCGGCCTAGTATGGTTCTCAATCAGAGGCAGGTGTCATTAGTTGTCTCTGATTGAGAATCATACTTAGGTAGCCTGGGTGTCACTGTGTGTTTGTGGGTGATTGTTCCTGTCACTGTGTTTGTTGTCACAGGATAGGACTGTTTTGCGTTTTCACATTTCTTGTTTTTGTTAGTTTGTTCATGTGAAGTTATTTATTAAAAACATTAATCAAAACAACCACGCTGCGCTTTGGTCCGCCTCTCGTACAGACGAACGTCATTACAGAATCACCCACCCCAACAGGACCAAGCGGCGTGGTAACGGGCAACGGCAAGAGGAGCAGCAGGAGAAGCAACAGAGGCAGCAGCAACAGGAGCAGCAGCAGCAGCAGTGGGAGAGGCTGCACTATTTGGAGAAATGGACATGGGAGGAAGATTTGGATGGTAAAGGACCCTGGGCTCAGCCAGGAGAATATCGCCGCCCCAAGGAAGAATGGGAGGCGGCGAAAGCGGAGAGGCGCCGGTATGAGGAGGCAGCGCGGCGTCGTGGATGGAAGCCTGAGAGTCAGCCCCAAAAATTTCTTGGGGGGGGGGGCTAACAGGGAGTATGGCTACGCCAGGTAGGAGACCTGAGCCAACTTCCTGTGGTTACCGGGGGGCTAGAGAGACCGGGCAGGCACCGTGTTATGCTGTGGAGCGCATGGTGTCCCCAGTGCGGGTGCACAGCCCGGTGCGGTACATTCCAGCTCCGCGTATCGGCCGGGCTAGAGTGGGCATCGAGCCAAGTGCCATGAAGCCGGCTCTACGCATCTGGTCTCCAGTGCGTCTCCTTGGGCCGGCTTACATGGCACCAGCCTTGCGCACGGTGTCCCCGGTTCGCCTGCATAGCCCAGTGCGGGCTATTCCACCTCGCCGCACTGGCAGGGCGACCGGGACCATTCAACCGGGTGAAGTTGGGCAGGCTCGGTGCTCAAGAGCTCCAGTGCGCCTGCACGGCCCGGTCTATCCGTCACCACCTCCACGCACCAGCCCTCCGGTGGCAGCCCCCCGTACCAGGCTGTCTCTCCGGCCCATCCTTACAGGGGCTCCCTCCTCTCCAGCGCTGCCGGAGTCTCCCGCCTCTCCGGCGCTACCAGAGCCTTCCTCCTGTCCAGCGCTGCCGGAGTCTCCCGCCTGTTCGGCGCTACAAGAGCTACTCAGTCCGGCGCTTCCAGAGCCTTCCTCCTCTCCAGTGCCGCCAGTGCCGCCCGTCTGCCCAGCGCCGCCAGTGCCGCCCGTCTGCCCAGCGCCGCCAGTGCCGCCCGTCTGCCCAGCCCCGCCAGTGCCGCCTGTCTGCCAGGAGCCGCCAGTGCCGCCGGTCTGCCAGGAGCCGCCAGTGCCGCCCGTCTGCCAGGGGCCGCCAATGCCGCCAGTCAGCCAGGGGCCGCCAGTGCCGCCAGTCAGCCAGGGGCCGCCAGTAAGCCAGGGGCCGCCAGTGCCGCCAGTCAGCCAGGGGCCGCCAGTCAGCCAGGGGCCGCCAGTAAGCCAGGGGCCGCCAGTGCCGCCAGTCAGCCAGGGGCCGCCAGTAAGCCAGGGGCCGCCAGTCAGCCAGGGGCCGCCAGTAAGCCAGGGGCTCTGTCCCGAGCAGCTGCCGCCCCTCTGTCCCGAGCAGTTATCGTCCCTCTGTCCCGAGCTGCTATCGCCCCTCTGTCCCAAGCTTCTGCCGCCCCTCTGTCCCGAGCAGTTGTCCCTCTGTCCCGAGCAGCTGCTTCATCTCTGTCCCGAGCTGCCCCTCTGTCCCAAGCAGCCCCTCTGTCCAGTGGGGTCATTGAGAAGGGTGGCCATGGTGAGAAAGCCACGGAGGCGGACAATAAGGCGGACTAAGACAATGGTGAAGTGGGGTCCGCGTCCCGCGCCAGAGCCGCCACCGCGGACAGACGCCCACCCAGACCCTCCCCTATAGGTCAAGGTTTTGCGGCCGGAGTCCGCACCTTTGGGGGGGGGGTACTGTCACGTTCTGACCTCTATTTCCTTTGTTTTGTATGTAGTTCGTATGGTCAGGGCGTGAGTTGGGTGGGCAGTCTATGTTTGTTTTTCTATGATTTGGGTATTTCTATGTTTCGGCCTAGTATGGTTCTCAATCAGAGGCAGGTGTCATTAGTTGTCTCTGATTGAGAATCATACTTAGGTAGCCTGGGTGTCACTGTGTGTTTGTGGGTGATTGTTCCTGTCACTGTGTTTGTTGTCACAGGATAGGACTGTTTTGCGTTTTCACATTTCTTGTTTTTGTTAGTTTGTTCATGTGAAGTTATTTATTAAAAACATGAATCAAAACAACCACGCTGCGCTTTGGTCCGCCTCTCGTACAGACGAACGTCATTACAGGTGGTGGCAGCATCATGGTTTGGGCCTGCTTTTCTTCAGCAGGGACAGGGAAGATGGTTAAAATTGATGGGAAGATGGATGGAGCCAAATACAGGACCATTCTGGAAGAAAACCTGATGGAGTCTGCAAAAGACCTGAGACTGGGACGGAGATGTCTTCCAACAAGACAATGATCCAAAACATAAAGCAAAATCTACAATGGAATGGTTCAAAAATAAACATATCCAGGTGTTAGAATGGCCAAGTCAAAGTCCAGACCTGAATCCAATCGAGAATCTGTGGAAAGAACTGAAAACTGCTGTTCACAAATGCTCTCCATCCAACCTCACTGAGCTCGAGCTGTTTTGCAAGGAGGAATGGGAAAAAATGTCAGTCTCCCGATGTGCAAAACTGATGGAGACATACCCCAAGCGACTTACAGCTGTAATCGCAGCAAAAGGTGGCGCTACAAAGTATTAACTTAAGGGGGCTGAATAATTTTGCACGCCCAATTTTTCCGTTTTTGATTTGTTAAAAAAGTTAAATATCCAATAAATGTCGTTCCACTTCATGATTGTGTCCCACTTGTTGTTGATTCTTCACAAAAAAATACAGTTTTATATCTTTATGTTTGAAGCCTGAAATGTGGCAAAAGGTTGCAAAGTTCAAGGGGGCCGAATACTTTCGCAAGGCACTGTAACTGTCTAAATAACTATCTTGTGATTATTGTGACTTTTCCATTGTAATTGTTTGTAAGCTTGTGTAGTCAAATGAATTTATGATCGTATCCTATCCATTGTTTGTATGCTGTTCTTTGTATGACATTGTAATATTTGATAATTAACCAATGATATTAGGCCACTCTTGGCCATGATTACAGACACCTGTGTCTTTTGACACTACATTAAAGAGTCATCCCGCAGTGTTTGTGATTATACCCTGATGAAGACAGCTTGGCTGTCGAAACGTTGGTAATTAAATTTTTGCATCTGAGCTCCTAGAGTGTGCGGCTCTTTTATTTTCAAGTTTTCTACTCCGCTAGCCAGCACCTCGCCTAAATAGGTGTGCGTTTATTTTTTATTTTTTTATAACTATATGTAACAGTAGAGCAGCAAAGGGGCAGACAGATAAACATGGGGACAATAGATACAGTAAGATGTAAAGTACAGTCACAGCATAAAGTAGGAATTGAACACACGACCTTGGAGTTACTAGCACAACGCTCTCACCAACTGAGCCACACAGGGACAGGGACGAAAGAGGTAAAACATGGTTATTAACCTGAAGTCTGAGCCGGTAGGTCAGTACAACTCCACATCCTCTACTAGCACAACAGCCACCATAACATAGGTCTATGTCTCAATGGACAGAAATAACCTTTTCACACCATCCTTTATCAGTCTAGAAATAATTAATTAACTGTAGCAGAGGGTAGAAACCATACCACTATATCTGAAACCAGACCACTCAACTGCAAGTCTCGTATTTTTGAATACCTGGCTGTCTTCAGTCAGCTGTTTGTTCCACAAAACATATTTCTAAAACTGGCTAGTTGTCTCCTCTTTCCTAATAGAGGCTGTTTAATTAACCAGGCTTATGTTTACTGTACTGCTTTTGGGTAAAGTTTGTCAACTTAAATGAAGTTGATATATTTATTATTAAAATGTTTAGAACAGTTATTTAATTTTCATGATGGTCTTCATCCATAAATGTCAATTAGACAATTACTGTCTTATCCTAGTGCTGGCCCTGATATTTAACTGGCTCTTTTCACATTGTCCTTTCTAGCATTGTTCTAGCAACTAAGGTGGATGCGTAACCAGGCCTGTAAAATACAGCTTGATCAGCTACAGCATGTAGTGTGAAAAGGTCTAAAGCAGAGATGGGCACTAACTCTCAATTTACTGTTGAGCGGTAGAATCATCGAATACACAAGGTGCATTTCATTGTGCATCAGCAGTCACTTAATTAGCCCGTGTCAGCAAAAAACATTTTGATTGGTAAGTTAGTCTAGTGGCCAGCTATGAAAACTCGTAGTAAGCATGATCGAACTACCGACCGGTGTGGGGCCCATTGATCATCAGTTACCATATTAAAAACTGCAAACATGTGCCTCCACCCCATGGCAAAGTGTTGATTTGCAGGAAATAAAAAAAATCCAAACACTTTCTCAAGTGTTTTTCTCGCAAGGTGGGGTATGAATGTGGGTAAGCAGACCCACGGGCCACTGTGGCCTCATGAGTTTTGTTTTTTGTGGTCCCCGACCACCATCAGTTGCCCATCCCTGGTCTAGAGTCAAAGGAAGGAGGTTCCAGCAACTATGGTAGAGTTGTAACCAGCCGAGTACAGTTCAGCTCAGCAGTGGAAAAAGTCAGTGTATGGAAACCATAGAAAGGAGGTGTTATTCAGTTCTTACGAGGCCGTCGGCTCCCATCCTCCCCCGTCCAGACACACGAAAGGTCACCTCAGCCTCCCAGTGGTCAAAGTTGACCGTGTTTTTGGCCCAGACTGAGCCCTTCTGACTCCTGAGAGAGGGGGTGATACGGACCTGGTCGGCACTGGGGATGGCATCTGGAATACAAGGTTGATAGTTTAAAGGGTTGGGAGGGGTACATTCTAGTTAATGTTCAATGAATTCATACTGGCAAATCCTAACTGACAAAAAAAAAATGTAGCTTCTCATGCATTCAAAATGTTCCTGAATTTAAACTGTACAGAAACTGAAAACTCACTCTGTGAAGGTCCAGAAATACTTGTTTAACTCTATAGTGTAACTACATATGGAGAAAACAGTAGCTCATTGGCTCAGGGCAAACAATTGACCAGGAGGTTAATTTTCTTACAAAGCCCGAGGTTAGGAACATAAATGTGTGTTCAGCCCATGTACACCTTAATAGGTGTGCTCCTGGGATTATGTCCAAGGCTCTCTGTCAGTAACATTAATGTATCTGAAAGCCTCCTATGTAAAGGACAGAGAGACATTATAATAGGCCTAGTATTGTTAACATTGCAATGTTACGCCATGCTTGTCAGGCTTATGGCTAGAAACAAGATCATGCTATATCCAAATTACCTCGCTCGTGTTAGGCTTTATTGTCTAGCCAAGACAGATATGGCATTGGAAAGTAGAAATATGGGTAATAACAACTAGCCTAGTGCAACCAGGCTTTGGCATATGGACCTTTGCCTACACTTATTTGGTGTGACCAAATTCTAAATGACAATTGTACATGTGTAGAGCCACATGCCATCTCACTACAGCCTATACTGATAAGACAAAGGCACCATGGTAAAATGGACTTAAATCTGGGTGCGTCATCAGCTGGACCTTTGCACGGTTTTTAGAGACACTGATTTGTTAACACTTTACGTTACACAAAACCATGCCAGACTAGGGGACAAGCAGGCCACTTCAATAGGAAAGAAATGCAATGCTCGTCAACTTCAAATGCGCTCTCAAATATTAGGTATTGTGAAACCTGCCTGCTGTAGCATGTGGGTGGTTGTGTGTTGCAAGGATAAATGAAAAACTTGGACTAACAAGAGGAATGTTAGCATTCCAGATTGTGTGCAAGTAATCCATGTCTCTTTGTTTGCAATACTCGGTATTGCTGAAAGGAACCAACTGAACTATTAAGTGTCAGCTAAAAAGAAATGTAGGCTGGCAGGTATACAGATGGTCTACTTTGCGGTTTGGGTGATTTAGCCAGCTGGTGTAACAGTATAATTTTAGACCGTCCCTCGCCCATACCCGGGCGCGAACTAGGGATTTTCTGCACACATCAACAGTCACCCTCGAAGCATCGCTCCACAAAAGCCGCGGCCCTTGCAGAGCAAGGGGAACTACTACTTCAAGGTCTCAGAGCAAGTGACGTCACTGATTGAAACGCTATTTAGCGCCCACGCTAACTAAGCTAGCCGTTTCACATCCGTTACACTGGCAGGCAAGCGCCTGAAACCCTACCTCTTCAAAGAGTATTTAAAAATACCCCTCCCCCTTTCTAGCTCTGACTTTACTGAGAACTAGTTTATGGAGGGAAAGTGTAGTTACTAAACCTGTGATGTGGTTGTCCCAACTAGCTATCCATCTTAAGATGAATTCACTAACTGTAAGTCACTCTGGAAAAGAGTCGCATATTGCCTGACGGTGCATGTACCTGTCGCTTCTCCTGTTTCTCTACAGTATTCTAAAGCTGCTGGCTATTTAACGGCCATGACATGTTGAAGCGAGTTTGATATCAGGCCACTCTTTAGAAACTGTAGCAAGCCAAGTCTGCACAGTCGAGAACTTCTCTACACAACAATGAACTGGTCCCCCTACAGAAGTTCTCTACAGCAGGCAGTAGCCGGATAGCTACGACAAACGTGTCAAATGTATCCCCTACATGCAAAATAGCTACAATCGCTGGCTAGAGTGGCAAAATAGCTATCGCAGCTGATTTTCCAATACACCTATTTATAGGTTATGATAATTGACAACAGTAAGCAACTGCCTAGCCAATCTAACTGAAACTTACTTCCACTGTGCACCCAAAAAGGAATAATCCCGTCGGTTTGAGACAGGTGCGGTCCCTTGAAACTGTACTTGTATTCAAATCGACGGTGTGGAGCTTCTTCAGTCGATGCAACGATATTATCGGCATTACTGTGGTGAAATGTTAAAGCTAATATTAATAAACAAGCATCAGCAGCCAGACACCTTCCTATGGACACCGCCATCTTTTGGTATCACTGCTTACGTAGCATTGAAACAGAGAGGGTGACGTGAATGCCTGTTGAGCCAACAGGGCGCTTTCTTACTGGTTGAATCTTAGACACCACCGAGTTGCGGCCACTGAGGTATAATATGAACGGTTGCAGCTTGCTTGTACATCACAGAACGCAACTAAATTACATTGTATCCTTAGATAAATTATACATTGTAGCCTGGTATGTGTCTTCATTTATTTCACAATGTTAACAACGATTCTGTTTCTCGATGTTTTTACAATGTAACCAGTGCCTTATTTAGAGGATCAGGTTTCATCCAGTGTGATTTTTATTTTGTATTTATTTTATTTATTTAAATTTTATTTTATTAGTGAATCATACATTACAGAAAATACACACATCAAAATATAAATACAAAATTCAAGCAGAAAGAAAAACAAGGTCACAAAAAACAAACACATGCATCAGTAATAAAGGTCCTCAATCAGCTTTCTGTATTGCCCTAGAGCAGTGGTTCCCAAACATTTTGTACACCTTCAAACATTCAACCTCCAGCTGCATACTATTATACTATTATAATAATATAATAATAATCAATAATTTTGCTCTTTATTTAGCCATCTTACATATAAAACCTTATTTGTTCATCAAAAATTGTGAATAACTCACCCCAGGTTCATGAGAATGGTGTGCTTGAAGGGATGCACATAACTCTGCAATGTTGGGTTGTATTGGAGAGAGACTCAGTCTTAAATAATTTTCCACACACAGTCTGTGCCTGTATTTAGTTTTCATGCTAGTGAAGGCTGAGAATCCACTCTCACATAGGTACGTAGTTGCAAAGGGCATCAGTGTCTCTACACCACTATTTACCAAGAAACTGAGAACGCAGCCCTATCCACATTTTCCCTATCCAGAAATCTGGCAGTGGCTTTTGATTAAATTAAACTTTCACAGAACTTCTTGTTGCAATTTCGATGAGGCTCTCTTGTTCAGATATTGGTAAGTGGACTGGAGGCAGGGCAAGAAATGGATAAAGAATCCAGTTGTTTGTGTCATCCATTTTAGGACAGTACCTGCGTAGATGCGCACCCAGCTCACTCAGGTGCGTCGCTATATCACATTTGACATTGTCCGTAAGCTTGAGTTCATTTGCACACAAACAAAATCATATAATGATGGAAATACCTGTGTGTTGTCCTTCTTAATGCAGACAGATAAGAGCTCCAATTTCTTAGTCATAGCTTCAATTTTTGTCCTGCACATTGAATATAGTTGCGGAGAGTCCCTGTAATCCTAGATTCAGATCATTCAGGGGAGAAAAAACATCACCAGACAGGCCAGTGGTGTGAGAAACTCGTCATCATGCAAGTGGACAAACAAGTGAAAAATATGGTCAGTAAAGAAAACTTTATGCTCGTCTCTCAATTAAAAGAAACGTGTCAATACTTTGCCCCTTGATAACCAGCGCACTTGTGTATGTTGTAAAAGTGTTACATGGTTGCTGCCCATATCATTGGATAATGCAGAAAATACACCAGAGTTCAGGGGCCTTGCTTTAACAAAGTTAACCATTTTTAGTGTACCCAAGTGGCGTCGGGAGCAACTGCTTGTACGTGCATTGCCACTCCACTATGTCTCCCTGTCATGGCTTTTGCGCCATCAGTGCATATACCAACACATCTTGACCACCAAAGTCCATTTGATATCACAAAGCTATCCAGTACTTTATTAACAATATCCTCTCATGTTGTCCTGGTTTCCAATGGTTTGCAGAAGAGGATGTCTTCCTTAATTGACCCCCCATAAACATAACGGACATATACCAGGAGTTGTGCCAGGCCCGCCACGTCTGTTGACTCATCAATCTGTAACGCATTTAATTCACTGGCTTGTATGCGAAGCAGTAATTGTTTCAAAACATCTCCTGCCATGTCACTGATGCGTCGTGAAACAGTGTTGTTTGATGAAGACGTCTGCATATTTTTTGGGGCCTTTTCCCCCAGAATTGTCACAGCCATATGGTAGCTCACCCTATAAGATGCTTCTAGCCCCTTCATATTAATGGTATATGTTGCTTTTATACGTCTTACTACTCGAAAGTTGTGTTTATTCTCGCTCAAAACTCCAAAAATAAAAATTTACTGTTTGAAAATGTGAAGAATTTGTATTTTTTTTTTCAATTTTTTTTTTTTTATGTGAATCACATTGTTATTGCGTGTACCCCTGGGGGTATGCATAACCCAGTTTGAGAATACCTGCCCTAAAGGCACCAGAACATCAAATTTAAGAGCATTTTTAAGATATTTGAGTAACTAAGGTGCAAGAAAACTAAAAGCTGATTTACCTAATTCAGAGACCAAAGGAATTTCCAGAGTTAGCCATCTCTAAGACCAGGTGTGGTAACTCGTATGTCCAAAGTTCAGTAAAGATGTTAGATACAGTGGGACTTTTTGTAAAAGGGCTTTATAAATGAAAACATAGCAACGTACCAACCTACAAGACATCAAAGAGGGCCAACCAACTTTCTGGTAGAGAATGCAGTGATGAGTTCTATATGTTGCCCTTAATAAAAGCGCTGTGTGCTATGATAAACTGCATCTAACGGCTTTAACGAAGTGGCACCTGCATTCATATAGATGATGTCGCCATAGTCTAGGACCGATAGGAACGTCAACTGAATAATCTGCTTTCCATTTATTTAGCAAGAAGCAGGACCTATTTCTATGGAAGAAGCCCAGTTTTATTCTCAGTTTCTTAACTAACTCACCAATATGCTTTTTAACAGACAGCATTTCATCTATCCAGATGCCCAGATATTTGTAAGCAGAGACACGATCAATATGGTCACCATCCAAAGTACATATGCTTAAATCAGACTTATTTTTAGGTGCTTTAGAGAACTGCCATGACATTCTGATACTCAATATTTGCGAGTAACAGAATGCAAAGGGTTAATCTGTTGTTCTGCCCTTGAACAAGGCAGTTAACCCAGTGTTCCCCGGTAGGCCATCATTGTAAATAAGAATTTGTTCTTAACTGACTTGCCTAGTTAAATAAAGGTTAAATAAAAAAATTAAAATTTAAAACAACATACAGTACATTCGGAAGGTATTCAGGCCCCTTGACTTTTTCCACATTATGTAATGTTACAGCCTTATTCTAAAATGTATTAAACAAATGTTTATCATCATCATTCTACACACAAAACAAATGTATAAAAAATTTAAAACAGATATACCTTATTTATATAAGCATTCAGACCCTTTGCTATGAAACTCGAAATTGAGCTCAGGTACATCCTGTTCCATTGATCATCCTTGAGATGTTCCTACAACCTGATTGGTGTCCACCTGCGGTAAATTCAATTGATTGGACATGATATGGAAAGGTACACTCTTGTCTATATAGGCACCCACAGTTGACAATGCATGTCAGAGCAAAAACCAAGCCACGAGGTTGAAGGAAATGCCTGTAGACTCCCGAGACAGGATTGCATTGAGGCACAGAACTGGGGAAGGGTAGCAAACACTTTCTGCAGCATTGAAGGTCACAGTGGCATCCATCATTCTTAAATGGAAGAAGTTTGGAACCGCCAAGACTCTTCCTAGAGCTGGCCGCCACGGCCAAACTGAGTAATCGGAGGAGAAAGGTCTTGTCTTGGTCAGGGAGGTAATCAATCACTGATAGAGCTCCAGAGATCCTTTGTGGAGATGGGAGAACCTTCCAGAAGGACAACCATCGCTGCAGCACTCCACCAATCAGGCCTTTATGGTACAGTGGCCATACAGAATCCACTCCTCAGTAAAAGACACATGACAGCGCGCTTAGAGTTTGCCTAAAGGGCCCTAAAGGACACTTAGGCAATGAGAAACAAACTTCTCCGGTCTGATGAAATCAAGATTGAACTCTTTGGCCTGAATGAGAAGCGTCACATCTGGACGAAACCTGGCACCATCCCTACGGTGAAACATGGTGGTGGCAACATCATGCTTTGGGGATGTTTTTCAGCGGCAGGCACTGTAAGAGCAGTCAGGATCAAGGGAAAGATGAACGGAGCAAAGTACAGAGAGATCCGCTCAGGACATTCCAACGGGAAAACGACCCTAAGCACACAGCCAAGACAATGTATAAGTGGATTACCTCTGAAGATCCTTGAGTGGCCCAGCCAGAGCCCGGACTTGAACCCATTCGAACATCTCTGGAGAGACCTGGAAATAGCTGTGCAGTGACGCTCCCCATCCAACCTGACAGCGCTTGAGAAGATTTGCAGAGAAGAATGGGAGAAACTCCCCAAATTCAGGTGTGCCAGGCTTGTCGCGTCTTCCCCAAGAAGACTTGGGGCTGTAATTGCTGCCAAAGGTGCTTTAACAAAGTACTGAGTAATGGGTCTGAATACTTATGGAAATGTGATATTTCAGTTGTTTTTTTTAATAAATTTGTCCAAATTTTTAGCTTTGCCATCATGGGGTACTGTGTGTAGATTGATGCTGAAAAAATAAAATGTAATACATTTTAGAATAAGGCGGTAATGTAACAAAATGTGGGAAAAGTTAAAGGGTCTGAATATTGTATACATAGTTTTACCTGCATTCAGTACTAATTTCAGGTCAATAATTTCTTTCTGGAATATAATGAAGGCAGATAAAGATAAAGCCTGGTCAACCGTTGAGGCAATAGCGTACACAACAGTATCATCGGCATACAGGTGCAGGTTACAAACAGTAAAAAGTACAGGATCCAGAATCGACCCCTTGCAACACCATCAGTATATATACAGTACATTGAGTTCTATCTGTCAAGTCATTTATAAGCAATTACATGCAGCCTGGTCTAGGTCAATTGAGGAAAGCCTCTGAATTAGCAGTGAGGGATCAACAGTATCGAAAGCCTTTCACAGGTCAATGAAGAGGGAAGCACAATGTTGCCTCTTATCCATACCGTTAACCACATCATTTATAACTAGGGATGCAGCAGAGATTGTGCTATGACCTGGTCTAAAACCCGACTCATGTACAGTACCAGACAAAGTTTGGACACACATACTCATTCCAGGGTTTTTCTTTATTTGTACTATTTTCTACATTGTAGAATAATAGTGAACACATCAAAACGATGAAAAACGATGGAATCATGTAGTAACCAAAAATACAAATATATCTTATGTTTGAGATTCTTCAAAGTAGCCACATTTCCTTGAAGACAGCTTTGCACACTCTTGGCATTCTCTCAACCAGCTTCACCTACAATGCTTTTCCAACAGTCTTGCAGGAGTTCCCACATATGCTGAGTACTTGTTGGCTGCTTTTCCTTCACTCTGCGGTCCAACTCATCCCAAACCATCTCAATTAGGTTTTGGTCAGGAGATTGTGGAGGCCAGGTCATCTAATGCAGCACTCCATCACTCTCCTTCTTGTCCTTCTTGGTCAAATTGTCCTGTTGAAAACAAATGATAGTCCCACTAAGGGCAAACAAGAATGCGTATCGCTGCAGAATGCTGTGATAGCCATGCTGGTTAAGTGTACCATAAATTCTAAATAAATAACTGACATTGTCACCAGCAAAGCACCACCACATCATCACACCTCCTTCTACATGCTTCATGATGGGAACCACACATGCGGGGATCATCCGTTCACCTACTCTGAATCTTACAAAGACCCGGCGGGTGGAACCAAAAATCTCACATTTGGACTCATCAGACCAAAAGACAGATTTCCACCGGCCTAATGTCTATTGCTCATGTTTCTTGGCCCAAGCAAGTCTCTTATTATTATCAGTGTCCTGTAGTAGTTTGTTTATTTACAGCAATTCAACCATGAAGGCCTGATTCACACAGTCTCTTCTGAAGAGTTGATGTTGAGATGTGTCTGTTTCTTGAACTCTGTGAAGCATTTATTTGGGCAGCAGTTTCAGAGGCTGGTAACTCTAATGAACTTGTCTGCAGCAGAGGTAACTCTGGGTCTTCCTTTCCTGTGGCGGTCCTCATGAGAACCAGTTTCATCATAGCGCTTGATGGTTTTTGTGACTGCACTTGAAGAAACTTCAACGTTTTTGAAATGTTACGGATTGAGGTCGATTGACTAACCAGGGTCACCCACACCAAAGTTTCTGTCAAATAAAAAGCTTGCCGAGATAAAATGATTATTAAATGCATCACTTATCCCATTCTTCTCGGTTATGTTTTTAGAGTCAAACAGAACTTGCTCAGGTGCTATGCCTAGTCCCGCTCCCCTGCTCCTGCGCACAATGTCACCGGTCTCCTAACCACCGGTCCTGGCAATCATCATTATGTACACGTGCTCCCCATCGTTACACACACCTGGACCTCTTCATCACATTGATTACTCTCCAATTCTTTAGCCCTCAGTAGCCTCAGTCATAAGGCAGTATTGGTTTTGTTCACGTTCAGTGTGCTTCTCCTGTTTTGTTTATCTGCCTTTTCTTAAACTTACCTTCTGCACCTGCTTCCTGACTCCTAGTGTATACATTACAGAATACTGCCTCACATATTATGGAAGCAGCAGAAGAGGAAGACATCTCCTAGATTGTCGACGAACAGGGACACCTACTCCACAAACACCACAATCAGCTAGCGCATCTGGGTGTGGCTGTTGAAGAGGTCCTCCGCGTCCTCCATAGCATCGATACCACCTGAGAGAATTCACCTCCAATTAGCGGTTGGCTTCCTACAACAAGTCATCCCAGTGAGCCAGCCCCCCCAGCCTACCCAGCAGTCCACCCAGGTCAGCGATGCCTGACTGTCCCACCTGGACAAGTATGATGGGACTCCATACCAATGCCGTGGCTTCTTACTTCAGTGCTCCCTCTCTTTCCTCCATCAGACGGGAGCCCACAACACAAGAGGTTCAAGGGTGTTAGAGTGGGATACGGCCGTCTGGGAGAGGGGTAGAGGAGCTGGGTTCCAACGAGAGATTCTTGGCTCTGTTCACACAGCTGGGGCTCTGTTCCTATTGTGGCCAGGAGGGGCATCAGCTTCAGCGGTGTCCGGTGCGTCCCAACCCAGGTTCCACAGGGACAGAGGGGCAGCCCCGTGATCATCTGGCTCCCGGGGTAGGCTTGAGTATTCCATCATCATTGCTTTCCGCCAAACCCTTCCTGGTTTCCATTTCACTGACTGGCTGTCCCTCTAGTGGACTCCGGTGCCATGGGGAATTTCAACGACCAGGCCCTCGTCTCCTTCCTGAACATCCTCTCGTACCCGCTCTCCTCTCCTTGTCCAAGCCTTGGATAATCACACACATCACAGCACCACTCACCCTCACCGTGGGACCCCTGCACCAAGAAAGTCTTCCTCATTTTCAATGCACCGTACACAAAGTCATCCTTTGCCTCCCGTGGCTCCAACTTCATGAACCCACCATCTCCTGGTTGAGGATGAAAATCATCGCCTGGCCACCCGGATTTCGGAAGACCTGCTTTCCCTTACCCTGTGGTTCCACATTGGTTGAGAGTCCTGTGGTTGCCCTCCAGCCTGACATCCCAGAGGTTAACCAGGATCTCTGGGAGGTTTTCTCCAATACCAGAACCACCTGTCTCCCCCGTCATTTCCCTTGGGACTGTGCCATCGGCCTGCTTGCAGATTCTGCACCCTCCACTTAGCCATGTCTACCCTCTGTTGTGGCTGAAACCGAGGCCATGGAGGAGTACATTCATGAAGCTCTCCAACAGGGTTTCATCCACTTATCCACCTCCCCTGCATTGGCAGGCTTCTTCTTCGTGGCCAATATGGACGGAGGTCTACATCCGTGCATCGATTACAGAGGCTTCAATTCCATCACCACCAACTACCCCTACCCTCTCCTGTTTGTGCCGGCTGCCATCGAACAGCTCTGCGGGGCCCGTTTTTTTTACTAAACTGGACCTGCGGAGTGTCTATAAACTGATCCACATCTGGGAGGGGGTTGAATTGAAAACAGCCTTCAGCACATTGTCTGGGCACTACGAGCACTTGGTGATACCTTATGGATTAGCCAGGTGTTCTGAGACAAGCTCAGGCGCCAGGTAGTTGTGTATATCGACAATATCCTGGACTACTCGGCCACTTTCGAGAATTACGTCGCCCACGTCCGGGTAGTCCTGGGACTCCTCCCGGAGAACCACCTATATGTCAAAGCAGAGAAGTGCCAGTTCTATCAGGTTGCTATCTCTTTCCTGGGATACTGGATCATCCCGCAGGGAGTGGTGATGGATGAGAGGAAGTTTGAGGTGGTTAGGTCATGGCCACTACCATCCACCATAAAGGGACTACAGAAGTTTGAGGTTTGCCAAATTCTACTGCAGCTTCATAAACAACTTCAGCTCTATCGCCTCTCCTCTCACCTCAAGGGCGGTCCCCGTAAATTGGTGTGGAGTCCTGCAGCCAATGAGGCCTTCTGACTACTGAAGGGGCGTTTCACCTCCACCCCGTAGCTGAAACACCCAGATCCTAACACAGAACCCAAACAGGCTGCACATGTGCAAATCGTGCATAAATGTATTTTGTCCAATCACACCAAACGCGATCACAACACGCAGATTAAAATATCAAAACAAACTCTGAACCAATTACATTAATTTGGGGACAGGTAGAAAAGCCTTAAACATGTATGGCAATTTAGCTAGCTAGCTTGCACAGGCTAGCTAATTTGTCCTATTTAGCTAGCTTGTTGTTGCTAGCTAATTTGCCCTGGGATATAAACATTAGATTGTTATTTTACCTGAAATTCACAAGGTCCTCTACTCTGACAATTAATCCACACATAAAAACGGTTAACCGAATCGTTTATAGTCATTTCTCCTCCTTACAGGCTTTTTCATCTTTGAACTTATATGGTGATTGGCATCTAAACTTTCATAGTATTACCACAACGACCGACAAAACAGTTCATCTTTCAATCACCCACGTGGGTATAACCAATGAGGAGATGGCACGTGGGTACCTGCTTCTATAAACCAAAGAGGAGATGGGAGAGGCAGGACTTACAGGGCGATCTGCGTCAGAAATAGGAATGACTTCTATTTTAGCCCTTGGCAACGCTGACGCTCGTTGGCACGCACAAGCAGTGTGGGTGAAATAATTGAATAACATGGATTTCTACATTTACTTTGCAATCCTCGAGCACGCAACATGTCCGGTCTGTTCAGCATGTAAGCTGCCCTTTGTTAAGGAGGTGGATGCCTCAGAAGTGGGCATGGGTGCCATCCTGTCCCAACGCCAAGGTAACCAACATAAATTGTATCCATGTGCATACTACTCTAAGGGTTGGTTTCACTAACATGGATTAACACTTAAACTGGGTTAAATCAAGGTTAATCTATTAATCTTGTTGCACAACATTTTAAATCTAGTTTTAAATTAATCCTAGTTAAACTAAATCTAAAGTTTAGTTTTCACTTTAAACCTAGATCAATTTTAAACCTGTTGCTCAATAAAAACAATATATATATTTAGATTGGAGATTAATTCTAAACTGCCACTTGTGGTTTAACTGATCAAATGGCAGGATATCTACTGTGAAGAGACCAAAACAACAGAGTTCCTCAGAGAATAATTATAGGTTAAATCTTGTCAAATGTTTTGATAATGATGAGTTAAAGGAGATGCCTCTTCTCCAAGGACTCTGTAATGCAACTGGAAAGAAAGGTTAGACCAAACATTAAGCATGGGAGTGATAGGAACAAGGCTGTACCCCAGCTACTTCAGTTTCTGGTGACCCTACGGTTCTATGCAATTCGATGTTTCCAGATGGTGGATGGGGACCTTTTTGGATTCCACAAGTCAACCGTCTGCAAGTTTGTAGTCAGTGTCCAGTGCTATTGCCGGTCTAAAGAATCAGTACATAATGTTCAATCCTATAGATTTTACAGGAGAGCTTGATTTCCAGGTGTACTAGGGGCAATAGACTGTACACACATTCCTATTCCCAACCCTGGTGGCGATAATGGATAACTATTCCGTAATCGGGAAGGTTACTGCTCCATCCATGTGCAGGCTGTCTGTGATGACACCTACTAGGTGACAATGGATACGCCTGTCGTGGGTACCTTAGCATGCCCCTTTAAAACCCCCAGACACCTGAAGAGAGAGAATGCAACCCCTCTCATATGCTGGCAAGATGTCTCAGGGAGACCGTTTTTGGAGTATGGAACAAAAAGCTTCTCGTGCCTACAGGGCCTCCGCACATAGATGGACACTACACTGACAATCATTATTGCAGTGGCTGTTCTGCATAACTTTGTCAAGAGACTGAGGAGGACCTACCTGAGGAGAATGCAGAAGACGGCCAGCTGCAACATGTTGCCAATGCAAATGGGAATTCTGTGAGGAGACCCTTGTTTGAGAACCATTTTATAGCCTAAATTCTGTACAATGTAACATTAGTAACATGTAAAAAGTTATATTATATTTTGATAGACACGTACAATTCCTAATTAGGCTCTCTGTATTAAAATGTATTATTAAGACCTTGTTATTCTCAAATCAAAACAGGGTGGAACTGGAAGCACCAGAACACAAGAGTGGGGACAAGACTGGAGGACACCAATTGCTTGGGAAAGGATTGTTTTAATAAATAATTGTTTAAATAAATAAAAAGATCAGCATTCTTTACACAGTGGCCATTTGTTTCCCTGAAGGAGTTTCTGAATTTACAGTAGATCTTTTTGTAAATTCAGGACAGCAATCTGCAGTAGATTTTTCTCTCTCTACAGCTCCAAAACATCAATATGAGCTTGGTTCATGTCAGTTCTGGGGCGTTTGCTTGGCCTGTCAGCTGTTTTTGCTGCTGGTGCAAGACCCAGGCACTACTGTTTCTCCACGGCACAGGGTGTCAGCTTAACTAAAGGAAAGGAAAGAAAGAAAATTAACTCAATATTAGTAGGCTATTTACATGCCCATTTTGTACAACAATTGAATTGGGGCTTATGATTTGCACAGTCTAAGTATGAATGATGTTACGCAACATGCTGTAACGTGACAGTAACAGTAACAGTAACATTGTAGTGAAATAGCATTGACGTTAGTTGTAACGTGCATTATAGTCCTAGATATTTACCGGTTGTTTAAGCTTACTAAAAATTAGTGGGTCGAGTTGTCTTTGGTCATCATAGGGGTGAAGGACAGGGGTGAACTGCTGGGGAATCATTTCACATATCTTCCGGGCGAGAGTATCAATTCCCTTGGATGGAGGCCCCCCTCCGGTCTGAAATAGCCCCCGCCTCTCCTCTGCTGCATCCTTTTTTGGTTTTGCGTTTAAGTTTTTCAAGCACGCCTTCATCTGCTTCTTTAATCCGTGTCGCTCTATTAAATCTGTTGCATAAAATGGCCCATCTGTCTTCCTTCTTTTTGACAGTCATGTTGTATGCCTTTTTCTCCCCCAGTACATTACTAAATTCTTCATTCAGAATTTTTCAAAAGAAGAGAAATTTGAATGTCTTTGACATGCCATGATCAGGTGGCTAGCAGACAAATAATACATGCATAAATAACGTTAAGTAATGACAATAATACGTTATATTTAATGCTAGCTAGCTTGGTTTACAAGCTAGCTAATGTTAGCTAACAAATTAGTTTTCTGTCTGGTACTGGCAAATAACAGATTTGATTTCAAACCAGCCAACCTATGAGAACTTTTCATGATGGAGTTGTAGTGGTTCTACACTGTTATTATTTGATCAAGGAACATCAACTTGGTGGCCTCATTTGTCAAGTAGGCTACTTCGTTTCAACTCACAAAATACCTCATATATTGGTGTAACATGTCACTAATCATAGATTTACTGATCCAGACTAATAATTATCTTCTTGTGACTCTCATCGCCTGACACTAATTAGCATAACGCAACGGACATAAATCTTCCTAGAAAATCTTCCTATTCATGAAAATCACAAGTGAAATATATTGGAACACAGCTTAGCCTTTTGTTAATCACCCTGTCATCTCAGATTTTCAAAATATGCTTTACAGCCAAAGCTAGACAAGCATTTGTGTAAGTTTATCATAGACTAGCATAGCATTATGCCTTGCTAGCAGCAGGCAACCTTGTCACGAAAATCAGAAAAGCAATCAAATTAAATCGTTTACCTTCGATGAACTTCGGATGTTTTCACTCACGAGACTCCCAGGTAGATAGCCAAAGTTCATTTTTTCCCAAAATATTATTTTTGTTGGCGAAATAGCTCACCTTTGGCTGAGAAATCGCCCGGAAATTGCAGTCACGAAAACAGCGAAAAATATTCCAAATTAGCTCCATAATATCGACAGATTCTCATCCTGACTGACCATCGGAACCTGAGTACATACGGACAGCGAGGCGGCTGAAGTTGCGCCAAGCAAGGTCAGCCCTTTTGTTCACTAGATTCAACTTCACCCTGTCATATCGCCCAGGTTCAACGAACATCAAAGCCGATGCCCTGTCCCATCTCCACAATTCGAGAGAGGTTGCTGTCCTGAGTGCGCCAATCATTCCATCCTCTCGAATCATTGCCCTCATGCTTTGGGATGTAGACGTGGACATCCGCCAGGCTCTGGAGAAGGAACCCGCACCTGCATCCTGCCCTCCAGAGCACACCTACATCCCCACAGAGGTAAGGGATCAGCTGTTGAACTGGGTGCACACATCCCTAGCCACTGGACACCCCATGTAATACCCGCACCATTCAATCTATCTCCGCAAAGTACTGGTGGCCCATATTGGCGCAGGATGTCACCCTCTACATCAACTCCTGCTCCGTATGTGCCCAAACCAAATCCCCAGGCTTGCTCCAGCAGGGAAACTCCTTCCCCTTCCCGTGACTCAGCGACCTTGGTTCCATCTGTCCGTAGATTTTGTTACTGATCTTCCCCCATCTAATGGTTTCAGATTTGCCAAATCCTGCCATTTTATCGCTCACTCTGGTCTGCCTAGCACTCTCCAGGTCACAGACATTGTTCCAGCAGGTCCTCCGGCGCTATTTTTATTTAATTTATTTTTATTTCACCTTTATTTAACCAGGTAGGCAAGTTGAGAACAAGTTCTCATTTACAATTGCGACCTGGCCAAGATAAAGCAAAGCAGTTCGACACATACAACGACACAGAGTTACACATGGAGTAAAACAAACATACAGTCATTAATACAGTATAAACAAGTCTATATACAATGTGAGCAAATGAGGTGAGATAAGGGAGGTAAAGGCAAACAGGCCATGGTGGCAAAGTAAATACAATATAGCAAGTAAAACACTGGAATGGTAGATTTGCAATGGGAGAATGTGCAAAGTAGAAATAAAAATAATGGGGTGCAAAGGAGCAAAATAAATAAATAAATACAATACAGTAGGGAAAGAGGTAGTTGTTTGGGCTAAATTATAGATGGGCTATGTACAGGTGCAGTAATCTGTGAGCTGCTCTGACAGTTGGTGCTTAAAGCTAGTGAGGGAGATAAGTGTTTCCAGTTTCAGAGATTTTTGTAGTTCGTTCCAGTCATTGGCAGCAGAGAACTGGATGGAGAGGCAGCCAAAGAAAGAATTGGTTTTGGGGGTGACTAGAGAGATACCTGCTGGAGCGTGTGCTACAGGTGGGAGATGCAATGGTGACCAGCGAGCTGAGATAAGGGGGGACTTTACCTAGCAGGGTCTTGTAGATGACATGGAGCCAGTGGGTTTGGCAACGAGTATGAAGCGAGGGCCAGCCAACGAGAGCGTACAGGTCGCAATGGTGGGTAGTATATGGGGCTTTGGTGACAAAACGGATTGCACTGTGATAGACTGCATCCAATTTGTTGAGTAGGGTATTGGAGGCTATTTTGTAAATGACATCGCCAAAGTCGAGGATTGGTAGGATGGTCAGTTTTACAAGGGTATGTTTGGCAGCATGAGTGAAGGATGCTTTGTTGCGAAATAGGAAGCCAATTCTAGATTTAACTTTGGATTGGAGATGTTTGATATGGGTCTGGAAGGAGAGTTTACAGTCTAACCAGACACCTAAGTATTTGTAGTTGTCCACGTATTCTAAGTCAGAGCCGTCCAGAGTAGTGATGTTGGACAGGCGGGCTTGTATTTAAGAGCAATTGGAGGTCACGGAAGGAGAGTTGTATGGCATTGAAGCTTGCCTGGAGGGTTGTTAAGTTAACACAGTGTCCAAAGAAGGGCCAGAAGTATACAGAATGGTGTCGTCTGCGTAGAGGTGGATCAGAGACTCACCAGCAGCAAGAGCGACCTCATTGATGTATACAGAGAAGAGAGTCTGTCCAAGAATTGAACCCTGTGGCACCCCCATAGAGACTGGCAGAGGTCCGGACAGCAGACCCTCCGATTTGACACACTGAACTCTATCAGAGAAGTAGTTGGTGAACCAGGCGAGGCAATCATTTGAGAAATCAAGGCTGTCGAGTCTGCCGATGAGGATGTGGTGATTGACAGAGTCGAAAGCCTTGGCCAGATCAATGAATACGGCTGCACAGTAATGTTTCTTATCGATGGCGGTTAAGATATCGTTTAGGTCCTTGAGCGTGGCTGAGGTGCACCCATGACCAGCTCTGAAACCAGATTGCATAGCAGAGAAGGTATGGTGAGATTCGAAATGGTCGGTAATCTGTTTGTTGACTTGGCTTTCGAAGACCTTAGAAAGGCATGGTAGGATAGATATAGGTCTGTAGCAGTTTGGGTCAAGAGTGTCCCCCCAACAATTTCGGCAGATAATTTTAGAAAGAAAGAAAGGTTCCAGATTGTCTAGCCCGGCTGATTTGTAGGGGTCCAGATTTTGCAGCTCTTTCAGAACATCAGCGGACTGGATTTGGGAGAAGGAGAAATGGGAAAAACTTGGGCAAGTTGCTGTGGGGGGTGCAGTGCTGTTGACCGGGGTAGGAGTAGCCAGGTGGAAAGCATGGCTAGCAGTAGAATAATGCTTATTGATATTCTCAATTATAGTGGATTTATCAGTGGTGACAGTGTTTCCTGTCTTCAGTGCAGGGGAAGCTGGGAGGAGGTGTTCTTAATCTCCATGGACTTTACAGTGTCCCATAACTTTCTTGAGTTAGTGTTGCAGGAAGCACATTTCTGCTTGAAAAAGCTAGCCTTGGCTTTTCTAACTGCATGTGTATAATGGTTTCTAGCTTCCCTGAACAGTTGCATATCACGGGGGCTGTTCGATGCTAATGCAGAACGCCATAGGATGTTTTTGTGTTGGTTAAGGGCAGTCAGGTCTGGGGAGAACCAAGGGCTATATCTGTTCCTGGTTCTAAATTTCTTGAATGGGGCATGCTCATTTAAGATGGTTAGGAAGGCATTTAAAAAAAATAACCAGGCATACTCTACTGATGGGATGAGATCAATATCCTTCCAGGATACCCCGGCCAGGTCGATTAGAAAGGCCTGCTCGCTGAAGTGTTTCAGGGAGCGTTCGACATTGATGAGTGGAGGTCGTTTGACCGCTGACCCATTTCGGATGCAGGCAATGAGGCAGTGATCGCTGAGATCTTGGTTGAAGACAGCAGAGGTGTATTTAGAGGGCAGGTTGGTTAGGATGATATCTATGAGGGTGCCCGTGTTTACGGCTTTGGGGAGGTACCTGGTAGGTTCATTGATAATTTGTGTGAGATTGAGGGAATCAAGCTTAGATTGTAGGATGGCTGGGGTGTTAAGCATGTTGCAGTTTAGGTCGCCTAGCAGCACGAGCTCTGAAGATAGATGGGGGGCAATCAGATCACATATGGTGTCCAGAGCACAGCTGGGGGGAGAGGGTGGTCTATAGCAGGCGGCAACGGTGAGAGACTTGTTTTTAGAGAGGTGGTGAGTAGTGAGGTTGGTTGGGGTCACGGCGATTCAGACAGCTAGTCGGGCCATAGGTAGCAAGCTAGCATAGGATGGAGGTCTGTTTTTAGCCACCTCGTGAATTTCCGTCGGTAGGATTAGTGGGGTTCCGTGTGGTAGAGGGGATCAATCCAATCCGCAAAAAAAATCCAATCCAATCCGCAGATGGGCGTTCAGGTAACGTCGCGACGGAGGAGCCAGTTGGATAACTCCATCGGGCAAATAACGTTGGTAGTCCAGTTGTGAAGACCCGGTGGGGCTCTGCGTTGGCAGTAAAACGGGTCCGGATAGGTGATGTAGCCCAGGAGTGACTGATAGAACTCTTCAGCTGGCTAGCTCCGGAATAATTGATGTTTTCTCCGGAATCGACGTAAGCCGATAGTCACACGGATAACAGCTAGCTAGCTGCGATATCCAGGTATAAATGTCCAGAGCTTGCGGATGAAATCAGGGGACATGGAGAGAAAAATAGGTCCGGTATGTTCCGAGTCGCGCCGTACAAAACTGGCGATAGATTTTCAAGCTAAAGGATAGCTGATGACCACAGACAGTGGTTAGCTGAATACTAACGATTAGCCAGTAAAGAAGCTAACTAACTTCTGGTTAGCTTCAGGCTAGCTTCTGGTTAGCTTCTGGCTAGCTTCTGGTTAGCTTCTGGCTAGCTTCTGGTTAGCTTCTGGTTAGCTTCTGGCTAGCTTCTGGTTAGCTTCTATGTAGGATTACAGATTTGAGGTAAATAACACTTTCTTTAAAAAATATATATAAATTGGTGAGGCGGGTTGCAGTAGAGTGTTTTGAAGATGAGTTTATGGAAAATAAAAAAATATATATAAAAAGGTATGCGAAGAAAGTTGTAAATATATATATATATATACGGGACACGAAAAGACGAGGACAAAAGACGTCTGACTGCTATGTCATCTTGGTGACTATGAACGTAGAGCTGATGTGACTTGCCAAAAAGCTCCAGTTTTGATTCATCTGTACAAAGGGCATTCTCTCAGAAGGATTGTGGATTGTCAATATGCATTGTATAAATTTCAAAGTCTGGCGATTTTATGTTTTTCTTTCAAAAGGGGAGTCCTCCTGGGTCTTCTTCCATGGAGCCCACTTTCGCTCAAAAAGTGACAGATGGTCAGAAACTGACGTACCTTCTCCTTGGAGTTCAGCTTGTATCTTTTTGGGAGTTATCCTTGGTTCTTTTTCTACCATTCGCACTATCCTTCTGTTCAATCGGGGGTCGATTTTCCTCTTGCGGCCGCGCCCAGGGAGGTTGCCTTCAGTTCCATGGACCTTAACTTCATAATAATATTTGCAACTGTTGTCACAGGAACATCAAGCTGCTTGGAGATGGTCTTGTAGCCTTTACCTTTACCATGCTTGTCTATTATTTTCTTTCTGATCTCCTCAGACAAATCTCTCCTTTGCTTTCTCTGGTCCGTGTTCAGTGTGGTGCACACAATGATACCAAACAGCACAGCGACTACTTTTCTCCATTTAAATAGACTGAATGACTAGTTAAAGATTGGAGGCATGTGTGATACTAATTAAATAAACTAAATAGGTTGATATATCACTATAATCAAATTATTTATTATATTTTCTAAGGGGTACCAACAAATGTGTCCAGGACATTTTAGAATATCTTTGTAGAATAAGCAGTAACTCATCTCTTTTCACAGCTTCTTTGCTTTATTCCATGACATACCAATGGCATGCAAGTATACATGATAAAATAGCTTTTAATTTCATCACTTTTCAGGAGGAATTAAGCATTATTTCATTGAGCTGTAATGGTACCAACAAATTTGAGTACGTGTGTACATCTTTCATCTATGCTGTGATGTTTAACACACAATTTCAATCTATCTAATCAAATAGAATCGACAGATTGTGAGTTGAAGATAAATACTTTTACTAGGAGTATTAGTATATTAGTAATTGACTGACCCAGTCTCTCCAGATCTCCCAACAGTACTATTTCTAGGGTCAATTTTAGATCAATGTTAAGTTGCCAATGACTTTGCAATTATTACAAACAAGCAAAAGATTTAATGAAAACAGAGACGACTGCATTAAAAGATACAAAGCCGATACTACAGTATAAACTATAGGCCTACAGTGCATTTGGAAAGTATTCAGACCCCTTAACATTTTCCACATTTTGATACATTACAGCCTTATAGGCTGACCCCACAGCTCGCATCGCGTGCACTAGCATTGCATAATACATTTAGAAATCTATGTTGTTCAATTATTGCACCCACACTGCTCGCGAGCGTCAACGAGCGTCTGCGTTGCCAAGGGCTAAAATAGAACTCCTTTCTATTTCTTATGCAGATCATGCTGCAAGTCCTGCCTCTCTCATCTCCTCATTAGTTTATAGAAGCAGGTACCCACGTGCCATCTCCTCATTGGTTATACCCACGTGAGTGAATGAAAGACGAACTGTGTTGCTGGTTGGTGTAGTAATAAAATGAAAGTTTAGATGCCAATCACCATATAAGTTCAAAGAAAAAGCCTGGAAGGAGGAGAGATGACTAGAAATTGATGAATTTTCGGAGTAGAGGACCATGTGCATTTCAGGTAAAATAACAACTCAATGTTTATATCCCAGGGCAAATTAGCTAGCAACAGCAAGCTAGCTAAACAGGACAAATTAGATAGCAAGTGCAAGCTAACTAGCTAAATTGCCATAAATGTTTGATGCATTTCGACCTGTTCCCAAATTAATGTAATTGGTTCAGAGTTTGTTTTGATATTTTAACCTGCGTGTCGTGATCGCGTTTGGTGTAGGGGGACAAAATACATTTATGCACGATGGCGCACAATGGCGCATGCGCGCAGCCGGTTTGGGTTCCGTGTTTTTCTAATATGGACTAAATTGTTTTTTTTATCCTCATCAATCTACACACAATACCGAATAATGACAAAGCAAAAACAGGTTTTAAGAAATGTTTGCAAATTCATTGAAAATAAAAAAACTTAAATATCACATTTACATAAGTATTCAGACTCTTTACTCAGGACTTTGTTGAAGAACCTTTGGCAGCAATTACAGCCTTGCGTCTTCTTTGGTATGAGGCTACAAGCTAAGCACACCTGCATTTGGGTAGTTTCTCCCATCCTTCTCTGCAGATCCTCTCAAGCTTTGCCAGGTTGGATGGGGAGCTTGCTGCACAGCTATTTTCAGACATTCAGAGATGTTCGATCGGGTTCAAGTCCGGGCTCTTGCTTGGCCACTGAAGGACATTCAGAGACTTTTCCCGAAGCCAATCCTGCGTTGACTTGGCTCTGTGCTTAGGGTCATTGTCCTGTTGGAAGGTGAACCTTAGCCCCAGTCTGTGGTCCTGAGAACTCTGGAGAAGATTTCATCAAGGATCGCTCTGTACATTGTCCGTTCATCTATTGCTCGATCCTGACTAGTCTCCCAGTACCTGCTGCTGAGAAACATCTCCAAAGCATGATGCTGCCACCACCATGTTTCACCGTAGGGATGGTGGCAGGTTTCCTCCAGATGTGAAGCTTCGCATTCAGGCCAAAGAGTTCAATATTGGTTTCATCAGACAAAATAATCTTGTTTCTCATGGTCTCAGAGTCTTTAGGTTCTGTTTGCCTAAAAAAGGAGTATTTTAGAATAAGGTTGTAATGTAACAAAATGTGGAAAAAGTTAAGGGGTCTGAATACTTTCTGTATACACTGAGTGTACAAAACATTAAGAACACCTGCTCTTTCCATGATTGATATCACTTGTTAAAATCCACTCCAATCAAGTAGATGAAGGGGAGGAGACAGCTTAAAGTGTGATTTTTAAGCCCTGAAACATTTGAGACATGGATTGTGTATTGTAGGCTCCCGAGTGGCACAGCACTCCAAAGCACTGCATCTCAGTGCTAGAGGCATCACTACAGACACCCTGGTTCGAATCCAGGCTGTATCACAACCCGGCCATGAATGGTAGTCCCATAGGGTAGAGCACAAATGTCCGGGTTCGGCCGGTGTAGGCCGTCATCGCAAATAAGAATTTGTTCTTAACTGACTTGCCTAGTTAACCTCTAGTGACACCCCATCCCATGAACGGGACCGTTGTCATCATCTGACACTAATTAGCATAACGCAACTGACATAAATCTTCCTCGAAAATATTCCTATTCATGAAAATCACAAGTGAAATATATTGGAACACAGTTTAGCCTTTTGTCAATCACCCTGTCATCTCAGATTTTCAAAATATGCTTTACAGCCAAAGCTAGACAAGCATTTGTGTAAGTTTATCGATAGCGTAGCATAGCATTATGCCTTGTTAGCAGCAGGCAACCTTGTCACAAAAATCAGAAAAGCAATCAAATTAAATCGTTTACCTTTGATGAACTTCGGATGTTTTCACTCACGAGACTCCCAGGTAGATAGCCAAAGTTCATTTTTTCCCAAAATATTATTTTTGTAGGCGAAATAGCTCCGTTTGTTCTTCATGTTTGGCTGAGAAATTGACCGGAAATTGCGGTCACAACAACACCGAAAAATATTCAAAATTAGCCCCATAATATCGACAGAAACATGGCAAACGTTGTTTAGAATCAATCCTCAAGGTGTTTTTCACATATCTATTCCATAATATATCCACCTGGACAATTGGTTTCTCAGTAGAAGCGATTGGAATAATGGCTACCTCTGTACTTTACGCAAGGTTTTCGAAGGGAGCATCATGTGACCACTTGCGCAATGTAGCCCCCTACGGGTATTCTTCAACATGAATGCGTAAAACTACGTCACAATGCTGTAGACACCTTGGGGAATACGTAGAAAGCGTAAGCTCGTTGATAGAACATTCACAGCTCAATAGGGACTCATTGGAACGCAGCGCTTTCAAAATATGGGGCACTTCCGGATTGGATTTTTCTCAGGCTTTCGCCTGCAACATCAGTTCTGTTATACTCACAGACAATATCTTTACAGTTTTGGAAACGTTAGAGTGTTGTCTATCCAAAGCTGTCAGTTATGTGCATATTCTAGCATCTTGTCCTGACAAAATATCCCGTCTAAAACGGGAACGTTTTTTTTCCAAAAATGAAAATACTGCCCCTAGAGTCGCAGCATGGGTTTTCCATGCTCAACAGTTTCCTGTGTGTATCAAGAATGGTCCACCACTCAAAGGACACCCAGCCAACTTGACACAACTGTGGGAAGCATTGGAGTCAACATAAGCCAGCATCCCTGTGGAATGCTTTCAACACTGTGTAGAGTCCTGACAAATCGAGGCTGTTCAACTCAATATTAGAAAGATCTTCCTAATGTTTGGAGAATCCCAAAGTGAAACTATGAGATCAAGTTTGATATTTAAATGATATTGAAATCAATTTAATGTTCAATCAAGTGAGTGTCATTTATTTAGATATTTGGCTACTGTCAAATGTTTTTCCTCAATATATTTCATGAAGTGTAGCCTAACATGTATAAATATTGATTCAGTGCATTATTACAGGGTAAGTATTAGAATAAGCCTCCTCAATATTTACAGCCATAGGTGATAATATCTCTCTAGCTGCTGATCCATCATAAGTATTGTGGAATAATTATAATGATAAGGTAATATTTGAATGGAGGAAGCTGACTCAAGCGCAGTGTTGCCTTTCTTTTGATACTATCATTATTGACACATGCCTCAAGGAAGCACTTAGCAAATGTTCTCTCTGCGTGTTGTTTTAGGAAACGCATGTTACATCTTCGGCCGGTGTAGATAAGATATATTGTTAAAACACTCATCAGCCCAAGTTCCATCGTTATCTGGAAACCGGACCCAAGGCTCTCTAAAACTGCTCCTTGAGAGTGTTTGTGACTATCATTAAGGTGATGATGGTTATTTTATCAAATCAATTAACTATGTATACTTATTACATGATTAAATTATTCATGTAACAATTAACTCATTAGCAATCTTGGGGCACCACGAAAAAGTTTATTTAATGAGTTACCGTTTCCTTAATTAACTCTAGAATATGTCGTTATCATACCAGTCATCCATTAATTATTATTATTACCTCATATCAGTCTCATTCTGAACGTCGTTGACTTCAAATCTGCGCAAACCGTAGTCTAAATGATGATTCAACTATACACAAATTGGCTTAATTATTTATTTACTAACTAACTAAATAATCACACAGAATTACATAAACACACACACAGGATAGATTCTCTGTCGTAACACTCAGACATTCCAGTCTCAACACTACAAATGCAAGAGAGAGAGAAAGTTTCCGATTGTTTGTTAAAGTCCTAGAACCGGCTCCACTGCCCCTCTTCCTCTCTGGTGGGAGAGAGGGGGGGCTCTCTTTGATCCTCACCCAGGAAGGAAAGTCATGACAAGAGCTACCCTCCTTTAGGTTTTTTCCAATCCCATTTGTCTCTAACCTTATTAATCTTATGAACCAGATAATTATTAGAGTCATGTGAGCTAGATTAGGGTTGGAGTGAAAACATAACGGATGGTATCTCTCCAGGAACAGGGTTGAAGAGCCCTGGTATAGACCAATACAGATATTAAAGTAATGTTCTTGTCCGACTCGCTCTGTTGGAGAAACAATAGACATGTTACATTAGCGAGTCAGATATCGTTATCTAGTGAGACTCCTGCTCCCACTAAAAGACCAATGCAGACATTTGATAAGCAAGTGAGACAGACAGTCTGAACCTACTACTTTCCTGTTTCTTGTTTGCTCTGTAGAGAGAGAGACCAAAACAGTTGTAAACTTCCAAATACAATCCTGTCTATTTAGAGGCCAAGGCAAGCATCAGATTAGCTAGTGAGTAACAGGCATCTTACTACAACTACTGTATCAGTGTATTCAGAAAGTATTTACACCCCTTGACTTTTTCCAAATGTTGTTGCATTACAGCCTGAATTTAAAATGAATTAAATTGAGATGTTTGTCACTGGATTACACACAATAACCCATATTGCCAAAGATGAATTATGTTAGAATTTTTTGTTGTGTTTTAATTAAAAATAATTCAAAGCTGAAAAGTATTCAACCCATTTGTTATAGCAAGCCTAAATTAGGAGTAAAAATCTGCTTAAAACCTCTTGAGGATAGGGGAGACGCTAGCGTCTTAACTGGGCAATTGCCAGGGGAAATGCAGAGCGCCAGATTCAAATAAAATGCTATAAAATTCAAACATTCATTAAATCACACATGTAAGATACTCAATTAAAGCTACATTCGTTGTGAATCCAGCCAACATGTCAGATTTTTAAAATGATTTTCGGCGAAAGCATAAGAAGCTATTATCTGATAGCCTGCAGCCATCCTCACCAGCAGTAAACAAAGCAGCTAGCGTATCAGGCGTTACACAAAACGCTGAAATAAAATATAAAATATGCATTACCTTTGACGAGCTTCTTTTGTTGGCACTCCAATATGTCCCATAAACATCACAATTGGTCCTTTTGTACGATTCATTCTGTCCATATATATCGAAAATGTCCATTTATAAAGCCCGTTTGATCCATAAAAAAACAGCTTAGAAAAATGCAACGTCACTACAAAATATTTCAAAAGTTGCCTATAAACTTTGCCAAAATATTTCAAACTACTTTTGTAATACAACGTTAGGTATTTTTAAACGTTAATAATCGATCAAATTGTAGACGGGGCAATCTGTATTCAATACATGAACGAAAAGAAAAAAGCTCTGCTCTTCACATCTTGTGCAACTCAGAAAAGTGTCCCCCTGTTCCGAGTTGGCCTACTTCCTGCTAAAACAAAGGATTAACCTCAGCCATATTCCAAACACTGGCAACATCGTGTGGAAGCGGTAGGAACTGAAAGTAGGTTGCTATTAAATTCCCAATGGCAAAGACAATATAGGGAAGAGAGATGGGGAACAAAAAAAATCTGAACAGTTAGTCCTCTGGGTTTTGCCTGCTACATAAGTTCTGTTATACTCACAGACATCATTCAAACAGTTTTAGAAACTTCAGGGTGTTTTCTATCCAAATCTATGAATAATATGCATATCTTATATTCTTGGCATGAGTAGCAGGAAGTTGAAATTGGGCACGCTATTTATCCAAAAGTGAAAATTCTGCCCGCTAGCTTTAAGAGGTTTTAACAAGTCAAATAATAAGTTACCTTGTGTGCAATAATAATGTTTAACTTCTTATGGCTTGGAGGCAGTATTTCGACGTCTGGATGAGAAGCGTGTCCTGTTACTCAGGCCCACAAGCTAGGATATGCATTTATTTAGATGTGGATATAAAACACTCTAAAGTTTCCAAAACTGTTACAATCATGTCTGTGAGTATAACAGAACTGATACGGCAGACGAAAACCTGAGGAAAATCAATTCAGGAAGTGTGATTTTTTTTATGTGGGTAGTTTTCAATTGAATGCCTATTGAGTTTCTAATGTTTAGGACCCAGATTGCAGTTCCCATGGCTTCCACTAGATGTCAACAGTCTTTAGACATTGTTTCAGGCTTATTTTCTGAAAAATGAAGAAGAATGAGACCTTTCTGTCAGTGGACTGAGGAAGCATGCAGTGCTGGTTTCAACGTGTGACCGAGTGTGCAACCTTCGTTGTTTTTCCTTTCTATTGAATACGCTATTGTCCGGTTGAAATATTGTCAATTATTTAGACAATTGACAACCTGAGGATTAACTATAAACATCGTTTGACAATTTTCAACAAACTTTACCGGTACTATTAGGATGTATTCGTCTGCATGTTTTGACTGCCTTTAAGCCAGTGGATTACTGAACACAACGCGCCAACAAAACTGATTTTTTTGTGATCTGAAGAGGGACTTTATCGAACAAAACAAACGTTTATTGTGGAGCTGGGAATCTTGTGACTGCAACCAGATGAAGACCTTCAAAGGTAAGTGATTCATTTATCGCTATTTCTGACTTTCGTGACTCCTCTACTTGGTTGGAAAATGTTTGTATGCTTTTGTAAGCGGGGCGCTGTCCTCAGATAATCGCATGGTATGCTTTCGCCGTAAAGCCATTTTGAAATCTGACAAAGCGGCTGGATTAAAAAGATGTATAACCCTTGTATTTTTTGAATTTTTATTATGACTATTTCTGTATTTCGAATTTGGCGCTAATCAGGTTCACCGGATGTTGTCGAAGTGGGTTGCTAGCGGAACGCCTGCGCCAGAGAGGTTGACCTCTTGCAACCGCTGTGTCAGATTTAAAAAAAACTTTACTGAAAAAGCACACCATGAAATAATCTGAGACAGCGCTCAGACACAAAAACAAGCCATACAGATATCCGCCATGTTGTGGAGTCAACAGAAGTCAGAAATAGGTGCATCTGTATAGCATTATAAATAGCATTATAAATATTCACTTACCTTTGATGATCTTCATCAGAATGCACTCCCAGGAATCCCAGTTCCACAACAAATGTTTGTTTTGTTCGATAAAGTCAAACGGTGTATAGAATCGATCTTTAGGATGTTTTTAACATATATCTTCAGTAATGTTCCAACTGGAGAATTCCTTTGTCTTTGGAAATGCAATGGAACACAGGTCGCTCTCACGTGGGCTCGCTTGATCAACTCATGCTACAAACCTCCGATTTCCCACTTCCTGGTTGGATTTTTCTCAAGTTTATGCCTGCCATATGAGTTCTGTTATACTCACAGACATCATTCAAACAGTTGTAGAAACTTCAGAGTGTTTTCTATCCAAATCTACAAATTATATGCATATTCTAGCTTTTAGGCCTGAGTAGCAGGCGGTTTACTCTGGACACCTTTTATACAAGCTACTCAATACTGCCCCCCCAGTCCCAAATAAGTTAAACAGCATGATCATTATACAGGTGCACCTTGTGCTGGGGACAATAAAAGGCCACTCTAAAATGTGTAGTTTTGTCACACAACACAATACCACAGATGTCTCAAGTTTTGTGGGAGTGTGCAATTGGCATGCTGACTGCAGGGATGTCCACCAGAGCTGTATGCCACAGAACTGAATGTTCATTTCTCTACCATAAACCTCCTCCAACATCGTTTTAGAGAATTTGGCAGTACGACCAACCGGCCTCACAACTGCAGACCACATGTAACCACGTCAGCCCAGGACCTCTGCATCTGCCTTCATCACCTGCGGGATAGTCTGAGACCAGCCAGCAGGACAGCTGATAAAACTGAGGAGTATTTCTGTATGTAATAAAGCCCTTTTTGTGGGAGAAAACTCATTCTGATTGGCTGGGCCTGGCTCCCCAGTGCCCCTATGCCATCCTAGGCCCACCCATGGCTGCGCCCCTATCCAGTCATGTGAAATTCATAGATTAGGGCCTAACGAATTAATTTATTTGACTGATTTCCTTATTTGAGCAGTAACTCAGTACAATCTTTGAAATTGTTGCATGTTGCGTTTATATTTATGTTCAGTATAATTCGAGATTATTTAGCAACTATTGTTAGGTGCTAGTTAAGCCGGTTGAAGAATTTCAAGTGAGTCTAATGTTCACAATGCCATGGATTGGGAATTTGGTGGTTAAAGATTAGCAGTTAATAGGATCAAGGTTGATGAGGTGGTTGTCCCATCGCATCAGGTTAACTACATGTCTCAGACTCTCTTAAATGATTTAGATTGGACTCCGTTAGTAACAAAACTAGACAGGAATCCACAGAATGGTGGAGTGACATTCTACGGTATTATAAAAATCACATAGCTGATGTTTTCTCGGACAAAATGCCATTGTGAAAGATCATCAATTTTAGTGATAGGGGGCAGTATTTAGAATTTTGGATGACTGAGGTGTCCAAAGTAAACTGCCTGTTACTCAGGCCCAGAAGCTAGGATTTGCATATGCATGGTAGTATTGGATAGAAAACACTCTAAAATTATGTCTGTATAACACATAGCATAACACATTTGTCAGACGAAAACGCGAGGACCATTTTTTGTTCTGTTGACCTGCCAGCCAATTCCAAGCTTAAACTATTGAAACCAAAGACTTCCGCCTCCCAAATTGCAGTTCCTATGACTTCCACTAGATGTAAAAAAAAATGTTTACATAGTTTCAGGCTTGAATTCTGAAAAACCAATGAGGAATAGTTGTTTATCCTCAGAAAGTTCCATGGCAAAACTCGTCTTATTGTGCGCATGACCGAGGGAGCGCGCTGCGTTCCATTCCTGTCCTATTGAAAATAGTTTGCTCCGTATGAAATTTTATCATTTATTTAGATATTAGAGTACCTAATAATGAATTAGAAACATTGTTTGATTTGTTTGGATAAAATGTACTGGTAACTTTTGGAACTCCTATGTCTGCATTCTGAACGGGTGGATTACTGAACTCAATGATGCCTACTAAACGGACTATTTGGGATATAGGAATTTATCGAACAAAACAACCATTCATTGTGTTTCTGGGACTCTTGTGATTGCGAGGAAGATCTTCAAAGGTAAGTCACTTATTTTATTGCTATTTGGGATTTTGTGACGCCTGTGCTTGTTTGGATAATGTGCTGTTGTGGAGCGCTGACCTCAGATAATTGAATGCTGTGCTTTTGCCGTAAAGCCTTTTTGAAATCTGACGATGCGGTTAGATTGCCAAGATTCTGTGCTAAAGAATCATGTATGACACTTGTATTATCATGAAGATTTAATATTACGTTTTCTGTATTTTGAATTGGTGCTCTGCAATTTCACCGGATGTTGTCGAGGTGGGTCGCTAAGCGGGACCCCTGCGCCAGAAAGGTTAAATGGTAAACATTTTTTTTGTGTTTGAGCTAGGTGATGGGGTAAACTGCCGATTCTTTGAATAATTTTTGCTTTGCAACTGTATTTTTTTCTATTATCTCATGTATTTTTTCATCAGACAGAGCAATGTCAAAGGCAAAGGCACAACAATGTACCCATCCCCTAAACTGCGAACAATAGACCCATTGATGATCTTTCTTCCAGTTCTTGAATTCAGTTAAAATGCATGACATGAATTGACTAAATGGAGTTGAATGAAGTTGCACCCAGCCCTGGATATTGTAACTCATATTGTAAACTACAAATATGCTAATGAGTCAAGAGTCAAAGAACCCTTTTTATATCCAATATCCATCCCCTAAATTAAAAAAATACAAAATCTAAAAAGATAGAAACTAAAAAATAGATTTGTGTTATAACCGTTGTGTTTGAAATTACAAGCTTCATTGTGATTACAGATGTAGGATCTTAATTTGATCACCCTGTTGCAGGAGAACGTTCCTGCAATGCAGGATATTAAAAACGTGTAACGTATTTGAGGTTTAAAAAAGGCTTCTGAAGTTTGTAAAAGTTTCCATTTTCAAAATTCCGACTTGATTTCCCTTTATGAAAAATATATCAACATCTACAAAAATGTTGACTACTTATAACCCACATTTCCTGTTGCTGCAGGATAATTTTCCTGCTGTAGCAAACTGCCTCAATTGAGGATCCTATAGCTGTACTATAGTTCTCAACATACCACATCCAGCTCTGCTTCCTTGTGTAGTGCCTATTGGACCAATGGCCAACAGAGGATAATGTCACTTTCAGCAATTGGGAAATGCTAAATCGTTATAAGGATTTTAGGTCCAATTATCGAGACTGGATTAGGCCTTAAATGGAGAACAGCTATGCCTATAGATGTTTATAGCTGTTACTAGTCACATACTATAATAACTTGTGTTTTCATTGCTTAGTTTAACTCATTTTGTAAAATAATTATTGAATGTTTGTAGACTGTAAAGTCAAAGAAAATTATGAGCAATGTTTTTTTTTTTGCTCATTATTTATTTATTTGGCCTTCACAGAACAAGTGGGCATAGTTAAGATAAATCTAAAAAATGAATACATTTAATGACAACTAAAGAGTTTTGAATTGAATATTTAATCATGAATATGTAAACTACCTCTCTGAGAAAGTTTGTAAGCTGCCAAAAGGCCTATCAATAACTATTTAACAATTTGCTATGTACAGTTGAAGTCAGAGGTTTACATACACGTTAGCCAAATACATTTAAACTTAGTTTTTCAAAATTCCTGACATTTAATCCTAGTGTAAATATCCTCTTAGGTCAGTTTTGATCACCACTTCATTTAAGAATGTGAAATGTCAGAATAATAGTAGAGAGAATGATTTATTTCAGCTTTTCTTTCTTTCATCACATTCCCAGTGAGTCAGAAGTTTACATACACTCAATTAGTATTTGGTAGCATTGCCTTTAAATTGTTTAACTTGGGTCAACGTTTCGTGTTGCCTTCCACAAGCTTCCCACAATAATTGGGGTGAATTTTGGCCCATTCCTCCTGACAGAGCTGGTGTAACTGAGTCAGGTTTGTTGGCCTCCTTGCTCGCACAAGCTTTTTCAGTTCTGCCCACAAATGTTCTATAGGATTGAGGTCAGGGCTTTGTGATGTTCACTCCAACCTTGACTTTGTTGTCCTTAAGCCATTTTGCCACAACTTTGGAAGTATACTTGGGGTCAATGTCCATTTGAAGACCCATTTGAGAAAAAAACTTTAATTTCCTGACTGATGTCTTGAGATGCTGCTTCAATATATTCACATACATTTCCTTCCTCATGTTGCCATCTATTTTGTGAAGTGCACCAATCCCTCCTGCAGCAAAGCACCCCCACAACTTGATGCTGCCACCCCCGTGCTTCACTGTTGGGATGTGTTCATCGGCTTGCAAGCCTCCCCCTTTTTCCCCCAAACATAACAATGGTCATTATGGCCAAACAGTTCTATTTTTGTTTCATCAGACCAGAGGATATTTCTCCAAAAAGTCTCATCTTTATCCCCATGTCTGGCTTTTCTATGGCGGTTTTTGAGCAGTGGCTTCTTCTTTGCTGAACGGCCTTTCTGGTTATGTTGATATAGGACTCATTTTACTATGGATATAGATACTTTGGTACCTGTTTCCTCCAGCATCTTCACAAGGTCCTTTGCTGATGTTCTGGGATTGATTTGCACTTTTCGCACCAAAGTACGTTCATCTCTATGAGACAGAACGCGTCTCCTACCTGAGCGGTATAATGACTGCATGGTGCCATGGTGTTTATACTTGAGTACTATTGTTTGTACAGATGAACGTGGCACCTTTAGGCGTTTGGAAATTGATCCCAAGGATGAACCAGACTTGTGGAGGTCTACAATTTTTTTCCCGAGGTCTTGGCTGATTTTATTTGGATTTTCTCATGATGTCAAGCAAGGAGGCACTGAATTTGAAGGTAGGCCTTGAAATACATCCACAGGTACACCTCCAATTGACTCAAATGATGTCCATTGGCCTATCAGAAGCTTCTAAATCCATTACATCATTAGATGGAATTTTCCAAGCTGTTTTAATTAAGGCAGAGTCTATTTAGTATATGTAAACTTCTGGAATTGTGATACTGTGATTTATAATTATGATTTTGTTCTGACACCTTAAACCATTCTCTTCTACCCCACCAGCTAATTTTACAGGCCACCATAAGCATGTTGCATCCCAAATGACACCCTATCACCTACATGGAGCACTACTTTTGAACAGAATGCTATGGCCCCATGGTCAAAAGTATTGCACTATATAGGGAATAGGGATTTGCCATTTGGGATGCAGCACATGACATCTGGAGATGGAGGGAAAGATGGTTTTAAGATTTATGTAAGGGGGTTTATAAACCAACACTGACTGACTGACAAGCACAGCAGAATACTTGTCTTGGGGAGGAGTTAGAGTAGTCTACCAGTTAGTCTAGCTCTGCATTGCTGCATTGGTTCAATGAGGACAATGTAGTTACCCCCAAACCGCAGGGCTGGGTCAAATCGAACGTGACATTCTTCTTTTGACGTGTCTAGTGGAGAGGTGGGTACTGTCACATGGACTGAGGGACACGGGGGTCTTACCGGGGGGACTACTTTATAAACCCCAGAAGATACAGCCTCCTCTATATGACAAGACCTCTCGTAGAGTGTCAGGCCTCTATACTCAGTAGCGATGCATGCCTTACACAGATTTGTTAGTCAACAGTCTGTGTTTCATTATATTTCAAAATGTTGTTATGCATTCTTAAATATAACTTTCTCGGGAGTTTAAATGTATTTTTCAGTGTCATTTCAATTTAGTTTGAGAACATTTTATACATCAAATGTGGCTTCTTGGTTCAACTCCCGAAGTCATGGAAGAGCGCCTGTCGCCTTCTGCACGTTTTGTCCGAAGCCCCTGGAATAACCAAAATCAAGCCGCAAAGAGGGTTCACAGTATTGAAGCAATATTGGGATTTAAAGACGAAAATATGTTTCATCAATCTGTGTCCTACAATGAATCAGGAAAACCTGCTGAGCTGAGAGGAAATGGAATTATGTCATCCCCGAAGAAAGAACTCAACCCAAAATGTTTTGACAGTAAGTAACATTGGCAATATTTTTTTAAATGATTCAAAATGTATTCAAAATGTTATCTTTTATACCAGTAGGCTATTTATAGTTATTTATTCCATGTTTAGGCCTACATATGTGTGCCAGTAACCATTTGAATTAGAGTAAAAGGTTGGCAAATATAGCTCAGAAGTTCATAAATTGATCCAGCCTACAATGCATTTTTCAGGTGTCTGCTGCAGCAGTTCGGGGGCCTCTGTCAGTTCTGACTTACCTAAAGGGGAGGATAAATTGCCCGTTGATGAGAACCCAAAGAAGAAACACCGGCGTAATAGGACCACGTTCACCACCTTTCAGCTGCACGAGCTGGAGAGAGCGTTCGAAAAGTCGCACTATCCTGACGTCTACAGCAGAGAGGAGATCGCGCTCAAAGTTCATCTTCCCGAGGTCCGAGTACAGGTACATTATGAGCAAGCAACTGAGTCCGTTGTTGAAAATGTGTATGAAGTTCGACTCTGTGTAAAATAAGTAAAACATCGAGGTCTATCAATGAATGTTTCGAGCATGGGCTCAACATAAGTTATTGTCTTATCCTATTTGTGACACATTTAACAAAAGTTGTGTGTCTGAGTCTTATCAATAAAGTTTAAATAAAATGTGGTTCATGAAATAATCACCGTCTTTAGTTGAATATTAATCTTTTTAATTTACAACCTTAGGCTAATGTCAGGACCACTAAAATATGTTATTGCAATTTATATTAGGCCTAACTTCTTCACTATTAAGTAAATTGTCACATACGGTATTTGATGATAATAGCCCTTTTTTTTACATAAATGTTGACACTAAGTCAATGCTGAGACCAAAGTCTCTTTTCTAGATGAGCCATGTATAGCACTACACGCCAAAATACAATATACACAATCAAATACACGGTATTATACACAACAATACACCAAAAGCAAAACACAATCATAATAAAACAGATACATTCTTCGGTAAAAAAAGGTCCCTTAATCTTTTGAAATGCTCGAGAGACACCAATTCCTCCATTTTGAAGTGTACTGTCTATCATTCCACACATAAGATGCAAGGAAATGAAAGGCTGATTCTCCTAATTCTCTAGACTCCGAATGAGTTTCCAGAGTTAACCAACCATGTGAATGGGTTTGATGACTTGGCATTTTAAATCTTAACAGTGATGTTAGTTATGTCGAGAGTTTGTGGAGCAGGGCTTTATATAATAATTGTTACCTATGAGTTTCAAGCCTTTGAAACTGTTTCAAGCCTTTGAAATTATCATCAATAAGATTCTATATTCAAACTATGAATTGAGTCTACTAAGCCATTAATGATGTTAAGTAAATAATAATGTATTTTATCTGCAAGATCTCATTGAGTTCAAGACCTGTCTATATACTTACATTGTATAGATATTATTTCGATAATTAAAGTTATTCCAATGATGTATCATTATGTTTAAGACATTTCATTTCTAACAGTATCATAGTTGATCATGTATTACACAAAGGTTGACAGTTATCATTCATATATTCAAATAGTAGCTATCTTCCCATTAAAGATATTACATATTTTCAAATAGCCTGCCAAAGCAAAGTTTTACAATAGACTGTTGTTGTGCTAATATCTGGAGAGATAGGCAATTGAGTTTCTTTGACACAGCAAAGTTTTATTAAGTTGATAAACAGTACATTTTGGCAAAGAGGTTGAACTAAGTAGAGAAGTTTTCTGATTAAGCTTTCTTTCATCTGCCTTTCAGCAGTGTTATCATTGTTAGGGTTAAATCATGTGCAGATGTAGGAACTTCATTCCATCACCATGTTGCAGGAGAACTTTCCTGCTTTGCAGGAAATGTAAAACTTGTAATGTATATTTGAAGTTTAAAAAGCCTTCTGAACTTTGTAATTTCCACTTTGAAATTTCAGACTTGATTTTCCCTTAAGAAAAATGTATCAACCCTACATAAATGACAGTTAATTATAATCCATATAATAATTCATTCTTCCTGTTGCTACAGGATACATTTCCTGCTGTAGCAAACTCGCTCAAATTAAGATCCTACATCTGTATGGTATTTCAATATTTTACTGATATGGTCAAAGTGCCCCTGAATCTTGTTTCTGTGTATAATCACCCCAGTTCTCATAATGTTGAATTACAGAATGTCTTAAAAGAATGTTGTGATGATTCCATCCCAGGTGTGGTTCCAGAACCGTCGGGCCAAGTGGCGTCGCCAGGAAAAGCTGGAGGTGAGCTCCATCAAGCTCCAGGACACTTCCTCCTTCCTGTCCTTCAGCCGCTCCTCCTCCCAGTCTCTGGGCTCCGGGCTACAGCTGGAGCCATGGCTCAGCACTCCCACCACCACTGCCACCCCTCTGCAGTCCCTTTCCGGCTTCATCACCAGCCCATCTCAGGGCCTCCAAAGAACCTCCAGCTACACTCCTCCACCCTTTCTCAACTCCCCCAGTTTCGGGCATATTGGTTCTCTGTGTCCTCCTCCGCCGCCCCCGTACCAGTGCTCAGCGTCTGGGTACGTGGACAAGTTAATTATGGAGGAGTTGGATCCTCGTAATTCTAGTATTGTGTCTCTGAGGATGAAGGCTAAGGAGCATATTCAGTCTATTGGAGAACATGGTGAGGATGGCTGCTGGCTTGCATCCCTCTGAGGCAATGCAAAGACTAAAGACTTCTACTGAATGTATTGTTGCTGCGTCATAGACATTAAAGTCCAATATGCTAGAGGACTCTTCTCCACAAGATGATGAACATAGTTTTTTTGTCTTCTTCAATGGTTTACATTATCATCCCAGTCAGTGTTTTTTGTGCATTCTCAGTATATTAAAGTTTTATAATGTACTTTCCTCATCAATGAAATGCTTGCATTCACCAAGATACATCTGGTTTACTCTGGTCTACTTTTAGGTTCTGACTTAGGAAATGTACACTTTTCCTACTTACCTTGTGCAGGTGTGTAAAGGTATCCAAATAAGCAGCGTAGGTTCGGTTGACTAGGTGAAGTGAACATCTGTGCTTGCATACTCCCTTAAAGGGACACTTTGGGATTTTGGCAATGAAGCCTTTTAACTACTTCCCCAGAATCAGATGAACTCAAGAATACCATTTTTATGTCTCTGCATTTTGTTTGAAGGAACTTAGAGGTAGTCTATGGTATCTACTAGCATGCTAGCAGTATTACTGTTTGTTCCTCTTGAGACGCCATATCCAGTACACTTCATCAAAATAGTCAAAATTAAGATTATGATAGCTCAAGAAATCTTTAATTAATTTTGACATTTTTGCCAGGGAGGTTTTAGTCGCAAAATTTTACATCTAACTAAGATTTTGGTGCAGTATTTCTCAAGTGAAAAACTTTGCATGAAGACTAGTCATCTGTTGTTGAATGCCAACAAACACTTAATTGAAGAATCCCTAATGTTGACCAATCACCAACGAAAGGCATACTTCGGCTTGCCTCAAGAAAAAGTGTGCTCGAACAGGCTGGGAAAAAAACTGACGAACACAGCCAAGCACCAAAACAAACAAAAACCTCACAAAATGTTGTCATAATATATGCAGTAACTGTTTAGAACCGGGAAGTATAAGATCTTAACAGGCTTTGCAGATGAGGTTACCTTGCGTGCATTGAATAAATTTAATTCAACCGCTGAAAACCCTCCCACTTGCTGGCCAACAGATTTTCTAGTGACATTTTTATTCAATAGCCATCCCTTTAAATTTGGTGTACCTTTAATTAGAATTTTCTCAACAGACTCACTAGAACATATAGATGGGTTGGTTGTTTAGCAACAAAACTGACCCATGCACAACTATGGGGTAAAACAGACGGGGTTGGCTTAGATTGTTGACAACATGTAAATTATGTTGAATCTCCAATGTTTATTGAAAACATGAATAAAGTTGCACAATAAATTTTTTGACATGTTAGCATAGCATAGCATAGCATAGCATAAACGTGACAGTCAAACACCTCATAACAACACATGGTTTTCGGGAAGTTCTCAGCTAACCTGTCTATGGAGAGAATGTTTCAGAATGTTAGGGACCAATGAAAAAAAGCCTTGTAAATACATGCATTTTTCTTTCCTTTTCAGCACCAATTGGTAGATAAAAAAATACTCTGATCTTGTATATTATTTAGAGTTAGGAAAGTACTTATACATTTTTTTTTTACCTACCAACTAGGTAGGTTCTGCTCTACTATCAGTGCACACAGGTTTCCATAGGCTACAGCCTCCGCTTGGATCTCCAAATTTAACTCCTGCAAATGATGAAGCCATAGGCCTACAATTAAAATTCTGAATAATGATACAGCTATTTCTACTTCACTTGTGGAAAAGAGGCCGAAATACCTGTCGTGTTGACATGCTTTTCAGTTTGCTGAAATATGACTGGTTTCACATTTGTCTCCAACGATCATAAAATAAAATAGATCTGAAACAACTGTAATTTATATTTACAATCCTCTTGTCCTAACTAATGACTAATTTACCTAGGTCTTATTAATAGCTCTTATCAATTTATAAATTACAGTGCATAGAGTTTTGGTGTTATTTCTACATATAATTGTCGTTTTTTTAAAGTGGTGGAATTATGAGCAAGTTAAGTCAAGGTCTGACTACGGAATATCTGTAGACACACCTCTGTCTCACCTCCTTTTCTGTGAATAGCATTGAATAGGTTGTGAATATGCTTAAAGAGAAAAGTGTAGAAAAAGGGGAATTATATGTTCCATTTAGGCATTCTTAATTCGGGTCAGAATTCCCCCTCTTACTGAATGAAGGATGCCATTGAAGAGAAAGTGGAAATGTTAAAATGTAAAATTGCCTGCAACCTGTTTTCTATGTTGACATTTGCATCCCTATTTTAACAATTATCTTCTGTTATGTATATGTACTTCTGCTAAGACAATCACATCCCAGGATTAATCACTGTATTTATTATTGTTTCCAAGCCCTTGTCTAGATAACTTTCTTTCAGTGTTCTTCCAGTTTGTGCAGCTGACTTTACAAATGTTCATGACCAATTGTCCATTTGTTGTTTATCTCCATACGTTAATGATTTTATGGAAATAAAACTGCATAGTTACATCAACACTTATCCCTTATTTCATTAATTGTCATATGTCCTATGATATATGTATGTATTGTGTTGTTGCATACACGTTATGTGTCATAGCTTCACAGATGCACAATGGGCATTTCTTATTGATTTGGAGGACTCTTCATAATCAGTTTTCAGTCAACATTTGGTTTGGAGAGAAAAAGAGAGACATATATATTTCTTACAATAGAATATTCTTTTTTGAAGACGATTGCTTTTGCAGAATGCTTTCAACTTTTTAGAAAACAAGTGGTTTTATATTCACACTTATTGCTAATTTAATTTAAATCTCAAGTCACAGAGCAGAGCTGAACAAGTGAACATGGTGTCCGGTTCCCTCCAGTGGACATTAGTGTTATGAAGAAGGAGAAACGTATCGTTCAACATTTTGAGTTTCAGCTTTATTTTGTTCAGAAAGCTGTCTACTACACCTTTCTTCCAATTAAACAATGTATTATTTAGTCTACTTTCAAAACTGGGTGTTGTTTTGTGTGTGTGTGTGTGTGGGGGGGGGGGGGGGGGGGGTCCCCAATGTCATTGGGAATAAGAGATTTGAAAGTCTAGGTTTCAGATCAAATATGTCATCAATTACTGTTTCAAAAGGAATAATAATAATAATAATTAAACAATCTTGGATGTTTTACTCTAAACATGTCTATATTCCCATTGGAACTCAGCCATTTAAAAGTGCAGGGCTTATGCAACGTGCCATATCTTTATTTTCTGTCTTTCTGTCAGGAATGATATAACTATGAGAAGAAGAAAGCTGAAGTCTCTATCTATCCACTGATGTACATCTATCCTCTGTCTGATTCCAAGTTCGTCCACTAGATAGTAGTAGGAGATCACGATGTGATCTGTTGTCACTGTCTGTCTGTGCTTCTCCTTGTCCTCCTCTGTTGTCACTGTCTGTCTGTGCTTCATCGTGTTCTCCTCTGTTTTCACTGTCTGTCTGTGTTTCTCCTTGTCCTCCTCTGTTTTCACTGTCTGTCTGTGCTTCTCCTTGTCGTCCTCTGTTGTCACTGTCTGTCTGTGCTTTATCGTGTTCTCCTCTGTTTTCACTGTCTGTCTGTGCTTCTCCTTGTCCTCTTCTGTTGTCACTGTCTGTCTGTGCTTATACTTGTCGTCCTCTGTTGTCACTGTCTGTCTGTGCTTCTCCTTGTCCTCTTCTGTTGTCACTGTCTGTCTGTGCTTATACTTGTCGTCCTCTGTTTTCACTGTCTGTCTGTGCTTCTCCTTGTCCTCTTCTGTTGTCACTGTCTGTCCGTGCTTCTAATTGTCCTCTTCTGTTGTCACTGTCTGTCTGTGCTTCTCCTTGTCCTCCTCTGTTTTCACTGTCTGTCTGTGCTTCTCCTTGTCCTCCTCTGTTGTCACTGTCTGTCTGTGCTTCATCGTGTTCTCCTCTGTTTTCACTGTCTGTCTGTGCTTCTCCTTGTCCTCCTCTGTTTTCACTGTCTGTCTGTGCTTATACTTGTCGTCCTCTGTTGTCACTGTCTGTCTGTGCTTCTTCTTGTCCTCGTCTGTTGTCACTGTCTGTCTGTGATTCATCGTGTTCTCCTCTGTTTTCACTGTCTGTCTGTGCTTCATCGTGTTCTCCTCTGTTTTCACTGTCTGTCTGTGCTTCTCCTTGTCCTCCTCTGTTGTCACTGTCTGTCTGTGCTTCTCCTTGTCCTCTGTTGTCACTGTCTGTCTGTGCTTTATCGTGTTCTCCTCTGTTTTCACTGTCTGTCTGTGCTTCTCCTTGTCCTCTTCTGTTGTCACTGTCTGTCTGTGCTTCTACTTGTCCTCCTCTGTTTTCACTGTCTATCTGTGCTTCTCCTTGTCGTCCTCTGTTGTCACTGTCTGTCTGTGCTTCTCCTTGTCCTCCTCTGTTTTCACTGTCTGTCTGTGCTTATACTTGTCGTCCTCTGTTGTCACTGTCTGTCTGTGCTTCTTCTTGTCCTCGTCTGTTGTCACTGTCTGTCTGTGATTCATCGTGTTCTCCTCTGTTTTCATTGTCTGTCTGTGCTTCATCGTGTTCTCCTCTGTTTTCACTGTCTGTCTGTGTTTCTCCTTGTGCTCCTCTGTTTTCACTGTCTGTCTGTGCTTCTCCTTGTCGTCCTCTGTTGTCACTGTCTGTCTGTGCTTCTCCTTGTCCTCCTCTGTTGTCACTGTCTATCTGTGATTCATCGTGTTCTCCTCTGTTTTCACTGTCTGTCTGTGCTTCATCGTGTTCTCCTTTGTTTTCACTGTCTGTCTGTGCTTCTCCTTGTCCTCCTCTTTTGTCACTGTCTGTCTGTGCTTCTCCTTGTCCTCCTCTGTTGTCACTGTCTGTCTGTGCTTCTCCTAGTCCTCCTCTGTTGTCACTGTCTGTCTGTGCTTCTCCTTGTCCTCCTCTGTTGTCACTGTCTGTCTGTGCTTCCCCTTGTCCTCCTCTGTTGTCACTGTCTGTCTGTGCTTCTCCTTGTCCTCCTCTGTTGTCACTGTCTGTCTGTGCTTCTCCTAGTCCTCCTCTGTTGTCACTGTCTGTCTGTGCTTCTCCTTGTCCTCCTCTGTTGTCACTGTCTGTCTGTGCTTCCCCTTGTCCTCCTCTGTTGTCACTGTCTGTCTGTGCTTCTCCTTGTCCTCCTCTGTTTTCACTGTCTGTCTGTGCTTCTCCTTGTCGTCCTCTGTTGTCACTGTCTGTCTGTGCTTCTCCTTGTCCTCCTCTGTTTTCACTGTCTGTCTGTGCTTATACTTGTCGTCCTCTGTTGTCACTGTCTGTCTGTGCTTCTTCTTGTCCTCGTCTGTTGTCACTGTCTGTCTGTGATTCATCGTGTTCTCCTCTGTTTTCATTGTCTGTCTGTGCTTCATCGTGTTCTCCTCTGTTTTCACTGTCTGTCTGTGTTTCTCCTTGTGCTCCTCTGTTTTCACTGTCTGTCTGTGCTTCTCCTTGTCGTCCTCTGTTGTCACTGTCTGTCTGTGCTTCTCCTTGTCCTCCTCTGTTGTCACTGTCTATCTGTGATTCATCGTGTTCTCCTCTGTTTTCACTGTCTGTCTGTGCTTCATCGTGTTCTCCTTTGTTTTCACTGTCTGTCTGTGCTTCTCCTTGTCCTCCTCTTTTGTCACTGTCTGTCTGTGCTTCTCCTTGTCCTCCTCTGTTGTCACTGTCTGTCTGTGCTTCTCCTAGTCCTCCTCTGTTGTCACTGTCTGTCTGTGCTTCTCCTTGTCCTCCTCTGTTGTCACTGTCTGTCTGTGCTTCCCCTTGTCCTCCTCTGTTGTCACTGTCTGTCTGTGCTTCTCCTTGTCCTCCTCTGTTGTCACTGTCTGTCTGTGCTTCTCCTAGTCCTCCTCTGTTGTCACTGTCTGTCTGTGCTTCTCCTTGTCCTCCTCTGTTGTCACTGTCTGTCTGTGCTTCTCCTAGTCCTCCTCTGTTGTCACTGTCTGTCTGTGCTTCTCCTTGTCCTCCTCTGTTGTCACTGTCTCTCTGTGCTTCTCCTTGTCCTCCTCTGTTGTCACTGTCTGTCTGTGCTTCCCCTTTTCCTCCTCTGTTGTCACTGTCTGTCTGTGCTTCTCCTTGTCCTCCTCTGTTGTCACTGTCTGTCTGTGCTTCCCCTTGTCCTCCTCTGTTGTCACTGTCTGTCTGTGCTTCTCCTTGTCCTCCTCTGTTGTCACTGTCTGTCTGTGCTTCTCCTAGTCCTCCTCTGTTGTCACTGTCTGTCTGTGCTTCTCCTTGTCCTCCTCTGTTGTCACTGTCTGTCTGTGCTTCCCCTTGTCCTCCTCTGTTGTCACTGTCTGTCTGTGCTTCTCCTTGTCCTCCTCTGTTTTCACTGTCTGTCTGTGCTTCTCCTTGTCGTCCTCTGTTGTCACTGTCTGTCTGTGCTTCTCCTTGTCCTCCTCTGTTTTCACTGTCTGTCTGTGCTTATACTTGTCGTCCTCTGTTGTCACTGTCTGTCTGTGCTTCTTCTTGTCCTCGTCTGTTGTCACTGTCTGTCTGTGATTCATCGTGTTCTCCTCTGTTTTCATTGTCTGTCTGTGCTTCATCGTGTTCTCCTCTGTTTTCACTGTCTGTCTGTGTTTCTCCTTGTGCTCCTCTGTTTTCACTGTCTGTCTGTGCTTCTCCTTGTCGTCCTCTGTTGTCACTGTCTGTCTGTGCTTCTCCTTGTCCTCCTCTGTTGTCACTGTCTATCTGTGATTCATCGTGTTCTCCTCTGTTTTCACTGTCTGTCTGTGCTTCATCGTGTTCTCCTTTGTTTTCACTGTCTGTCTGTGCTTCTCCTTGTCCTCCTCTTTTGTCACTGTCTGTCTGTGCTTCTCCTTGTCCTCCTCTGTTGTCACTGTCTGTCTGTGCTTCTCCTAGTCCTCCTCTGTTGTCACTGTCTGTCTGTGCTTCTCCTTGTCCTCCTCTGTTGTCACTGTCTGTCTGTGCTTCCCCTTGTCCTCCTCTGTTGTCACTGTCTGTCTGTGCTTCTCCTTGTCCTCCTCTGTTGTCACTGTCTGTCTGTGCTTCTCCTAGTCCTCCTCTGTTGTCACTGTCTGTCTGTGCTTCTCCTTGTCCTCCTCTGTTGTCACTGTCTGTCTGTGCTTCTCCTAGTCCTCCTCTGTTGTCACTGTCTGTCTGTGCTTCTCCTTGTCCTCCTCTGTTGTCACTGTCTCTCTGTGCTTCTCCTTGTCCTCCTCTGTTGTCACTGTCTGTCTGTGCTTCCCCTTTTCCTCCTCTGTTGTCACTGTCTGTCTGTGCTTCTCCTTGTCCTCCTCTGTTGTCACTGTCTGTCTGTGCTTCTCCTTGTCCTCCTCTGTTTTCACTGTCTGTCTGTGCTTCTCCTTGTCGTCCTCTGTTGTCACTGTCTGTCTGTGCCTCTCCTTGTCCTCCTCTGTTGTCACTGTCTGTCTGTGCTTCATCGTGTTCTCCTCTGTTTTCACTGTCTGTCTGTGCTTCTCCTTGTCCTCCTCTGTTTTCACTGTCTGTCTGTGCTTCTCCTTGTCCTCCTCTGTTGTCACTGTCTGTCTGTGCTTCTCCTTGTCCTCCTCTGTTGTCACTGTCTGTCTGTGCTTCTCCTAGTCCTCCTCTGTTGTCACTGTCTGTCTGTGCTTCCCCTTGTCCTCCTCTGTTGTCACTGTCTGTCTGTGCTTCTCCTTGTCCTCCTCTGTTGTCACTGTCTGTCTGTGCTTCTCCTTGTCCTCCTCTGTTTTCACTGTCTGTCTGTGCTTCTACTTGTCCTCCTCTGTTGTCACTGTCTGTCTGTGCTTCTCCTTGTCCTCCTCTGTTGTCACTGTCTGTCTGTGCTTCTCCTAGTCCTCCTCTGTTGTCACTGTCTGTCTGTGCTTCTCCTTGTCCTCCTCTGTTGTCACTGTCTGTCTGTGCTTCTCCTTGTCCTCATCTGTTGTCACTGTCTGTCTGTGCTTCTCCTTGTCCTCCTCTGTTGTCACTGTCTGTCTGTGCTTCCCCTTGTCCTCCTCTGTTGTCACTGTCTGTCTGTGCTTCTCCTTGTCCTCCTCTGTTGTCACTGTCTGTCTGTGCTTCTCCTAGTCCTCCTCTGTTGTCACTGTCTGTCTGTGCTTCTCCTTGTCCTCCTCTGTTGTCACTGTCTGTCTGTGCTTCTCCTAGTCCTCCTCTGTTGTCACTGTCTGTCTGTGCTTCTCCTTGTCCTCCTCTGTTGTCACTGTCTGTCTGTGCTTCTCCTAGTCCTCCTCTGTTGTCACTGTCTGTCTGTGCTTCCCCTTTTCCTCCTCTGTTGTCACTGTCTGTCTGTGCTTCTCCTTGTCCTCCTCTGTTGTCACTGTCTGTCTGTGCTTCTCCTTGTCCTCCTCTGTTTTCACTGTCTGTCTGTGCTTCTCCTTGTCGTCCTCTGTTGTCACTGTCTGTCTGTGCCTCTCCTTGTCCTCCTCTGTTGTCACTGTCTGTCTGTGCTTCATCGTGTTCTCCTCTGTTTTCACTGTCTGTCTGTGCTTCTCCTTGTCCTCCTCTGTTTTCACTGTCTGTCTGTGCTTCTCCTTGTCCTCCTCTGTTGTCACTGTCTGTCTGTGCTTCTTCTTGTCCTCCTCTGTTGTCACTGTCTGTCTGTGCTTCTCCTAGTCCTCCTCTGTTGTCACTGTCTGTCTGTGCTTCCCCTTGTCCTCCTCTGTTGTCACTGTCTGTCTGTGCTTCTCCTTGTCATACTCTGTTGTCACTGTCTGTCTGTGCTTCTCTTTGTCCTCCTCTGTTTTCACTGTCTGTCTGTGCTTCTCCTTGTCATACTCTGTTGTCACTGTCTGTCTGTGCTTCTCCTTGTCCTCCTCTGTTGTCACTGTCTGTCTGTGCTTCTCCTTGTCCTCCTCTGTTTTCACTGTCTGTCTGTGCTTCTCCTTGTCGTCCTCTGTTGTCACTGTCTGTCTGTGCTTCTCCCTGTCCTCCTCTGTTGTCACTGTCTGTCTGTGCTTCTCCTAGTCCTCCTCTGTTGTCACTGTCTGTCTGTGCTTCTCCTTGTCCTCCTCTGTTGTCACTGTCTGTCTGTGCTTCTCCTAGTCCTCCTCTGTTGTCACTGTCTGTCTGTGCTTCTCCTTGTCCTCCTCTGTTGTCACTGTCTGTCTGTGCTTCTCCTTGTCCTCATCTGTTGTCACTGTCTGTCTGTGCTTCTCCTTGTCCTCCTCTGTTGTCACTGTCTGTCTGTGCTTCCCCTTGTCCTCCTCTGTTGTCACTGTCTGTCTGTGCTTCTCCTTGTCCTCCTCTGTTGTCACTGTCTGTCTGTGCTTCTCCTAGTCCTCCTCTGTTGTCACTGTCTGTCTGTGCTTCTCCTTGTCCTCCTCTGTTGTCACTGTCTGTCTGTGCTTTTCCTAGTCCTCCTCTGTTGTCACTGTCTGTCTGTGCTTCTCCTTGTCCTCCTCTGTTGTCACTGTCTGTCTGTGCTTCTCCTAGTCCTCCTCTGTTGTCACTGTCTGTCTGTGCTTCCCCTTTTCCTCCTCTGTTGTCACTGTCTGTCTGTGCTTCTCCTTGTCCTCCTCTGTTGTCACTGTCTGTCTGTGCTTCTCCTTGTCCTCCTCTGTTTTCACTGTCTGTCTGTGCTTCTCCTTGTCGTCCTCTGTTGTCACTGTCTGTCTGTGCCTCTCCTTGTCCTCCTCTGTTGTCACTGTCTGTCTGTGCTTCATCGTGTTCTCCTCTGTTTTCACTGTCTGTCTGTGCTTCTCCTTGTCCTCCTCTGTTTTCACTGTCTGTCTGTGCTTCTCCTTGTCCTCCTCTGTTGTCACTGTCTGTCTGTGCTTCTTCTTGTCCTCCTCTGTTGTCACTGTCTGTCTGTGCTTCTCCTAGTCCTCCTCTGTTGTCACTGTCTGTCTGTGCTTCTCCTTGTCCTCCTCTGTTGTCACTGTCTGTCTGTGCTTCTCCTAGTCCTCCTCTGTTGTCACTGTCTGTCTGTGCTTCTCCTTGTCCTCCTCTGTTGTCACTGTCTGTCTGTGCTTCTCCTTGTCCTCCTCTGTTGTCACTGTCTGTCTGTGCTTCTCCTAGTCCTCCTCTGTTGTCACTGTCTGTCTGTGCTTCTCCTTGTCCTCCTCTGTTGTCACTGTCTGTCTGTGCTTCTCCTTGTCCTCATCTGTTGTCACTGTCTGTCTGTGCTTCTCCTTGTCCTCCTCTGTTGTCACTGTCTGTCTGTGCTTCCCCTTGTCCTCCTCTGTTGTCACTGTCTGTCTGTGCTTCTCCTTGTCCTCCTCTGTTGTCACTGTCTGTCTGTGCTTCTCCTAGTCCTCCTCTGTTGTCACTGTCTGTCTGTGCTTCTCCTTGTCCTCCTCTGTTGTCACTGTCTGTCTGTGCTTCTCCTAGTCCTCCTCTGTTGTCACTGTCTGTCTGTGCTTCCCCTTTTCCTCCTCTGTTGTCACTGTCTGTCTGTGCTTCTCCTTGTCCTCCTCTGTTGTCACTGTCTGTCTGTGCTTCTCCTTGTCCTCCTCTGTTTTCACTGTCTGTCTGTGCTTCTCCTTGTCGTCCTCTGTTGTCACTGTCTGTCTGTGCCTCTCCTTGTCCTCCTCTGTTGTCACTGTCTGTCTGTGCTTCATCGTGTTCTCCTCTGTTTTCACTGTCTGTCTGTGCTTCTCCTTGTCCTCCTCTGTTTTCACTGTCTGTCTGTGCTTCTCCTTGTCCTCCTCTGTTGTCACTGTCTGTCTGTGCTTCTCCTTGTCCTCCTCTGTTGTCACTGTCTGTCTGTGCTTCTCCTTGTCCTCCTCTGTTGTCACTGTCTGTCTGTGCTTCCCCTTGTCCTCCTCTGTTGTCACTGTCTGTCTGTGCTTCTCCTTGTCATACTCTGTTGTCACTGTCTGTCTGTGCTTCTCTTTGTCCTCCTCTGTTTTCACTGTCTGTCTGTGCTTCTCCTTGTCATACTCTGTTGTCACTGTCTGTCTGTGCTTCTCCTTGTCCTCCTCTGTTGTCACTGTCTGTCTGTGCTTCTCCTTGTCCTCCTCTGTTTTCACTGTCTGTCTGTGCTTCTCCTTGTCGTCCTCTGTTGTCACTGTCTGTCTGTGCTTCTCCCTGTCCTCCTCTGTTGTCATTGTCTGTCTGTGCTTCTCCTAGTCCTCCTCTGTTGTCACTGTCTGTCTGTGCTTCTCCTTGTCCTCCTCTGTTGTCACTGTCTGTCTGTGCTTCTCCTAGTCCTCCTCTGTTGTCACTGTCTGTCTGTGCTTCTCCTTGTCCTCCTCTGTTGTCACTGTCTGTCTGTGCTTCTCCTTGTCCTCATCTGTTGTCACTGTCTGTCTGTGCTTCTCCTTGTCCTCCTCTGTTGTCACTGTCTGTCTGTGCTTCCCCTTGTCCTCCTCTGTTGTCACTGTCTGTCTGTGCTTCTCCTTGTCCTCCTCTGTTGTCACTGTCTGTCTGTGCTTCTCCTAGTCCTCCTCTGTTGTCACTGTCTGTCTGTGCTTCTCCTTGTCCTCCTCTGTTGTCACTGTCTGTCTGTGCTTTTCCTAGTCCTCCTCTGTTGTCACTGTCTGTCTGTGCTTCTCCTTGTCCTCCTCTGTTGTCACTGTCTGTCTGTGCTTCTCCTAGTCCTCCTCTGTTGTCACTGTCTGTCTGTGCTTCCCCTTTTCCTCCTCTGTTGTCACTGTCTGTCTGTGCTTCTCCTTGTCCTCCTCTGTTGTCACTGTCTGTCTGTGCTTCTCCTTGTCCTCCTCTGTTTTCACTGTCTGTCTGTGCTTCTCCTTGTCGTCCTCTGTTGTCACTGTCTGTCTGTGCCTCTCCTTGTCCTCCTCTGTTGTCACTGTCTGTCTGTGCTTCATCGTGTTCTCCTCTGTTTTCACTGTCTGTCTGTGCTTCTCCTTGTCCTCCTCTGTTTTCACTGTCTGTCTGTGCTTCTCCTTGTCCTCCTCTGTTGTCACTGTCTGTCTGTGCTTCTTCTTGTCCTCCTCTGTTGTCACTGTCTGTCTGTGCTTCTCCTAGTCCTCCTCTGTTGTCACTGTCTGTCTGTGCTTCTCCTTGTCCTCCTCTGTTGTCACTGTCTGTCTGTGCTTCTCCTAGTCCTCCTCTGTTGTCACTGTCTGTCTGTGCTTCTCCTTGTCCTCCTCTGTTGTCACTGTCTGTCTGTGCTTCTCCTTGTCCTCCTCTGTTGTCACTGTCTGTCTGTGCTTCTCCTAGTCCTCCTCTGTTGTCACTGTCTGTCTGTGCTTCTCCTTGTCCTCCTCTGTTGTCACTGTCTGTCTGTGCTTCTCCTTGTCCTCCTCATCTGTTGTCACTGTCTGTCTGTGCTTCTCCTTGTCCTCCTCTGTTGTCACTGTCTGTCTGTGCTTCCCCTTGTCCTCCTCTGTTGTCACTGTCTGTCTGTGCTTCTCCTTGTCCTCCTCTGTTGTCACTGTCTGTCTGTGCTTCTCCTAGTCCTCCTCTGTTGTCACTGTCTGTCTGTGCTTCTCCTTGTCCTCCTCTGTTGTCACTGTCTGTCTGTGCTTCTCCTAGTCCTCCTCTGTTGTCACTGTCTGTCTGTGCTTCCCCTTTTCCTCCTCTGTTGTCACTGTCTGTCTGTGCTTCTCCTTGTCCTCCTCTGTTGTCACTGTCTGTCTGTGCTTCTCCTTGTCCTCCTCTGTTTTCACTGTCTGTCTGTGCTTCTCCTTGTCGTCCTCTGTTGTCACTGTCTGTCTGTGCCTCTCCTTGTCCTCCTCTGTTGTCACTGTCTGTCTGTGCTTCATCGTGTTCTCCTCTGTTTTCACTGTCTGTCTGTGCTTCTCCTTGTCCTCCTCTGTTTTCACTGTCTGTCTGTGCTTCTCCTTGTCCTCCTCTGTTGTCACTGTCTGTCTGTGCTTCTCCTTGTCCTCCTCTGTTGTCACTGTCTGTCTGTGCTTCTCCTAGTCCTCCTCTGTTGTCACTGTCTGTCTGTGCTTCCCCTTGTCCTCCTCTGTTGTCACTGTCTGTCTGTGCTTCTCCTTGTCCTCCTCTGTTGTCACTGTCTGTCTGTGCTTCTCCTTGTCCTCCTCTGTTTTCACTGTCTGTCTGTGCTTCTACTTGTCCTCCTCTGTTGTCACTGTCTGTCTGTGCTTCTCCTTGTCCTCCTCTGTTGTCACTGTCTGTCTGTGCTTCTCCTAGTCCTCCTCTGTTGTCACTGTCTGTCTGTGCTTCTCCTTGTCCTCCTCTGTTGTCACTGTCTGTCTGTGCTTCTCCTTGTCCTCATTTGTTGTCACTGTCTGTCTGTGCTTCTCCTTGTCCTCCTCTGTTGTCACTGTCTGTCTGTGCTTCCCCTTGTCCTCCTCTGTTGTCACTGTCTGTCTGTGCTTCTCCTTGTCCTCCTCTGTTGTCACTGTCTGTCTGTGCTTCTCCTAGTCCTCCTCTGTTGTCACTGTCTGTCTGTGCTTCTCCTTGTCCTCCTCTGTTGTCACTGTCTGTCTGTGCTTCTCCTAGTCCTCCTCTGTTGTCACTGTCTGTCTGTGCTTCTCCTTGTCCTCCTCTGTTGTCACTGTCTGTCTGTGCTTCTCCTAGTCCTCCTCTGTTGTCACTGTCTGTCTGTGCTTCCCCTTTTCCTCCTCTGTTGTCACTGTCTGTCTGTGCTTCTCCTTGTCCTCCTCTGTTGTCACTGTCTGTCTGTGCTTCTCCTTGTCCTCCTCTGTTTTCACTGTCTGTCTGTGCTTCTCCTTGTCGTCCTCTGTTGTCACTGTCTGTCTGTGCCTCTCCTTGTCCTCCTCTGTTGTCACTGTCTGTCTGTGCTTCATCGTGTTCTCCTCTGTTTTCACTGTCTGTCTGTGCTTCTCCTTGTCCTCCTCTGTTTTCACTGTCTGTCTGTGCTTCTCCTTGTCCTCTGTTTTCACTGTCTGTCTGTGCTTCTCCTTGTCCTCCTCTGTTGTCACTGTCTGTCTGTGCTTCTTCTTGTCCTCCTCTGTTGTCACTGTCTGTCTGTGCTTCTCCTAGTCCTCCTCTGTTGTCACTGTCTGTCTGTGCTTCCCCTTGTCCTCCTCTGTTGTCACTGTCTGTCTGTGCTTCTCCTTGTCATACTCTGTTGTCACTGTCTGTCTGTGCTTCTCCTAGTCCTCCTCTGTTGTCACTGTCTGTCTGTGCTTCTCCTTGTCCTCCTCTGTTGTCACTGTCTGTCTGTGCTTCTCCTAGTCCTCCTCTGTTGTCACTGTCTGTCTGTGCTTCTCCTTGTCCTCCTCTGTTGTCACTGTCTGTCTGTGCTTCTCCTAGTCCTCCTCTGTTGTCACTGTCTGTCTGTGCTTCCCCTTTTCCTCCTCTGTTGTCACTGTCTGTCTGTGCTTCTCCTTGTCCTCCTCTGTTGTCACTGTCTGTCTGTGCTTCTCCTTGTCCTCCTCTGTTTTCACTGTCTGTCTGTGCTTCTCCTTGTCGTCCTCTGTTGTCACTGTCTGTCTGTGCCTCTCCTTGTCCTCCTCTGTTGTCACTGTCTGTCTGTGCTTCATCGTGTTCTCCTCTGTTTTCACTGTCTGTCTGTGCTTCTCCTTGTCCTCCTCTGTTTTCACTGTCTGTCTGTGCTTCTCCTTGTCCTCCTCTGTTTTCACTGTCTGTCTGTGCTTCTCCTTGTCCTCCTCTGTTGTCACTGTCTGTCTGTGCTTCTTCTTGTCCTCCTCTGTTGTCACTGTCTGTCTGTGCTTCTCCTAGTCCTCCTCTGTTGTCACTGTCTGTCTGTGCTTCCCCTTGTCCTCCTCTGTTGTCACTGTCTGTCTGTGCTTCTCCTTGTCCTCCTCTGTTGTCACTGTCTGTCTGTGCTTCTCCTAGTCCTCCTCTGTTGTCACTGTCTGTCTGTGCTTCTCCTTGTCCTCCTCTGTTGTCACTGTCTGTCTGTGCTTCTCCTAGTCCTCCTCTGTTGTCACTGTCTGTCTGTGCTTCCCCTTTTCCTCCTCTGTTGTCACTGTCTGTCTGTGCTTCTCCTTGTCCTCCTCTGTTGTCACTGTCTGTCTGTGCTTCTCCTTGTCCTCCTCTGTTTTCACTGTCTGTCTGTGCTTCTCCTTGTCGTCCTCTGTTGTCACTGTCTGTCTGTGCCTCTCCTTGTCCTCCTCTGTTGTCACTGTCTGTCTGTGCTTCATCGTGTTCTCCTCTGTTTTCACTGTCTGTCTGTGCTTCTCCTTGTCCTCCTCTGTTTTCACTGTCTGTCTGTGCTTCTCCTTGTCCTCCTCTGTTGTCACTGTCTGTCTGTGCTTCTCCTTGTCCTCCTCTGTTGTCACTGTCTGTCTGTGCTTCTCCTAGTCCTCCTCTGTTGTCACTGTCTGTCTGTGCTTCCCCTTGTCCTCCTCTGTTGTCACTGTCTGTCTGTGCTTCTCCTTGTCCTCCTCTGTTGTCACTGTCTGTCTGTGCTTCTCCTTGTCCTCCTCTGTTTTCACTGTCTGTCTGTGCTTCTACTTGTCCTCCTCTGTTGTCACTGTCTGTCTGTGCTTCTCCTTGTCCTCCTCTGTTGTCACTGTCTGTCTGTGCTTCTCCTAGTCCTCCTCTGTTGTCAGTGTCTGTCTGTGCTTCTCCTTGTCCTCCTCTGTTGTCACTGTCTGTCTGTGCTTCTCCTTGTCCTCATCTGTTGTCACTGTCTGTCTGTGCTTCTCCTTGTCCTCCTCTGTTGTCACTGTCTGTTTGTGCTTCCCCTTGTCCTCCTCTGTTGTCACTGTCTGTCTGTGCTTCTCCTTGTCCTCCTCTGTTGTCACTGTCTGTCTGTGCTTCTCCTAGTCCTCCTCTGTTGTCACTGTCTGTCTGTGCTTCTCCTTGTCCTCCTCTGTTGTCACTGTCTGTCTGTGCTTCTCCTAGTCCTCCTCTGTTGTCACTGTCTGTCTGTGCTTCTCCTTGTCCTCCTCTGTTGTCACTGTCTGTCTGTGCTTCTCCTAGTCCTCCTCTGTTGTCACTGTCTGTCTGTGCTTCCCCTTTTCCTCCTCTGTTGTCACTGTCTGTCTGTGCTTCTCCTTGTCCTCCTCTGTTGTCACTGTCTGTCTGTGCTTCTCCTTGTCCTCCTCTGTTTTCACTGTCTGTCTGTGCTTCTCCTTGTCGTCCTCTGTTGTCACTGTCTGTCTGTGCCTCTCCTTGTCCTCCTCTGTTGTCACTGTCTGTCTGTGCTTCATCGTGTTCTCCTCTGTTTTCACTGTCTGTCTGTGCTTCTCCTTGTCCTCCTCTGTTTTCACTGTCTGTCTGTGCTTCTCCTTGTCCTCCTCTGTTGTCACTGTCTGTCTGTGCTTCTTCTTGTCCTCCTCTGTTGTCACTGTCTGTCTGTGCTTCTCCTAGTCCTCCTCTGTTGTCACTGTCTGTCTGTGCTTCCCCTTGTCCTCCTCTGTTGTCACTGTCTGTCTGTGCTTCTCCTTGTCATACTCTGTTGTCACTGTCTGTCTGTGCTTCTCTTTGTCCTCCTCTGTTTTCACTGTCTGTCTGTGCTTCTCCTTGTCATACTCTGTTGTCACTGTCTGTCTGTGCTTCTCCTTGTCCTCCTCTGTTGTCACTGTCTGTCTGTGCTTCTCCTTGTCCTCCTCTGTTTTCACTGTCTGTCTGTGCTTCTCCTTGTCGTCCTCTGTTGTCACTGTCTGTCTGTGCTTCTCCTTGTCCTCCTCTGTTGTCACTGTCTGTCTGTGCTTCTCCTAGTCCTCCTCTGTTGTCACTGTCTGTCTGTGCTTCTCCTTGTCCTCCTCTGTTGTCACTGTCTGTCTGTGCTTCTCCTTGTCCTCCTCTGTTGTCACTGTCTGTCTGTGCTTCTCCTAGTCCTCCTCTGTTGTCACTGTCTGTCTGTGCTTCTCCTTGTCCTCCTCTGTTGTCACTGTCTGTCTGTGCTTCTCCTTGTCCTCCTCTGTTGTCACTGTCTGTCTGTGCTTCTCCTAGTCCTCCTCTGTTGTCACTGTCTGTCTGTGCTTCTCCTTGTCCTCCTCTGTTGTCACTGTCTGTCTGTGCTTCTCCTTGTCCTCATCTGTTGTCACTGTCTGTCTGTGCTTCTCCTTGTCCTCCTCTGTTTTCACTGTCTGTCTGTGCTTCTCCTTGTCGTCCTCTGTTGTCACTGTCTGTCTGTGCTTCTCCCTGTCCTCCTCTGTTGTCACTGTCTGTCTGTGCTTCTCCTAGTCCTCCTCTGTTGTCACTGTCTGTCTGTGCTTCTCCTTGTCCTCCTCTGTTGTCACTGTCTGTCTGTGCTTCTCCTAGTCCTCCTCTGTTGTCACTGTCTGTCTGTGCTTCTCCTTGTCCTCCTCTGTTGTCACTGTCTGTCTGTGCTTCTCCTTGTCCTCCTCTGTTGTCACTGTCTGTCTGTGCTTCTCCTAGTCCTCCTCTGTTGTCACTGTCTGTCTGTGCTTCTCCTTGTCCTCCTCTGTTGTCACTGTCTGTCTGTGCTTCTCCTTGTCCTCATCTGTTGTCACTGTCTGTCTGTGCTTCTCCTTGTCCTCCTCTGTTGTCACTGTCTGTCTGTGCTTCTCCTAGTCCTCCTCTGTTGTCACTGTCTGTCTGTGCTTCTCCTTGTCCTCCTCTGTTGTCACTGTCTGTCTGTGCTTCTCCTAGTCCTCCTCTGTTGTCACTGTCTGTCTGTGCTTCTCCTTGTCCTCCTCTGTTGTCACTGTCTGTCTGTGCTTCTCCTAGTCCTCCTCTGTTGTCACTGTCTGTCTGTGCTTCCCCTTTTCCTCCTCTGTTGTCACTGTCTTTCTGTGCTTCTCCTTGTCCTCCTCTGTTGTCACTGTCTGTCTGTGCTTCTCCTTGTCCTCTGTTTTCACTGTCTGTCTGTGCTTCTCCTTGTCGTCCTCTGTTGTCACTGTCTGTCTGTGCCTCTCCTTGTCCTCCTCTGTTGTCACTGTCTGTCTGTGCTTCATCGTGTTCTCCTCTGTTTTCACTGTCTGTCTGTGCTTCTCCTTGTCCTCCTCTGTTTTCACTGTCTGTCTGTGCTTCTCCTTGTCCTCCTCTGTTGTCACTGTCTGTCTGTGCTTCTCCTTGTCCTCCTCTGTTGTGACTGTCTGTCTGTGCTTCTCCTAGTCCTCCTCTGTTGTCACTGTCTGTCTGTGCTTCCCCTTGTCCTCCTCTGTTGTCACTGTCTGTCTGTGCTTCTCCTTGTCATACTCTGTTGTCACTGTCTGTCTGTGCTTCTCCTTGTCCTCCTCTGTTTTCACTGTCTGTCTGTGCTTCTCCTTGTCGTCCTCTGTTGTCACTGTCTGTCTGTGCTTCTCCTTGTCCTCCTCTGTTGTCACTGTCTGTCTGTGCTTCTCCTAGTCCTCCTCTGTTGTCACTGTCTGTCTGTGCTTCTCCTTGTCCTCCTCTGTTGTCACTGTCTGTCTGTGCTTCTCCTAGTCCTCCTCTGTTGTCACTGTCTGTCTGTGCTTCTCCTAGTCCTCCTCTGTTGTCACTGTCTGTCTGTGCTTCTCCTTGTCCTCCTCTGTTGTCACTGTCTGTCTGTGCTTCCCCTTTTCCTCCTCTGTTGTCACTGTCTGTCTGTGCTTCTCCTTGTCCTCCTCTGTTTTCACTGTCTGTCTGTGCTTCCCCTTTTCCTCCTCTGTTGTCACTGTCTGTCTGTGCCTCTCCTTGTCCTCCTCTGTTGTCACTGTCTGTCTGTGCTTAATTGTGTTCTCCTCTGTTTTCACTGTCTGTCTGTGCTTCTCCTTGTCCTCCTCTGTTTTCACTGTCTGTCTGTGCTTCTCCTTGTCCTCCTCTGTTTTCACTGTCTGTCTGTGCTTCTCCTTGTCCTCCTCTGTTGTCACTGTCTGTCTGTGCTTCATCGTGTTCTCCTCTGTTTTCACTGTCTGTCTGTGCTTCTCCTTGTCCTCCTCTGTTTTCACTGTCTGTCTGTGCTTATACTTGTCGTCCTCTGTTGTCACTGTCTGTCTGTGCTTCTTCTTGTCCTCGTCTGTTGTCACTGTCTGTCTGTGATTCATCGTGTTCTCCTCTGTTTTCACTGTCTGTCTGTGCTTCATCGTGTTCTCCTCTGTTTTCACTGTCTGTCTGTGCTTCTCCTTGTCCTCCTCTGTTGTCACTGTCTGTCTGTGCTTCTCCTTGTCGTCCTCTGTTGTCACTGTCTGTCTGTGCTTCTCCTTGTCCTCCTCTGTTGTCACCGTCTGTTTGTGCTTTATCGTGTTCTCCTCTGTTTTCACTGTCTGTCTGTGCTTCTCCTTGTCCTCTTCTGTTGTCACTGTCTGTCTGTGCTTCTACTTGTCCTCCTCTGTTTTCACTGTCTGTCTGTGCTTCTCCTTGTCGTCTTCTGTTGTCACTGTCTGTCTGTGCTTCTCCTTGTCCTCCTCTGTTTTCACTGTCTGTCTGTGCTTATACTTGTCGTCCTCTGTTGTCACTGTCTGTCTGTGCTTCTTCTTGTCCTCGTCTGTTGTCACTGTCTGTCTGTGATTCATCGTGTTCTCCTCTGTTTTCATTGTCTGTCTGTGCTTCATCGTGTTCTCCTCTGTTTTCACTGTCTGTCTGTGTTTCTCCTTGTGCTCCTCTGTTTTCACTGTCTGTCTGTGCTTCTCCTTGTCCTCCTCTGTTGTCACTGTCTGTCTGTGCTTCTCCTTGTCCTCCTCTGTTGTGACTGTCTGTCTGTGCTTCTCCTAGTCCTCCTCTGTTGTCACTGTCTGTCTGTGCTTCCCCTTGTCCTCCTCTGTTGTCACTGTCTGTCTGTGCTTCTCCTTGTCATACTCTGTTGTCACTGTCTGTCTGTGCTTCTCCTTGTCCTCCTCTGTTTTCACTGTCTGTCTGTGCTTCTCCTTGTCCTCCTCTGTTGTCACTGTCTGTCTGTGCTTCTCCTAGTCCTCCTCTGTTGTCACTGTCTGTCTGTGCTTCCCCTTTTCCTCCTCTGTTGTCACTGTCTGTCTGTGCTTCTCCTTGTCCTCCTCTGTTGTCACTGTCTGTCTGTGCTTCTCCTTGTCCTCCTCTGTTTTCACTGTCTGTCTGTGCTTCTCCTTGTCGTCCTCTGTTGTCACTGTCTGTCTGTGCCTCTCCTTGTCCTCCTCTGTTGTCACTGTCTGTCTGTGCTTCATCGTGTTCTCCTCTGTTTTCACTGTCTGTCTGTGCTTCTCCTTGTCCTCCTCTGTTTTCACTGTCTGTCTGTGCTTCTCCTTGTCCTCCTCTGTTGTCACTGTCTGTCTGTGCTTCTTCTTGTCCTCCTCTGTTGTCACTGTCTGTCTGTGCTTCTCCTAGTCCTCCTCTGTTGTCACTGTCTGTCTGTGCTTCCCCTTGTCCTCCTCTGTTGTCACTGTCTGTCTGTGCTTCTCCTTGTCATACTCTGTTGTCACTGTCTGTCTGTGCTTCTCTTTGTCCTCCTCTGTTTTCACTGTCTGTCTGTGCTTCTCCTTGTCATACTCTGTTGTCACTGTCTGTCTGTGCTTCTCCTTGTCCTCCTCTGTTGTCACTGTCTGTCTGTGCTTCTCCTTGTCCTCCTCTGTTTTCACTGTCTGTCTGTGCTTCTCCTTGTCGTCCTCTGTTGTCACTGTCTGTCTGTGCTTCTCCCTGTCCTCCTCTGTTGTCACTGTCTGTCTGTGCTTCTCCTAGTCCTCCTCTGTTGTCACTGTCTGTCTGTGCTTCTCCTTGTCCTCCTCTGTTGTCACTGTCTGTCTGTGCTTCTCCTAGTCCTCCTCTGTTGTCACTGTCTGTCTGTGCTTCTCCTTGTCCTCCTCTGTTGTCACTGTCTGTCTGTGCTTCTCCTTGTCCTCCTCTGTTGTCACTGTCTGTCTGTGCTTCTCCTAGTCCTCCTCTGTTGTCACTGTCTGTCTGTGCTTCTCCTTGTCCTCCTCTGTTGTCACTGTCTGTCTGTGCTTCTCCTTGTCCTCATCTGTTGTCACTGTCTGTCTGTGCTTCTCCTTGTCCTCCTCTGTTTTCACTGTCTGTCTGTGCTTCTCCTTGTCGTCCTCTGTTGTCACTGTCTGTCTGTGCTTCTCCCTGTCCTCCTCTGTTGTCACTGTCTGTCTGTGCTTCTCCTAGTCCTCCTCTGTTGTCACTGTCTGTCTGTGCTTCTCCTTGTCCTCCTCTGTTGTCACTGTCTGTCTGTGCTTCTCCTAGTCCTCCTCTGTTGTCACTGTCTGTCTGTGCTTCTCCTTGTCCTCCTCTGTTGTCACTGTCTGTCTGTGCTTCTCCTTGTCCTCCTCTGTTGTCACTGTCTGTCTGTGCTTCTCCTAGTCCTCCTCTGTTGTCACTGTCTGTCTGTGCTTCTCCTTGTCCTCCTCTGTTGTCACTGTCTGTCTGTGCTTCTCCTTGTCCTCATCTGTTGTCACTGTCTGTCTGTGCTTCTCCTTGTCCTCCTCTGTTGTCACTGTCTGTCTGTGCTTCTCCTAGTCCTCCTCTGTTGTCACTGTCTGTCTGTGCTTCTCCTTGTCCTCCTCTGTTGTCACTGTCTGTCTGTGCTTCTCCTAGTCCTCCTCTGTTGTCACTGTCTGTCTGTGCTTCTCCTTGTCCTCCTCTGTTGTCACTGTCTGTCTGTGCTTCTCCTAGTCCTCCTCTGTTGTCACTGTCTGTCTGTGCTTCCCCTTTTCCTCCTCTGTTGTCACTGTCTTTCTGTGCTTCTCCTTGTCCTCCTCTGTTGTCACTGTCTGTCTGTGCTTCTCCTTGTCCTCTGTTTTCACTGTCTGTCTGTGCTTCTCCTTGTCGTCCTCTGTTGTCACTGTCTGTCTGTGCCTCTCCTTGTCCTCCTCTGTTGTCACTGTCTGTCTGTGCTTCATCGTGTTCTCCTCTGTTTTCACTGTCTGTCTGTGCTTCTCCTTGTCCTCCTCTGTTTTCACTGTCTGTCTGTGCTTCTCCTTGTCCTCCTCTGTTGTCACTGTCTGTCTGTGCTTCTCCTTGTCCTCCTCTGTTGTGACTGTCTGTCTGTGCTTCTCCTAGTCCTCCTCTGTTGTCACTGTCTGTCTGTGCTTCCCCTTGTCCTCCTCTGTTGTCACTGTCTGTCTGTGCTTCTCCTTGTCATACTCTGTTGTCACTGTCTGTCTGTGCTTCTCCTTGTCCTCCTCTGTTTTCACTGTCTGTCTGTGCTTCTCCTTGTCGTCCTCTGTTGTCACTGTCTGTCTGTGCTTCTCCTTGTCCTCCTCTGTTGTCACTGTCTGTCTGTGCTTCTCCTAGTCCTCCTCTGTTGTCACTGTCTGTCTGTGCTTCTCCTTGTCCTCCTCTGTTGTCACTGTCTGTCTGTGCTTCTCCTAGTCCTCCTCTGTTGTCACTGTCTGTCTGTGCTTCTCCTAGTCCTCCTCTGTTGTCACTGTCTGTCTGTGCTTCTCCTTGTCCTCCTCTGTTGTCACTGTCTGTCTGTGCTTCCCCTTTTCCTCCTCTGTTGTCACTGTCTGTCTGTGCTTCTCCTTGTCCTCCTCTGTTTTCACTGTCTGTCTGTGCTTCCCCTTTTCCTCCTCTGTTGTCACTGTCTGTCTGTGCCTCTCCTTGTCCTCCTCTGTTGTCACTGTCTGTCTGTGCTTAATTGTGTTCTCCTCTGTTTTCACTGTCTGTCTGTGCTTCTCCTTGTCCTCCTCTGTTTTCACTGTCTGTCTGTGCTTCTCCTTGTCCTCCTCTGTTTTCACTGTCTGTCTGTGCTTCTCCTTGTCCTCCTCTGTTGTCACTGTCTGTCTGTGCTTCATCGTGTTCTCCTCTGTTTTCACTGTCTGTCTGTGCTTCTCCTTGTCCTCCTCTGTTTTCACTGTCTGTCTGTGCTTATACTTGTCGTCCTCTGTTGTCACTGTCTGTCTGTGCTTCTTCTTGTCCTCGTCTGTTGTCACTGTCTGTCTGTGATTCATCGTGTTCTCCTCTGTTTTCACTGTCTGTCTGTGCTTCATCGTGTTCTCCTCTGTTTTCACTGTCTGTCTGTGCTTCTCCTTGTCCTCCTCTGTTGTCACTGTCTGTCTGTGCTTCTCCTTGTCGTCCTCTGTTGTCACTGTCTGTCTGTGCTTCTCCTTGTCCTCCTCTGTTGTCACCGTCTGTTTGTGCTTTATCGTGTTCTCCTCTGTTTTCACTGTCTGTCTGTGCTTCTCCTTGTCCTCTTCTGTTGTCACTGTCTGTCTGTGCTTCTACTTGTCCTCCTCTGTTTTCACTGTCTGTCTGTGCTTCTCCTTGTCGTCTTCTGTTGTCACTGTCTGTCTGTGCTTCTCCTTGTCCTCCTCTGTTTTCACTGTCTGTCTGTGCTTATACTTGTCGTCCTCTGTTGTCACTGTCTGTCTGTGCTTCTTCTTGTCCTCGTCTGTTGTCACTGTCTGTCTGTGATTCATCGTGTTCTCCTCTGTTTTCATTGTCTGTCTGTGCTTCATCGTGTTCTCCTCTGTTTTCACTGTCTGTCTGTGTTTCTCCTTGTGCTCCTCTGTTTTCACTGTCTGTCTGTGCTTCTCCTTGTCCTCTTCTGTTGTCACTGTCTGTCTGTGCTTCTCCTTGTCCTCCTCTGTTGTCACTGTCTGTCTGTGCTTCTCCTTGTCCTCCTCTGTTGTCACTGTCTGTCTGTGCCTCTCCTTGTCCTCCTCTGTTGTCACTGTCTGTCTGTGCTTCATCGTGTTCTCCTCTGTTTTCACTGTCTGTCTGTGCTTCTCCTTGTCCTCCTCTGTTTTCACTGTCTGTCTGTGCTTCTCCTTGTCCTCCTCTGTTGTCACTGTCTGTCTGTGCTTCTCCTTGTCCTCCTCTGTTGTCACTGTCTGTCTGTGCTTCTCCTAGTCCTCCTCTGTTGTCACTGTCTGTCTGTGCTTCCCCTTGTCCTCCTCTGTTGTCACTGTCTGTCTGTGCTTCTCCTTGTCATACTCTGTTGTCACTGTCTGTCTGTGCTTCTCCTTGTCCTCCTCTGTTTTCACTGTCTGTCTGTGCTTCTCCTTGTCGTCCTCTGTTGTCACTGTCTGTCTGTGCTTCTCCTTGTCCTCCTCTGTTGTCACTGTCTGTCTGTGCTTCTCCTAGTCCTCCTCTGTTGTCACTGTCTGTCTGTGCTTCTCCTTGTCCTCCTCTGTTGTCACTGTCTGTCTGTGCTTCTCCTAGTCCTCCTCTGTTGTCACTGTCTGTCTGTGCTTCTCCTAGTCCTCCTCTGTTGTCACTGTCTGTCTGTGCTTCTCCTTGTCCTCCTCTGTTGTCACTGTCTGTCTGTGCTTCCCCTTTTCCTCCTCTGTTGTCACTGTCTGTCTGTGCTTCTCCTTGTCCTCCTCTGTTTTCACTGTCTGTCTGTGCTTCCCCTTTTCCTCCTCTGTTGTCACTGTCTGTCTGTGCCTCTCCTTGTCCTCCTCTGTTGTCACTGTCTGTCTGTGCTTAATTGTGTTCTCCTCTGTTTTCACTGTCTGTCTGTGCTTCTCCTTGTCCTCCTCTGTTTTCACTGTCTGTCTGTGCTTCTCCTTGTCCTCCTCTGTTTTCACTGTCTGTCTGTGCTTCTCCTTGTCCTCCTCTGTTGTCACTGTCTGTCTGTGCTTCATCGTGTTCTCCTCTGTTTTCACTGTCTGTCTGTGCTTCTCCTTGTCCTCCTCTGTTTTCACTGTCTGTCTGTGCTTATACTTGTCGTCCTCTGTTGTCACTGTCTGTCTGTGCTTCTTCTTGTCCTCGTCTGTTGTCACTGTCTGTCTGTGATTCATCGTGTTCTCCTCTGTTTTCACTGTCTGTCTGTGCTTCATCGTGTTCTCCTCTGTTTTCACTGTCTGTCTGTGCTTCTCCTTGTCCTCCTCTGTTGTCACTGTCTGTCTGTGCTTCTCCTTGTCGTCCTCTGTTGTCACTGTCTGTCTGTGCTTCTCCTTGTCCTCCTCTGTTGTCACTGTCTGTCTGTGCTTTATCGTGTTCTCCTCTGTTTTCACTGTCTGTCTGTGCTTCTCCTTGTCCTCTTCTGTTGTCACTGTCTGTCTGTGCTTCTACTTGTCCTCCTCTGTTTTCACTGTCTGTCTGTGCTTCTCCTTGTCGTCCTCTGTTGTCACTGTCTGTCTGTGCTTCTCCTTGTCCTCCTCTGTTTTCACTGTCTGTCTGTGCTTATACTTGTCGTCCTCTGTTGTCACTGTCTGTCTGTGCTTCTTCTTGTCCTCGTCTGTTGTCACTGTCTGTCTGTGATTCATCGTGTTCTCCTCTGTTTTCATTGTCTGTCTGTGCTTCATCGTGTTCTCCTCTGTTTTCACTGTCTGTCTGTGTTTCTCCTTGTGCTCCTCTGTTTTCACTGTCTGTCTGTGCTTCTCCTTGTCCTCTTCTGTTGTCACTGTCTGTCTGTGCTTCTCCTTGTCCTCCTCTGTTGTCACTGTCTGTCTGTGCTTCTCCTTGTCCTCCTCTGTTGTCACTGTCTGTCTGTGCTTCTCCTAGTCCTCCTCTGTTGTCACTGTCTGTCTGTGCTTCTCCTTGTCCTCCTCTGTTGTCACTGTCTATCTGTGATTCATCGTGTTCTCCTCTGTTTTCACTGTCTGTCTGTGCTTCATCGTGTTCTCCTTTGTTTTCACTGTCTGTCTGTGCTTCTCCTTGTCCTCCTCTTTTGTCACTGTCTGTCTGTGCTTCTCCTTGTCCTCCTCTGTTGTCACTGTCTGTCTGTGCTTCTCCTAGTCCTCCTCTGTTGTCACTGTCTGTCTGTGCTTCTCCTTGTCCTCCTCTGTTGTCACTGTCTGTCTGTGCTTCCCCTTGTCCTCCTCTGTTGTCACTGTCTGTCTGTGCTTCTCCTTGTCCTCCTCTGTTGTCACTGTCTGTCTGTGCTTCTCCTAGTCCTCCTCTGTTGTCACTGTCTGTCTATGCTTCTCCTTGTCCTCCTCTGTTGTCACTGTCTGTCTGTGCTTCTCCTAGTCCTCCTCTGTTGTCACTGTCTGTCTGTGCTTCTCCTTGTCCTCCTCTGTTGTCACTGTCTGTCTGTGCTTCTCCTTGTCCTCCTCTGTTGTCACTGTCTGTCTGTGCTTCCCCCTTTCCTCCTCTGTTGTCACTGTCTGTCTGTGCTTCTCCTTGTCCTCCTCTGTTGTCACTGTCTGTCTGTGCTTCTCCTTGTCGTCCTCTGTTTTCACTGTCTGTCTGTGCTTCTCCTTGTCGTCCTCTGTTGTCACTGTCTGTCTGTGCCTCTCCTTGTCCTCCTCTGTTGTCACTGTCTGTCTGTGCTTCATCGTGTTCTCCTCTGTTTTCACTGTCTGTCTGTGCTTCTCCTTGTCCTCCTCTGTTTTCACTGTCTGTCTGTTCTTCTCCTTGTCCTCCTCTGTTGTCACTGTCTGTCTGTGCTTCTCCTTGTCCTCCTCTGTTTTCACTGTCTGTCTGTGCTTCTCCTAGTCCTCCTCTGTTGTCACTGTCTGTCTGTGCTTCCCCTTGTCCTCCTCTGTTGTCACTGTCTGTCTGTGCTTCTCCTTGTCCTCCTCTGTTGTCACTGTCTGTCTGTGCTTCTCCTTGTCCTCCTCTGTTTTCACTGTCTGTCTGTGCTTCTCCTTGTCGTCCTCTGTTGTCACTGTCTGTCTGTGCTTCCCCTGTCCTCCTCTGTTGTCACTGTCTGTCTGTGCCTCTCCTTGTCCTCCTCTGTTGTCACTGTCTGTCTGTGCTTCTCCTTGTCCTCCTCTGTTGTCACTGTCTGTCTGTGCTTCTCCTAGTCCTCCTCTGTTGTCACTGTCTGTCTGTGCTTCTCCTTGTCCTCCTCTGTTGTCACTGTCTGTCTGTGCTTCTCCTTGTCCTCCTCTGTTGTCACTGTCTGTCTGTGCTTCTCCTAGTCCTCCTCTGTTGTCACTGTCTGTCTGTGCTTCTCCTTGTCCTCCTCTGTTGTCACTGTCTGTCTGTGCTTCTCCTTGTCCTCATCTGTTGTCACTGTCTGTCTGTGCTTCTCCTTGTCCTCCTCTGTTGTCACTGTCTGTCTGTGCTTCCCCTTGTCCTCCTCTGTTGTCACTGTCTGTCTGTGCTTCTCCTTGTCCTCCTCTGTTGTCACTGTCTGTCTGTGCTTTTCCTAGTCCTCCTCTGTTGTCACTGTCTGTCTGTGCTTCTCCTTGTCCTCCTCTGTTGTCACTGTCTGTCTGTGCTTCTCCTAGTCCTCCTCTGTTGTCACTGTCTGTCTGTGCTTCTCCTTGTCCTCCTCTGTTGTCACTGTCTGTCTGTGCTTCTCCTTGTCCTCCTCTGTTTTCACTGTCTGTCTGTGCTTCTCCTTGTCGTCCTCTGTTGTCACTGTCTGTCTGTGCCTCTCCTTGTCCTCCTCTGTTGTCACTGTCTGTCTGTGCTTCATCGTGTTCTCCTCTGTTTTCACTGTCTGTCTGTGCTTCTCCTTGTCCTCCTCTGTTTTCACTGTCTGTCTGTGCTTCTCCTTGTCCTCCTCTGTTGTCACTGTCTGTCTGTGCTTCCCCTTGTCCTCCTCTGTTGTCACTGTCTGTCTGTGCTTCTCCTTGTCATACTCTGTTGTCACTGTCTGTCTGTGCTTCTCCTTGTCCTCCTCTGTTTTCACTGTCTGTCTGTGCTTCTCCTTGTCGTTCTCTGTTGTCACTGTCTGTCTGTGCTTCTCCTTGTCCTCCTCTGTTGTCACTGTCTGTCTGTGCTTCTCCTTGTCCTCCTCTGTTGTCACTGTCTGTCTGTGCTTCTCCTTGTCGTCCTCTGTTGTCACTGTCTGTCTGTGCTTCTCCTTGTCCTCCTCTGTTGTCACTGTCTGTCTGTGCTTCTCCTAGTCATCCTCTGTTGTCACTGTCTGTCTGTGCTTCTCCTTGTCCTCCTCTGTTCTCACTGTCTGTCTGTGCTTCTCCTAGTCCTCCTCTGTTGTCACTGTCTGTCTGTGCTTCTCCTAGTCCTCCTCTGTTGTCACTGTCTGTCTGTGCTTCTCCTTGTCCTCCTCTGTTGTCACTGTCTGTCTGTGCTTCCCCTTTTCCTCCTCTGTTGTCACTGTCTGTCTGTGCTTCTCCTTGTCCTCCTCTGTTTTCACTGTCTGTCTGTGCTTCTCCTTGTCGTCCTCTGTTGTCACTGTCTGTCTGTGCTTCTCCTTGTCCTCCTCTGTTGTCACTGTCTGTCTGTGCTTCTCCTTGTCCTCCTCTGTTTTCACTGTCTGTCTGTGCTTCTCCTTGTCGTCCTCTGTTGTCACTGTCTGTCTGTGCTTCTCCTTGTCCTCCTCTGTTGTCACTGTCTGTCTGTGCTTCTCCTAGTCATCCTCTGTTGTCACTGTTTGTCTGTGCTTCTCCTTGTCCTCCTCTGTTGTCACTGTCTGTCTGTGCTTCTCCTAGTCCTCCTCTGTTGTCACTGTCTGTCTGTGCTTCTCCAAGTCCTCCTCTGTTGTCACTGTCTGTCTGTGCTTCTCCTTGTCCTCCTCTGTTGTCACTGTCTGTCTGTGCTTCCCCTTTTCCTCCTCTGTTGTCACTGTCTGTCTGTGCTTCTCCTTGTCCTCCTCTGTTTTCACTGTCTGTCTGTGCTTCTCCTTGTCGTCCTCTGTTGTCACTGTCTGTCTGTGCTTCTCCTTGTCCTCCTCTGTTGTCACTGTCTGTCTGTGCTTCTCCTAGTCATCCTCTGTTGTCACTGTCTGTCTGTGCTTCTCCTTGTCCTCCTCTGTTGTCACTGTCTGTCTGTGCTTCTCCTTGTCCTCCTCTGTTTTCACTGTCTGTCTGTGCTTCTCCTTGTCGTCCTCTGTTGTCACTGTCTGTCTGTGCTTCTCCTTGTCCTCCTCTGTTGTCACTGTCTGTCTGTGCTTCTCCTAGTCATCCTCTGTTGTCACTGTCTGTCTGTGCTTCTCCTTGTCCTCCTCTGTTGTCACTGTCTGTCTGTGCTTCTCCTAGTCCTCCTCTGTTGTCACTGTCTGTCTGTGCTTCTCCTAGTCCTCCTCTGTTGTCACTGTCTGTCTGTGCTTCTCCTTGTCCTCCTCTGTTGTCACTGTCTGTCTGTGCTTCCCCTTTTCCTCCTCTGTTGTCACTGTCTGTCTGTGCTTCTCCTTGTCCTCCTCTGTTTTCACTGTCTGTCTGTGCCTCTCCTTGTCGTCCTCTGTTGTCACTGTCTGTCTGTGCCTCTCCTTGTCCTCCTCTGTTGTCACTGTCTGTCTGTGCTTCATTGTGTTCTCCTCTGTTTTCACTGTCTGTCTGTGCTTCTCCTTGTCCTCCTCTGTTTTCACTGTCTGTCTGTGCTTCTCCTTGTCCTCCTCTGTTGTCACTGTCTGTCTGTGCTTCTCCTTGTCCTCCTCTGTTGTCACTGTCTGTCTGTGCTTCTCCTTGTCCTCCTCTGTTGTCACTGTCTGTCTGTGCTTCTCCTAGTCATCCTCTGTTGTCACTGTCTGTCTGTGCTTCTCCTTGTCCTCCTCTGTTGTCACTGTCTGTCTGTGCTTCTCCTAGTCCTCCTCTGTTGTCACTGTCTGTCTGTGCTTCTCCTAGTCCTCCTCTGTTGTCACTGTCTGTCTGTGCTTCTCCTTGTCCTCCTCTGTTGTCACTGTCTGTCTGTGCTTCCCCTTTTCCTCCTCTGTTGTCACTGTCTGTCTGTGCTTCTCCTTGTCCTCCTCTGTTTTCACTGTCTGTCTGTGCCTCTCCTTGTCGTCCTCTGTTGTCACTGTCTGTCTGTGCCTCTCCTTGTCCTCCTCTGTTGTCACTGTCTGTCTGTGCTTCATTGTGTTCTCCTCTGTTTTCACTGTCTGTCTGTGCTTCTCCTTGTCCTCCTCTGTTTTCACTGTCTGTCTGTGCTTCTCCTTGTCCTCCTCTGTTGTCACTGTCTGTCTGTGCTTCTCCTTGTCCTCCTCTGTTGTCACTGTCTGTCTGTGCTTCTCCTTGTCCTCCTCTGTTGTCACTGTCTGTCTGTGCTTCTCCTTGTCCTCCTCTGTTTTCACTGTCTGTCTGTGCCTCTCCTTGTCCTCCTCTGTTGTCACTGTCTGTCTGTGCTTCATCGTGTTCTCCTCTGTTTTCACTGTCTGTCTGTGCGTCTCCTTGTCCTCCTCTGTTGTCACTGTCTGTCTGTGCTTCTCCTTGTCCTCCTCTGTTGTCACTGTCTGTCTGTGCTTCTCCTTGTCCTCCTCTGTTTTCACTGTCTGTCTGTGCTTCTCCTTTTCGTCCTCTGTTGTCACTGTCTGTCTGTGCCTCTCCTTGTCCTCCTCTTTTGTCACTGTCTGTCTGTGCTTCATCGTGTTCTCCTCTGTTTTCACTGTCTGTCTGTGCGTCTCCTTGTCCTCCTCTGTTTTCACTGTCTGTCTGTGCTTCTCCTTGTCCTCCTCTGTTGTCACTGTCTGCCTGTGCTTCTCCTTGTCCTCCTCTGTTGTCACTGTCTGTCTGTGCTTCTCCTAGTCCTCCTCTGTTGTCACTGTCTGTCTGTGCTTCTCCTTGTCCTCCTCTGTTGTCACTGTCTGTCTGTGCTTCTCCTTGTCCTCCTCTGTTGTCACTGTCTGTCTGTGCTTCTCCTTGTCCTCCTCTGTTGTCACTGTCTGTCTGTGCTTCTCCTAGTCCTCCTCTGTTGTCACTGTCTGTCTGTGCTTCCCCTTGTCCTCCTCTGTTGTCACTGTCTGTCTGTGCTTCTCCTTGTCCTCCTCTGTTGTCACTGTCTGTCTGTGCTTCTCCTTGTCCTCCTCTGTTTTCACTGTCTGTCTGTGCTTCTCCTTGTCGTCCTCTGTTGTCACTGTCTGTCTGTGCCTCTCCTTGTCCTCCTCTGTTGTCACTGTCTGTCTGTGCTTCTCCTTGTCCTCTTCTGTTGTCACTGTCTGTCTGTGCTTCATCGTGTTCTCCTCTGTTTTCACTGTCTGTCTGTGCTTCTCATTGTCCTCCTCTGTTGTCACTGTCTGTCTGCACTTCTCCTTGTCCTCCTCTGTTGTCACTGTCTGTCTGTGCTTCTACTTGTCGTCCTCTGTTGTCACTGTCTTTCTGTGCTTCTCCTTGTCCTCCTCTGTTTTCACTGTTTGTGCTTATCCTTGTCCTCTTCTGTTGTCACTGTCTGTCTGTGCTTCTCCTTTTCCTCGTCTGTTGTCACTGTCTGTCTATGCTTCTCCTTGTCCTCCTCTGTTGTCACTGTCTGTCTGTGCTTCTCCTCATCCTCCTCTTTGTCACTGTCTGTCTGTGCTCCTCCTTGTCCTCCTCTGTTGTCACTGTCTGTCTGTGCTTCTCCTAGTCCTCCTCTGTTGTCACTGTCTGTCTGTGCTTCCCCTTGTCCTCCTCTGTTGTCACTGTCTGTCTGTGCTTCTCCTTGTCATACTCTGTTGTCACTGTCTGTCTGTGCTTCTCCTTGTCCTCCTCTGTTTTCACTGTCTGTCTGTGCTTCTCCTTGTCGTCCTCTGTTGTCACTGTCTGTCTGTGCTTCTCCTTGTCCTCCTCTGTTGTCACTGTCTGTCTGTGCTTCTCCTAGTCCTCCTCTGTTGTCACTGTCTGTCTGTGCTTCTCCTTGTCCTCCTCTGTTGTCACTGTCTGTCTGTGCTTCTCCTAGTCCTCCTCTGTTGTCACTGTCTGTCTGTGCTTCTCCTAGTCCTCCTCTGTTGTCACTGTCTGTCTGTGCTTCTCCTTGTCCTCCTCTGTTGTCACTGTCTGTCTGTGCTTCCCCTTTTCCTCCTCTGTTGTCACTGTCTGTCTGTGCTTCTCCTTGTCCTCCTCTGTTTTCACTGTCTGTCTGTGCTTCTCCTTGTCGTCCTCTGTTGTCACTGTCTGTCTGTGCCTCTCCTTGTCCTCCTCTGTTGTCACTGTCTGTCTGTGCTTCATTGTGTTCTTCTCTGTTTTCACTGTCTGTCTGTGCTTCTCCTTGTCCTCCTCTGTTTTCACTGTCTGTCTGTGCTTCTCCTTGTCCTCCTCTGTTGTCACTGTCTGTCTGTGCTTCTCCTTGTCCTCCTCTGTTGTCACTGTCTGTCTGTGCTTCTCCTTGTCCTCCTCTGTTGTCACTGTCTGTCTGTGCTTCTCCTTGTCCTCCTCTGTTGTCACTGTCTGTCTGTGCTTCTCCTTTTCGTCCTCTGTTGTCACTGTCTGTCTGTGCCTCTCCTTGTCCTCCTCTGTTGTCACTGTCTGTCTGTGCTTCATCGTGTTCTCCTCTGTTTTCACTGTCTGTCTGTGCGTCTCCTTGTCCTCCTCTGTTGTCACTGTCTGTCTGTGCTTCTCCTTGTCCTCCTCTGTTGTCACTGTCTGTCTGTGCTTCTCCTTGTCCTCCTCTGTTTTCACTGTCTGTCTGTGCTTCTCCTTTTCGTCCTCTGTTGTCACTGTCTGTCTGTGCCTCTCCTTGTCCTCCTCTGTTGTCACTGTCTGTCTGTGCTTCATCGTGTTCTCCTCTGTTTTCACTGTCTGTCTGTGCGTCTCCTTGTCCTCCTCTGTTTTCACTGTCTGTCTGTGCTTCTCCTTGTCCTCCTCTGTTGTCACTGTCTGTCTGTGCTTCTCCTTGTCCTCCTCTGTTGTCACTGTCTGTCTGTGCTTCTCCTAGTCCTCCTCTGTTGTCACTGTCTGTCTGTGCTTCTCCTTGTCCTCCTCTGTTGTCACTGTCTGTCTGTGCTTCTCCTAGTCCTCCTCTGTTGTCACTGTCTGTCTGTGCTTCTCCTAGTCCTCCTCTGTTGTCACTGTCTGTCTGTGCTTCTCCTAGTCCTCCTCTGTTGTCACTGTCTGTCTGTGCTTCCCCTTGTCCTCCTCTGTTGTCACTGTCTGTCTGTGCTTCTCCTTGTCCTCCTCTGTTGTCACTGTCTGTCTGTGCTTCTCCTTGTCCTCCTCTGTTTTCACTGTCTGTCTGTGCTTCTCCTTGTCGTCCTCTGTTGTCACTGTCTGTCTGTGCCTCTCCTTGTCCTCCTCTGTTGTCACTGTCTGTCTGTGCTTCTCCTTGTCCTCTTCTGTTGTCACTGTCTGTCTGTGCTTCATCGTTTTCTCCTCTGTTTTCACTGTCTGTCTGTGCTTCTCATTGTCCTCCTCTGTTGTCACTGTCTGTCTGCACTTCTCCTTGTCCTCCTCTGTTGTCACTGTCTGTCTGTGCTTCTACTTGTCGTCCTCTGTTGTCACTGTCTTTCTGTGCTTCTCCTTGTCCTCCTCTGTTTTCACTGTTTGTGCTTATCCTTGTCCTCTTCTGTTGTCACTGTCTGTCTGTGCTTCTCCTTTTCCTCGTCTGTTGTCACTGTCTGTCTATGCTTCTCCTTGTCCTCCTCTGTTGTCACTGTCTGTCTGTGCTTCTCCTCATCCTCCTCTTTGTCACTGTCTGTCTGTGCTTCTCCTTGTTCTCCTCTGTTGTCACTGTCTGTCTGTGCTTCTCCTTGTCCTCCTCGGTTGTCACTGTCTGTCTGTGCTTCTCCTAGTCCTCCTCTGTTGTCACTGTCTGTCTGTGCTTCTCCTTTTCCTCCTCTGTTGTCACTGTCTGTCTGTGCTTCTCCTTGTCCTCCTCTGTTTTCACTGTCTGTCTGTGCTTCTCCTTGTCGTCCTCTGTTGTCACTGTCTGTCTGTGCCTCTCCTTGTCCTCCTCTGTTGTCACTGTCTGTCTGTGCTTCATTGTGTTCTCCTCTGTTTTCACTGTCTGTCTGTGCTTCTCCTTGTCCTCCTCTGTTTTCACTGTCTGTCTGTGCTTCTCCTTGTCCTCCTCTGTTGTCACTGTCTGTCTGTGCTTCTCCTTGTCCTCCTCTGTTGTCACTGTCTGTCTGTGCTTCTCCTTGTCCTCCTCTGTTGTCACTGTCTGTCTGTGCTTCTCCTTGTCCTCCTCTGTTGTCACTGTCTGTCTGTGCTTCTCCTTGTCCTCCTCTGTTTTCACTGTCTGTCTGTGCTTCTCCTTTTCGTCCTCTGTTGTCACTGTCTGTCTGTGCCTCTCCTTGTCCTCCTCTGTTGTCACTGTCTGTCTGTGCTTCATCGTGTTCTCCTCTGTTTTCACTGTCTGTCTGTGCGTCTCCTTGTCCTCCTCTGTTTTCACTGTCTGTCTGTGCTTCTCCTTGTCCTCCTCTGTTGTCACTGTCTGTCTGTGCTTCTCCTTGTCCTCCTCTGTTGTCACTGTCTGTCTGTGCTTCTCCTAGTCCTCCTCTGTTGTCACTGTCTGTCTGTGCTTCTCCTTGTCCTCCTCTGTTGTCACTGTCTGTCTGTGCTTCTCCTTGTCCTCCTCTGTTGTCACTGTCTGTCTGTGCTTCTCCTTGTCCTCCTCTGTTGTCACTGTCTGTCTGTGCTTCTCCTAGTCCACCTCTGTTGTCACTGTCTGTCTGTGCTTCTCCTTGTCCTCCTCTGTTGTCACTGTCTGTCTGTGCTTCTCCTTGTCCTCCTCTGTTTTCACTGTCTGTCTGTGCTTCTCCTTGTCGTCCTCTGTTGTCACTGTCTGTCTGTGCCTCTCCTTGTCCTCCTCTGTTGTCACTGTCTGTCTGTGCTTCTCCTTGTCCTCTTCTGTTGTCACTGTCTGTCTGTGCTTCATCGTGTTCTCCTCTGTTTTCACTGTCTGTCTGTGCTTCTCCTTGTCCTCCTCTGTTGTCACTGTCTGTCTGCACTTCTCCTTGTCCTCCTCTGTTGTCACTGTCTGTCTGTGCTTCTACTTGTCGTCCTCTGTTGTCACTGTCTTTCTGTGCTTCTCCTTGTCCTCCTCTGTTGTCACTGTCTGTCTGCACTTCTCCTTGTCCTCCTCTGTTGTCACTGTCTGTCTGTGCTTCTACTTGTCGTCCTCTGTTGTCACTGTCTGTCTGTGCTTCTCCTTGTCCTCCTCTGTTGTCACTGTCTGTCTGTGCTTCTCCTAGTCCTCCTCTGTTGTCACTGTCTGTCTGTGCTTCTCCTTGTCCTCCTCTGTTGTCACTGTCTGTCTGTGCTTCTCCTAGTCCTCCTCTGTTGTCACTGTCTGTCTGTGCTTCTCCTAGTCCTCCTCTGTTGTCACTGTCTGTCTGTGCTTCTCCTTGTCCTCCTCTGTTGTCACTGTCTGTCTGTGCTTCCCCTTGTCCTCCTCTGTTGTCACTGTCTGTCTGTGCTTCTCCTTGTCCTCCTCTGTTGTCACTGTCTGTCTGTGCTTCTCCTTGTCCTCCTCTGTTTTCACTGTCTGTCTGTGCTTCTCCTTGTCGTCCTCTGTTGTCACTGTCTGTCTGTGCCTCTCCTTGTCCTCCTCTGTTGTCACTGTCTGTCTGTGCTTCTCCTTGTCCTCTTCTGTTGTCACTGTCTGTCTGTGCTTCATCGTTTTCTCCTCTGTTTTCACTGTCTGTCTGTGCTTCTCATTGTCCTCCTCTGTTGTCACTGTCTGTCTGCACTTCTCCTTGTCCTCCTCTGTTGTCACTGTCTGTCTGCACTTCTCCTTGTCCTCCTCTGTTGTCACTGTCTGTCTGTGCTTCTCCTTGTCCTCCTCTGTTGTCACTGTCTGTCTGTGCTTCTCCTTGTCCTCCTCTGTTGTCACTGTCTGTCTGTGCTTCTCCTTGTCCTCCTCTGTTGTCACTGTCTGTCTGTGCTTCTCCTTGTCCTCCTCTGTTGTCACTGTCTGTCTGTGCTTCTCCTTTTCGTCCTCTGTTGTCACTGTCTGTCTGTGCCTCTCCTTGTCCTCCTCTGTTGTCACTGTCTGTCTGTGCTTCATCGTGTTCTCCTCTGTTTTCACTGTCTGTCTGTGCGTCTCCTTGTCCTCCTCTGTTGTCACTGTCTGTCTGTGCTTCTCCTTGTCCTCCTCTGTTGTCACTGTCTGTCTGTGCTTCTCCTTGTCCTCCTCTGTTTTCACTGTCTGTCTGTGCTTCTCCTTTTCGTCCTCTGTTGTCACTGTCTGTCTGTGCCTCTCCTTGTCCTCCTCTGTTGTCACTGTCTGTCTGTGCTTCATCGTGTTCTCCTCTGTTTTCACTGTCTGTCTGTGCGTCTCCTTGTCCTCCTCTGTTTTCACTGTCTGTCTGTGCTTCTCCTTGTCCTCCTCTGTTGTCACTGTCTGTCTGTGCTTCTCCTTGTCCTCCTCTGTTGTCACTGTCTGTCTGTGCTTCTCCTAGTCCTCCTCTGTTGTCACTGTCTGTCTGTGCTTCTCCTTGTCCTCCTCTGTTGTCACTGTCTGTCTGTGCTTCTCCTAGTCCTCCTCTGTTGTCACTGTCTGTCTGTGCTTCTCCTAGTCCTCCTCTGTTGTCACTGTCTGTCTGTGCTTCTCCTAGTCCTCCTCTGTTGTCACTGTCTGTCTGTGCTTCCCCTTGTCCTCCTCTGTTGTCACTGTCTGTCTGTGCTTCTCCTTGTCCTCCTCTGTTGTCACTGTCTGTCTGTGCTTCTCCTTGTCCTCCTCTGTTTTCACTGTCTGTCTGTGCTTCTCCTTGTCGTCCTCTGTTGTCACTGTCTGTCTGTGCCTCTCCTTGTCCTCCTCTGTTGTCACTGTCTGTCTGTGCTTCTCCTTGTCCTCTTCTGTTGTCACTGTCTGTCTGTGCTTCATCGTTTTCTCCTCTGTTTTCACTGTCTGTCTGTGCTTCTCATTGTCCTCCTCTGTTGTCACTGTCTGTCTGCACTTCTCCTTGTCCTCCTCTGTTGTCACTGTCTGTCTGTGCTTCTACTTGTCGTCCTCTGTTGTCACTGTCTTTCTGTGCTTCTCCTTGTCCTCCTCTGTTTTCACTGTTTGTGCTTATCCTTGTCCTCTTCTGTTGTCACTGTCTGTCTGTGCTTCTCCTTTTCCTCGTCTGTTGTCACTGTCTGTCTATGCTTCTCCTTGTCCTCCTCTGTTGTCACTGTCTGTCTGTGCTTCTCCTCATCCTCCTCTTTGTCACTGTCTGTCTGTGCTTCTCCTTGTTCTCCTCTGTTGTCACTGTCTGTCTGTGCTTCTCCTTGTCCTCCTCGGTTGTCACTGTCTGTCTGTGCTTCTCCTAGTCCTCCTCTGTTGTCACTGTCTGTCTGTGCTTCTCCTTTTCCTCCTCTGTTGTCACTGTCTGTCTGTGCTTCTCCTTGTCCTCCTCTGTTTTCACTGTCTGTCTGTGCTTCTCCTTGTCGTCCTCTGTTGTCACTGTCTGTCTGTGCCTCTCCTTGTCCTCCTCTGTTGTCACTGTCTGTCTGTGCTTCATTGTGTTCTCCTCTGTTTTCACTGTCTGTCTGTGCTTCTCCTTGTCCTCCTCTGTTTTCACTGTCTGTCTGTGCTTCTCCTTGTCCTCCTCTGTTGTCACTGTCTGTCTGTGCTTCTCCTTGTCCTCCTCTGTTGTCACTGTCTGTCTGTGCTTCTCCTTGTCCTCCTCTGTTGTCACTGTCTGTCTGTGCTTCTCCTTGTCCTCCTCTGTTGTCACTGTCTGTCTGTGCTTCTCCTTGTCCTCCTCTGTTTTCACTGTCTGTCTGTGCTTCTCCTTTTCGTCCTCTGTTGTCACTGTCTGTCTGTGCCTCTCCTTGTCCTCCTCTGTTGTCACTGTCTGTCTGTGCTTCATCGTGTTCTCCTCTGTTTTCACTGTCTGTCTGTGCGTCTCCTTGTCCTCCTCTGTTTTCACTGTCTGTCTGTGCTTCTCCTTGTCCTCCTCTGTTGTCACTGTCTGTCTGTGCTTCTCCTTGTCCTCCTCTGTTGTCACTGTCTGTCTGTGCTTCTCCTAGTCCTCCTCTGTTGTCACTGTCTGTCTGTGCTTCTCCTTGTCCTCCTCTGTTGTCACTGTCTGTCTGTGCTTCTCCTTGTCCTCCTCTGTTGTCACTGTCTGTCTGTGCTTCTCCTTGTCCTCCTCTGTTGTCACTGTCTGTCTGTGCTTCTCCTAGTCCACCTCTGTTGTCACTGTCTGTCTGTGCTTCTCCTTGTCCTCCTCTGTTGTCACTGTCTGTCTGTGCTTCTCCTTGTCCTCCTCTGTTTTCACTGTCTGTCTGTGCTTCTCCTTGTCGTCCTCTGTTGTCACTGTCTGTCTGTGCCTCTCCTTGTCCTCCTCTGTTGTCACTGTCTGTCTGTGCTTCTCCTTGTCCTCTTCTGTTGTCACTGTCTGTCTGTGCTTCATCGTGTTCTCCTCTGTTTTCACTGTCTGTCTGTGCTTCTCCTTGTCCTCCTCTGTTGTCACTGTCTGTCTGCACTTCTCCTTGTCCTCCTCTGTTGTCACTGTCTGTCTGTGCTTCTACTTGTCGTCCTCTGTTGTCACTGTCTTTCTGTGCTTCTCCTTGTCCTCCTCTGTTGTCACTGTCTGTCTGCACTTCTCCTTGTCCTCCTCTGTTGTCACTGTCTGTCTGTGCTTCTACTTGTCGTCCTCTGTTGTCACTGTCTGTCTGTGCTTCTCCTTGTCCTCCTCTGTTGTCACTGTCTGTCTGTGCTTCTCCTAGTCCTCCTCTGTTGTCACTGTCTGTCTGTGCTTCTCCTTGTCCTCCTCTGTTGTCACTGTCTGTCTGTGCTTCTCCTAGTCCTCCTCTGTTGTCACTGTCTGTCTGTGCTTCTCCTAGTCCTCCTCTGTTGTCACTGTCTGTCTGTGCTTCTCCTTGTCCTCCTCTGTTGTCACTGTCTGTCTGTGCTTCCCCTTGTCCTCCTCTGTTGTCACTGTCTGTCTGTGCTTCTCCTTGTCCTCCTCTGTTGTCACTGTCTGTCTGTGCTTCTCCTTGTCCTCCTCTGTTTTCACTGTCTGTCTGTGCTTCTCCTTGTCGTCCTCTGTTGTCACTGTCTGTCTGTGCCTCTCCTTGTCCTCCTCTGTTGTCACTGTCTGTCTGTGCTTCTCCTTGTCCTCTTCTGTTGTCACTGTCTGTCTGTGCTTCATCGTTTTCTCCTCTGTTTTCACTGTCTGTCTGTGCTTCTCATTGTCCTCCTCTGTTGTCACTGTCTGTCTGCACTTCTCCTTGTCCTCCTCTGTTGTCACTGTCTGTCTGTGCTTCTACTTGTCGTCCTCTGTTGTCACTGTCTTTCTGTGCTTCTCCTTGTCCTCCTCTGTTTTCACTGTTTGTGCTTATCCTTGTCCTCTTCTGTTGTCACTGTCTGTCTGTGCTTCTCCTTTTCCTCGTCTGTTGTCACTGTCTGTCTATGCTTCTCCTTGTCCTCCTCTGTTGTCACTGTCTGTCTGTGCTTCTCCTCATCCTCCTCTTTGTCACTGTCTGTCTGTGCTTCTCCTTGTTCTCCTCTGTTGTCACTGTCTGTCTGTGCTTCTCCTTGTCCTCCTCGGTTGTCACTGTCTGTCTGTGCTTCTCCTAGTCCTCCTCTGTTGTCACTGTCTGTCTGTGCTTCTCCTTGTCCTCCTCTGTTGTCACTGTCTGTCTGTGCTTCCCCTTTTCCTCCTCTGTTGTCACTGTCTGTCTGTGCTTCTCCTTGTCCTCCTCTGTTTTCACTGTCTGTCTGTGCTTCTCCTTGTCGTCCTCTGTTGTCACTGTCTGTCTGTGCCTCTCCTTGTCCTCCTCTGTTGTCACTGTCTGTCTGTGCTTCATTGTGTTCTCCTTTGTTTTCACTGTCTGTCTGTGCTTCTCCTTGTCCTCCTCTGTTTTCACTGTCTGTCTGTGCTTCTCCTTGTCCTCCTCTGTTGTCACTGTCTGTCTGTGCTTCTCCTTGTCCTCCTCTGTTGTCACTGTCTGTCTGTGCTTCTCCTTGTCCTCCTCTGTTGTCACTGTCTGTCTGTGCTTCTCCTTGTCCTCCTCTGTTGTCACTGTCTGTCTGTGCTTCTCCTTGTCCTCCTCTGTTGTCACTGTCTGTCTGTGCTTCTCCTTTTCGTCCTCTGTTGTCACTGTCTGTCTGTGCCTCTCCTTGTCCTCCTCTGTTGTCACTGTCTGTCTGTGCTTCATCGTGTTCTCCTCTGTTTTCACTGTCTGTCTGTGCGTCTCCTTGTCCTCCTCTGTTTTCACTGTCTGTCTGTGCTTCTCCTTGTCCTCCTCTGTTGTCACTGTCTGTCTGTGCTTCTCCTTGTCCTCCTCTGTTGTCACTGTCTGTCTGTGCTTCTCCTAGTCCTCCTCTGTTGTCACTGTCTGTCTGTGCTTCTCCTTGTCCTCCTCTGTTGTCACTGTCTGTCTGTGCTTCTCCTTGTCCTCCTCTGTTGTCACTGTCTGTCTGTGCTTCTCCTTGTCCTCCTCTGTTGTCACTGTCTGTCTGTGCTTCTCCTAGTCCTCCTCTGTTGTCACTGTCTGTCTGTGCTTCTCCTTGTCCTCCTCTGTTGTCACTGTCTGTCTGTGCTTCTCCTTGTCCTCCTCTGTTTTCACTGTCTGTCTGTGCTTCTCCTTGTCGTCCTCTGTTGTCACTGTCTGTCTGTGCCTCTCCTTGTCCTCCTCTGTTGTCACTGTCTGTCTGTGCTTCTCCTTGTCCTCTTCTGTTGTCACTGTCTGTCTGTGCTTCATCGTGTTCTCCTCTGTTTTCACTGTCTGTCTGTGCTTCTCCTTGTCCTCCTCTGTTGTCACTGTCTGTCTGCACTTCTCCTTGTCCTCCTCTGTTGTCACTGTCTGTCTGTGCTTCTACTTGTCGTCCTCTGTTGTCACTGTCTTTCTGTGCTTCTCCTTGTCCTCCTCTGTTTTCACTGTTTGTGCTTATCCTTGTCCTCTTCTGTTGTCACTGTCTGTCTGTGCTTCCCCTTTTCCTCCTCTGTTGTCACTGTCTGTCTGTGCTTCTCCTTGTCCTCCTCTGTTTTCACTGTCTGTCTGTGCTTCTCCTTGTCGTCCTCTGTTGTCACTGTCTGTCTGTGCCTCTCCTTGTCCTCCTCTGTTGTCACTGTCTGTCTGTGCTTCATTGTGTTCTCCTTTGTTTTCACTGTCTGTCTGTGCTTCTCCTTGTCCTCCTCTGTTTTCACTGTCTGTCTGTGCTTCTCCTTGTCCTCCTCTGTTGTCACTGTCTGTCTGTGCTTCTCCTTGTCCTCCTCTGTTGTCACTGTCTGTCTGTGCTTCTCCTTGTCCTCCTCTGTTGTCACTGTCTGTCTGTGCTTCTCCTTGTCCTCCTCTGTTGTCACTGTCTGTCTGTGCTTCTCCTTGTCCTCCTCTGTTGTCACTGTCTGTCTGTGCTTCTCCTTTTCGTCCTCTGTTGTCACTGTCTGTCTGTGCCTCTCCTTGTCCTCCTCTGTTGTCACTGTCTGTCTGTGCTTCATCGTGTTCTCCTCTGTTTTCACTGTCTGTCTGTGCGTCTCCTTGTCCTCCTCTGTTTTCACTGTCTGTCTGTGCTTCTCCTTGTCCTCCTCTGTTGTCACTGTCTGTCTGTGCTTCTCCTTGTCCTCCTCTGTTGTCACTGTCTGTCTGTGCTTCTCCTAGTCCTCCTCTGTTGTCACTGTCTGTCTGTGCTTCTCCTTGTCCTCCTCTGTTGTCACTGTCTGTCTGTGCTTCTCCTTGTCCTCCTCTGTTGTCACTGTCTGTCTGTGCTTCTCCTTGTCCTCCTCTGTTGTCACTGTCTGTCTGTGCTTCTCCTAGTCCTCCTCTGTTGTCACTGTCTGTCTGTGCTTCTCCTTGTCCTCCTCTGTTGTCACTGTCTGTCTGTGCTTCTCCTTGTCCTCCTCTGTTTTCACTGTCTGTCTGTGCTTCTCCTTGTCGTCCTCTGTTGTCACTGTCTGTCTGTGCCTCTCCTTGTCCTCCTCTGTTGTCACTGTCTGTCTGTGCTTCTCCTTGTCCTCTTCTGTTGTCACTGTCTGTCTGTGCTTCATCGTGTTCTCCTCTGTTTTCACTGTCTGTCTGTGCTTCTCCTTGTCCTCCTCTGTTGTCACTGTCTGTCTGCACTTCTCCTTGTCCTCCTCTGTTGTCACTGTCTGTCTGTGCTTCTACTTGTCGTCCTCTGTTGTCACTGTCTTTCTGTGCTTCTCCTTGTCCTCCTCTGTTTTCACTGTTTGTGCTTATCCTTGTCCTCTTCTGTTGTCACTGTCTGTCTGTGCTTCTCCTTTTCCTCGTCTGTTGTCACTGTCTGTCTATGCTTCTCCTTGTCCTCCTCTGTTGTCACTGTCTGTCTGTGCTTCTCCTCATCCTCCTCTTTGTCACTGTCTGTCTGTGCTTCTCCTTGTTCTCCTCTGTTGTCACTGTCTGTCTGTGCTTCTCCTTGTCCTCCTCGGTTGTCACTGTCTGTCTGTGCTTCACCTTGTCCTACACTGTTGTCACTATATATATAATATCCAGTTTTGTACCCATGTTTGTTTATTTCCTTATGCTGATGGCTTTACAATTAAACTGATCCGGCTATTACCTCGTTCTGCTCTCCTGCGTCTGACTTCCCTGCCATCAGTTACGCACTACTAACAATACTAACTACCTATATTGCAAATTAGTGCCTGTCATGTGTTCCCCACACCCACTTAGCTAAGTGTTAATTCATATTCCGCTATATGTACAGCCAAAACTTCAAGGAACTGCCAGTTTGTGGTTGTCTCTCGCTCTCTGTGTTTTGAATTCAATATACTGTAAACCATCTCTGTTTGTCATAGAACGAGGGGACTAGTTTCTGTAGATGCGGACAGATTTCCAGCGTTGTGCTTCGTTTGACAGTGATGTGTATGTGTAAACTCCATGAACTAGTTACATTTTAAGCAGGACTTTGCGGCCTCCAATGGCTGTGAATATTGTAATCTGACACCAGAGTCACTAGTCATTTAGTGATGGAAAGTTTGGCTCTTTTGACTTAATTAGACCTTTTCAACTCGTTCAGTCAAAAGAACGAATCATTCGACTCATTTTGTTGATTTGATTCAGTAATGCCCAGTGCACGTAGGACCCCCCTACCGAACGATGAACTAAAACCTAAAAATAATCATGATTCAACAAGCCTCTCGTTCAACATAGGGGGCTTATTGGAGCTGCCATTTGTCACTGACAGTCTACATTGGTGATTTCTAGGCATACAAATGAGATCATTTGTTGATAACTTTGAAACGAGGTCGAGTTACGGCTGCAACAGGACTAGATTGTGAGCAACACTTGGTCGAAGGCAAATCTGTCAGTGAACAGCATGCAGACAAAACAGGCCTTTTGCAATATCCTATTACAATCGCAGGAAAACACAGGTTAGAAAGCATATTGATCCTGCTGAAAAATGAAGACTAATCTCCTCTTTGCTACCAAATTATTTTATCAACTTGAAAAAGTTAAAACAATGGCACGAGCACATAGCGGCCATCACCAGTGAGTGAGCTAATTGGGTGAGTCAGTGAAACTGGAAAGATTTTTTAGGACTATAATTTCCTCCTCATGTGTCTCCACACACCTCGTCCTTGGCTATTATTGCTGAGCGATTAGTGCTTTTTGAGGTCGGTTCGGTTTTGGTTTGATTATTAAAAATAATAAACGCACTATATATTATGTGGGGTGAATGCTGTAACTCAGAATAAAAAGTTAATACAGTTCCCATAATGGTAGTGACTATCCATTAACATTTTGGATCAGTGAGTGTGTTGTTGCAGAAATAAATAGGCCTACAATTACGCTAAACAATCTTAAAATTAATTTTGAGATAAATTATGAAAGCCCGTTTTTCATTTTGGGCACCTGCCACCTGAAAGTTATGCGCACAGCCATAACACGTTCAATAATACATGTATTGCATTCGAATAAGGCGGTTTCAATTCCAGCTTTTTACTTGACTTTACTTCCACATCCCAAGTGTGTTAGCTGACATGCGATCAATTATCAGTTCTAAATATGTATTTTTCTTCTCTATGGTGCCTGCAGCATGATATTGTTCCCTGTGCGCACATGATTTGGGCGGCAGGGTAGCCTAGTGGTTAGAGTGGTGGACTTGTAACCGGAAGGTTCTGTAAGCTGCACAGAGCTAACAAAAAAAAACATCCCACAACCTAAGGTGGCAAAACAGGCTGCCTAAGTACGATTCCCAATCAGAGACAACGATAGACAGCTGTCCCTGATTGAGAACCATACCCGGCCAAAACATAGAAACACAAAACATAGAAATAAAGAAACTAGAATGCCCACCCTTGTCACACCCTGGCCTAACCAAAATAGAGAATAAAGCCTCTCTATGGCCAGGGTGTGACAGTACCCCCCCCCCCCCCCACCTTGTTAATACGGAAATGCAAATCTAGCTTCTATTGTGAATCTACCAAGACAAACCTGACCAAGACAAACCCGAAGAAATTATGGAAAACCATTAAATCCATGAATGCTAACACAAACTCCTCTGGTCTTCTGCTGAAATTGACCTCAAATTCAATGGATGTGACTGACAAGAATAAACTGCTTGACATGTTTAATGAGCATTTTGCTAAAGCTGGGCATTTATTTGATAATGAACTCCATCCTAACATCTCAAATGAGGCTGTGAATGAAATATGCCAGCCTACGGTTAATTTATTTCATTTTCCCGAGATTGACCTTTGAGAAGTTATAAAGGAACTCAAATATATTGCTATTAAAAGCAGATATCATTGCTGCCTCTCTCACTCATATGTTAAATATTTAATTGGCGAGTAATACCATTCCAAAAGCAACCTATGTCACGCCTGTATAAAGGTGGAGATCCGTCCCAGTTGGATAACTAACATCCCATATCTAAACTGTCTCCACTGGCAAAGGTTTTGGAAAACCTGGTGAACTCACTGTTGAAGGACTTTTTCTTCATAATAACTCAGTTTTATCTCAATTCCAGCCAGGTTTTAGAGCCAAGCATAGTACAATTACTGCTATAAGTAAGGTTGTAGGTGATATTCTAGATGCTCAGGACATGCTCACATTTTATTGACTTATCAAAGGCCTTCGACACTGTTGACCATACCCTGCTGTTGTATAGACGTTAGCTAAGGAGCTATAATTTGTAACTACAAATTTGGAGTAAACTTGAGGGTACCTACACATGTATCAATTGAAGAGTCACCTGAAGCTTGATATAATTTGGGAGAAGCAGTAGAGGAATGCAGTGCTGAGGCAGAGGGCTCTTAATGAGTACAACTGGCTACTACTCTGAACTAGGTGTGGTGAACTTTCTGGTGGCCAGAGCTGCTGAGGCATCACCCATACATTGTGAAGTAGAAGTCCAGTGGCTATATGACTCAGGCTGGTTCCCAGAGTAGCCCTCTACAAGATCATCACCAGACTCCATCTTCACCAATCTCCCAGACCAGCTTCCTCTGATCAAGCCATGAACTGCCCCTCTCCATCTTTGGAGGATTCATGCACTCAAAGACTTGGCCTCTATTGGTTGACCGAGCCAACTATAGCGAGGCTACTCATGATAATGTGTTTCTTGTTTGTTTTTTTGCCTTTGATGCTCTTTGAGATTGTTATGGAAAACGATGTAGAAATGTAATCAATTATTATTATTATACCAAAAATTGTCTCTGACGAAGGAAGAGGCCGACAATAAAAAAGTTAAACTAGCAAGAGCAGTGTGTGGGTTTCTTTTTTCTTTCAAGTTATCTTGTTACCATGCACATGCAACAGGATAGAGTCCATTTTTTTATGTTGAAATGTGAAAATTACAACACACCACCAGTACATGTATAAAAAAATATATGTTTATTACAAACAAACACTTTTCAATGAGAAAAGAGAAATCACCTTTGGGTTTATAAAAAGGACTTCACCAGAACAGTAGAAAACAAGGCAACTGTAAATGCACAGTTGTAAATGCAAATGTAGCTGCACCCACCCGTAGAACGCGTTCCAGCAGGTATATCTTACTTGTCACCCCAAAGCCAATTCCTCCTTTGGCCGCCTCTCGTTCCAGTTCTCTGCTGCCAATGACTGGAACGAACTACAAAAATCTCTGAAACTGGAAATATATATCTCCCTCACTAGCTTTAAGCACCAGCTGTCAGAGCAGCTCACAGATCATTGCACCTGTACATAGCCCATCTATAAATAGCCCAAACAACTACCTCTTCCCCTACTGTATTTATTTATTTATTTTGCTCCTTTGCACCCCACTATTTCTACTTTGCACAATCATCTACTGTCAAATCTACCATTCCAGTTTTTTACTTGCTATATTGTATTTACTTTGCCACCATGGCCTTTTTTATTGCCCTACCTCCCTTATCTCACCTCATTTGCTCACATTGTATATAGACTTATTTTTCTACTGTATTAATGACTGTATGTTTGTTTTACTCCATGTGTAAATATGTGTTGTTATATGTGTCGAACTGCTTTGCTTTATCTTGGCCAGGTCGCAGTTGTAAATGAGAAATTGTTCTCAACTTGCCTACCTGGTTAAATAGAAGTGAAAAATAAATGTAAAAATGTAATAAGCCATACGTAGCAAATAAATCATTACATTTTTGCTAACCAAATTCCACACTCTCATTGACCTCCATACATAATGACCTTTTTTGGGGGGCCCAGTTATCCCTCTTGCTTCGCCTTTTCCTCTCTGGTGTAACTCACACATTTCAGTTAATTACAATAGCTCCCACCTTGGGCCAATCAGTGTAATTTTGTAAATGCCGGATCTCTATGGCAAGATGCCTCATTCACCAAGTTTCGTCAATCAGGCCAGTGGTGTCTGAGATATCGCCTGTGACTAAACGTACGAACGGATTGACAAACGAACTGACTGACTGAGCCCGATCCAGGACAATGAATAAATGAATAGCTTTAAATAAAAACATTCAAAATTCATCAAATTCTTCTTAATCATGGCCTCTAAAATGACTTTAAGATGTGCCTCCTGGCAGTCACCTCCTTCTCCAACCCCTTCACCAGCCTCCACATCCGGACACTTCTGGGAGGGAGAGGAACCCACAGCTACACCTTGAGAGGATGACCGGTGATGGATGACCGTGGGCCCCTAGCGCCTCCTCCATCACTGCAAACCACTTCCAGGATGTGGCTGTGGCCTCCCCTCCCTCCTTGCTGACTCCGGCGGTGGGAGCTTTGAATCCCTGAAAAATATGGAAAAGGATATCTTTCAGCATCAAATATACTACCTGTAAAGGGTATTATGCCAATTTCAGTACATTTTTCTGGAATACTTGAACCTTTCTGACGGTGAAGCATAGGAAATATATGGGAAAGTGTTATTGCTCTCAGATAAAAGGGGAACTTAATTAGCCAAGTACAGCACAGCGATAAATGTCAAGATAACAAACAGTAGCGTACCGTTTATAGCTCACACTCCTTCACGTAGATCCTAAAAAGACATAAGATGAAGCACAACATTTACTGAAACATGAGCAATGTAGAGTTATGTGAACTTTCTGTCGATAGCTAGACTGCCACATACTTAATCTAATTGGAGTGCCATGGTAAAACAGTAACGAGTGCAGCATACCCTTTACTTATGTGTGCAATGAAACTCGATCCATATTGCACAGAATAAACATTACAATCAGCTCAACACAGATAAACCGACTTCAGGAGAACTAGAAGCACACTGTGGAAAATAGGAATGTAGGCTACTGTGTAACTAATGCTTTGTAACTAATGCTTCAGCTTTGGCATAGTGCAGTGGCACGAGAGATAGCTATGGCCACATGACTCAAAACCACCTGGCATTTAAAGCATACTGTACATGTACATCCTGGCATACTCGGTTTTCGAAAATGCACATGCTATATAACATTCTATTTTGGCATACTGAGAATGCATCATACACAATTCCCGCTATTCAGTCATTTTGGAAGGGCATCCCCATATCTAATTGACAGCTGATTATGAACTGTTGTCAAAGCCGAAATGAGTATGACATTGAGGCAATTAAAATATAATAGATTTTTCGAAATGTCACATACTATAAAACATTATTTTTTTACATACTAAAAGGGCTGACCATTTCGGACAAATTATGGGTATTAGGACACTGTGTCAGTTATCAGTTAACCCTTGTGTGGTGTTCATGTTTTTGTTATTTACCCAATGGTCGCGGTTCTGATGGACCCTCAACATGATTGGATTTTTAAAACAATATAGCCATAAAAATGTACGTAAAAATACTTAATACTTAGATGTTGACATATCAATTGAAAGCAATATAGACAGCATGCATGGTTAATATTTGCCTTTTACCTATGCTAGATCACGTTTATCAATAAAAGCACTATTTTTTTATTAACATTTCATTTTTGTGAACAAAAATCTATTATAATCAAGACATGGGTGGAATAAATCATGTTTATCTTGAAAAAATATACATGAAACAAGGTTTGCATCACTATTGATGTTTATTGCTTTGAACTGAACAAATTGGATGGACAAATTTTACATACAGTATTTTATGGAAAAGATAAATGAGCCCTATTGAACACAACTTAAGGCCGGTCTACACACCACATGAGGGAAAGAGTTTTAGAGCCGTCATCTGGAGCAACCCTCTGTTCCAATCTGGGTTCAACGGCATCCAGATGACAAACGCGTTGTATGCAAAGATGTCCAAGATGTTAAAGAATATCACAAGTGTCCAGCGTAGTGTTCTTCTTTTGCAGCTGTAGCCAGTCACCAGCTCATCTAAACTGTCCACCCCTCCTTTTGTGGCATTGTAATCCATTCTGATTTCTGGTTTTTGATGTTCCTGGCCACAGATTCTCCCATCCCTTATGTAGTGTACTGATGAGTACCAGATTTTTGTCATTCTTTAGCACGTAGGACACTAGGGACGTGTCGGCCGTGAACACAAACTTACAGGAATTGATAGGCCTGTTCCATGTATCCCTGCTTGTGCAGAGCAACAAGGTTAACACGTGTTGTTGTGGCCACGGAGTCCCTGTGTCACGTCCAGGACAACCCACATCCTTTGGTTCTTCTCAGGGCCTCTTCCATCTGTCTTCCCCGTATACACTTGCAAGTTCCATGCATATGATGAAGCAGCATCACAGGCAGCCCAGATCTTGATTCCATATTGAGATCTGGAATCAGGGGGAGGCAGTCCACCCACTTGTCCCACACTGACCTGATTGCAGCTAGCTTGTCTCTCTGCCGCCAAGCTGGTCTGGTGTCTCGGTTATCGAAGCGGATAATCCTGGGAATAATGTGGATGTTTTCCAGAGACATAGTTGCACAGAAAAGTTCTCTGCCAGTTTCTGCATCCCACAGGGATTCCACATTGGATCTGAAAACACCAGCAAGGATAAGAACCTCAAAGTATGCATGTAAATCAATTTAGTCCATCTCCTTCCATCTCTATCCAAAAACACGCCTTCCCTGCAAATTAGTGCAGTCCAGAATGAGTTTCACCAGATGGTGTCTGGAATAAACAGTTCAAAAGAAGAATTTATGTACTGCACGTGAGTAACCGCCATCCAAGTTGGCCCTGGATGAATCACAATGGCAGCCATGCGGGGTGGCTTATTCCTTGTGCAAGAAGACCATTCAATTTCAAAAACTGTTGATATCCATATTTCCCCTCCTGCAGGCAGCTGATGAGCTGATTGCTGACGGGCTGGTCCTGGGGCTGGCTACTGACGGACTGGTCCTGGGACTTGCTGAGGGTCAATCTCATCCTCTTCTTCCAACTCACGGTCAGACTCCGAATTGAGTCATGATACTCATATTCTGAAAATTCTTCGTCTTCCAAAGTGGAAGAATCTCCTAACCTCTCTCTGCAAAAATGATTTCTAAGGCCCTCTGAGCAAAGATTTTTTTTGCCATACTGGCCGGGGCGGCAGGGTAGCCTAGTGGTTAGAGCGTTGGACTAGTAACCGGAAGGTTGCGAGTTCAAACCCCCGAGCTGACAAGGTACAAATCTGTCGTTCTGCCCCTGAACAGGCAGTTAACCCACTGTTCCCAGGCCGTCATTGAAAATAAGAATGTGTTCTTAACTGACTTGCCTGGTTAAATAAAGGTAAAATAAAAAAAAAAATAAAAAAAATAAAACTGATTGATTGTGGTAAGGAGCCACACATGCAACATTTTTTAATTGTTGTGTCCCTCCCCGAAATTCCAACTGGCTGTGGTAGAGTGTGGGAAAATACTGCATTTTTAAGAATGTATTGAAATAATGTATTGTAATAACGTTGTGCAGGTTCCCGCAAGATATTGTTTAGTTTCACATAATACAAAGGGTAAAGAGTGGGAGAAAAGTGGGAGACAGGTAGACAGGCAGGGAGACAGACAGGTTATTGGTGCTACAGTTGAAGTCGGAAGTTTGCATACACCATAGCCAAATATATTTAATGCAACCGCTGTGTCAGATTTCAAAAAAGGTTTACGGAAAAAGCAACCCCTGCAATAATCTGAGACGGCGCTCAGAACAGTAGCCAAATTAGCCTCCATGTTGGAGTCAACAGAAACCAGAAAATACGTGATAAATGTTTCCTTACTTTTGATGAACTTCCTCAGAATCCAGTCCTAGAAATCCCAGGTCCACAATAAATGCTTGATTTGTTTGAAAATGTCTGTTATTTATGTCCAATTAGCTACTTTGGTTAGAGCGTTTGGTAAAAAATTCCAAAGTCACAATGTGTGTATAACGTGAAGAAATGTCCAAAAGTTCTGTAACAGTCAAACGATGTACTGAATCAATCTTTAGAATGTTGTTTACAAATAATTATCCAACCGGAGAATTAGAATTACTTCAAATGAGCGATGGAACGCAAGTCCTTCCCTGTGAACGCGCCTGGTGAAAGCATGGTCCACTCATGGCTGTGGTGACTATTTCCTGTGTCAATCGACCCCCCTTCCCATTAGAGTCATCAGACAAAGTTCTATTGACTGCTGACATCTAGTGGAAGGCGTAGGAAGAGAAAACTCATCCATATCTTGAATTTATTTGAATATGGCACTCTGTATTTTCTCTGGCTTTGGCCAAGTGGGACGCTACTGTCCCACATATCCCAGAGAGGGATACCTGTTGGGGCTAGGGGGGCACAAGGAGTTCCCTGAAGGGAACACGCCCTCCCATTCAGCTGACAAAAATATTCTATAGAAATATTTAACTTTCACACATTAACAAGTCCAATACAGCAAATTAAAGATAAAAATCTTGTCAATCTACCCATCGTGTCTGATTTTTAAAATGTTTTACAGCGAAAACACAACATATATTTATGTTAGATGACCACCAAATTCAAAAACATACAGAGCGATATTTCACAGTCACAAAGCATAAATATAGATCAAATGAATCACTAACCTTTGATTATCTCCATCAGATGACACTCATAGGACATCATGTTATACATGTATTGTGTGTTTTGTTCGATAATGTGCATATATATATATATATATATATATATATATATATATATAGAAAAAATCTCAGTTTACATTGGCGCGTTACATGCAGTAATGTTTTGATTCCAAAACATCCAGTGATTTTGCAGAAATACTCACAATAAAAATGTATAAAAGATGCAAGTGTTATTCACAGAATTAAAGATAAATGTATCCTCTATGCAACCGTTGTGTCAGATTTCAAAAAACACTTTACGGAAACCCATCGGCGCTCAGAACCCAAAGAAATAGCCGGCATTATGGCGTCAACAGAAGCTACAAAAAACACTATAAATAATCACTTACCTTTGAGTATCTTCATCAGAAGACAGTTCCAGGAATCGCAGTTCGACAATAAATAACTGATTTGTTCCATAAAGTTCCAAAAAGCCCATAATTTAGACACCTGTTGTTAGCTTGTTCAGCCCAGCATTCAAGCCTCAAAAAGCACGAGCAATTCCTCCAGACAATAACTCAAAAAGTTCCGTTACAGGTCGTAGAAACAAGTCAAATGATGTATGCAATCCATATTTAGGATTTTTTAAACATTAATCAGCAATAAGGTTCCAACCGGAGAATTTCATTGTCTGAAGAAAAGCCTAGGACACTCTCTCGTGACCGTGCATAATGAGACCTAGGCTTTCTACCAGACCACTCACCCAAAGAGCTATTATGAGCCCCTCCTAGTAGAATCATACAACCAGAATCTAAAGATGGTGACATCTTGTGGAAGACCTAGGAAGTGCATTCTCGTCCATATCTAAGGTGGACATCCAATGGCACTGTTTTCTATATTGAGTTCTCACTTCGTGTTTGGATTTCTTCTCAGGTTTTTGTCTGCCATATGAGTTCTGTTATACTCACAGACATAATTCAAACAGTTTTAGTAACTTCAAAGTGTTTTCTATCCACCAGTAATAATACTATGCATATATTCCCATCTGGGAAAGAGTAGGAGGCTGTTTATTCTGGGCACGCCTTTCATCCAAAAGTGAAAATACTACCCCCTAGCCTCAACAGGTTTTAATTCCGTCCATATATATCCAAAATGTCCATTTATTTGGCGTGTTTGATCCAGAATAACACCGGTTCCAACTTGCGCAACATGACTACAAAATTTCTCAAAAGTTACCTGTAAACTTTGCCAAAACATTTCAAACTACTTTTGTAATACAACTTTAGGTATTTTTTAAAGTAAATAATCGATAAAATTGAAGACGGGATGATCTGTGTTCAATACAGGAAGAAAACAAACTGACGCTAGCTTTCTGGTCATGCGCCTCTTTCAAACAATACACATGAAGTGACCCTCGTTTTGAACAGGGCTACTTCTTCATTACACAAAGAAAAACCTCAACCAATTTCTAAAGACTGGTGATATCCAGTGGAAGCGGTAGGAACTGCAAGCAAGTCCCTTAGAAATCTGGATTCCCAATGAAAACCCATTGAAAAGAGAGTGACCTCAACAAAAACATCTGAATGGTTTGTCCTCGGGGTTTCGCCTGCTACATAAGTTCTGTTATACTCACAGACATGATTCAAACAGTTTTAGAAACTTCAGAGTGTTTTCTATCCAAATCCACTAATACTATGCCTATCTTATCTTCTGGGGATGAGTAGCAGGCAGTTGAATTTGGGCATGCTTTTCATCCAAAATTCCAAATGCTGCCCCCTATCCTAGAGAAGATAACACAGTGTCCAAAGAAGAGCCAGAAGTATACAGAATGGTGTCATCTGCATAGAGGCGGATCAGAGAATCACTAGCAGCAAGAGCGAACCCATTGGTGTATACGGAGAAGAGAGTCTGCCCGAGAATTGATCCCTGTGGTACCCCCATAGAAACTGCCAGAGGTCCGGACAACAGGCCCTCCGATTTGACATATTGAACTCTATCTGAGAAGTAGTTGGTGAACCAGGTGAGGCAATAATTTGAGAAACCAAGGCTGTTGAGTGCCGATAAGAAGGTGGTGATTGACAGAGTCGAAAGCCTTGGCCAGGTTAATGAATACGGTTGCACAGTATTGTCTCTTATCGATGGCGGTTATGATATCGTTTAGGACCTTGAGCATGGCTGAGGTGCACCCATGACCAGCTCTGAAACCAGATTGCATAGCGGAGAAGGTACGGTGGAATTCGAAATGGCCTTTTAACATATTAACATTATCTTTTAATCTCCCTTATTATTTTTGTGTTAACGTGTGTATGTTGAAAGTCTTTGGTTTTGTCAGCCAATGTTGACCATAGTTTTAAATGTTGACACATCAACTTTGAGTTTAAGAATATGTTTGTTAACTTGGCTTCCGAAGACCTTAGAAAGGCAGGGTAATTGATGTGATCTAATATTTTGATCATCTAGTGTGCGTGCCTTACAAGCATTCAGTCATTTTAATTTAATTGTATTAAGGTTTTACTTAACTCCTGTGTTTCTAGGCTGTCTCGCTCACCTATTCAGTTTGTTTACACAGTGTCTCAGTGACTCAAAATATTTTTGGTTATTTGTTTACTGCATCCGTTTGCATTGACCCAGTAAACAGTAAATGTCTCCCGAGGCTACACGGTTTTTGGGGTCTCACTTAAATTTTAAAAGTTTTGAGCGTCATTTATGCCCAGCAAACGTTCCATGTTGCGCACACTTAGTTTTTTGGTATTGGTTGTAAGCTGTCTCAGCGTCAACTAGACTACTATTATAATTACTATTATTTTTGATTGTCTTACTATGATTTCTTTACTTCAAATTAGATTTTTGGCTGAGAGCCTTTATACATTTTATTTATTTTCTCTCTTAATGCCTGTTATAAGACTGGGAATATAATTATATACATCTACAAGTGGTGCTTTTGTCATTCTGTTTGCACAAGGGATTCGCCTTTTTTTTATTTGAAAAAAATACATAAAAATCTTTATTTTTGCTGCTTGATCCACTAACAAAACGTGACTTTAAAGAGCGGGACTGTGGGATTAGGTTTAACTTCTTGGATATAGGGGGCGCTCTTTTAAATGTTTGGATGAAAAACGTTCCCGTTTTAAACAAGATATTTTGTCACAAAAAGATGCTCGACTATGCATATAATTGACAGCTTTGGAAAGAAAACACTCTGACGTTTCCAAAACTGCAAAGATATTGTCTGTGAGTGCCACAGAATTGATGCTACAGGCGAAACAAAGATTAAATTTCAAACAGGAAGTGCCCCAGATTTTGAAGGCGCTGTGTTCCAATGACTCCTTATATGGCTGAGAATGGGCCACGAATGAGCTTACACTTTCTGTTGTTTCCCCAAGGTGTCTGCAGCATTGTGACGTATTTGTAGGCATATCATTGGAAGATTGACCATAAGACACTACATTTACCAGGTGGTCGCTTGGTGTCCTCCGTCGCAATTATTGCGTAATCTCCAGCTTGCAGTACTTTTCCGTTTGCTACTGAGGAGAAACCCAACTGCCACGAATGATTTATCATCGAATAGATATGTGAAAAACACCTTGGGGATTGATTCTAAACAACGTTTGCCATGTTTCTGTCGATATTATGGAGTTAATTTTGAAAAAAGTTTGGCGTTGTAATGACTGAATTTTCTTTTTTTTTTCTTAGCCAAATGTGATGAACAAAACGGAGCGTTTTCTCCTACACAAATAATATTTTTGGAAAAAATGAACATTTGCTATCTAACTGAGAGTCTCCTCATTGAAAACATCCAAAGTTCTTCAAAGATAAATGATTTTATTTGAATGCTTTTCTTGTTTTTGTGAAGATGTTGCCTGCTGAATGCTAGGCTTAATGCTATGCTAGCTATCAATACTCTTACACAAATGCTTGTGTAGCAATGGTTGAAAAGCATATTTTGAAAAGCTGAGATGACAGTGTTGTTAACAAAAGGCTAAGCTTGTGAGTGAATATATTTCTTTCATTTAATTTGCGATTTTCATGAATAGTTAACGTTGCGTTATGATAATGAGCTTGAGGCTATGATTACGCTCCCGGATACGGGATTGCTCGACGCTAGAGGTTAAAGAAAAACAAAGACCCCCTGGAATGTGGATCCTATCTCCAAATCTCGCTTTTAAACTGTGATTACAAAATCCTAGCTAAGCTTTTAGCCATCCGTAAGGAAGGCTTGCTGCACCAAGTAATACACAATTGAGCCTCTCGCCATTGCACTATGCTCTAATGATGCCATTCAAGGTATAAACAGAGCGGGCTGGGAACAGAAAGTCTCGCTATATGCTGACGACCTCCTTTTGTTTATCTCCAACCCTGAAACCTCATTGCCACGTGCCCTATCGGTTCTTAAAAAGTTTGGATCAATCTCAGGGTACAAGCTGAATCTAGGCAAGAGTGAGCTTTTTCCGGTAAACAAGGCTGCTTAAAAGTGCTCTTTTACAAGTTCTCAGTTTAGGATTGTCCGGGATCAATTGACCTACTTGGGACAAGGAAATATTCAAATTTGTTTCAAGAAAACTTTGTTGCTCTAGCAGACAGTTTGAAACAATTCTTTTACTTTTTGGAATTCGCTTCCCTTTTCTCTTATCGGAAGGATTAATGTCATTAAAATGAATGTGTTGCCCAAATGTTTATATTTATTTCATTGTTTACCCATTTTTATTCCAAAATCTTTTTTTATTTCACTGGTTTAAACATTCATGCTTTTTATTTGGGATGGCAAGGTACCACGGATTGGTAGAAAACATTTACAGAAGCCTAGGTCATTGGGGGGTTTAGCTCTACCAAATTTTTAGACATACTACTGGGCTGAAAATTTCAGAGCCCTTCTGTACTGGCTGCAGACTGATCCTACTGGCCCTAGACCACTCTGGGTCCAGATTGAGTCTGAATCGTGTAAACCTGCAGCACTTTCCTCTGTGTTGTGCTCGTCTCTCCCAGTGTCCCTAGGCAAAAGGTGTGTCAACCCAATTGTAAAGCAGTCTCTTAAAATTTGTAATCAGTTCCGTTTAGCCTTTAGCCTCCAAGGCTTTTCTCTATCAGGCCCAATCAATCAGAAAATTGTATTTCCTCCATCTTTGAATGATGGGGCTTTTGGCATTTGGCACTCACTAGGCCTCTCCTCGCTAGCCCAATTATTCTTTGATGATACATTTGCCTCTTTTTCTCAGCTGCAGGAAAAGTTCAATCTCCCCCAATCCCGCTTTTTCTGCTATCTCCAGACTAGAAACTTTGTCAGAGCTAACTCACCTGGATTTCCCCATAGGCCTGCGAATACAGCTATAGAGAGTATCTTGGAGTTGAACAATTTCAGATGTATATGCAATCATTCATGACTTACAGAACCCTTCTTTGGTGCCTTTAAAGACTCGATGGGAAAAGGATTTGGGGGAGGAACTTGGGGAAGACGCCTGGGAATCTGTGCTGCACAGGGTGCACTTGTCCTCTTTTAGCACTAGACACAGCCTCATTCAATTCAAGGTGGTTCACCGTATCCACTGGTCGGGGGGGCCAAACTTGGAAGAATATTCTCTGATTTTGATCCTACCTGTGTCAGATTTAAAGTGGAACCAGCCACACTGTTGCATTTGTTTTGGGGCTGTCATAAACTGTCAGGTTTCTGGGAATTAATATTTAAATGTTTCTCTGATATATATGACACTGTTATAGATCCGTCTCCCCTTACAACCCTTTTTGGAGTACTGCCCATGGGGACCCCCCTATCAAGAATCCAGTCGGACACTTTTGCTTATACAACTCTTTTAGCTAGACGGCTAATACTACACAACTGGAAGATGGCAGCTCCCCCATCTTATAAATATTGGGTGAGAGATGTGTTGTGCTCTCTGAAACAAGAAAAAATTCAATTCAATTCACGTGGGAACCCCAAACTGTTTATGAGGCTTGGGCTCCATTCCGGTCTTACTTTAAACAGTCCATCCTCAGATGGCATTCCAATTAAAATTAAATAAGTCTGTATTTGACCCCCCTGTGACTTAAGGGTTGGAGGAGCTTCTCTCTGTGTTTTTGCTGGGGAGGCATTAAGGTCCATGTGCTTATTGATTGTGACCCGCGGATGCCTTGTTCATCTTGCCCGGGCAGAGACTGAAGTGTGAGCTTGTTTTTCCCAGTTATTTTTACATTTTGTTCATGCCTACATGAATGATCATTCTTTTTTTTTATTTTAAAGCATTGTAAACTTTATTTTTGGTCCAGTGGATGGTCCGTCTGTGGCCATGACTGTCTGTGAGTGGTTGCATTTCTCCACCCTTATCCCTTGACTGTTTACAGGAACAATGGTGAGGTGTTTGCTCTGTCCCTGTACTATAGATTGCCCTTTAACCTTTGTAGCCTTCTGCCTGGTGTGTTTAACTTGTCTAAAGTATGGTATCTTTAAAGCTATTTTTGCATTTATTTTTATTTATTTGTATTTTTTTTCTTTTTTTTTCTAGTTGAGTATATTATTTATATTGCTTTGTGTTGTCTTGTCTGTGTGTGTGTGTGTGTGTGTGTGTGTGTGTGTGTGTGTGTGTGTGTGTGTGTGTGTGTGTGTGTGTGTGTGTGTGTGTGTGTGTGTGTGTAAAACTTAATAAACAGAGTAAGAAAAGAAAAGAAAGGCAGGGTAGGATAGATATAGGTCTGTAGCAGTTTGGGTCTAGATTGTCTCCCCCTTTGAAGAGGGGGATGGCCGCGAGAGGGTCTAGAGCACATATGTCAGAGTCAAGGCCCGCGGGCCACATCCGGCCCGCAAGAAGGTTTTTTACGGCCCCTGGGATGATCTTGATTTATTATTAGAACCGGCCCGCAGCAAGCCGGCAGCCCGCAGATCTTTTACACGCACCAATACTACATTTCCCACAATGCAAAGGTGACGCACCGAGCAGTAGGCTGCTTCATTTCAATATTTATTGGCACAGCAGTCGTCAGCATCACAGTAAAATTAACTTTCAGATACCCATCAAAAATGGCAAAACGGAAGGTGGATACTGAGAACCGGGGGTTTCAAACAAGGTGGGAGTCGGAGTATATGTTCACGAAGGTAGCTGGAAAACCTGTGTGTCTTCTGTGTGGAGAAAGTGTGGCGGTACTGAAAGAGTATAATCTGAGACGACATTATGAAACGAAACACGCGGACAAAAACAAGAATATGGACATGGAACAAAGGCTACAAAAGGCAGAGGAATTAAAACGAGGCCTCAAATCTCGACAGGCTCTGTTCAAAAAAGCCAAATCACAAGGCCAGGCTGCTGTCAAGGCCAGTTTTATTTTGGCAGAAGAGATCGCTAAATCAGCCCGGCCATTTACGGAGGGGGATTTCATCAAAAACTGCATGATTAAAGTTTGTGACGAAGTTTGCCCAGAAAAAAGGCAACTCTTTTTAAATGTGAGTCTGAGCAGAAACACCATTGCCGAGAGAGTAGACCAGTTGTCCATCAATCTAAAAGAGCAGCTTGTGAAAAAGGGAAAAGATTTTATTGCATATTCCTTGGCTGTGGATGAGAGCACCGACATTTCTGACATTGCCCAGTTGTCAATTTTCATCCGCGGAGTGGACTCCAACCTAAGCGTGACAGAGGAGTTTTTGGCTTTACGTCCTATGCATGGCACAACTACGGGGCATGATTTGTATGAAGAGGTGTCAAGATGTGTAAATGAGATGGAGCTGCCTTGGGAAAAACTCGTGGGTTTGACAACCGACGGAGCACCTGCGATGTGTGGACACAGGAGCGGACTGGTGGCGAAGATACGGGAAAAGATGCAAGAGGAAAACGCGACAGGTGAGCTGACAGCTTATCATTGTATCATACACCAGGAAGCGTTGTGCGGTAAAGCCTTGAAAATGGAGCATGTAATGAGCATCATCACGCGCACAGTTAACTTTATCAGAGCCAAAGGTTTGAATCACCGCCAGTTCAAGGCATTTCTGACGGAGTTAGAAACGGAGCATGGTGATTTGCCTTATCACACAGAGGTGCGATGGCTAAGCCAGGGAAAGGTGCTTCAAAGATGTTTCGAGCTTCGTGAGGAGATTTGTCTGTTCTTGGACAGCAAAGGGAAAGACACAACACAACTCCGAGACGAAATGTTTCTGTGTGAAATGGCTTTTCTGTGTGACATTACGAGTCATCTGAATGCAATAAACTTGCAGCTGCAGGGTCGGGATCGTGTCATCTCTGATATGTACAGTACAGTGAAGGCATTTAAAACCAAACTGACTCTGTGGGAGACGCAGATGCGGAAAGAAAATTTGAGCCACTTTCCCAGCTGCCAGACCATGAAAGAGAAGCTCTCTACCAGTGCGTTCCCGAGCACACAGTTGGCTGATAAAATAGGTATGCTTGCCGCTGACTTTCGACGCCGATTTGCTGACTTTGAAGCACAAAAAAGCAGGTTGGAACTGCTCGGTAACCCATTTGCTGTTGACGTGGAAAGCTCACCACCAAACCTCCAAATGGAGTTGATTGACCTCCAATGCAATGATGCACTGAGGGCAAAATATGCGGCAGTGGGTGCTGCGGAGTTCGCCCGTTTCCTCCCCGGCACAATGCCCCAGCTGCGCATCCAGGCTGCTCAAACGTTGTCTATGTTTGGCAGCACATACCTGTGTGAACAACTGTTTTCTTTGATGAACCTGAACAAAACATCACACAGAAGTCGACTTACTGCTGAACACCTCCACTCAATTCTGAGGATTTCTTCAGCTCAGAGCCTTACCCCGAACATTGATGAACTTGTGGAAAAGATGGGACACCACCAAGTATCACCCTCAACCTCAAACAAGTGAACATTACTGTGCAATCACATATTTAGAGTTTTTACTCAGTTCAAGTTTAAAAGTTAAAATTTAATATTTGTTTTCACTGCATGTTACTTCTCCTTAAACAAAGTGTTGTTTTTGATTAATAGATTTTTGCACTTTATTTTTTTGTATTTCAATCCAATTATATTTTAAAAATATTTCAGTTGAGTGGATGATAGAAAATTGCTATTATTGTTTTTTCTTTGAAGTAAATTTAGCCCACTTTTGCTAAAATAGAAAATATAGTCTACTGATGGTGCCTTGAATACCGGTTTCTTTCATTTAATGTTCATGTTATGGGGATATTTATATAAAGGAAATTTGTCTTTTGTGTCTGTTGAAAATTAAAGATTACTGACAGAGCCATAAGAAAATATTGCTTTATTTATCTGATCATATTGTAATATATTTGTTAGGTTTTCAGTAGGTTCAATTAGGTTCACTAGACTATATGCGTCATTTAAAAAATTTTCAATGAACATTCGAACAGTCCGGCCCTCGTCTTGTAGCTGATTTTTTTATTTGGCCCTCCGTCCATTTGACTTTGACACCCCTGGTCTAGAGGGTCCAGATTGTCTAGCCGGGCTGATTAGTAGGGGTCCAGATTTTGCAGCTCTTTCAGAAAATCAGCTATCTGGATTTGGGTGAAGGAGAAATGGGGAGGCTTGGGCGAGTTGCTGTGGGGGGTGCAGGGCTGTTGACCACGGTAGGGGTAGCCAGGTGGAAAACATGGCCAGCCATAGAAAAATGCTTATTGAAATTCTCAATAATAGAGGATTTATCGGTGGTGACAGTGTTTCCTAGCCTCAGTGCAGTGGGCAGCTGGGAGGAGGTGCTCTTATTCTCCATGGGCTTTACAGCGTCCCAGAACTTTTTTGAGTTTGTGCTACAGGATGCAAATTTCTGCTTGAAAAAACTAGCCTTAGCTTTCGTCACTGCTTGTGTATATTGGTTCCTAACTTCCCTGAAAAGTTGCATATCACGGGGGCTATTCGATGCTAATGCAGAATGCCACAGGATGTTTTTGTGCTAGTCAAGGTCAGTCAGGTCTGGAGAGAATCAAGGGCTATATCTGTTCCTGGTTCTGAATTTTTTGAACGGGTCATGCTTATTTAAGATGGTGAGGAAGGCACTTTTAAAGAATAACCAGGCATCCTCTACTGACGGGATGAGGTCAATATCCTTCCAGGATACCCGGGCCAGGTCGGTTAGAAAGGCCTGCTCGCTGAAGTGTTTTAGGGAGCGTTTGACAGTGATGAGGGGTGGTCGTTTGACCGCAGACCCATTACGGATGCAGGTAATGAGGCAGCAATCGCTGAGATCTTGGTTGAAAACAGCAGAGGTGTATTTAGAGGGCAAGTTGGTTAGGATGATATCTATGAGGGTGCCCATGTTTACAGCTTTGGGATAGTACCTGGTAGGTTCATTGATAATTTGTGTGAGATTGAGGGCCTCTAGCTTAGATTGTAGGATGGCCGATGACTTGTGTCATGCACAAAGTAGATGTCCTAACCGATTTGCTAAAACTATAGTTTGTTTCAATACATTTCTGGAGTGGTTGAAAAATTTGTTTTAATGACTCCAACTTAATTGTATGTAAACTTCCGACTTCAGCTGTATGTTGAAACAGCAGGGCCACACTTTTATTACCCTCGCTTCCAGTATTGATATAACATTTTGAACCGAAATGCAATGGTTCATTGGATCAGTCTAAAACTTTGCACATACACTGCTGTTGTCTTGTGGCCAAAATCGAAATTGCGCCTAGATTCCTAAGTCATATTTTGGCCTTTCTCTTGCATTTGAAAGATCATAGGGGGAAAATATGCATATTTTTTATTATTTGTATTATATTTTACCAGATCTAATGTGTTATATTCTCCTATATTAATTTCACATTACTACAAACTTCAAAGTGAAAGTGCAGAAAGTGCTCAGCATATGTGGGAACTTCTGCAAGACTGTTGGAAAAGCTTCCCAGGTGAAGCTGGTTGAGAGAATGCCAAGAGTGTGCGAAGCTGTCATCAATGCAAAGGGTGGCTATTTGAATAATCTCAAATATAAAATATATTTGGATTTGTTTAACACTTTTTTGGTTACTACATGACTCTACTACATGACTGATATGTGTTATTTCATAGTTTTGATGTCTTCACCAGTATTCTACAATGTAGAAAATAGTGAAAATAAAGAAAAAACGTTGAATGAGTAGGTGTTCTAAAACTTTTGACCGGTAGTGTGCCTGTGAAGTAGTTTTTACAAAGAATACAATTTTGAATTAAATGTTTCAACATTCAGGACGTTCAAGGCTGGGGATGCGCAGTGGAGGCCTAGGGCGTGGAGCCGGTACAGGTGGAACCGGACTGTTGACACGCTGTTCACGGCGAGTGCGGGGAGCCGGCACAGGACGTACCGGGCTGGGGAGGCGCACTGAAGGCCTGGTGCGTGTTGCTGGCACAGGTTTCACCAGACTGCTGACAGGCTCTTCAGGTCAAATGTTGTGCAGAACACCTGATCAACATCTCTCTCATCTCTCTCTCTCCCAAATTCTCCATCGCCTCCCTGACAGTCTCTGGCTCTTCAGGGTGAGTGTGGGGAGCTGGCACAGATGGCACCGGACTGGTGTCACGCTCTTCAGCACGCCTGCGTTGCAGCATACTCTTCGCTACCACCTCTCTCCGGTATCTCATTGAATTCCTCCACCGACTCCCAAACGGGCTCTGGCACTCCTCGCTGCTCAGCCGACCACCCCTCGTGCCCCTCCCCCAAAAAATCTTGTGGTTTCTGTGGCATCGTCGCTGTCACAGAAACAACTGATATATATTGACCTAAGTATTAACTTTGGGGTGTGAAGACATCGTAGTTTTTTATTTTTTATTTTATAGTATTTTCAATACTTTTTATTTTCCTTTGAAACTGTGGAGCAGGTTTGTGTAGATATGTAGGAAAAAAAATCTAATATAATCCCTTTTTAGATTTAATTTTAAAGCAGCAAAATGTGACAACTGTACAAGGGGTGTCTAGACTTTCACTGGGCACTGTATCTTATATTATGAGAACATGGCAACCATGTTCTGTATATGATTGGTGGGACATTGATGGAATATTGTCCTAACCCTCAGAAAACTGGACATAAAAATGTTTTTGCAACGTTCCAGTTAAATTTGCCTAGAACTTTAATTTTGGATATTCTGAGAACATGACAACCACATTCTGGGTAAGTTCTGTTTCACATTTAGGGAATGTTCTACAATAACAACGAAACATGCTTTTAATAGGTTCAAAATATGTCAAATAAGTTCAGAGGAGGTTTTTGCTAACATACATAGAATATTCCCTAACTAACGGAAAACTGGACACTCAAATATCTGGGGAAAATGATGGGTAACATAACAAAAATGTTCTCTCTCCCTATAATAGTTAGCTGGGTTCATCATACTGAATCTTGTATTTTAAACAAGAAGTAACTTAGGTAGTTTAGATCAAATGTAAGGATGCATATCAGTTGTCACAATTAAATTATGGATGGATAGATCTAAATGTTGTAAATAAAAGAAGTGTAACAGACATGTCTTTATTAGAAAGTAGAATGGGGAAAGCAGTCTCAACTGTGATCAGTCTCTGATGAGACCCTTGTCTGGCTTCTTGTGGTGAATATTTTTGGCCTTCCTGTCATCAGATGAAAATGAAGTACATACTGTATCATACATTACTGTCTGAATGTTTATGTAAAGGAATACCCTGTTATCCACAATGCAGTTATTGCAACAATTTCCAATTTATTCATGTTTCTTTACACATCATTGTTGATGGGAGAGAAAAAAATATTTTGAGTAGCATAAAAAAAATATTAAATCACATAATGTAATTGTCAGTATTCTCCTTCATTTTGAAAGCCAATCGAATGAGGTCTGTCAGCTATGGAGAGGAAATGCAGGAAAAAAACAATTTAGCACTTACAGTGGGGCAAAAAAGTATTTAGTCATCCACCAACTGTGCAAGTTCTCCCACTTAAAAAGATGAGAGGCCTGTAATTTTCATCATAGCTACACTTCAACTATGACAGACAAAATGAGAAAAAAAAATTCAGAAAATCACATTGTAGGATTTTTTATGAATTTATTTGCAAATTATGGTGGAAAATAAGTATGCTGCTCCACTCGGGAGCCCCAACATTCTGGCCCATGTTGACTCTAATGCTTCCATAGTTGTGTCAAGTTGGCTGGATGTCCTTTGGGTGGTGGACCATTCTTGATACACACTGGAAACTGTTGAGTGTGAAAAACCCAGCAGCGTTGCAATTCTTCACACTGAAACTGGTGCACCTGGAACCTACTACCATACCCTGTTTAAAGGCACTTAAATTGTGTGTATTGTCCATTCACTCTCTGAATGGCACACAAGCCATGTCTCAACTGTCTCAAGGCTTAGAAATCTTTCTTTAATCTGTCTCCTCCCCTTCACTGATTGAGGTGGATTTAACAGGTGACATCAATAAGGGATCATAGTTTGGATTCACCTGGTCAGTCTGTCATGGAGAGAGCAGGTGTTCCTAATGTTTTGTACACTCAGTGTATGTAAACCAGTGTAATGTGTCAGACCATAGGGTAGGCCTCCTGTTGACCAGTTACAGTATGGCAAAGTTAATGCTGGATAAATAGTATGGACTAGAATAGAGTACAATATAATATAAAATAGAATACGATACAATAAAATAGAATACATTTCAACACACATTAGAATGAAAGTCAACTGTATAGTTTGCACACTATTTAATAATTGCAGTTCTTCTGGATGTGAATAACACCAGCTGCTTCTATCAGGTGACATGCTGACTTCTGTCCTGGTGTTGTTATGAGTTAAGAGTCTCACAATGGGACTCCCGTGTTTAAATAAAGGTCAACAAATAAATAAAGAGTTGGGTTCCAATAAAAGAAGTGGCCGCAGTGGAGACCAGTAAGGAAAACACAGCAGACCTCAGAAATTGTACTGTATGAGCCAGGTTGGCAAAGAAAGAGAAGTAATTAATTTGGACACAATAATGAATGAATGACCCTCACAACGATTTGGTTACCATGTAGAAATTATATAATAGAATCTGCATCGGCTACCATCAGTGAATAGGAAAGATCAACAACATGTACAAAAACGTGGCCATGTTATTAAATTGAATTAGACTTCATACTTGACTGAACAAATTCATATACTGTATTGACATATAGATCATTGCAGAGAAAGAGTAAAAGAGTATCGGTTTGACAGATTAGTAGTCCAACCACCAGTCTTTTGAAGGTACATGCCGATAACATTTGTTCTGATAAGGTTGAGTGCAGCCTGGGGGCATTGTACCATCTGATGAAAGCCCTGCAGGAAGTTGGTGAGCCGGCCTGGTGCTAAGCTCATCCTCAGTGGATGACATCACGTCAAGGGATAACGTATGTAGAAGCATTATAAATTAGTTTTGGCCATAGGGTATGACAAAGTCAGGCTACAATTGAACTATTTTAGGTCACTATAAAAGCACTGTATTGTTAAAAGATGATGAGTTAGTGAGATCTGAGCAAATCAAATATCGTAAGTGCTGTTTCAGTCTAATGCATCCATTTCAAGATATTTTCTATCTAATCTTTTGTCTTTAACCTCTGTTCATAATGTCCTTTGAATATACAGTATTATAGAAACACAAATATGAGTTATTTTGAATATGAATAAGTAACAATATTGTGATGTTTGTCACTAAATGCTGGCATGAAGAGTTCTGTAGCTGCTATCCCTTCACAGTCTTTGAATAATGTTAAGATAATGATCACAGGCAAGACTGAGACCAACTCAAACATCATAATAGCTGTAATTTCAATGATTGCTGGTTGCGTATTCAGTATTTCAATAACCAAGAATAAAGACAAGTTGATTGATTGATATTCAATTCCTCATTAGCTGACCAATTTGTGAGAAGGTGATGCTCCGGGAGTGAGAAAGCGGTCTATATTCGCTTTATTGGCATGGGAAACATATGTTTACATTGCCAAAGCAAGTGAAATAGATAATAAACAAAAGTGAAATAAACAACAAAAAATGTACAGTATACATTACACTCACAAAAGTTCCGAAAGAATAAAGACATTTCAAATGTCATATGTCTATATACTGTGTTGTAATGATGTGCAAATAGTTAAAGTACAAAGGGGAAAATAAATAATCATAAATATAGGTTGTATTTAAAATGGTGTTTGTTCTTTACTGGCTTGCCCTTTTTTTGTGGCAACAGGTCACAAATCTTGCATATTTCATCCAATAGATAAGGGAGTTGATCAAAATTGGATTTGTTTTCTAATTCTATGTTAGTCTGTGTAATCTGATGGAAATATGTGTCTCTATATGGTCATACATTTGGCAGGAGGTTAGGAAGTGCCGTTCAATTTCCACCTCATTTTCTGGGCAAGGTGCAAATAGCCCGTCTTCTCTTGAGAGCCAGGTTTGCCTTCGGCGGCCTTTCTCAATAGCAAGGCTATTGCCCACTGAGTCTGTACATAGTAAAAGATGTCCTTAATATTGGTCAGTTATTCTGCCACTGTGTTCTCTCGAGTTAGGGCCAAATAGCTTTCTATTTGCTCTGTTTTTTTGTAAATTCTTTCCAATGTGTCAAGTAATTATCTTTTAGTTTTCTTGTGATTTATGCTGGGTCTAATTGTGTTACTGTCCTGGGGCTCTTTGTGTTTGTGAACAAAGCCCCAGGACCAGCTTGCTTAGGGGTCTCTTCTCCGTGTTAATTTCTCTGTAGGTGATGGCTTTTTTTATGGAAGGTTTAGGAATCACTTTATTTTAGGGGGTTGTAGAATTTAACGGCTCTTTTCTGTATTTATACATTTGTGGGAATCGGCCTGATTCTGCTCTGCATGCATCATTTGGTGTTTTACATTGTACACTGAGAATATTTTTGCAGAATTCTGCAAGAAGCGTCTCAATTTGGTGTTTGTCCCATTTTGTGAATTCTTGGTTGGTGAGCAGACACAAGACCTCACAAACATAAAGGGCAATGGGTTCTATAACTGATTCATTTATTTTTAGCCAGATCGTAATTGGTATGTCTAATTTTATGTTCCTTTTGAAGGCATAGAAGGCCCTTCTCGCCTTGTCTCTCAGATCATTCACAGCTTTGTGGAAGTTACCTGTGGCGCTGATGTTTATGCCGAAGTATATATCTTTTTTTGTGTGTTCAAGGGAAACGGTGTCGAGATGGAATTTGTATCTGTCTAGCATGGTCACTAGATGGCAGTGTTGGGTGAATTTAAAATCAACACACTTATTATTGTGATATCTTCACATGATATGACAGAGGTCCTTGCAAAAGTATTCATCCCCCTTGGTGTTTTCCCTATTTTGTTGCATTACAACCTGTAATTTAAAGAGATTTATTTGGATTTCATGTAATGGACATGTACAAAATAGTCCAAATTGATGAAGTGAAATGAAAATAATTACTTGTTTTAAAAAAATTCAAAGAAATTCAAAATGGAAAAGTGGTGCGTGCATATGTATTCATATGTATTGCTATGAAGCCCCTAAATAAGATCTGGTGCAACCAATTACCTTCAAAAATCACATAGTTTGTTAAATAAAGTCCACGTGTGCAATCTAAGTGTCACATGATCTGTCACATGATCTCAGTATATATACACACCTGTCCTGAAAGGACCCAGAGTCTGCAACACCACTAAGCAAGGGACACCACCAAGCAAGCAGCACCATGAAGACCAAGGAGCTCTCCAAACAGTTCAGGGACAAAGTTGTGGAGAAGTACAGATCAGGGTTGGGTTATAAAACAATATCTGAAACTTTGAACATCCCACGGAGCAACATTAAATTCATTATTAAAAAATGGAAAGAATATGGCACCACAACAAACTTGACAAAACTCATGGACCAGGTAAGGAGAGCATTACTCAAAGAGGAAACAAAGAGACCAAAGATAACTCTGAAGGAGCTGCAAAGCTCCACAGTGGAGATTGGAGTATCTCTCCATAGGACCACTTTAAGCCGTACACTCCACAGAGCTGGGCTTTACAGAAAAGTGGCCAGAAAAAAAGCCATTGCTTCAAGAAAGAAATAAGCAAACACGTGTAATGTTCTCCAAAAGGCATTCTCCCCAAACATATGGAAGAAGGTACTCTGGTCAGATGAGACTAAAATTGAGCTTTTTGGCCATCAAGGATAATGTCTGCCGCAAACCCAACACCTCTCATCACCGGCAGGCACTGGGAAACTGGAATTGAAGCAATGATGGATAATGCTAAATACAGAGAAATTCTTGAGGGAAACCTTTTTCAGTCTTCAGGAGATTTGAGACTGGGACAGAGGTTCACCTTCCAGCAAGAAAATTACGCTAAGCATACTGCTAAAGCAACACTGGTTTAAGGGGAAACATTTAATGTCTTGGAATGGCCTAGTCAATGCCCAGACCTCAATCCAACTGAGATTCTGTGGTATTACTTAAAGATTGCTATACACCAGCAGAACCCATCCAATTTGAAGGGGCTGGAGCAGTTTTGCCTTGAAGAATGGGCAAAAGCCCAGTAGCTAGATGTGCCAAGCTTATAGAGACATTTTTTGTTTTAACCTTTTATTTAACTAGGAAAGTCAAATTCTTATTTTCAATGATGGCCTAGGAACAGTGGGTTAACTGCCTGTTCAGGGGCAGAACAACAGATTTTTGCCTTGCCAGCTAAGGGACTTTATCTTGCAACCTTCCGGTTACTAGTCCAACGCTCTAACCACTAGGCTGCCTGCCGCCGCAAGAGACTTGCAGTTGTAATTGCTGCAAAAGGTGGCTCTACAAAGTATTGACTTTGGGGGGGTCTTATTTCTTGTTTGTTTCACAATAAAGCATATTTTGCATCTTCAGGGTGGTAGGCATGTTGTCTATATCAAATGATACAACCCCCCCAAAAAATCTATTTTAATTCCAGGTTGTAAGGTAACAAAATAGGAAAAATTCCAAGGGGGTGAATACTTTCGCAAGCCACTGTATATGACACCCAATCATCCTGTGGGGTATAGGCTAGAGATGAGTCATAATCAGTCAGAATCCCATAGGATAGGACTTCACATTTTCAACAATGATGACAAAAAAACATAGACAGTGTACATATAACACACTTCATTCATCCTACTCTTTTGATACAAAATGTAAAATAGACCTTACCTGGTCACAATGGAGTTTTGACAGGAAATAAGGGTAATTTAAGGAGTGCCTTTTAGCAGCAACCTGTCAATTAAAAGCAATAATTGTGGTACGAGTGTCCATTATGAAACTTCTGTTGTCTTCCACAGCAATGAAAAGTGTGATATGAATAAAATGACAAAATGACATGTCTTTCCATTCACTGACCTGAAATGAAACCACACTTCCAAACATTGTTGAAATAATGACAATGATAACTACCTTGCCCATTAAATAATAATATTGATAAGTACAAGTTTAATTAACCTTGAATGAGAAATGTTAAATATGAATACTGCTTGAATATCTTCACAGCTTTTTTTTTCATCCATTTACTGGTTGGAAAAAATAATTTGGAAATCCATTTTGTGAATATAAAGCGCCTTCTGAAAGTACTCAGACCCAATGACTTTTTTCACATTCTGTTACTTTAGAGCCTTATTCTAAATGGAAAAATATCTTATATATCTGTCACGTTCTGACCTTTATTTCCTTTGTTTTGTATTTATTTAGTATGGTCAGGGCGTGAGTTGGGTAGGCAGTCTATGTTTGTTTTTCTATGTTTTGGGGCATTTCTATGTTTCGGCCTAGTATGGTTCTCAATCAGAGGCAGGTGTCATTAGTTGTCTCTGATTGAGAATCATACTTAGGTAGCCTGGGTTGCACTGTTTGTTTGGGGGTGATTGTCTATGTTGATGGCTTGTTTCAGTGCAGCTCGCATTAGCTTCACGGTTGTTATTTTGTTTACTGGTTTTGTATAGTTTTCAGTGTTCAGTACTTTCTTGATTAAAGATTTACCATGGACACTTACCACGCCGCATATTGGTCCTCTGATCCTTTTCGCCTCTCCTCTTCAGATGAAGAGGAGGACGACCGTGACAATATCTTTTTTAAACATCTACACACAACACCCCATAATGTCAAAGCAAAAACAGGTGTTTAGAAATGTTTGCTTATTTATTAAAAATAAAAATGTATATATCACATTTTCATAAGCATTCAAACCCTTTACTGAGTACTTTGTTGAAGCACTTTTGGCAGTGTTTACAGCATCGAGTCTTCTTGGGTATGACGCTACAATCTTGGCACAACTGTATTTGGGGAGTTTCTCCCATTCTTCTCTGCAGATCCTCTCCAGAAATGTTCAGGTCTCTCCGGAGATGTTCAATTCCGGGCTCTGGCTGGGCCACTCAAGGACATTAAGAGACTTGCCCTGAATCCACTCCTGCATTGTCTTGGCTGTGTGCTTAGGGTTGTTCTTATGTTGGATGGTAAAACCTTCGCCCCAGTCTGAGGTCCTGAGCATTCTGGGGCAGGTTTTCATCAAGGATCTCTCTGTGCTTTGCTCCGTTCATGTTTGCCTCGATCCTGACTAGTCTCCCAGTCCCTGCCGTTGAAAAACATCCCCACAGCATGATGCTGCCACCATAATGCTTCACCGTAGGGAGGGTGCCAGGTTTCCTCCAGACGTGACACTTAGCATTCAGGCCGAAGAGTTAAATCTTGGTTTCATCAGACCAGCGAATCTTGTTTCTCATGTCCAATCAATTGAATTTACCATAGGTGGATTCCAATCAAGTTGTAGAAACATCTCCAGGATGATCAATGGGAACAGGATGCACCTGAGATCAATTTCGAGTCTCACAGCAAAGGGTTTTGTTTAAAATAAATTCTAAAAACCTGTTTTCATTTTGTCATCAAATAAAATCAGATTTTATTCATTTAGAGGATGTTATTGCAGGTGTAGTGAAATAATTGTGTTTCTAGCTCCAGTAATACCTAACAAGTAATATCTAACAATTTCACAACAATACACACACATTTAAAGTAAAGGAATGGAATTAAGAGTACATAAATATTTAGGCGAGCAACGCCAGAGCGGCATAGACCAAGATACAGTAGAACAGGATAGAATACAGTATATAAAAATGAGATGACTAATGCAAAATATGTAAACATTATTAATGTGAATTGTGTTCCATTATTACATTGGCCAATGATGATTTCAAGTCTGTATATAGGTCCCACCTGTACTGACCTCGCCTTCTGGATGATAGCAGGGTGAAACGCCAGCGGCTCAAGTGGTTGTTGTCCTTGATGATATTTTTGGCCTTCCTGTGACATTGGGTGCTGTAGATGTCCTGGAGGGCAGGTAGTTTGCCCCCGGTGATGCGCCCGACAGGATGCTCTCAATTGTGCATCTGTAAAAAATTGTTGAGGGTTTTAGGTGCCAAGCCAAATTTCTTCCGCCTCCTGAGGTTGAAGAGGCACTGTTGCATTTTCCGGTCGATTTCTCAGCCAAACATGATGAAGAAACGGGAGATATTTTGCATACAAAAATAATATTTTGGGAAAAAAGGAACATTTGCTATCTAACTGGGAGTCTCCTGGGTGAAAGCATCTGAAGTTCTTCATAGGTAAATGATTTAATCGGGTTGCTTTTCTTATTTTCGTGAAAATGTTGCCTGCTGCCAGCAGAGCCTAGCATAGCATCATGCCATGATAAACTTACACAAATACTTGTCTAGCGTTGGCTGTAACGCATATTTTGAAAATCTGAGATGACAGTGTTGTTAACAAAAGGCTAAGCTTGTGTTTGAATATATTTATTTCATTTAATTTGCGATTTTCATGAATAGGAAAAGTTTCTAGGGGTATATATGTCCGCTGCGTTATGCTAATGCGTTTGAGGCTACAATTACGCTCCCGGATACGGGATTGCTCGTCGCAAGAGGTTAATCTACCCATCGTGTCCGATTTCAAAAATGCTTTACAGCGAAAGCACAACATATGATTATGTTAGGTCATAGCCAAGTTTTAAAAAACACAGCCATTTTCCAGCCAAAGATAGGAGTCACAAAAAGCAGAAATATAGATAAAATTAATGATCTTCATCAGATGACACTCATAGGCCATCATGTTACACAATATATGCATGTTTTGTTCGATAATGTGCATATTTATATCCAAATATCTCAGTTTACATTGGCGCATTATGTGCAGTAATGTTTTGATTCCAAAGCATCCAGTGATTTCGCAGAAATACTCATAATAAACATTGATAAAAGATACAACTGTTATTCACAGAATTAAAGATTGAATTCTCCGTAATGCAACCGCTGTGTCAGATTTCAAAAAAACTTTACGGAAATAGCATAATCTGAGAACGGCGCTCAGAATCCAAAACAGCCAGAGGAATATCCGCCATTTTGGAGTCAAATTAGAAATAACACCATAAATATTCACTTACCATTGATGATCTTCATCAGAAGGCACTCCCAGGAATTCCAATTCGACAATAAATTGCTGATTTGTTCCATAAAGTCCATCATTTATGTCCAAATAGCCACTTGTTGTTAGCGTGTTCAGCCCAGTAATCCATCTTCATGAGGCGCAGCTACTTCATCCAGACAAAAACTCTAAAAGTTCCGTTACAGTCCTTTAGAAACATGTCAAACGATGTATGGAATCAATCTTTAGGATATTTTTAAAATAAAACATCAATAATGTTCCAACTGGAGAATTCCTTTGTCTGAAGAAAAGCACTGGAATGAGAGGTATCTCTGTCGGGAGCGCGCGTCACGAGACCGAAACACTCTGCCAGACCACTGATTCAAACAGGTCTCATGCGTCCTTCCTTTATAGCAGAATCCTCATTCAAGTTACTAAAGACGGTTGACATCTATCTAGTGGAAGCCGTAGGAAGTGCAACTTTATCCATATCTCAATGTGTATTCGGCTTTGAAAAACTACAAACCTCAGATGTCCCACTTCATGGTTGGATTTTTCTCCGTTTTTCGCCTGCCATATGAGTTCTGTTATACTCACTGACGACATTCAAACAGTTTTAGAAACTTCAGAGTGTTTTCTATCCAATACTAATAATAATATGCATATATTAGCATCTGGAACAGAGTAGGAGGCAGTTCACTCTGGGCACACTATTAATCCAAAAGTGAAAATGTTGCACCCTATCCCAAAAAGGTTAAAATCCCGGGTACAATAAATGTGGGCTCAGGATATGTGGTTTCCAGTTTGCATAAAGTCCAGTGAAGTTCTTTGAGGGCCATCGTGGTATCGGCTTGATGGGTAATGTACACAGCTGTGACTATAACCGAAGATAATTATTTTGGGAGGTAATACGGTCGGCATTTGATTGTGAGGTATTCTCAGTCAGGTGAACAAAATGACTTGAGTTCCTGTACGTTATCACAATCACAAAATGAGTAGTTAATCATGGAACATACACCCCCGCCCCTTCTTCCCAGAGCGATTTTTGTTCCTGTCTGCGCTATGTACTGAGACCATAACTGGCTGTATGGACAGTATACCCCTAGAGAGCCATGTTTCCATGAAACAGAGTATGTTACAATCCCTGATGTCCCTCTGCAAGGAAATCCTCACCCTGAGATTGTCAACTTTATTATCCAGAGACTGAACATTTAAAAAATGTACATTTTTTGTTTAATTTGCATATAACCTTTATTTAACTAGTCAGGTCGGTTAAGATCAAATTATTGTTTACAATGACGCCCTACCCCGGCCAAAGCCGGATGATGCTGGGCCAATTGTGCGCCGCCCTATGGGACTCCGAATCACGGCCGGATGTGATACAGCCTAGACATTAGCTAGAAATATACTCAGAAGTGGTGGGTGGTGTGCGCAACTCCTTAGTCGGACTAGTACTCCACTTTGAGTAACTCTCCTCCGCCGGTGGTGTTTGGGTCAGCCTCTGGAGTCAGTTCAATTGCCCTGGGGGGTACGAACAAAGAATCCAATTTGGGAAAGTCATATTCCTGGTCGTAATGCTGGTAATGCTCTGATATAGAAACATGTTGAGTGAAGGGGGCAGTATTTTGATATTTGGATGAAAAACGTACCCAAATGAAACTGCCTAGTTCTCAGGCCCAGAATCTAGAATATGCATCTAATTGTCAGATTAGGATAGAAAACACTCTAAAGTTCCAAAACTGTCAACATATTGTCTGTGAGTATAACAGAACTGATATTGCAGGCAAAAACCTGAGGAAAATCCAACCCGGAAGTGATGTTTTTCCTGAAAGCTCTCTGTTCCATTGCTTGCCTTCGCTCCATTTAAAGGGATATCAACCAGATTCCTTTTCCTATGGCTTCCACATGTTGTGAACAGTCTTTAGACATAGTTTCAGGCTTTTATTTTGAAAACTGAGCGAGAAAGATCACATCGCGTCATTGGATGCCTGGGTGCCAGCAGTGTTGCGCAACAGTTTGGAGAAGACATTTTCTCTTTCGCTCTCTCCTATTGAAGAAGCTACAGTCCAGTTGAAATATTATCGATTATATATTGTAAAAACAACCCGAGGATTGATTATAAAAAACGTTTGACATGTTTCTACGAACTTTACGGATGCTATTTGGAATTTGTCTGCCCGGTCGTGACTGCTCGAGCCTGTGGATTTCTGAACATAATGCGGCAACCAAATGGAGGTATTTTGGATATAAAAAATTATCTTTATGGAACAAAAGTAACATTTGTGTAACTGGGAGTCTCGTGAGTGCAAACATCCGAAGATCATAGGAAAGCAATTCCTTTTATTGCTTTTCTGACTTTTGTGACCAATCTACTTGGCTGCTAGCTGTTTGTAATGTTTTGTCTGCTGAGAGAGATGTCCTTACATAAACGCTAGGAATGCTTTCGCCGAAAAGCTTTTTTGAAATCTGACACGCCAGGTGGATTAACAACAAGCTAAGCTGTGTTTGGCTATATAGCACTTGTGATTTCATGAAAATATTTTTATTAATTTCATTTGAATTTGCGCTCTGCAATTCAGCGGATGTTGACGAAAATTATCCCGCTAATGGGATGGGTGCATCAAGAAGATATAGAAAAGTTCTATGTAATTACACCCCAAAAATTCTGACCTAATAATTATGGGGTATTATATGATTAATTACGGGGTATTATGTGTAGATTGTTTGGTGGTTAATTTCTTTACCATCAAATGAGGAGAGACAAACTTATGACACAAGTCAGAGTTATACTTATACTAAACTAAATCTTTAATCACTTATTAATAAGGTAGCAGGTCAATACAATGCACACATAAAGTGAATCGATTGAGTGCTCTACGATAGCTGGCCATGGCTGGTCGACGATTCACGCTCAGATGATTCGTTGAGAGCCCCGAGACAAAAGTTCAAAGGTCTTTTATAGACAAGATACACCCCTTTAACCTACACAATGAACAACAGATATACTGTATAGAATGGGTCACAAGGTTGAGATTTGTATGAAAGCCACCTACAATACATAGCAGACAGTATCTGCTGTGTCAACAGTTTTCATTGTGTAGAGACCAGTGTCTGTCCCGCCGACTCCGAACTGGAACCATCTCTTCCTGGTATGGTATAGAACAGAAACATTAAAGCATGCTCTGGAATGCTCTTTAGGTTTTATCACCCAAAATACATTGTAAATCTCCTGTCAGTGTTATCTCGCAGAGGCCCATCCTCAGTAGAACACACACACAATAGTTGCATATCCTGTTGCATAAAACCACCATTTGATGCAATAAAAGTGTTATAACATAATCTTGCAATTATTCCACCATAATTGCTCAGGTTTTTGTTGCTTTAATCGATATTAGAATAAGGCTATACTGTAACAAAATGTGGAAAAAGTCGACCAAAAACAGTTCTGGCTGTTGCAGACACACAACAGAAAACAATCACCTACGAAACAGAATAGAAAACAGGCTCGCTAAATATGGTTCTCAATCAGGGACAACGATTGACACTGCCTCTGATTGAGAACCATACCAGGCCAAACACAGAAATAGTTTTTCTATGATTTGCTAACATAGACAACCCACCCAACTCACGCCCTGACCATACTAAAACAAAGACATAACAAAATAACTAAGATCAGTTCGGAGACCAAATGCGCTGAGCCGGCTTCATGACACCTGGCTCGATGCCCATTCTAGCCCGGCCGATACGAGGCGCTGCTATGTACCGCACCGGGCAATGCCTGCGCACCGGGGACACCGTGCGCCTCACGGCATAACACGGTGCCTGCCCGGTCCACCTCTCTCCATGGTAAGCACGGGGAGTTGGCTCAGGTCTCCTACCCGACTTAGCCACACTCCCCGTGTGCCCCACCCCCAATACATTTTTGGGGCTGCCTCTCGGCTTCCTTGCCAGCCGTGTTCCCTCAAAGCGCTGGCTCCCTTTACCTGCTGCCTCCACTCTCCTGGCTGCCTCTACCTGTTCCCATGGGAGGCGATCCGTTCCAGCCAGGATCTCCCCCCATGTGTAGCAACAATTGCCGTCCAGAATGTCCTCCCATGTCCATTCCTCCTTATAGCGCTGCTCCTGCTGCTGCCTGTTACCACGCTGCTTGGTCCTTTGGTGGTGGGTGATTCTGTAACGGCCGTTGTTGATGGAAGAAGGTGAGGACCAAGGTGCAGCGTGGTATATGTCCATATTTATTAGAATGAACACGGAAATAACAAAAATAACAACGAGAAATGACCGAAAACAGTTTTGGCTGGTGCAGACACACAACAGAATACAATCACCCACGAAAGAAAATATAAAACAGGCTCCCTAAATATGGTTCTCAATCAGGGACAACGATTGACAGCTGCCTCTGATTGAGAACCATACCAGGCCAAACACAGAAATAGCAAATCATAGAAAAACTAACATAGACAACCCCCCCAACTCACGCCCTGACCATACTAAAACAAAGATGTAACAAAAGAACTAAGGTCAGAACGTGACAGTATCATGCACTCAGAAATTGAATTATTCTGCTGGAGGTGTAAAACACAAAAAGGGGACATATTTGCATATATTAGGATCTTGTGAAGGCTGGCTAAATTCTGACAAAGAGTATGTTCTTTTATCGCAGCATGTCCCTGTTTTTGTTTGCTTGGAAATGTTGATACTGGTGACTGTTGCCAGAAGAAACTGTGTTACTTAGCATGTATAGCTGCTAAGGAATGCATTGCTAATAATTGGAAGGTTGGTTATCCTCCAACAATGTCACAATGGATGGCAAACATGTCAAGTTATGTATCACTAGATTTGGTTTATTACAAAATTAAGGGTATACTGTGTAACTTTCATAAGGTCTGGATGCATTATATGGAATACTGTATAACAAAAGGGGTCTGTATTGAAAACACAAGATTCTTTTAGTCGATCAGTCACAAATATATTATTTTTTTATGGCACACGAGACAGCTGTGTGATTTGCCACTGTCTCTGTGAACTAATCCACTGAGGAGTACACAGGGATGCCACGGTCCAAGAATATGGGGATTGTGGATCAAATGCATGTCTCTTTCCAGAATGCGCCTTCTCCTGCCATTCCGTGGGTATTCATTGTTTCATAACATTGTGTGCATTGTTTGCTGTGTCTATCAATGCCCCATTACATACATCACCAGTAGTATCCTACATTTTCTGTTAATTCCCATAAAATCTAATCTGCAATGTTAGTTTGATTATGGTAATTTATGGGTTCCTGAGTGGCGCAGAGGTCAAAGGCACTGCTTCTTAAATAAAGGTTAAACTAAAACTAATGAGCAGTCAGGCTTCTAAAAGTAATTTTTGTTGACCTTAAACAGCAAGTAAACAACGTCTGTTTTTAGAATCAATTGAGAACGACAATAGTTCCTCAAAGTAATTGAACAATATTTCCAGCTCTCTCCCTTTCGATAACTACTCGGCACGAAAGGGAAAAATGTACTGCTCTGATCCAGTGAAGATATCATCCATATTTTAGGGGCATTGCATTGCAGTGCTAGAGGCGTTCCGAAATGTTTCCATGGGAAGTTAATCCCGGGAATTTGGGGAATTTTGCTTTAACTCATCCAAAAGTTTGCTTATAGAGTGAACCTTTTTTTGTGGGATACACATAAGGCAATTCTAGATCTTGTGGCATATGTTGGTTAAACTATCCCCAATTCAATGGAATTGCAACCCTCTGCATGCAGTGTATTCTTTTTTACATAGATTTTACAGATGTATGTTGAAAATGTTTTTGGGAGATGAAATGGATCATTGGGGATCATTCAATATTCCCTTTCTTTTGTTGTTCAGTGAAATCATCCCATGTGAAGAGTCAACTCATTTAATTAAAGTTAAATTTATAACTAAATTGTTTTTTTGCTTTTTTTCTATTGGAAGGATATAATAATTTGCAATAATGTCTATTTATGATAAGGTAAAAGGTTCTTGTTTATGTCTCCATATGATATGGTAAATAAAGCCAATGCAAAAAAAACATCTACATTTAAATGTATTAATATTAATTTGCATACATTGCCATTAATTCCCATATATTCCTGTTAATTCCCATATATTCCCATTAATTCTCATGAAAAGTTTCCAACTGATTATTCCCCAAAATGTACAACCCTAATCCCGGGCTTTATCACAACCGGCCGTGATTGGGAGTCCCATAGGGCTGCATACAATTAGCCCAGCGTCTGGGTTAGGGGAGGGTTTGGAAGGAGTCGGCCGTCATGGTGAGTAAGAATTTGTTCTTAATTGACTTGTCTAGTTAAATAAAGAATAAATAAAAAAATTAACAAACCGCTTGCACAAATAGCCTACAGCTTTATCTTTATCGAGCTCGCTGACGCCGGAAACTCTGAGGGCCCAGAATATTTTATGCAATGTTTCAAGTTTCCTAGAGCAAGTTTCAATGCAACCCAGTTGATACAATGTTTCAAGATCGTTGATTTATAGGATATTTCTTTATATCAGGACATTTTTCTACCTGCAGGCTGCAATATTTTTATGTGTTGGCTTTATATAGGTTATTATTACGTTGTTGGCAAAGGCAATAAAAGTTACTTTTAGATTTGTATAATTTTTATTTAAATTTAGATATAATGTAGATTAACCACAGACAATGATTTTGAGATACAAAGACTATTATAAATTAAATTAAACTGTTCCACGAAAATGTGCATATGGAAATCATAACTATTATGCAGATTGGTAGAAATGGTAAGATACATTAACACTCAAAATGGAGTGGGGCAAATCCAATACAACACATTACTGAGTACCACTGTCCATATTTTCTAAGATAGTGGTGGCTGCATCATGTTATGAGTATGCTTGTAATCATTAAGGACTGCAGAGTTTTTCAGGATGAAAAATAAATGGAATTGATGCAAAGTACAGGCAAAACCTGGTTCAGTCTTCTTTCCACCAGACAATTGAATAATAATTCACCTTTCAGCAGGAAAATAACCTAATAACCAGTGTTGATTTGGCATTCCTTACCAAAAAGACAGTGAATGTTGCTTAATGGCTGAGTTACAGTTTTGACTTAAATCTGCTTGAAAATCTATGGGAAGTGTTGTAAATGGTTGTCAACAACCAATTTGACAAAGCTTGAAGAATTTTGAAAATAATAATGGGCAAATGTTGTACAATCCAGGTGATTTAGAGACTTACACAGAAAGACTCACAGCTGTAATCTATGCCCCAGGTTATTCTAACAGTCATTGACTCATGGGTGTGAATATTTCTGCATTTATTTTCAATACATTTGCAAACATTTCAAAAATAATGTTTGCACTTTGTCATTATTGTTTTCACTTTGGGTATTGTGTGTAGATGGGTCAGGAAAAAATATATTTAATCAATTTTGAATTCTGGCTGTAACACAACAAAATGTGGAATGAATCAAAGGGTATGAACACTTTCTGAAGGCACTGTATCCTGTAATGACCTCGATAAATTAAAAAAGAGGATCAAGTTATCGAAATGAACGGTTTATTAAACAGAACTCACACAGTCTACTGTTTGGCAGTAGCCCAATTAGCGTTCATAGAACAACATGTATCCAACTCTCTGTCAGGATGCAAAAGAACCACGTCGACACCCTGTATCTCACATGAGACAGGCATGCCCACCTGGCATACAGAGGCACAGGCCCTCTCCTCCGCACATGTCTCTCTCACAGCCTCTCACCACCCACAGTGACGGCACCCATCTGCAGTACAGGGGCCTTGATCAGTGCATGCTGAAGGGTTATGGAGGCCCCTCGGTCACTCCACTGTTCATATGAAGGTCTTGTCCTTTGACAGCAGTCAGTTTAGGGGAGAGGTGATGATGGAGAAGCCCTGTGCAAACCACCTGTAGTACAAGGCAAGGCCCAGGAAGTTCTTCAGCTGCTGCTGGTCAGTGGGGGTGGGCCATTCTTGGACAGCCCACACTTTGTGCCTCAAGAAGGACACCTCTCTTTTCACAAAGTGGTATTTCTCAGGGTGGAGCTTCACACCTGCAGCAGCCACCATCTCTAACACATGCTGAAGCGCTCCCCAGGGCAGACTGGAAGGGGGATGCCAGTCATCACCCTATCCACAGATCCAGTGACTCATTGATGCATGGTATGAGGTATAACTCCTTCCTGGTGACCACATTCAGCCAGCTGTAGTCTGTACGAACCTCATGTTGTCCCCGTTATTAGGATCCATGACGACTGGTCAAGCCCAGGGGCTCAATGAAGTCTGCCAGGTGCATGTCCAACACAGCATTGTCTGCTGCCTCCTGGCGTGTCAGCGAAATATGGTAGGTACTCATCTTGATGGGCAGAGCGTCCCTGTGTAAATCTCATGCTGCACGAGATGAGTCTGAACCACCTCCCCCTCACTCAGAGAAAAGCTGTCTCGAAACAGCAACTGCCACAGATAGTTCTGACAGAGGGGCGTCACACACCGATGTGGGGAGGCTGGGAAGCTACAGTTGGCAGGTGACAGAGGGGGAAAGTCACACACAGATGTGGGGAAGGGGAGGCAGCCATTGAGGGGGAGGGGGGGGGGGGGGGGGGGGGGGTGACTGCAGGCCCTCCATGGAAGCACAGTGTGCCCCTTTCTAGATCTAGTTGGCAGCCTGTGCTCCTGTGCTCCTTCGAAAATCCAACCATAGGATACAGGGGTCCTGTACAGCTGCTTCCCATACATAGACCTGCCCCCTACTGTCAGAGTCATTATGCCCTTCCCTTTTATGGGTGCCAGCTCACCTGTGACCATTATGGGCTCGAACTGTGTCCAACCTAGTACAATGTCCTGTGTTGTGTCTTTGGCATCAATTAAGGTGAAGACTGTTATTTTATCAAATCATATCTCTCTAATTATTATTACGTGATTAAACTAATCATGTACATTTAATTAACTAGGAAGTCGAGGCACCAAGGAAAATCTTCAGATTACAAAGTTATAGTTTTACGAATATAACTCTTCAGATATTTTAATATCTGATCAATTAGTCTTCTATTAATGAATGATTCTTTACCTCATGTCAGTCTCACCTCAACGTCGGAAATTGTTGGTTATCTGCACGATCCCAGCCTTTACTATAAACCATCCATACACCAATTGGCTTAATCATTTATTTACTAACTAACTAAATAATCACAGAAATGCATGAACAAACAAACAGTAGATATTGGTTACTAACAATGATAAAGAAGATTCCCTAGTGGGCTAAACTATATGATGGCTTGGTGGACAAAGGGGAGGGGGTGTGGACTGAGAAAGAGTGGGAAAGACTAAATGGATTCATTACACAGTCCATAATTATATATATTGAAATGCTAATCCTTCGCACATAAATGGCCACTCATTCGAGAATAATTGCAAGTACATATTTACGGTGTATGTCATTGTTGTCTTCTCTGTTGGAATCCGGTCCGTCTGCTGGAGAGTTCATCCGAGTCTCTCTCTCTCTCTCTTTCTGTTTCCCTGAAAATCATAGTATTTCGTGGTTAGAATAGATACTTCAGAATACCATTCAGAAATGTTCTCATAGATAGATGTTTCGGGCCGGTGTTGGAATTCCCATCCCAGGTTTACATAATTTCTAGCTGCATACTAGTAATTGGTATCTAAGAATTGCTCTTATTCTGTAGGGATCGATAGTCTCAGAGCTTAACCATTTTCCAGTCATGTAGCCAAAGCTCCACGTGGTATGGCTTTCTAGTCTTGGTACTCAAACCTGTGCCACCTCAGCTTACACCGAGGTATGCGTGGTCTTAACTATTTGCAATCACAGCTCACGCTGGGAGTTTGCTTAGTCTGAAGAGGATTTTCTTAGGGGAGGCTTTTATTCGTAACAGTAGAAGAGGGCGGTTCCATGAGACCTGATCATGTCTACTCACAGGGGCGGGCCAATGATTTAGTTAAACTTTAAAGGGAATACAATTCTCTCACATTAAAGGTTAAACATCACATTACATAATTTCACAAATAGTTGAATCTTTTCTCATTCATTTTGTAATCCTAACAAGTGAAACATCTTGCATCAAGGCAATAAAAAAAACATCCACAATAAAATAGATCATGTATGTGTAAGATTATTCAGCTTGTTTATATTTTTTTATCTTGAGTTGGCTAACTTAGATATTAGATCTAATTCTAGTTACAGTGGGGCAAAAAAAAATTAATTTTCATCAAAGGTACACTTCAACTATGACAAACAAAATGAGAAAAAAAATCCAGAAAATCACATTGTGGGATTTTTAATGAATTTATTTGCAAATTGTGGTGGTAAATAAGTATTTGGTCACCTACAAACAAGCAGGATTTCTGGCTCTCACAGACCTGTAACTTCTTCTTTAAGAGGGTCCTCTGTCCTCCACTTGTTACCTGTATTATTGTTTAAAAAAAATAAGGATGAAGGAACGGAACACAGTGTGTACATTATTACAATTGAGTGCGGTGAATGAAGAAATTAAGAAAGTGAAGAATTAGATCAATTAAAAAAATTAAGAAATACAAGGAATGAGGAAACTGAACAATTTACTGTGAAAATGGCAACCATTGGTCAAGTACCAGAGTTTGAGGCTACAAAAGAGGATTTTGATTCCTATTTACAATGTTTTGTGTGTTGGCTGGCTGCAAATGAAATGAAAGATGAAAAGAAAGCAGACGTATTTCTCAGTGTTTTGGGTCCAACTGACTATGGATTGCTGAAAGGTCTCATTGAACCAATAAAAGCAGTGGAGTTGACCTATGCAGAACTGACTGAAACTCTTTCAATGCATTTCAAGCCTAAGTCAATTCTCATTGCAGAACATTTCAGATTCTACCATTCTTTTAATATTTCACCTTTATTTAACCAGGTAGGCTAGTTGAGAACAAGTTCTCATTTGCAACTGCGACCTCACAATGTCACCAGAGTCAAGGAGAACCTGTGGCTGACTACATCCTTGCTTTGAAAAGGCTGGCAAGTACATGTGAGTTTGCACAATTTCTTGATGACGCTCTCCGAGACAAGTTTGTATTTGGTGTCACAGGTGAAGCATATCACAGAAGGCTCCTGTCAGAGAAGGACCTGACTTTTAAGAAAGCCTGTGATATCGCACTTGGTCTCAAGCTTGCCCACAGGGATACTATTGAGGTATTGGGACATGCAGAACATCAGAAAGGTGGTCACAAGGTCAGTGACACACGTGGAGGAGAGGGCTCACAAAAGTCACACTTTTCTCAATCCTGTCCTCAAGGTTACACAAGAAAAAGCAGCTGTTGGCGATTAATCAGAATAGTTGGGTAACATAGATAAGATGTTTTATTTTTATTGCATGCTTATGTGAGATATGTCATTAGAATGTCTATTTTTGGATAATACTGTTGGCCGGTTGCAGTTGTCTGTTCTCTGTCAGGGTTCAGTTACTTGGGCCACAGAGAGGGGAGAGGTCAAGCTTGTCTTCATATGTAAACATATCTTTTAAACCATGTGAAGGGATGATTGAGGGGGAACCAATTATCTCTTGGCTCCACAATGTTTGTGTGCCAGTCACTGTGTCTCTGTGATCTTGTCCAGGAGGGTTGTATTTGATATATGCTAGTTTTTGGTCCTGAGTGGTACCAAGAGCGAGATAAGAACATAGTTTAGGAGACAAAGCTGAACGATAATTTATAGCCAATGCTGTCTGGCTATATGTGTCTTTGCTATAAAGGATCTCAGTTTCAATGTGTAAGCACTCTCAGAGAATTCATTTATAGACACTGAATTGATCTGAGAGTCACAGGGTTGTGATGGAGCTCATATAATTAAAGATGGACTTTATGATAACTCTGACTTGTGTGTGGTTTGCTCTCATGTTTTTGTGAATACAGGACATTTCCACTACACAGCACACATCACAAAGGTCTAAGCCAAGTCACTACAGACGTGGGGGAGATAATCATCAGCACAGTGAATGTCGATTCCAAAATGAAAGTGCCACAACTGTGGAAAGTTTGGCCATTTAGCTCCAAAACGCACAGCAAGAGCTCACAAGGTGTTCGATGCAGCACAAGAAGAGGAAAGTACAACTGAAACAGTATTGGAACTGTACACAGTACACAGCTACACAGCTCAGTACACAGCTCAACAACAAAAATATCTCAGCATGAAGGTAGCAGGAAAACCAGTAAAAATGCAGCTGGACACCGGAGTATCTCTTGTTCCAGAGAGAATCTACAAAGAAAAACTGAAATAGTGCCCTCTTCAACCAGCGTCCATCTGCCTTTCTTCATACACTGGTGACACTATTCCTGTGTTAGTGTAGATCCTCTAAGGTGCCTCCCAATTTGTTCTCTAATCTCATCAAACATTTTAGAAAAAGGCTTGGATTATTGAAAACCAGGGCAACAATCTTTTTTAGATTTTTTTTATTAGTAGCTCAAAAAATTATATTCCTCTGAGAAAATGTATTAGTATAAACTATTATTATAAAAAAATATGCTTACAACATAGATCAGTATTTAAATGATTTACTTTATACAACCTTTTTTTGCTCATCTTTATCAAATCATCCAACAATTCTGGACCCCACTGTACATTGTGATTCACTTTTACTGATTTGTTATTTTCCAAAAAAGTTATGTAATATGGCAATCGTGACTGGCCAACTAAGTGAAGGTTTATGGAAGAAAAACAACAATATTTGTATTTATTTTACCAGGCAAGTCAGTTAAGAACAAATTCTTATTTTTAATGACGGCCTAGAAACAGTGGGTTAACTGCCTGTTCAGGGGCAGAAAGACAGATTTGTACCTTGTCAGCTTGGGGATTTAAACTTGCAACCTTCTGGTTACTAGTCCAACGCTCTAACCACTAGGCTACCCTGCCACCCCAAAATAGCATCTAATGCACTAATGCACAGTTTTATTGTATTTTTTTATTTTTTTAAATTTTATTTCACCTTTATTTAACCAGGTAGGCTAGTTGAGAACAAGTTCTCATTTACAACGGCGACCTGGCCAAGATAAAGCATAGCAGTGTGAACAGACAACAACACAGAGTTACACATTGAGTAAACAATAAACAAGTCAATAACACAGTAGAAAAAAGAAAAAAAAGAATCTATATACATTGTGTGCAAAAGGCATGAGGAGGTAGGCAAATAATTACAATTTTGCAGATTAACACTGGAGTGATAAATGATCAGATGGTCATGTGCAGGTAGAGATACTGGTGTGCAAAAGAGCAGAAAAGTAAATAAATAAAAACAGTATGGGGATGAGGTAGGTCAATTGGGTGGGCTATTTACCGATGGACTATGTACAGCTGCAGCGATCGGTTAGCTGCTCAGATAGCAGATGTTTAAAGTTGGTGAGGGAGATAAAAGTCTCCAACTTCAGAATGTTACATAAAAATGTGCACCTTCCTGTCACTCCAAGTCATTGCTGAATATTCTTCACATTTATGTTGACCTTTTATGTCTGCCAAAATTTTTCCTGTGACTTACACAAGGAGAGGTCACCTCCAAGTGGTAAAATATCTTCTACTTTTTTTATATAAGCTTTAGAACAATAAAGGCTTTTACATTTTTCCACAACATGAGAGTGCCTTGATTACTTCTGGAAGTTTGTTTGCATAAAGGCTGTTCCAGAATTGTTCATTATTTTCTCCAAAAAGTACGATCTTTGTCCCCATGCAAACTGTAGTCTAGCTTTTTTATGGCGGTTTTGGAGCAGTGGCTTCTTCCTTTCTGAGCGGCCTTTCAGGTTATGTCGATATAGGACTCGTTTTATGATGGATATGGATACCTTTGTACCTGTTTCCTCCAGCATCTTCACCAGGTCCTTTGCTGTTGTTCTTTTGCACTTTTTGCACCAACGTACGTTCATCTCAAGGAGACAGAACGCGTCTCCTTCCTGAGAAGTATGCCGGCTGCGTGGTCCCATTGTGTTTATACTTGCATACTATTGTTTGTACAGATTAACATGGTACCTCCAGGCATTTGGAAATTGCTCCCAAGGATGAACCAGACTTGTGGAGATCTGCAATTTTTTTCTGAGGTCTTGACTGATTTATTTTGATTTTCCCATGATATCATGCAAAAAGGCACTGAGTTTGAAGGTTGGCCTTGAAATACATGCACAGGTATACCTCCGATTCACTCAAATTTGGTCAATTAGTCTATCAGAAGCTTCTAAAGTCATGACATAATTTTCTGGAATTTTCCAAGCTGTTTAAAGGCACAGTCAACTTAGTGTATGTGAACAAATGACCCACTGGAATTGTGATACAGTGAATTATAAATGAAATAATCTGTCTGTAAACAATTGTTGGAAAAATTACTTGTGTCATGCACAAAGTAGATGCCCTAACCGACTTGCCAAAACTATAGTTTGTTAAGAAGAAATTTGTGAAGTGTTTGAAAAATGAGTTTTAATGACGACAACCTAAGTGTATGTAAACTTCCGACTTCAACTGTAGCTCCTCCCAACACTGCTGAGGTTCAGCAAGGATCGATGATGAGACCATTTGAAACCTGTTTTGTTACTTGATGGTAATATTTTACTTTCTTCTAAAAAACTACAAGTTTTTAGTACAGTACCAGAAGACCAGTCAGTGAGAGTGTTCCCCCTGAGAGCCACTGTGCCCCCTGAGAGCCCCCTGAGAGCTAATTCTCTTGACGTCACAAACCAGCCTGATCAGTTTGGCCTGGCTAGAATGTCTGCTATGCTAACACTGCTCTCTGCCTCAGAGCTAGACTTCAGTATACATGCCATACAATCGTCTCTCTCTGAGCTGTACATGCCTTTTAAAATATTGTCTATCAACAATGGTGTCTGACAACTTGGATGGAAAATTACTGAGGATAAATAGCAGACAATATTGCCACTACTATTTGCCATATTTTCAATTAAAGCCTACTAGAATGTGTGTGCCCCCAGGCCTGGAGGGAAGCAAACGTCATCCTAAGAATAGTAAAGCCACCTTTACTGGTTCAAACAGCCAACCAATCAGCCTGTTACCAACCCTTAGTAAACGTTAGGAAAAAATTGTGTTGACCAGACCACAATACTATTTTACAGTAAACAAATTGACAACAAAGAAGGACAACGCTTATAAAGACGGACATTCAACAAGCACTGCACTTACACAAATGACTGACGATTGGCTGAGAGAAATTGATAATAAAAAGATTGTGGGGGCTGTTTTGTTATACTTTAGTACAGTTGTTGACATTATCAATCATAGTCTGCTGCTGGCAAAACATATGTGTTATGGCTTTACACCCCCTGCTAAATTGTGGATAAAGAGTTACCTGTCTAACAGAACACAGAGGGTGTTCTTTAATGGAAGCCTCTCCGACAAAGTCCAGGTATAATCAGGAATTCCACAAGGTAGCTGTCTAGACCCATTACTTTTTTCAAGCTTTACTAATGAATTGCCACGGGCTTTGAGGAAAGCCAGAGTATCTACCTGGGGCGGCAGGTATCCTAGTGGTTAGAGTGTTGGGCCAATAACCGAAAGGTTGCCAGATCGAATCCCTGAGCTGACAAGGTAAACATCTGTTGTTCTGCCCCTTAACCCACTGTTCCTAGACTGTCATTGTAAATAAGAATGTGTTCTTAACTGACATCCCTAGTTAAATAAAAAAACATCTATGTATGTGGATGACTCAACACTATACATGTCAGTGACTGAAATGACTGCAACACTTAACAAAGAGTTGCAGCTAGTTTCAGAGTGGGTGGCAAGGAATAAGTTAGTCCTAAATATTTCAAAAACTAAAAGCATTATATTTGGAACAAATCATTCACTAAACTTCAACTACATAATGTGGAAATTGAGCAAGCTGAGGTGACTAAACTGCTTGGAGTTTCCCTGGATTGTAAACTGTCAAGGTCAAAACATATTGATACAACAGTAGCTAAGATGGGGAGAAGTCTGTCCATTATGGCACTGCTCTGCCTCTTGAAAAATGACTTAGGAAAATTGCAGTTGGTTCTCTGTGTACATCCAAGGGCAGCACGGCGGGCCCTTGGATGTACACAGAGAGCTAATATTAATAATGTGCATGTCAATCTCTCCCTGCTCAAAGTGTAGGAGAGATTGACTTTATCACTGCTTGTATTTATGAGAGGTATTGACATGTTGAATGCACCAAGCTGTCTGTTTGAACTATTGTTGCACAGCTCGGACACCCATGCATACCCCACAAAACATGGCACAACAACAGGTCTCTTCACAGTCCCCAAGTCAAGAACAGACTATGGGAGGCATACAGTACTACATAGAGCCATGACTACATGAACTCTATTCCACATCAAGTAACTCATGCAAGCAGTAAAATTAGATTTAAAAAACATATAAAAAACACATTTTATGGAACAGCGGGGCAACACAAACATAGGAACAGACACATGCATACACACAGACAATAATATATGCACTATCCACACACATACACATGGATCTTGTACAGTAGATACAGTGGGGCAAAAAAGTATTTAGTCAGCCACCAATTGTGCAAGTTCTCCCACTTAAAAAGATGAGAGAGGCCTGTAATTTTCATCATAGGTACACTTCAACTATGACAGACAAAATGAGGAAAAAGAAATCCAGAAAATCACATTGTATGATTTTTTATGAATTTATTAGCAAATTATGGTGGAAAATAAGCATTTGGTCACCTACAAACAAGCAAGATTTCTGGCTCTCACAGACCTGTAACTTCTTCTTTAAGAGGCTCTTCTGTCCTCCACTCGTTACCTGTATTAATGGCACCTGTTTGAACTTGTTATCAGTATAAAAGACACTTGTCCACAACCTCAAACAGTCACACCCCAAACTCCACTATGGCCAAGACCAAAGAGCTGTCAAAGGACACCAGAAACAAAATTGTAGACCTGCACCAGGCTGGGAAGACTGAATCTGCAATATGTAAGCAGCTTGGTTTGAAGAAGTCAACTGTGGGTGCAATTATTAGGAAATGGAAGACATACAAGACCACTGATAATCTCCCTCGATCTGGGGCTCCATGCAAGATCTCACCCTGTGGGGTCAAAATGATCACAAGAACGGTGAGCAAAAATCCCAGAACCACACGGGGGGACCTAGTGGATGACCTGCAGAGAGCTGGGACCAAAGTAAAGCCTACCATCAGTAACATACTACACCGCCAGGGACTCAAATCCTGCAGTGCCAGACGTGTCCCCCTGCTTAATCCAGTACATGTCCAGGCCCGGCTGAAGTTTGCTAGAGAGCATTTGGATGATCCAGAAGAAGATTGGGAGAATGTCATATGGTCAGATGAAACCAAAATATAACTTTTTGGTAAACTCGTCGTGTTTGGAGGACAAAGAATGCTGAGTTGCATCCAAAGAACACCATACCTACTGTGAAGCATGGGGGTGGAAACATCATGCTTTGGTGCTGTTTTTCTGCAAAGGGACCAGGACGACTGATCCGTGTAAAGGAAAGAATGAATGGGCCCATGTATCGTGGGATTTTGAGTAAAAACCTTAGCAAGGGCATTGAAGATGAAACGTGGCTGGGTCTTTCAGCATGACAATGATCCCAAACACACCGCCCGGGCAATGAAGGAGTGGCTTCGTAAGAAGCATTTCAATGTCTTGGAGTGGCCTAACCAGTCTCCAGATCTCAACCCCATAGAAAATCTTTGGAGGGAGTTGAAAGTCCGTGTTGCCCAGCAACAGCCCCAAAACATCACTGCTCTAGAGGAGATCTGCATGGAGGAATGGGCCAAAATACCAGCAACAGTGAGTGAAAACCCTGTGAAGACTTACAGAAAACGTTTGACCTCTGTCATTGCCAACACAGGGTATATAACAAAGTATTGAGTTACACTTTTGTTATTGACCAAATACTTATTTTACACCATAATTTGCAAATAAATTCATTAAAAATCCTACAATGTGATTTTCTGGATTTTTTTCTCTCATTTTGTCTGTCATAGTTGAAGTGTACCTATGTACCTACAGGCCTCTCTCATCTTTTTAAGTTGGAGAACTTGCACAATTGATGGCTGACTAAATACTTTTTTGCCCCACTGTATGTGGTAGTGGTGGAGGAGCGGCCTGAGGGCACACAGTCTGTGAATGTATTGTAATGTTTTTAAAATGGTATAAACTGCCTTAATTTTGCATGGCAGCAGCTAATGGGGATCCATAATAAATACAAATAAAATGTCTGAGTTATCCTCTCTGAGGTATTCATTCACACAATTTCAAACAAATGATTTAAATCACCTTTGGGATATTGGTTATATGTAATCGGATACTGCCTATTCCTAATAGAGAGTAATACTTCTTTGGAGCCGGGATTGATGTTTGAGATTAGTTAGATATTATCTTGTGATTTTTGGGGGCACGGTTCTTTCAAGTGAATGTGCGTTATGTAATGAATACAGGCCCTATTATTGACCTCTATGTTATAAACCTGCTAGTTCAAGGTGAGGGTGTGTGTACCCTGGCTCAAGTGGCAGAGAGGGAGTAAATACTGTGTGTGTGTGTGTGTGTGTGTGCACACATGCACTGGCTGGAGCTTTCCACAAAATGAGTGAGCTGCAACTTGTGGCTTTTATTCTCCCCTCTTCTGATTGGCCATATTTACACTATAACCTCCCATAATTGTTCATGTATTTCGGTTTCTAAAATATCACGTCTTTACCTTAGTAACACATTATCACCTCACATGTTGGCAGAGAGGGAAATGGGTCAGCAATCATCTGAAGCTTCATGTTTTGTCAAGGTATCACACTTCTATTTGAATAACTTACATTTCAGTCAGCATGTGATCCATGTAGAGTCCAAACCAGCTACAACAACATGTGAGGCCTGTGAAGAGAGAATAAGGCAAAACCATGGCCCAAACTTCACCATCAGTATCTCTGTTTGAGTGACCACAGACTATGGGGTCACGGTGACGCTGTTCTCTTCTAACCGTAGCTATTTAGTGTGATAATGGCGTTTGATTGCAGAGGACACAAACACCATTGTCACACTCCACAGCTTCAGAGGATAAGGATGGAGGGAGGGAATATCTGTGATGTGGAGAGAGAGGGTGGTGGGAGGATATCTGGGGTAAAGAGAGGGTGAAGTCAGATAGAAAGTTGTAGGGATAGATAGAGAGAGAGAGAGAGAGAGAGAGAGAGGTGGGTGGGTGGGAGGGAGGGAGGGTGGGTGGAGGATAACTGGGGTAGAGATCGAGTGTGAAGTCAGATAGAAAGTTGTAGGGAGAGATAGAGAGAGAGGGAGATTAGTCATCTATTATAGATTTGTCCCTGGTGCTTCAATGTAGAAATTACCACCTACGAAAACTTAGACTGATGACTGATGAGACCGCCACATAACATTTCACACAACATGCAGTTTGGTCTTATGGTAGATCTGTCTCAATGTTGGCCCAATAATAATGCTGCATGTAAACAAACACCTTTTGCTTACCTTTTCACACCTACTTAAGTACTTAAACCACACTGGATAAGAGTATCTGCTAAATTGACTAAAATAAAATCTGAACAACACAATAAATACAAGCATGCTACCAGACATGGATATAGTATGACCCTTGTAGTTATGATCACCATTTGCTTTATACTGTAGTATGGCGGCAGGTAGCCTAGCGGTTAAGAGCATTGGGCTGGTTGCTGGTTCGAATCCCTGAGCCGTCTAAGTGATAAATCTGTTGATGTGACCTTGAGCAAGGCACTTAACCATAATCGCTCTGGATAAGAGCATATGTAAAAATGTAATAAATACTTCAACTCACACTGATCTGCTATGACCACTCACCAAACTGCACTAAGGCTCACGTCAGCTATATTAATAAACCTGCTGCTAACCAGATGGAGCAGACAGACACACTGATCACAATGGACATGCGTAAAACTCTGACCAGTCCATTCACTATGCTTCTTCTGGAGAGGGAACACCTATTCCCTCTCCTTGATTATGTAGACTTGTGTTAGTTTCTTACTACCGTTAAATTACATGTGCTCATTTTGATCCTACGGTAACTCACCATGAGACTACTTGTCGGTTGACCGCCTTGACATCTCTCTCCCCATTCTACTCCCACTATGTAGGCCCCAGGACAGGGCTGCTCGCTCTCCCTGTGTCCAAATTGGCACCCTATTCCTTATATGCACATAGGGTGCCATTTCAGACACATCCCTTGACTCCTTCTCCCCTGTCCCGTGTCACAGCTCCACGCTCTTCAGTAAAGACCAGGTAGCCCTGCAGTCCGGTTTGCAGCAGTCCATGGTGTGTTGACGTAGGTCTGGGGTATGTGGAGGGACGCAGGTGTGTGGACAGAGAGACAGTCAGCCTTTGGGATGGTCCTGTCCCTTTCCCTCCCTTTATGTAGCCAGAGGGGGGTTGTTTGGACAAACAGTTAATTCCCCTCAGTGATAAGCTGCAGGGTAGTATCGATTGACCCTGACTTAGAGGAGGGGGCACTAACGTACTACCTTGGTTTGGCAAAGAGGCATGCATCCGCCTTTGTTTCTTCAGCTATTATTCAGTCTTTGCTGTGCCATACACACACAATCTCTTGTTTGCTACCGTACAGTAGCTATAGTTATTCATGAAGATAGAACTGTAAGATAGCAACGTTACTTCCCCTTCATTGCATGTTATGCCCACCGTCTTTTGTTTTTTTCCCAGGGTCTAATAAGACTGTGACGGGGTCCTGAAGAGCTACTCTGTTCCTCGTGCCAACAGCATGACACCCAATATTAAATGGCAGATGTACTCTGTTTAATGGAGTAGACCGGCACATACTTAGTTATAGAGAACACATTAAAGTCTGAAAAAAGTCCCCTTGGCTGTCATCATCATTGTCAACTGTTTGACTTTGAAGAGTTGGACAGGGGCTGGATGAGATAAGAATGTCTAAAGCTTACCTTGAGCTGGTATTTACGAACTGTCATAAAAGATCTGTCAATAATCAATATTCACATTCCCACAAAAATGTCTGGACATACAGTATGTTGTTACTATATACTATGAACAATAACAATGCCATTTAACATATCTCATCTCCAATATCAAGCTTGCCCCAAAGAAAAGCCTGGAATTTGGAAAAAATGCAAATGTTCTTGGTTAGATAGATTCAGATATGCATTTGATGTTCTACATCATGTACGTCAGGGGTAGTCCAATCCGGCCCATGGAGTAGAAAAAACTCAATATACTTCAAAATGACTAAAACCAAATAGAAACTGTGTAGAAATTATAATGGACCTACATTTATAGCATTTTTTGACTGTGTCCAGCTTGCCAATAATCACCTACATTAAAGCTAGACAGTCAGGGAGTATCAAAAATTTGCCCTGGTGTACATGATATGACAAAATGTAATTGCTACTCTGAGTTACAGTGTTAAGTCCCAACGGAGGTCAACTGATGTCAAGGAAATCCAGGAAATCCAGAGCTCTGTCGGTCATTGATAGGTCACAGCACCATGGATATATTTCTCTTTAATAAACTCATATTTTGTGGAAAACTAAAGTTGTAGGCCTATCAGTTGGTGAAATTACAATTGTGTAGCAGATTAGATCCTTTCCTATCAGGGTTGTGTTCAGGTTGTACCTCGTGGTTTTAAAATGTTTTCTTGATACTGAACACGATCCAGATGACCTCAGTAAAGTTTTATTAGACAGCCCAGATCCTGAGGGAGCCAGAAAAAGGATTTGGCTCCTGGTTTGTTTGCGAGAGACAGAGAGAGAAAGACCAGAAAAAGAGCAGAGGGAAAGCGAGAAAGAGAGAGAGGGGGCTTGATAAAATGTACCAGGACAAGCAGGACGCTTTTATTTGCTCGCCCTTGGAGCAGATAAGTCAGAGATTGCCTGTGTGAATGAACTGGGTTCCCTTCACCGAACAAACACATGCACACACACAAAGAGCCTCCCTCGTACCATCACAACAAGCTTTGTGTAAAGTAGGCCTAGGCTTATTCCTCTTTACTGAATGATAGAACGATAGACTCAATGAAATGTCACTATCTCTAGACTTCTGCCCAGTACTCAATGAAATGTCACAATAGCTGCTCTCTTCTTCTTAGAAAAGTCATTAAGGACACCTTTCCACTTTATTATGGTCAAGGCAAGTTTGGTTGAATGTAAAACCTGCTTACACAGTGGAAAGTTGTGGAAACTTTACTTTTGCCTAAATTAATTGAACAGATAAACAACATGGTTGACAACATGGTTGAGTATACGAGTGTCCAAAACATTATGAACACTCTTTCAATGAGACAGAATCCAGGTGAAAGCTATGATCCCTTATTGATGTCACTTGTTAAATCCACTTCAGTCAGTGTAGATGAAGGGGAGGTGACAGGTTAAATAAGGATTTTTAAGCCTTGAGACAACTGAGACATGGATTGTGTATGTGGGCCATTCAGAGGGTGAATGGGAAAGACAAAAGATTGAAGTGCCTTTGAATAAGGTATGGTAGTAGGTGCCAGGCGCACCAGTTTGAATGTGTCAAGAACTGCAATGCTGCTGGGTTTTTCACACTGAAACAGTTTCCTGTGTGTATAAAGAATGGTCCATCACCCAAAGGACATCCAGCCAACTTGACACAACTGTGGGAAGCTTTGGAATCAACATGGGCCAGCATCCCGGTGGAATGCTTTCGACACCTTGTAGAGTCCATGCCCCGACTAATTGAGGCTGTTCTGAGGGCAAAAGGGGGTGCAACTCAATATTAGAAAGCTGTTCCTAATGTTTAGTACACTCAGTGTATATTCTAGCTATGAATTAGTTGGGCAACATTAACACACAGACCTCATTGTATAGTAATAGAATCATATACATTTAATCTATAGAAAAGGCTTTGAACCTCTAATTCTGTCAATTTAACTGGTAAACTCATGGGACACTCGCAATGGCTTCCAGGCCACACATTATGACATTGTTGACTTGAATGGGGAGGTCCAATCTATAGATTTCATTACGTACCCTCAAAACACCCATTATAAAATGGGGTGTTTGGATCCTGGATGCTGATTGGTTGATAGCAGGGAGTTATAGCACCAAAATCCCCTCAGTCCACAGGTAAGGGCTGTTAACTCTTTCATTGCTCATTTATCAAAGTGGATCCACTGTCCGACAGCCCAGTCAATTTAAAAACGTAATCTCCCTCGGGAAAAGTGTCAAGACAATATTTCCCCATACTACTAGCCTAGCATTGGCTTTTGTACAGCTGGTTGTTAATATAAGACTTGCTGTGTGCCTATCTGTGTGCTTGTTTTGCAATCTCCACTGTGCCCATGCATATGAACGTGATGAACTGACAGCTTCTCTGATCCAGGCAAAATAATTTATCAGGCTCATTATAATGGATATATCCAAAGAAATGGCAATATAGAAAAGTCTACATTTTAATACCCCTTCATTTACTAGATCCAGCTCACTGAATGGTCTTCCTATAAAGTTTCATAAGTTGTTTCCCCTCTCTATTAAACAATATAAGCACACTATGGTGAATAGTGTGAAGCCACTTTATGTCTAGCTATTGACAAGTTTTTGACTTGGGTTAATGTTTAACCCAGCCATACGGTCTAAAGGTCTTGTAGAGTACTTGCCTGAGTTCCTCCAGTTATGGTAGAACTAGTAGACCAGAAGGCAAGTTAAGTTTATTGTATTTTCCCCATAAAAAAAATAACACCCACTAAAAAACAAGTATATAAGGAGAGAGGGAGGAATCTATTGAACCACAGTCTGTGGAGCAGGAAAAGAGGGATAGAGGGATGAACAGATAAAGGAGAAGAGAGAGTGAGGACGAGTGTGAAAATCTATTCTTGACGACTGTCACTTTTACATTAGATGCAGGCAGATTTAGTCTACAGCTCTACATCACAAATGGCACCATATTCCCTATTCAGCCCACAACTTTTGACCATTTCACACAATGACACAAACTCAAAGTCCAATGTGTTTCCATGTTTCAGTTTTAATTTGACCCAAGTTATATGAATCTCTTGTTGTAGAGTGGTGGCACGACAAAACCTATTCCCCATCAGGAGACTGAAAATATTAGGTATGGGTCCTCAGATCCTCAAAAGGTTCTACAGCTGCACCATCGAGAGCATGGTTGCATCACTGCCTGGTATGGCAACTGCTCGGCCAACAACTGCAAGGCACTACACAGGGTAGTGTGTACGGCCCAGTACATCACTGGGGCCAAGCTTCCTGCCATCCAGGACCTCTACACCAGGCGGTGTCAGAGGAAGGCCCTAAAAATGGTCAATGACTCCAGCCATCCTAGTCATAGCCTGTTCTCTCTACTACCGCACGGCAAGCGGTACCGGATCACCAAATATAGGTCCAAGAGGCTTCTAAACAGCTTCTAATCAAGCCACAAGACTCCTGAACATCTCATCAAATGGCTACCCAGACTATTTGCATTGCCCTCCCCCTCTCTTTTACACTGCTGCTACTCTGTTTTTATCTATGCATAGTCACTTTAATAACTCTACCCACACGTACATATTACCTCAATTACCTCAACTAACCGGTGCCCCCACACATTGACTCTGTACCGGTACTGTCACGCCATGACCTTAGTTATCTTTGTTTTCTTTATTATTTTGGTTAGGTCAGGGTGTGACTAGGGTGGTATGTGTGTTTATGTATTGTCTAGGGTTTTTTGTTATTCTATGGTTTTTGATATGTCTAGGTATATGTAGGTCTATGGTGGCCTGAATTGGTTCCCAATCAGAGACAGCTGTTTATCGCTGTCTCTGATTGGGGATCCTATTTAGGTTGGCACTTTCCATTTTGGTTTTGTGGGTTATTGTCTATGTGTAGTTGCATGGCACCACTCGTGTTATATAGCTTCACGTTCGTTTTGTTCAGTGTTCGTTCTTCCATTAAAAGAAGATGTATGCTTATCACGCTGCGCCTTGGTCTCCTCACTATGACGAACGTGACAGGTACCCCCTGTATATAGCATTGCTATTGTTATTTTGCTGCTGCTCTTTAATTATTTGTTACTTTTATTTCTTATTCTTATTTGAAAAAAAATATAGGTATTTTTTGCGTGATTTTTTTTTTTTTACTGCATTGTTGGTTAGGGCTTGTAAGTAAGCATTTCACTGTGAGGTTGTATTCGGCACATGTGACAAATACCATTTGATTTGAATACATTTGACTCATGGCTCATAGGGCTCTGGTCAAAGTAGTGTCCTGTATAGGGAATATGATGGGATTTGGGACAGAAATACAACGTTTTGTTTTGTAAGAACTTGCTGCTCTTCTATTAGTGGCAATCACAGTTTCTCTCACAGCTGAGCTTCATTTTTATGTGTTGTTCATTATTAGACGTAATACATTTCTCAATGTAAAAAGAAAATGAATTTACATTATTATGAACGGGGAGGGATAAGCATAACAATATTAATATCATAATTGTGACGCAAACCTCTCATATCAGACTAGATCACACAATTCTACCTTTTTATTCCCCAAGAAGGATATTTAGGCAAACCAATATGGAGAATACACTAGTAATTACTGTGTAATTAAACAAACACAAGATATATTTTCATGCTGTTTGCTTTCATAGCACTACAATAACCACGTCATGATTTAAGTAATATGTATTATCATTGTTTCCAAAGGCCAGATTTACACACATTTTCCCCCACACATTGTCAAAATAGTAAACAACGTTTCTCATCGGTACAAATATGTCAGAAGTGTGTAAGAATGCTAATGATATAATACAAATGATCCCATTACTTCTTGGCTTGCAAAAGAAGATAAAAGATAGTACTTGTAGTTCAGAAGAATCCCCACCTCTTTCTTCCTTCCCTTCCAGTGGATAGACCTTATTCTACAGACAGGTTGGTGGGACCGGGCAGGCAAACAGTGAGAGAAAAGAGAGCATTCAGACATGGCTAAGCTAATATCATCATCAGTGAATCTGTGATTGGTTAGGGTTATCTGGTGGTGGTAGTACTTTAGTAGTAACCTGGAGAGGAGGAGTTTAGTTTTTAATTTTATTTAACTAGGCAAGTCAGTAAAGAACAAATTCTTATTTACAATGACTGCCTACACTAACACAGTGTGTTAACTGCCTTGTTCAGGGGCAGAACAACAGATTTTTACCTTGTCAGCTCAGGGATTCGATCCAGCAACCTCTCGGTTACTGGCCCAACGCTCTAACCACTAGGATTTTTTCACTTTGTCATTAGGTGTGATTGGTGTAGATGGGTGAGACAAAATCATGTTTTCACTTTGTCATTAGGGGGGATTGGTGTAGATGGGTGAGACAAAGACTCTGTTTAACCCTATTTGACTTCAGGCTGTAACACAACACAATGTGGAATAAAGAGGTATGAATACTTTCTGAAGGCACTGTATGACGGTAGAATTACAACAGCGAATGAGACAAATATGGTTCTAAAGACAATGAATCTAATATGCCAATAGCTCAGAAGGACCTGGGGGGTGGGGGGGGGGGGCATGCCAAGAAGGGACAGACAGAAGCTGTTTAATCCAGTCTCTTTTTCTGAATCATCTCATCTGACCCCATGTGTATTCTTATGTATGTGTGAGCACATGCACGCCTCTGCATGTGTCTGTGCCTGCGTACCCGCGTGCAGTGTGTGAGTCTGTGTATGGTGAAAGTGCTTCTTTGCCCCAGACAGAGAGCGACAGGGCTGATAACCAGGGCCAGTGCTACTCTGGCCTACTCTTTCATCAGAGCAAACATTTCTGTTTTAAGCCAAGCAAACTTTGATCTTCAAACGCTGCACAGGTTATGGCCCAAAAATCATTTACTTCCAACTGAACAATAAATTATGTTGCATGTAGTTTGTGGAATCATGTAATTTACAGAACATTATTTTCCTTTATGATTTATCTCATTAATGATCGAGAACAACAACGACTGGTGGTCTGAGTAGTTCAATATTTTTCCGGCAGGGTGTTATCTCAAAACAATTTTAACTACCCACAAATAACAATAACTCTAGCGACCTGGTGTTTATAAAAAATGGACATAGACACTTCTTCATGCTTTTGTGGCACAGTCGTTGCTAAGCAGGGCAACGGGCCAGAAGGTTTCATTACACTACGAGAGAGACGGCTGCTTAGAGTCGGCTGCAGACAGTCATCAGCTAAGTGGAAATCAGATTTTCATCATTTTGATGCTAACTTTACAACAACAGGTATTTCTGTATATATGCGGGGGCACCAAAATGTTTTGCCCGTGAGGTGGGGCGGGGAACCCAACCAAATCATGCCTAGGGCCCCAAAAGGCTAGGGCCGACCCGGGGCCGCTGCAGTTTGGATGCTGGAATTATATTTGTGATGAAAGCAAACAGGGTTGCCTGCAGTAGACTTTAGAAGTAGCCTAATCAGATTGGTTGTTTTTATGCCACACATAAATAGTATTACGTTTTAAAAGTGAAATTCCAAATATTTAGTTAAGGCTTTCCGGAATGATTTGGCCTGCTGGGAGCATATGTGGCCACGTTATTATAGGACGACTTGGGAGAATGATGATCCACAACAGACAGTGCAGCTTTGAATGATTTTATGGGTGGTATAATTAGGGTTGTGACGGTCACGAAATTTCGTCAGCCGGTGATTGTCAAGCAAATTACTGTCAGTCTCATGGTAATTTACTTTAATTAACAAACACATTTAGCATCTTCTGACTACCACACATAGCCTACAAGCCACTGATGCAGAACTTTGGATCGTCTATATAAAAAAAAAGTATAATAAATCCATGTAATATAGCCTACACCTTCACAATAAATGCATTATCTATTCTAGACACGTCTAAAGAAGCATGATATGAAGAAAATAGTCAATTTCAGAAGAAAATAATAGCATACTATGAGTTGTCCTTATGTTAGTGTCACACCCTGACCATAGTTTGCTTTGTATGTTCTATGTTTTGTTTGGTCAGGGTGTGATCTGAGTGGGCATTCTATGTTGGATGTCTTGTTTGTCTGTTTCTGTGTTTGGGCCTGATATTGTTCTCAATCAGAGGCAGGTGTTAGTCATTTTCTCTGATTGGGAGCCATATTTAGGTAGCCTGTTTTTTGGGTGATTGTTCCTGTCTCTGTGTTTGTTTGCACCAGATAGGGCTGTTTTGGTTTTTCATGTTACGTTTTGTATTGTTTGTGTTTATCTTTTATTAAAGATGTATCGAAATAACCACGCTGCATTTTGGTCCTCCTCTCCTTTGACGGAAGAAAACCTTAACAGTTAGGTCCTGATGTGGTTATGTCAAATGGCTGTGGGCTACATTAGTTCATTAAGAATACAATATTTGCGTCACATTATTTTCTATTTTATAGTTTGAAGAATACCATTGAACAAAGTTAAATAAAATAAATATTTTCTCCAAAAGATGTCATGGAGTGCGCACATGTGGCTATTCTGTGTTGAGCGGTTAACAAAGAAATAGGTACTCCTATATGCTTAATTTAGAGATATTAATGTAACTTTAGTTCTTCTACAAACGTTGGGCTATATGTTTTGATTTTTAATACATTGTAATACCCTGACTACACCGCTCGTGTTGCGTGTGCAAGCGTTGCAAAATAAATGTGGAAATCTACATTACTAAATTATTGTATCCACACTGCTCGCACGTGTTAACAAGCTTCTGCGTTGTCAAGAGCTAAAATCTATTTGTGATGCAGATCGATCGCGCTGCAAGTCCTGCCTCTCACATCTCCTCATTGGTTTATAGAAGTAGATACACACGTTCCATCTCCTCATTGTTTATACCCACGTGGGTGATTGAGAGACAAACTGAGCTGTCGGTCATCGTGGTAATACTATGAAAGTTTAGATGCCAATCGCCATATAAGTTCAAAGAAAAAAAAGCCTGGAAGGAGGACAGATGACTAGAAGCAATTCGGTTGACCATTTTATGTGTGGATTAATTGTCAGAGTAAAGGACCTTGTGCATTGGGATGGGAAATTATGTAAAATATATCACTAGCCACTTTAAACAATGCTACCTAATATAATGTTTACATACCCTACATTATTCATCTCATATGTATATGTATATACTGTACTCTATATCATCTACTGCATCTTTATGTAATACATGTATCACTAGCCACTTTAACTATGCCACTTTGTTTACATACTCATCTCATATGTATATACTGCACTCAATACCATCTACTGTATCTTGCCTATGCCGCTCTGTACCATCACTCATTAATATATCTTTATGTACATATTCTTTATCCCCTTACACTTGTGTCTATAAGGTAGTAGTTTTGGAATTGTTAGCTAGATTACTTGTTGATTATTACTGCATTGTCGGAACTAGAAGCACAAGCATTTCGCTACACTCGCATTAACATCTGCTAACCATGTGTATGTGACAAATAAAATTTGATTTGATTTGATTTCAGGTAAAATAACAACTCAATGTTTAAATCACAGGACAAATTAGCTAGCAACAGCAAGCTAGCTAAATAGGACAAATTAGCTAGCTAAATTTCCATAAATGTTTAATGCTTTTCGACGTGTCTCCAAATTAATGTAATTTGTTTTTTTGATATTTTAACCTGCATGTCATGATCGCGTTTGTTGTGGAGGGACAAAATAATTTTATGCCCGATAGCGCATGCACGCAGCCGGTTTGGATTCCGTGTAAGGCTGCATGATGAGACTCTAAAAATGATTTGAAGAAAGACATTTGAAAGCCATGAGCACTGCTTAGTTGTTTGAGCAGGCTGTACACACTCCAATTTGACAAGCAGTTGATAATCCATTGAATTTAACGGCGGCATCCCCTTTGTGGTCGTAATGCACGCTAAAGAAATCCATGCATTTTGAGGCACAGAGTGCTGGCTTGTGCACTTCTCGCTGAGTGCTACTCAATCCGAAGCGCCTCTCACTCACATGGCTCTCCATCACAGGCTACAAGTGAAGAAAGACACATCGGAGATGCAACAGCGCGCGTGTCACTCCCTGATCTGTTTCATCTGTCTTTGTGATGGTCTCCACCCCCTTCCAGTTGTCACTCATCTTCCCCATTATCCCCTGTGCATTTATTCTTGTGTTCTCTGTTTGTCTGTTGGCAGTTTGTTTTGTTTCGTCAAGCCTACCAGCATTTTCCCCTCTGCTCCTGTCTCTCGATTGTTCCTGTTTTCTAGTTTTCTTGGTGTTGACCATTCTGCCTGCCCTGACCCTGAGCCTGCCTGCCATCCTGTACCTTTGCCCCACCTATCTGGATCACCGATCTTGGCCTGCCCTTGACCTGCTTTTTGCCTGCCCCTGTTTGATTAATAAACTATTGATACTTCGACGTTGTCTGCATCTGGGTCTAACCTGAAACGTGATAACTCGTCCTTTCAATTCCGAGGGGCATATTGAAGATATTGGAAAACTGTCCACATTTACTTTGTCAGCCAACAAGATGAACTAAAGAACAGCAAAAGCACTAGCTTATGTCAATCTACTATCCCCCATCGTACAAAGCCGACCTATTCTATGCGAGAAATAAATATTCCAATCATAGACTGGGACAGATGTGAGGTGCAATAGATCCCAAATTATTACAGCCACTAGCATAAAAAAAATGTGGCGGACAGAATGTGGCTGACAGAACAGATCAGGAAGTTCAGCTTAAAATGCTTATAAACTATTAGGCCATTTCTTCCCATTATATGTGCAGCAATGCGCACATGGCATTGGGCTATAAGCGCAAATGTTCCATTAGCGGGAAAGCACCATTATCAAAAGTGGCAGCAAATGCGATCATGCATGTAATGTTTTTATTATAAAGGTGCATTTTTATGGTGAAAATGATCTTCTCCAAACTCACTCACTAATCCACAAGTGGATTAATGTGCTTAATTTTTATTTGGCCACTTTAGTTGTGATTGCAAACATATAGGCCTATGGACTAGGATACAGTACATAACATGTGCGACTGATTAGAAAAAGTCAGCAAAAAAAGTCAGTTTCTCATGCTGTGCATCATTTACAAGTGATAATATATGCGATGCATTCAGAAAGTATTCAGACCCCATGATTTTTTCCACATTTTGTTAAAACACAGCCTTGTTTTCCCTCATCAATCTACACACAATACACCATAACAAAAAAGCAAAAAAAGGTTTTTAGAATTTATAGCAAATTTCTTAAAAATAAAAACAAATACCTTACTTACATACTGTAAGTATTCAGACCCTTTGCTATGAGACACGAAATTGAGCTCTGGTGCATCCTGTTTCCATTGATCATCCTTGATATGTTTCTGCAACTTGATTTGAGTTCACCTGAGGTAAATTCAATTGATTGGACATGATTGGGAAAGGCACACACCTGTCTATATAAGGTCCCACAGTTGACAGTGCATGTCAGAGCAAAAACCAAGCCATGAGGTCAAAGGAATTGTCCGTAGAGCTCCAAGACAGGATTGTGTCGTGGCACAGATCTGAGGGGAGTGTACCAAAAAATGTCTGCAGCATTGAAGGGCCCCAAAAATACAGTGGCATCCATCAGTCTTAAATGAAAGAAGTTTGGAACCACCAAGACTCAAACTGAGCAATCGGGGGAGAAGGGCCTTAGTAAGGGAGGTGACCAAGAACCCGATGGTCATTCTGACAGAGTTCAAGAGTTCCTCTGGGGAGATGGGAGAACCTTCCAGAAGGAAAACTATCTCTACAACACCAATCAGGCCTTTATGGTAGAGTGGCCAGACAGAAGCCACTCCTCAGTAAAAGGCAAATGACAGCCCGCTTGGAGTTTGCCAAAAGGCACCTAAAGACTCTCAAACCGTGAGAAACAAGATTTCCCAACCAGAAGCCATGGATTACAGGCAACATCCGCACCAAGCTAAATGCAAGAGCTGCCACTTTCAAGGAGTGGGACACTAATCCGTATGCTTATAAAATAGCCCACTATAACCTCAGATTAACCATCAAACAGGCAAAGTGTAAATACAGAACTAAGATTGAATCCTACTACATCGGTGCTGATGCTTGAAAACTATTACGGACTACAAAGAGAAACCCAGCCGTGAACTGCTTGGCATTTGACAGTAAGGCACTACAGAGGGTAGTGTGTACAGCCCAGTACATAACTGGGGCCAAGCTTCCTGCCACTCAGGACCTATATAATAGAGGGTGTCAGAGGAAGGTCCAAAAAATTGTCAAAAAGACTCCAGTCACCAGTAGTAGGCTGTTTTCTCTGCTACCACACGGCAAGCGGTACGAGTGCACCAAGTCTAGAACCAAAAGGCTCCTCAACAGCTTCTACCCCCAAGCCAAGACTGGCTGAACAACTAATTAATTGGCCACCCGGACTATTTACATTGAAACCACCCCCTCTCCTTTGTTTTTACACTGCTGCTACTCACTGTTTATTATCTATGCATAGTCACTTTACAAATTACCTCGACTATCTAGTACCCCAGCACATTGACTCGGCACCGGTACCCCCTCTATTTAGTCTTGTTATGTAAACTTTTTTTTGTTACCTTTTAAATGTATTATTACATGTTTTTTACTTTAGTTTATTTAGTAAATATTTTATTAACAATATTTCTTTAACTGCATTGTTGGTTAAGGGCTTGTAAGTACGCATTTTACAGTTGTATTCAGCGCTGATGACAAATACAATTTGATTTGATTTGAAGTACACAGCCAAGACAACACAGGAATGAATGTCTTCGGGACGAGTCTTTGAATGTTCTTGAGTGGCCCAGCCAGAGCCTGGACTTGAACCCGATCGAACATCTCTGGAGAGACCTGAAAAATAGCTGTGCAGCAATGCTCCCCATCCAACCTGACAGAGCTTGAGAGGATCTGCAGAGATAGTTAGAAATGTCCTTGTTTTTGAAAGAAAATCAAATGTTTGTCCATTAAAATAACATCAAATACAGTGGTTAAGGGCGCTGTAGTGCAGCGCCAGCTGTGCCATCAGAGTCCCTGGGTTCGCGCCCAGGCTCTGTCGTAACCGGCCGCGACCGGGAGGTCCGTGGGGCGACGCACAATTGGCCTAGCGTCGCCCGGGTTAGGGAGGGCTTGGTCGGTAGGGGTGTGCTTGTCTCATCGCGCACCAGCGACTCCTGTGGCGGGCTGGGCGCAGTGTACGCTAACCAAGGTGGCCAGGTGCACGGTGATTCCTCCGGCGCATTGGTGCGACTGGCTTCCGGGTTGGATGTGCGCTGTGTTAAGAAGCAGTGCGGCTTGGTTGGGTTGTGTATCGGAGGATGCATGACTTTCAACCTTCGTCTCTCCCGAGCCCGTACCGGAGTTGTAGCGATGAGACAAGATAGTAGCTACTACAACAATTGGATACCACGAAATTGGGGAGAAAAAGTGGTAAAATTCACAAAAAAAAATAAAAAATTTAAAAAATAACATTAAATAATGTTGTAAATGACCATTGTAGCTGGAATCGGCTGATTTTACTTGGAATATCTACATAGGCGTATAGAAGCCTGTTATCAGCAACCATCACTCCTGTGTTCCAATGGCACGTTGTGTTAGCTAATCCAAGTTTATTATTTTAAAAAGGCTAACTGGTCATTAGAAAACCCTTTTGCAATTATGTTAGCACAGCTGAAAACAGTTGTGCTGGTTAAAGAAGCAATAAAACTGGCCTTTAGACTAGTTGAGTATCTGGAGCACCAGCATTTGTGGGTTCGATTACAGGCTCAAAATGGCCAGAAACAAAGACATTTCTTCTTAAAGTCGTCAGTCTATTCTTGTTCTGAGAAATTAAGACTATTCCATGCGAGAAATTGCCAAACAACTGAAGATCTCATACAAAGCTGTGTTCTACTCCCTTCACAGAACAGAGCAAACTGTCTCTAACCAGAATAGAAAGAGGAGTGGGAGGTCCCGGTGCACAACTTAGCAAGTACATTAGAGTGTTTGAGAAACAGACAAGTCCTCAACTGGCAGCTTCATTAAATAGTACCCGCAAAACACCAGGCTCAACGTCAGCAGTGAAGAGGGGACTAGCCTTAGTTTCCTGTGGTTCATTACACGTTTTCAAATTTTGACAGAAAGTGGTTTCATTTCAAGCTAAAGTGTACTGATAGCTAGCTAGCTAACGTTAGCTGGCTGGCTGCCTAGCTGACATTATTTGTTTCCCAGAGCCGTGTGCTGTTCTAGTTAGAGCCTAATGTTAGCTAACATTGAACATGGTTGGTTAGCTCCCAGCACTGTGGCGTTGCTGGCACTGTTCATTGTTGTTTAACTAGCTAATGTTGGCTGGCTGTCTTGTTAGCTAACGTTACATGACGTGTGTACAACACCAATTGAATATGGCCAGGGTCAGTAAACATCTGCAAAAAAGTTTGATAAAATTTTTGCCAGAAGAGCTGGTTAGGCTGTTTTCATGTTATCAAGAGGTAAACAAATCATCGGCCAGAGCATCAAGTGTGTGCTTCGAGAGCGAAACGAGATGGGTGGTTCTAAGGCTTAGGGGGTAAACTATGCTGAATGGGTTTAGACAAAGAAGAGCTCTTCACTAGATAGCAAAACATTCAAATGCGATTTACTCAAAGGTGAGTTTACAAGTTGATCAACTTTCAAAGCAGAATTACTTTCCCATTGTTCCTGAAATGAAAGTGTTTGATATACCAATTTTTAGCTCCGGGTCTCTACTTTTATCAAATGTAAAGAAACACAATTTCAAATGTTACTACATAAGACCGAATCCAGGTTGTCTCAAAGGCTTTACAGAGTTCAAGTAACAGACACATCTCAACATCAACTGTTTAGAGGAGACTGCGTGAATCAGGCCTTCATGGTCGAATTGCTGCAAAGAAACTACTACTAATGGACACCAAAAAGAAGAGACTTGCTTGGGCCAAGAAACACGAGCAATGGACCTTAGACCGGTGGAAATATGTCCTTTGGTCTGGAGTCCAAATTGGAGATTTTTGGTTCCAATCGCCGTGTCTTTGTGAGATGCGGTGTGGGTGAACAACTGATGTCTGCATGTGTATTTCCCATTGTAAACATGGAGGGGGATGTGTTATGGTGTGGGGGTGCTTTACTGGTGACACAGTCTGGGATTTATTTAGAATTCACTTAACCAGCCTGGCTACCACAGCATTCTGCAACATTACGCCATTCGATCAGGTTTGGGCTTAGTGGGACTATCATTTGTTTTTCAATAGGACAATGACTAACACACCTCCAGGCAGTGTAAGGGCTATTTTATCAAGAAGGAGAGTGATGGAGTACTGCATCAGATGACCTGGTCTCCACAATCCCCCGACCTCAACCAAATGAGATGGTTTGGGATGAGTCGGACCGCAGAGTGAAGGAAAAGCAGCCAACAAGTGCTCAGCATATGTGGAAACTCCTTCAAGACTGTTGGAAAAGCATTGCAGGTTAAGCTGGTTGAGAGAATGCCAAGAGTGTGCAAAGTTGTCATCAAGGCAAAGGCTGGCTGAAGAATCTCGAATAAAAATATATTTTGATTTATTTAACACTTTTTTGGTTACTACATAATTCCATGTGTTACTTCATAGTTTTGATGTCTTCACTATTATTCTACAATATAGAAAATAATAATATTGTAAAACTATTGACAGGTAGTGTTGGTTAAGTATTAATAATCAACATCCTTAACATCCAAAAACAATACCCTTAGACAACAGACAGAGAAAACGAAATCCATGGCTCCCTTAGCCTTAGACACAGACAGACAGAAACGTTGCCTACAGACACACTGAAACAAGTGTGTGCTTTATATGCCATAGACACAGATTAGAGCAGCAATGTGTAGGTTAAACTCAACCATGTAGTATTGCCATCTACATTTTTTTTGTTACAGCAATACTATATTTCCTACAGTCACTCCCAATCTATTCATTGGTGTGAAAATATTAGAACATGTGCTTTAACAGTGAACATTTTTATGAACAATACTGTACCTCTAGCTTGTTTTAATCAAATATCTTGATGAGGTCGATGAGAATGAGTTCAGTGAATCCCTGTTGAACAAAAGAGGGGGAAATAAAATCAGTAATCACATGCAGGTAACTGCCAAAATAAAGGAAACACTAACATGAAGTGTCTAGGGCGTTGGGCCACTATGAGCCAGAACAGCTTGAATGCACCTTGTGATCATTTCTACAAGTGTCTGGAACTCTACAAGAAAGGGTGTTGGAAAAAGCTGTCTCAGGCGTCACTCCAGAATCTCCCATAAGTGTTCAATTGGGGTTGAGATCCTGTGACTGAGTAGGCCATGTCATGTGGTTTATATAATTTTCATGCGCAACCATTCAGTGACCACTCATGCCCTGTGGATTGGGTCATTGTCATCCTATAGAGGCATAACCATGGTAGACAAAATAATGTCCTGCCATCAGTTTTGTACATGACCCTAAGCATGACGGGATGTTAAGTGCTTAATTAACTCAGGAACCACACCTGTATGAAATCACCTGCTTTCAATATATGTTGTAGCTCTCATTTACTCAAGTGTTTCTATTATTTTGGCAGTTACCTGTACTACCCAATGTTGATCAACTATTTGAGTCATTATAGGCAAGATTTTCTCAACTTCTCAGCTGCTAAATTTCTGTTGAACAAAAAAATGGTGTCTAGAAGTTATCTACAGTAAGATGGGTATATAAACCCCAAAAACAAATGAAAGTCTTTCTAAGATGGGCTGAACACTTGTGCTTTACTGCCCCCAAATGGCCATGGTTGTTACTGCCATAAAATAAAACAAATACGATGTATCTTTTTTAAATTGATTTTTTTAACCTTTATTTAACTAGGCAAGTCAGTTAAGATCAAATTATTATTTACAATTACGGCCTACCCCGGCCAAACCCTCCCCTAACCCAGACGACGCTGGGCCAATTGTACGCCGCCCTATGGGACTTCCGATCACGGCCGGTTGCGATACAACCCGGGAACCAGGGTCTGTAGTGACGCCTCTAGCACTGCGATGTCACTAGGGAGCCCATCTCTATGATACCACACAATGACCTCCAAGAAGGCGTTCAACTGTTTCTGAACCCGGTTCACAAACCGCCACTGGATGACAAGGCTGTTAGGAAGCAGAACATTTAATTAGTGCAAACCTATATAATAGTTGACATACTGTACCAATGGAGTATTATCATATCATAACATAGCCATTATCTACAAAGAATTCAAAAGCATGTATTTGTTATACCAACAAATTACAAATACACTAGAATATTGAGTCTTGAACCAGATTATTGCAATACCCCAAGGGATGTAACTAAATTATAGGGCGTCACATTTAATACTTATTTTAAGGCTAGGGGTCCTGCTAGCGGGACAACTTCCGGTGAAACTGGAGGGAGCACAATTCAAATAAATAATCATAAAAATTATGGATATTAAACATTTAGATACATACAAGTGTCTTATCGGTTAAAACCTCTTGTAACTACCCATACCGGATCCGGGAGCGTTGTCATCAACTGACACTAATTAGCATAACGCAACGGACATAAATATTACTAGAAAATATTCATATTCATTAAATCACAAGTGAAATATATTGAAACACAGCTTAGCCTTTTGTTAATCACCCTGTCATCTCAGATTTTGAAAATATGCTTCACAGCCAAAGCAAGACTAGCATTTGTGTAAGTTTATAGATAGCCTAGCATAGCATTTTGTCCAGCTAGCAGCAGGTAACTTGGTCACGGAAATCAGAAAAGCAATCAAATTAAATCATTTGCCTTTGATGAGCTTCGGATGTTTTCACTCACGAGATAGCCAATGTTCCTTTTTTCCAAAAATATTATTTTTGTAGGCGAAATAGCTCCGTTTATTCTTCACGTTTGGCTGAGAAATCGCCCGGAAATTGCAGTCACGAAAACGCAGAAAAAGATTCCAAATTAGCTCCATAATATCGACAGAAACATGGCAAACGTTGTTTATAATCAATCCTCAAGGTGTTTTTCAAATATCTATTCGATAATATATCCATCGGGACAAATTAGTTTTTCAGTAGGACCGATTGGAATAATGGCTACCTCTGTATTTTACGCGAGAATCTCTCTGAGAGCCATCAGGTGACCACTTGCGCATGTAGCCGCTTACGCTTATTCTTCAACATAAAGGCGTGAAACTACGTCACAATGCTGTAGACCATTTGGGGAATAAGGAGAACAAGTAATCTGGTTGATAGCCCATTCACTGCTCAATAGGGACGCATTGGAACGCAGCGCTTTCAAAACATGAGGCACTTCCAGCTAGCAAAAGTGAACGAGCAATCAGCTGCCCCTCTCATGATATTAGGCCTTGCCATGTGAAGTCAGGTGGGAAAAATATAGAAGCCAGATTACAATAACAACGGATCAATAAAACGTTTTTACAGAAATGGCAAATAAATTTTAAAAACTATTTGAAGAATAAAGAACATAAACCAACAATTACTCTTAACTCTGGTATGAAAACCCCCCACCCTAGTCACTTAATAGAACTAGGTAACCGCTAATCCCCACGCAAAAATATCCACACATTATGTGCTTGTAGTGGGGAACACAAAACCTATCGAGTAGAGAGCCCTGCTGAAATAGTGAAGGATTTTAAAACAAGTTGCGCAAAATAAATAAATAGCAAAGCGGTCATCAACGCAACGGGTGACTATTTGAAGAATCTCAAATATATGTTGATTTATTTAACACTTTTTTGGTTACAACATGAGTCCATATCTGTTATTTCATCGTTTTGATGTCTTCACTTTTTTTTTACAATGTAGAAAATAGTAAAAAATAAAGAAAAACCCTGCAATGAGTAGGTGTGTCCAAACTTTTGACTGGTACTGCATAACCCTGTAAATGTATGCATTGTCCCTTAACAAATGCTCACACAGATCATCTTCTGTTGTGTTCCACTAAGAATGTAATCAAATATAATATGTCTATGCCCCGATAATTTTTTTTGTTACTTACAACCTCATGATACCTCAACTGACCTGTGTGGGGGGGGGGGGTCACTGGAGTCATTAAAACTCCAATGATTTTCAACCACTCCACAAATTTCTTGTTAACAAACTGTAGTTTTGGCAATTCGGGTTAGGACATCCACTTTGTGCATGACACAAGTAATTTTTCCAACAATTGTTTACAGACAGATTATTTCACTTCTAATTCACTGTATCACAATTCCAGTGGGTCAGATGTTTACATACACTAAGTTGACTGTGCCTTTAAACAGCTGTAAAATTTGAGTTTTAATGACTCCAACCTAAGTGTATGTACACCTCCGACTTCAACTGTATCTGTAAGCTCCTTCAGTCGAGCAGCTCATTTCAAACACAGATTCAACCACAAAGACCAGGGAGGTTTTCCATGCCTTGCAACGAAGGGCAGCTATTGGTAGATGGGTCAAAATAAAAAAGAGCAGAAAAAAGCACCCTTTTAGAATGGTGAAGTTATTAATTACACTTTGGATGGTGTGTCAATACACCATTCACTAAAAGAAAGAGGCATAACTCCATTTTGGGAGAGGAAGGAAACAGCTCAGGGATTTCACCATGAGGCCAATGGTAACTTTAAAATAGTTATAGAGTTAAATGGCTGTGACAGGAGAAAACTGAGGATGGATCTACAACATTGGAGTTATTCTACAATACTATCCTAATTGACAGAGTGAAAAGAAGGAAGCCTGTACAGAATACAAATATTCCAACACATTGATCCTGATTGCAACAAGGCACTAAAGTAACACTGCAGAACATGTGGCAAAGTAATAAACTTTTTGTCCTAAATTCAAAGTGTTATGTTTGGGGCAAATCCAACACATCAGTGAGTACTACTCCTCATACGTTCAAGCATGGTGGTGGCTGTATCATGTTACAGGTAAGCTTGTAATCATTAAGGACTGGGGAGTTTTTCAGGATAGAAAATAAACGGAATGGAGAAAAGCACAGGCAAAACCTGGTTAAGTCTGCTTTCCACCAGACACTGGGAGATAAATTCACCTTTAAGCAGAAAAATAACCTAAAACACAAGGCCAAATCTACACTGGAGTTTTTTACCACGAAGAATGTGAGTGGCCGAGTTACAGTTTTGACTTAAATCTACTAGAAAATCTATAGCAAAAGGTTGTCTACCAATGATCAACAACCAATTAAACAGAGCTTGCACAATCCAGGTGTGGAAAGCTCGTAGAGCCTTACCCAGAAAGTGTCACAGATGTAATCGCTGCCAAATGTGCTTCTACAAAGTATTGAATTAGGGGTGTGAATAATTATGTAAATTAGATATTTCATTTTCAAATTCATTCAAAAATTCTATAAACATGTTTTCAATTTGTCATTATGGGGTATTGTGGGTTAATGGGTTCGATTCTTTTTTTCAATAATAAATGTTGAATTCTGAAGGCACTATCAAGTTAGTAAACAGTATTTAAACATTATTTAAGAGACCAGTGTTCAATGACTCTTTACATAGGGCAGCAGTCTCTAAGGTGCAGTGTAGAGTACCAGGTGGTAGCCAGCTGGTAACAGTGACTAAGGTTGGTGCATCGTACCGGGTGGAGGCCGGCTAGTGATGACTGTTTAACAGTCTGATGGCCTGGAGATAGAAGCTGTTTAACAGTCTTTCAGTCCCAGCTTTGATGCACCTGTACTGTCTTAGCATTCTAGATGGTAGCAGGGTGAACAGGCCATGGCTCGAGTGGCTGGGATTCTTGATCATCTTCTTGACCTTCCTGTGACACCGGGTGCTATAGATGTCCTGGAGCATTCTTACAGGTATTTTTCCTGTCCAGGTGGATAGAGCAGTGCAATAGTGATTGCGTTGTCCGTGGATCTGTTGGTGTGGTGTGTGAATTGTAGTGGGTCTTGGGTGTTGGGTAAGGTGGAGGTGATATGTGCCTCTGAAAGACAGAAGAGAGTGCCACTTTCTTGGGTACAGAAACAATGGTGGGCATTTTGAAGTAAGCGGAGACAACAGACTGGGATATAGAGAGATTGATGTCGGTAAACATGCTCTGAGGAGATGGCTTGGGAATGCCCGTATGGGCCGACAGTCGAGGGTTAACATGCTTCAATGACTTAATCACGTCGGCCACAAGAGTACAAGAGCACACAGTCCTCGTGAGCAGTGGAGGCCCACGTCGGCGGCTCAATGTTGTTTTCCTTGAAGCGGGCGAAGGTGTATAGCTTGTACAGGTGAGAGGCGTCGGTGTATGAGACATGGCGGGCACGATATTATCACGATAATATCAGGACTCCGGATTAGACCCAGATGCAGACAGTTCGAATCACAGATATTTATTACAAAACAGGGGGCAGGCAGAGGTCAGTAATCCAGGGCAGTGTCCGTAAGGTACAGAAAAAAAAGGCAGGGTCAGGGCAGGCAGAATGGTCACAACCGGGAGGAATAGAAACAAACAATTATAGAAACATGAAAATGGGGAAAAACGAGCTGGTAAAACTTGGGACAAGACAAACTGGCAACAGACAAACAGAAAATACAGGTATAAATACACAGGCGATAATGGGGACAAATAGGAGACACCTGGTGGGGAGTGGAGACAAGCACAAGACAGGTGAAACAGATCAGGGTGTGACAGTACCCCCCTCTATGGATGACCCCTGGTGTCCAGCCCGGGCACATACCTGGTTGACAGGGTGGGGGGGGGGGGGGAGACAAGCACAAGACAGGTGAAACAGATCAGGGTGTGACAAATAAATGTGCATATATTTTGCGATACTGACAGTTCCTCTCCAATAGAGCATGTTTTACACCATGTCAAAGACATTGCTATAATATGGTGTATATAAGTTATTTGGTTACCAGGGGCCTGTTGCACAAAACTAGGATAAGGGATTAAGCCAGGATATCTTGGTGATCCTGGCTCAATTGATCCGTAATCCGGTTGCACTAAAGATGGATAGGGGGCAGGAGGATATGTTATGGTATAAATTACCATGGAGATTTATTCTGTGGAGCTAGCCTGCTCCAGACCAGGCTAAATTCCAGGATCTATTTAATCTCATCCCTAATGTCAGTCAGCAGTCACCACAAATGGAAACCAATAGTTATTTCACTGCTCACTATACATTGTTATCACATATAACTAGACCCACTGTTATTTAAACGTTTGTGATCATTAATTTCAATGATTTTGGATAAAAAATGATTTTTAGATGTTGCTATCATTAGATAATTTACAGTTTCCCATAGACTATAAGGCTATATATAAAATGCTAGAATATTAGGGCCACAGAGGGGAAAAAAACACAAGTCATAATATTGTAACCAGTTGTTTTAAAGGAGGACAGTTGTTAAAATGACAGATGTGGGGCATTTCGTGAAATTGTACTTCAGTATGGTTTCATAAACAAAGACATGCTGATGTGCCAGAATATTAAGTATCACATTGTCATAAGTATCAAAACTGTAAAAACAATATGTAGCTTTTCTGCAGAAAGAACCAGCCTCATAAATTTATGACTTTATCCTTTTTCTTCAGTGTGGCCCTAGTACTCTGTCATATAAACAAATACACATTCCATATGAATATAAAAACACAATGTGTAACATTATGTTCCTTTATTGAATAAGGACAAAACAAAGCAGGTAAACCATCAGCTCCTTTCAAAACTGAAGTCACAGTGACTCTACAAGATGGAAAGCACAGAATCTAAGCATATTATACAAAATGATACATATACAGACCTTTGAATGTGTATAACACACCCTGCATGTCTGCACACTAAAATAAATGCAGGACAAATCCATACACATCAACTGAACAGACAAATGAATGGCTGCAGTAGCCTCCCTGCAGCCTTGTATTACACACAGTATACCGCACAAACATCATAAGAGGCCAAATTCGTCAAAAAACGAACCCAAAAAAACCCAAATTCCTCTGCCACCGCAGGACATATTTAACCAAAATTGAAAGCACACATACTAACTAAAATAATTCAACACATATTGGTCCCTCAGCAGCCGACCACTGTCGTCATCAGGGAAGATTGCCGGATTGTCCCAGTCCATGGCTGGTGGCACTCTGGGGGCCCTCTCCTTCCTCAGGCAGGCCACATTGTGGAGGACAGCACAAGCCACAGTAATATCACATGCCCTAACAGGGCTGACCCTTAATTTGTGAAGGCAGTGAAAGCGTGCCTTCAGGAGGCCAAAGGTCATTTCAACTCTGGCCCTGGTCCTGGCATGGGCATGGTTGTAGGCCTGCTGTGCTTCCTGGGGGTCTGTGAAAGGTGTCAGGAGAAAAGGCTGGCAGCCATACCCCCTGTCTCCCAGCAACACACCAGAGAATTCACCTGTCAACACAAAATCTCATCATTACTACCTCATAAACACAGTGATATTCTTGACACAGCCATGATGGTTATAAATAGGGGTTGTGTGGCTTACCTTGTGATAGGCACTGATAGATTTCAGAGGCCCGAAAGATTCTGGAGTCATGGACTGAGCCAGGCCATTTTGCCACAACATTGCTGATCACACAGTCAGCATTGCAGACCATCTGAAATCATAAGATGAGGAATATTACACCAATCAATGCACATCACTGGCAATGCAGAGTGTTCGTCAATGGACAATATCAAAAAGTTATGTTCACCTGAACATTAATGCTGTGAAAGGATTTCCTATTCACAAAATCGGCCTCATGGGCACCTGAGGGGGCTTTTATCCTTATGTGTGTGCAGTCCACTGCACCAATGACATTGGGGAAACCTGTCACACAAAGTAATGAGTATCCTACTATGTGTTAACAGTTGTCCTGTAATTTGTAGATCCTCTTACCTGCAATCCTATAGAACTCCTCTTTGATGTCACAGAGTCTTCTGTGGCCAGGGAAGGAGATGAAGACATCTGCTAATGCTTTGATAGCCAGACACACACTCCTTATTGTGCGGCAAATTGTGGCCTTGTTCAGCTGTTCTGCATCCCCCACTGAGTACAGGAAGGCTCCACTAGCAAAAAAGCGCAAGGCCACACAAACCATTTGCTCCACACTCAGTGCATGGCTCCGTGCAGTGCGGTGCTTAATCCTGGGACCCAGTAGTCTGCATAGATACCTGATGCCATCTGCAGAAAACCTGTATCTTTCATATAGATGGTCATCAGGGAAGGCCAGTGGGTCCAACCGGTCCCTGAAGACCCTTTCTCACCTGAAGGCTCTCCTCAGCACAAGTGCTTCTTCATCCACCACATCTCGCACGAATGGGCATGCCATTGTCAGAGCAGAAAGGAACACACAATTTTGGGCCTTCATATAGGCTAGTGGCCACACCTGGTGCTGGGGGGGGGGTGGGCAAAAGAGGGCGATGCCTTATAACGATGACTTGGTTGTACTGATTGCTGGGAAAATAAAAAAAACCTTAGAAAGATGCCACAGTCCTGTGTGCTCACAATAAGAGCTCATATGTCATGGCTCACTTGACTTTACGAGAATATACCAAATTTTTATTTTGAGCTGTGTCATCTTCTTGGAGCTGGGGGAGGAAAGAAAAATAATGATTAATACATTTGTGTTACAGTTAGCATACAGTGTACATTGAAGGCATATCTCACCTCCCTCTCAAGTTTTTTTATTTCAAGGTCCAGTTTCCTAATTGTCCTCTTTTTTATTTCGAACTCCAGTGCAAGATTTTCCATCTTTTTCTTCTTGTACTGAATGTCTATGTCTGCCAGTTCTATTTGGCACCGGAGGTGGTTGCCATACAACTTTCTGATAGCTTGTGAGCTCTGTGAACACAATACAATTAGCGCAGCTGGAATTTGGCAGGATGTGGTGTCCTTTTATTAATACGCACTATGTTGCCAGGCTGGTTTTCCCACTGTATAGCATCTGGGTCCTGTAAAAGAAATTAGATTTTTTGATTTTGATGAGGACTCCTCACCATTGTAGAGTAAATAGTACTTTCACAGTCTTAACATGATACCTCATGCCTTCTGGAATCCAGAGAGATGGTCTCCTCCTCATCATCGTCTCCATCATGTGCTGTTGCTGCTGCACTGGGGCCTTCACCCTATCACATTTAATCGGATTCATATTGAAGCTAGTAGACAAGACATGCCAGGCCTACAGTATGCCTTTGATGGAGTACTCACTGGATCAGCATCGTCTGGTGCTTGTGCTGGTGGCTCTAACAGGAACACAGTGCTGCCAGACACTGCAAGGCAATAGGTAAACCAAAGTCAGACAGTCCAAATTGATTCAATATGAATGTGGTTGTATCCCATGTAGAGATGGAAGGACATACCTTGAATGAAGCGGGTGGCATCTTGGGAGGAACCTATGCTCGTCTCTTTCCCCCCAGGGATCCCCTCTAAGACGGGCCTGCCTTTATTTAGCTCCAAGGCCATGTCCTCTGCTGGGGTAAGGTCAGCCTTTGGTGACCCACCACCCGTGCCTTGTCTGTGGGTATTCTTTTTCACTGCTAAAACAGTACAGACAATGTGTGAGCAGGCACCTTCTGGGTACAATATATGCTTGTGCTTTGTTAAATATTAGTCAGGGACCATACCATTCTGCAGAATGTTCTTGTATTTGATTTTGACCTGCTGCCATGTCCGTTTTGGCCCGTTCATGTTTAATCTACACACACACACACACACACACACACACACACACACTTAATGGAGTCACACTGCAAAAAATTACTTGGTATTTTTGTCTTGTTTTCAGTAAAAATATCAAAAATGTTATCATAGCTTTATACAGTGTGATGGAGTTACTTTACACAATTTCACTCATATCTGCAGTGCATTTCAATAAAAAAAATTAACCGTTTCATAATTACAGTACAACTGCATTTTTGGAGATGTGAATTAAATATTTGAATTGTAATTGTGATGTTTCAGCGGAGCGGTGAGTGTGTAATTGTGCACTACTTACGCATTCAGGCGGTCTGCAATACTTTGCCACGCTTTTTCTCTTTGCTTTATCACTGTGGCGGTGTTGCCTTTCTTCTTAATTATATCTTTTACCTCCTCGTATGCCTCCATGAGGATTTGTGCTTCCGACGGGGAAAAGTACGCGGCTCTAGTTGCCATGGTAAATCAGTTAATCTGTGATCTGTGGCGGGGTCTATTTGAGTGAGCCGTGAGCGCGCACCTATCCAGGATTGGTTTCACCTGGCTTAATGAATCCGTGTCTGCTCATCCTGGCTTGGTCTTTGTGCAACCAATTAAGCCTGGACGCACATGTTTTGGCTTCATTGAGCTCAGCTGAGTCATTTATCCCGGATGTCTTAATTCTACTTTTGTGCAACAGGCCCCAGGTGTTCCAGCAAAAGGCTGCAAAGAAAAATAAGGCATGATAAACTCAACTTCATTCAGAAAAGTTACCAAGTGTAACTCACATTAAACTGAGATATGGACAATTGACATGGGCAAAGTACCCAGAGTGTTTATGTAAAAATCCTGCAAAAACATTGTAAACAAAAACAATTATCACAACCCCTGATTACAATCTCAACTATTTTCTTTAGTTTCAGTTAGCTACTTAACAAAAATAAAAAAATATTGAAAAATACAAATATTTTCAATAATAATAATATCAGTAATAATTTGGGGTGGCAGGTAGCCTAGTGGTTAGATCGTTGGGCCAGTACCTGAAAGATTGCTGGATTGAATCCCTGAATCAGTTTTGCTTTATTTCAGTGACAGCACATTTTCTGTCATGGTTCCTCCTGGCACCAGTGGGCAGCAGAGCCTGCCGTAGAGACTTTAATTGGACTCAGGTGTGTCTTATTATTTCATGATTGTGTCCCTGTTAAAATAGGTGGTTTTTCTGTGGTCTTTTGCAGAAGCTTGAATTATTTAGTGTGTGTGTGTGTGTGTGTGTGTGTGTGTGTGTGTGTGTGTGTGTGTGTGTGTGTGTGTGTGTGTGTGTGTGTGTGTGTGTGTGTGTGTGTGTGTGTGTGTGTGTGTGTGTGTGTGTGTGTGTGTGTGTGTGTGTGTGTGTGTGTGTGTGTGTGTGTGTGTGTGTGTGTGTGTGTGTGTGTGTATACGCGCGCGCACGCACGTGCGCTTAATGTCGTGTTTGTTGTTTTTTCAAGTGTACTGTGATTCTGTGGCTACCGTTTCTCAGTAAATATTATGTTCATCCTTAACCACTGATTCCTCATCTGGTCTCTTCTCTGCACCTGGGTCCAACCTTACCATGTCACATTTTCAGTGTGAGAACATTAGTACAGCTAAATATCCAGGAGAAATCGTGTGACTGTGACAAATCTAGCTGTGTTGTTCCCAGGACCACTTGGTAAAGGCACAGTCCCACCACATAACTTTGGGACAATGGGACTGACTGACTGACTGACTTTCACTCCTTTGTCATTACTAACATCAACACAAACAGCAGTCTATATTTGATCCTTAAGCATTATTTTCTATGGAGCTATTGTACAGCACCCACTTTACGGTAAAATTGAAGATTTTGCTGCCACGTAATCCACCGACAACTAGGTTTACACCCAGGCAAAACAGAGAATAGTACAACATTAGGCCTGTAGCTGAGCCAGCCGTTCATGATGACTTATAACATTTGGCTTCTCTCCCTCTGCAATAACTTAGGAAGTCTCAAACACTGTCCATGTGGAGGACCATCCAAAGGACAAGAGCCTTATTGTAAGATATGTGTAGATTGATAGTCGTCTGAGGTAAAGTGCACTCCACAGCGAGAGAGGGCACAGTCAGGGGGATAATTGCATAACTAACCACGATCAACCTACACATACTGAGAAAGAAAATGTGTCAAACCAAAACCATTATATGCACAATGTGGGGACTGAATCTTTCATCTTACACCAGACCTGGGTTGAAATAGTATTTAATCCAAGAACTTAAATTGCACTTACAGTATCTGAGCTTGCCTGGCCCAATGTAAACAATGGAGTTATGCCAAAAGGGCAAACCCTGAACATCTGGCACTCCAGGCAGAAAAGAACGAACACTCAAAGTAAAAATACAATATGAACCCTGATCTGCAACCTACAGCTTCCCAGTAAAGTGTTTCAAACTGCAGCTAAAGCAGCAACGTGGTTATTGGATTTCTCTTCTGGATGGAACACTTCCAGTTCAGTAAATGTCTAATTATGCTACTGTTACCCCTGCAACCCACACATTTAACTTATCCACTCATTCAAGTCAGCAGAGAAAAGGCTGACATCAGCACCTATACTTTTCTCTTTAGAAGCCCTGGCTCCCTGCTCTACTGGGCTACTGTGACTAAGGTCTGGGATGTTTGATTAGGAGTTACTGCCACTGTTAGAGAAACACAGTGGACAGAGCAAAGGGCTGACACTGCAGAAGGAATCACCACAAGGCAAGAATCAGTGAGCATATAGAGGAGAGGAGGAGGAGAAGTGGTAAGAAGGCACTAAAGGCAGTGCAGTAAAGGCAGCACGAGGAGGAAAAAGTGAGAGGAGAGGAGGAGACGAGGTACTGCCTGCGTGTGAGATAAGAGGACTGAGGAGGAAGGAAGGAGGGAAGGAAAGTATATGCAGTGGATAGCAGCCGTCTTTCATCTATTTGTTTACTTAGCTGTCTATTTACCACCACAAACCTAGTGCTGGCACTATGCACATTCAGAGGTGCCGTTTCTCATAGCCGGTGATTTTAACGCAGGGAAACTGAAATCCGTTTTACATCATTTTTTACCAGCATGTCACCCATGCAACTAGACAAAACGCTGACAAAACTCTAGAACACCTTTATTCCTCTCACAGAAATGCATTCAAGGCCCTCCCTCGTCCTTCCATTGGAAAATCAGGCCACAACTATATTCTCCTGCTTCCTGCTTACCAGTGCCGTGCTCAATACGGAAGTGGTCCGACGAAGCTGATGCTAAGCTACAGGATTGTTTCGCTAGCACAGATTGGAATATGTTCCGAGATTTATCCGATAACATTGAAGTTTACCACATCCGTCACTAGCTTCATAAATGCGTGTGCAGTAAAAGAAGCCTGAGGAGGATCGATAGAAGGTAGATGGTTTGTGCTGCAGTGGATAGCAGCCATCTTGCGTGCCTTTTTTTTTTTAAGCACAATTTTTGTACATTATGAATCGGCCATCATTTAAATTACTTTGCAAAAATATATTCTTCCAAAGTCATTTAAATGACAGCGGAGACGATATTTACCTTATATAAATTTCCATTTTAGATGTTTGTTTCATAAATTCCCCGATAACGAACTATACAAAAAGCAGAACACGTTTGGGATAGGTTGGTACAGCTTTCTGTAAGAAAACATAATGCGAAGAGATGTTGCCTATAATCCATGGGTTCTGGTTTGAGTATGTACTTACTGTCACTGTGGGGACAATGTCGTCGATGCATTTATTAATGATGCCGCAGGCCAGACGGAATACCAGGACGTCTACTCGGAGCATGCACTGACCAGCTGGCAAATTACTTCACTGATATTTTCAACCTATCCCTGTAATACCAACTTGTTTCAAGCAGACCACCATAGTTCCCATACCCGTAGCACCTACATCTATAGCTATGAAATGCTTTGAAAGGCTGGCCATGGCGCACATCAACATCATCATCCCATACACCCTGGATCCACTCCAATTTGCGTACTGCCCCAACAGATCCACAGATTACGCAATCTCTATTGCACTCCACACTGCCCTCACCCACCTGGACAAAAGGAATACCTATGTAAGAATGCTGTTCATTGACTACAGCTCAGCATTCAACACCATAATCCCCCCCAAGCTCATCATCAATCTAAGGACCTCCCTTTGCAACTGGATCCTGGACTTTCTGACTGACTGCCCCCAGGCGGTAAGGGTAGGCAACAACACATCCACCATGCTGACCATCAATACAGGGGTCCCACAGGGGTGTGTGCTTAGTTCCGTCCTGTACTCCTTGTTCACCCATGACTGCGTTGCCTCGCACGACTCCAACACGATCATCAGGTTTGCTGACCACACGACGATGGTAGGACTGATCACTGACGATGAGGCAGCCTATAGGGAGGAGGTCATAGACCTGGCAGTGTGGTGCCAGTACAACAACCTCTCCATCAACATCAGCAAGACAAAGGAGCTGATTGTGTACTACAAGAAATGGAGAGGCTAGTACGCCCCCATCCACATCGATGGGGCTGTACTGGAGCTGGTCGAGAGCGTCAAGTTCCTCAGTATCCACATCACTAAGGAATGAACATGGTCCACACAAACCCACAGAGATGTGAAGAGTGCATGACAGCGCCTCTTCCCATTCACAAGGATGAAAACATTTGTCATGGGCCCTCAGATTCCACAGCTGCACCATTGAGAGCATATTGACTGGCTGCATCACCGCTTGGCATAGCAACTGCAAGGCACCCGACTGCAAGACGCTACAGAGGGCCCCAGTGTACCACACTGGGGCCGAGCTCCCTGCCCTCCAGGAACTCCATACCAGGTGGTGTCAGAGGAAGGCCCAAAAAATGGTCAAAGACTCCAGCCACCCAGCCAAGTCATAGACTGTTCTCTGCTATTGCACAGCAAGTTGTACCAGTGCACCAAGGATCCTGAACAGCTTCTACCCCCAAGCCATAAGATGCAAACAAGGCTTCTAAATATCTCATTAAATGGCTACCTGGACTCCCTGCAGTGACCTTTTTTACTAACTCTCTTGCACTGACTATGCACACACATTGGACTCTTCCCATCCCCTCACACTGACACCCCAACACACACACACATAATATATGCACACATGTACACTGATGCCACACACACTCACACAAACACCCTTTCATACTCATCACATACACTGCTGCTACTGCTCCACATACTCTGCTGCTAGAGCTCAGTCTTATCTCTCCTGTTTCCTAACCACTTGATATATATATACCTACGTGTATGTACATAGCTACCTCAATTACCTCGTACTCCTGCACATTGACTCGGTACTGGTACTCCCTTTATATAGCCATGTTATTTTTCCTCATTATTGTTATTCACTGTGTATTTATTCCTCAGGTCATTATTTCATATTTTTTATCTTTATCTTTAGCTCTGCATTGTTTGAGAAGGACCTGTAAGCATTTCACTGTTAGTCTACGCCAGTTGTTCACGAAGCATGTGACAAATAAAATGTGATTTGATTTGAAAAAGGAAGTAAGGAGGCGGAAGAAAAAAAGAGACAGGAAGAGGAGAGGAAGAAAAGATTAGGAGTCAGGTAGAGGAGAGGAGGAATACTGGCCCCATCTGTCATACTGGAGGAACGCAATATGTGATTGGATCCCATGACTGTAGACAGAGAGGCAAGATTCTCAAAGTACTGGGACCTCTGGTAATGGTCAGGCTAATGACATGGTCAACACTGGCAAATTTGGACACTATAGATAGCTGGCTATCTAGCTCATTTTAATTTCCTGTATTTTGCAGCTTCCAAGAAGCGCTAACTTTTCACATAAGGATTTAATTATATAGTATTCCAGGGTGTTCTACAGTCTTCCCTGAGTCCAGACAGACCCTGCATCCGGAAATCAAAGGTAACACTCATGTCATCCATGTCCCTGGGTTCGACGTGTTCGTTCTCGAGGTCCTCAGAGATGTGTCGTCTGGAGCAGAACCCTCTGTGGGCCTGGATGTTGTTCGCATGCTGTTGATTGTAATTCTCCACCTCTGAAACAACATCCCTGGAGTAGAATAAATTACATTTACACACATGTTAGAGAAAACAAGAGACGACCTAGTACCGAGCCATGGGGGACACCAGAAGACCTACTACTGAGCCCTGAGGGACGCCAGAGGACATGGTACTGAGCCATGGGGGACACTAGAGGACCTAGAATAGAGCCCTGGGTAGCATCAGTTGTGAGACCACATGGTGTAGACACAGATCCTCTCCACGTCACCTGGTAGGAGCGACTTGTCAGGTAGGATGCAATCGTGAACAATGCAGAGCCTGAAACACCCAGCCCTGAGAGGGTAGAGAGGATCTGGTGGTTCACAGTGTCAAAGATAACGGTGTATGAAAGCAGGAGATAACGTTTATGTGGTTGGCTAGTAAGTTCTGCAAAGGTTATCTACCTTATCCTCCCATTCTAACCCTAACCACAATCTTAACCCGATCTTAACCCTGACCCTGACTTTCACCCCAACCCTGACCTTAACCATAACCTTAACCCTGACCCTAGAGCAGCTCTGATAGCATTATGTACGTATACATTGCTGGGTCATTTCCACTGTGTAGATCTATTGTTGTGGTTGATGTAGTAGGTTCTGCCTAGGTTGTCCACCTTCTCCTCCCACCCTGGTAACGGGGGCTGGACCGCCTGGGACCTCTGGACGCTAGGGTCGGCCGAGTCGTTCACCTCCCATCCCTGAGAAACACACAGGCACAGGAGGAAAGAGCGCTCAAAGATACAGTCACAGAGAGAGACACTGGACAGTCAGGAGAAAAACCTTTGTCCTGCTAAATATCACCTTACCTAGGCATTATTGTATTTTGTGAAAAACTACGAGCCATCTTGTCACGTTCTGACCTTAGTTCCTTTATTATGTCTTTGTGTTAGTTTGGTCAGGGCGTGAGTTGAGGTGGGTAGTCTATGTTCCTTTTTCTATGTAGTATTTATGTATTTGGCCTGATATGGTTCTCAATCAGAGGCAGGTGTCGTTCGTTGTCTCTGATTGATAACCATACTTAGGCAGCCTGTTTTTCCTTCTTGAGTTGTGGGTGATAGTTTTCTATGTCTTCACCATACAGAACTGTTTCGTTTTCGTTTCGTTCTTTCACTTTGTTATTTTGTATTTTCGTGTTCAGTGTCTTTTCATTAACCAGTTAGAGCTCTAGGGGCGCTATTTCATTTTTGGATAAAAAACGTTCCCGTTTTAAGCGCGATATTTTGTCACGAAAAGATGCTCGACTATGCATATTCTTGACGGTTTTGGAAAGAAAACACTCTGAAGTTTCAGAATCTGCAAAGATTTTGTCTGTAAGTGCCCCAGAACTCATTCTACAGGCGAAACCAAGATGATGCATCACCCAGGAATTAGCAGAATTTCTGAAGCTCTGTTTTCCATTCTCTCCTTATATGGCTGTGATTGCGCAACGAATGAGCCTACACTTTCTGTCGTTCGCCCAAGGTCTTAGCAGCATTGTGACGTATTTGTAGGCATATCATTGGAAGATTGACCATAAGAGACTACATTTTCCAAGTGTCCGCCTGGTGTCCTGCGTCGAATTCGGTGCGCAATTGCCAGCTGCTTCAACTTTACCATTTGATTCAGGGGAGAAAGCATGTGTCCAAGAACGATGTATCAATGAAGAGATATGTGAAAAACACCTTGATGATTGATTCTAAACAACGTTTGCCATGTTTTCAGTCGATATTATGGAGTTAATTTGGAAAAAAGTTTGCGTTTTGAGGACTGAATTGATGGATTTTTTTGGTAGCCAAATGTGATGTATAAGACGGAGCTATTTCTAATACACAAGGAATCTTTTTGGAAAAACTGAGCATCTGCTATCTAACTGAGAGTATCCTCATTGAAAACATCAGAAGTTCTTCAAAGGTAAATGATTTTATTTGAAGGCTTTTATGTTTTTGTTAATGTTGCGTGCTGGATGCTAACGCTAATGCTAACGCTAAATGCTAACGCGAAATGCTAACTCTAGCTAGCTACTTTTACACAAATTATTGTTTTCCTATGGTTGAGAAGCATATTTTGAAAATCTGAGATGACAGTGTTGTTTACAAAAGGCTAAGCTTGAGAGATGGCATATTTATTTCATTTCATTTGCGATTTTCATAAATAGTTAACGTTGTGTTATGCTAATGAGCTTGCTGATAGATTTACACAATCCTGGATACAGGGGTTTTTTCATAGCTAAACGTGACGCAGAAAACGGAGCGATTTGTCCTAAACAAATAATCTTTCAGGAAAAACTGAACATTTGCTATCTGAGAGTCTCCTCATTGAAAACATCTGAAGTTCTTCAAAGGTAAATGATTTTTTTGAATGCTTTTCTGTTTTTTTGTGTAAATGTTGCCAGCTGAATGCTAATGCTAAATGCTACGTTAGCCATCAATACTGTTACACAAATGCTTGTTTTGCAATGGTTGAGAAGCATATTTTGAAAATCTGAGATGACAGTGTTGTTAACAAAAGGCTAAGCTTGAGAGCTAGCATATTTATTTCATTTCATTTGCGATTTTCATGAATAGTTAACGTTGCGTTATGGTAATGAGCTTGAGTCTGTATTCACGAACCCGGATCCGGGATGGGGAGATCAGAAAGGTTAAAAATGACGAACACTTACCACGCTGCACATGGGTCCGATCGTTACACATCTTGCTCTCTCTCTCTCTATCTCTCTTACTCAGATTGACACAGACACACATACACGGAGTGCACAAAACATGAAGAATACCTTCCTAATATTGAATTGCAACCACCCCGGGATGCTGGCCTATGTTGACTCCAAAGCTTCCCACAGTTGTGCTGGATGTCCCTTGGGTGGTGGACCCTTCTTGATTACACACGAAACTGTTGGGTGTGAAAAACCCAGCAGCATTGCAGTTATTGACACAAAACGGTGCGTCTGGCAACTATCACCATACCCCGTTCAAAGGCACTTGAATCTTTTTTGTCTTGACCATTTACCCTCTGAATGGCACACATCCATGTCTCAATTATCTCAAGGCTTAAAAAAATAATTATTTAACCTGTCTCCTCCCCTTCATCTACACGGATTGAAGTGGATTTAATAAGTGACATCAATAAGGGATCATAGCTTTCACCTGGATTCACCAGGTCAGTTTATGTCATGGGAAAGAGGTGTTCATAATGTTTTGTACACTCAGTGTAGAGTCATACACACACATGCACACTCACACACCAATCAGATTTGTGAAAATGAAGGGAAGTGAGTGAGTGAATGGTGTTTGCAGAGAACAAGGCCAAACCAGACTCCCTATTGGCAGGAACAGAATTCTGTTTATCCACCTCCTCGTGTGTGTGTGTGTGTGTGTGTGTGTGTGTGTGTGTGCTCGCATGGGTGTATGTGTATGTGCAAGCATGTGTGTTCAAGCCTGCGTGCGTGTGTGTCTGCATGAGTGTTTGTGTGTGTCCCTGTCTTCTTCCCTGGTCATCCCCCCTATTGTCTCCTTCTCCGGACCACCATTCTTTGGCAGGAATGCCATCTTCAGCCATAGATACTTGTGGCTGGAGACAGAAGAGTAGATACCAAAATGGCAGTTAGTTTTAGGGGAATGACACCATTTTTAGCTAACAACGGATTACATTGAAGTTCCTTTGAACCAAATACCATATTGACCTAAGCCTGTAGTTTCCATGACACCTAACTGAGTCTCACATGGATTAACATGCTCCTGAGAAAGGACAGGTGGACATTGTTCCCTACCGTGTCTGTGTGTCTGTGTGTCCATGTCACCTTCGTTGGTAGACTGGAACTGACCTTCGTGGCCGTAGGAGGAAATCTTTAAATGTGTATGGCCTCTCCATCGTAGGGTCGTCCTTCTGCAACATTTGACATATAAATACATTTGATTTATTGATGTATAGCTTTTTTATATCAGCAGTTATCATAAAGTGCTTTACAGTAACCTGGCCGAGACTCCATAGAGCACGCAAAATTTGCTCTATTGTTGTCCATATGGTGAAGGAATTCAATGAAAACCTACAAAAACATAAAGAAAATTGCTACTCTGTCCATCACATAAACACATTGACATCAGACCTGGGTCAAACAAATGAATTGGCTTAGCTTGACTGGTACAATAAAATAAATTAAAGTCATAAAGGTGAAAAACCTGCCCACACTACACACTGTTTATTAAGCTAGCCTAAATCAAGTGCACCTCAAATATTTGAGAGTATTTGACACATGTATTTCACCTCACACACCCAGTTCTCATTGGCATACAGCAGCGGTGTAGCCATGGGTACCTACCTAAAACATTTCCCAAAAATTATGAAATATAAAATTGGTGTTTTATTTTATTACATTTTTAAAAGATGTGAGATTTGTTTTCTATGGGTCATTTTATTATAATGTAACAAAGAAATAGTCTGCGACAATCAAGCTGGCTTCCGACTACTGGTTAATTTAAATAAAAAAATCATACCGTGGTTTACCTCAACAACCTGGCAACGTCACATGACTAAACTTTGTAGCGCATAAGCTAGCAAGCTCTACCACGCTAGTTTACTCAAATTGACTCACCAGCTAAGGTAATTTAGTAGTTCTAGCAATGGCAAACCAAATGTTGATCGCTAGGTTTTTGAAAAAAATATATCTGGAGGAAAAGGAGTGTGGACCAGAAAATAATTTTGATCAAGCTACCGATAGCTTCAATAATGAGACGTTAACAGGTGGCGCCAGGATAGAAACAACCACAATTGCCATCAGAACTGCCAATGCCACGTTGAGTCAGGCATGCTTGCCTACCCCACCGTCTCCTCTCATCCTTGATGCTTCGGGTGGGGGTGAACCTGCAGTAGGTCCACCAACAGAGTTGTCTGCCGTTGATGAACCAGCCTTTCAATCAAAGCTAGCAAAGTTCCCTTCAAGTATGATAAATAGCAAATCACACTGCTTCTCTTCAAGGTGGTATGAACAGTATAGTAAAGCAAAAGATGCAATTTATGGTAAGTTTTGTAGGCAATAGGGCAAATGTCGAATTCAGATTTATAAGAGATGGATTTAAAAACTGGAAAATTACAAGAAATGCTGCAAACACGAGAATAGCAAATTACATGATAGTGCCCTTGCTAAATTTGAATCCTCCAATTCGAAGTCGTGGGACTGTGTTGAACCAAATTCATGGATTTTATAGAAAGAAACCATGCATATGTTAAAGTGGTCATAGATATTGTTCTAATGTGTGCAAAGCAGGATATTCCACTCAGAAGGCATAGAGAAACTGAAGAGGAAATCAACAAAGGTAACTTTTTAGAAATCTTCAATTTCATCTCAAAGTGTGACTCAGAAATGCAAAACAGGCTTCATGAGCTACCTCGCAATGCCATGCTTGTGAGCCCCGGAATTCAGAACGGGCTGCTGGAGTGTGCAGCATCATTGCTACTGTGGAGGATAAAAGATGAAGTTCATTCTGCACCTTCCACGTATTTTGCCATACTAGCAGATGAATATAAAGATCAATCTAAACAAGAACTTCTTGCTGTGTGCATCTGCTACATTCATGCTGGAATGATTAAAAGAAAGAGCTGTAGGGTTTTTGGAAACGGCTGATTTGCCTGCACAAGGAATTTCTCTGCAGCTGTTCATAGTCCATCTGTAAATAGCCCACCCAATCTACCTACCTCATCCCCATACTGTTGTTATTTTGTTTACTTTTCTGCTCTTCTGCACACCAGTGTCTCTACTTGCACATCATCATCTGCTCATTTATCACTCCAGTGTTAATCTGCTAAATTGTAATTATTCGCTCCTATGGCCTATTTACTGCCTACCTCCTCAGACCTTTTTCACACACTGTATATAGACTTTATTTTTTCTACTGTGTCATTGACTTGTTTATTGTGTTACTGGCTTGTGTATTGTTTATTCCATCTGATGTGATTGGCCTGACTGAAACATTTTAAAGACTTTATTTTTTCTACTGTGTCATTGACTTGTTTATTGTGTTACTGGCTTGTGTATTGTTTATTCCATCTGATGTGATTGGCCTGACTGAAACATTTAAATACTTTATTTTTTCTACTGTGTCATTGACTTGTTTATTGTGTTACTGGCTTGTGTATTGTTTATTCCATCTGATGTGATTGGCCTGACTGAAACATGGCTTAAACCTGATGAATTTACTGTGTTAAATGAGGCCTCACCTCCTGGCTACACTAGTGACCATATCCCCCGTGCATCCCGCAAAGGCGGAGGTATTGCTAACATTTACGATAGCAAATTTCAATTTACAAAAAAAAATGACGTTTTCGTCTTTTGAGCTTCTAGTCATGAAATCTCAATCACTTTTTATAGCTACTGTTTACAGGCCTCCTGGGCCATATACAGCGTTCCTCATTGAGTTCCCTGAATTCCTATCGGACCTTGTAGTCATAGCAGATAATATTCTAATCTTTGGTGACTTTAATATTCACATGGAAAAGTCCACAGACCCACTCCAAAAGGCTTTCGGAGCCGTCATCAAAGATTAGAAACCAACATGTCTCTGGACCTACTCACTGTCACAGTCATACTCTGGACCTAGTTTTGTCCCATGGAATAAATGTTGTGGATCTTAATGTTTTTCCTCATAATCCTGGACTATCGGACCACCATTTTATTATGTTTGCAATTGCAACAAATAATCTGCTCAGACCCCAACCAAGGAACATCAAAAGTTGTGCTATAAATTCACAGACAACACAAAGATTCCTTGATGTCCTTCCAGATTCCCTCTGTCTACCCAAGGACGTCAGAGGACAAAAATCAGTTAATCACCTAACTGAGGAACTCAATTTAACCTTGAGCAATACCCTAGATGCAGTTGCACCCCTAAAAACTAAAAACATTTCTCATAAGAAACTAGCTCCCTGGTACACAGAAAATACCCGAGCTCTGAAGCAAGCTTCCAGAAAATTGGAATGGAAATGGCGCCACACCAAAATGGAAGTCTTCCGACTAGCTTGGAAAGACAGTACCGTGCAGTACCGAAGAGCCCTTACTGCTGCTCGATCATCCTATTTTTATAACTTAATTGAGGAAAACAAGAACAATCCGAAATTCCTTTTTGATACTGTCGCAAATCTAACTAAAAAGCAGCATTCCCCAAGAGAGGATGGCTTTCACTTTAGCAGTGATAAATTCATGAACTTCTTTGAGGAAAAGATCATGATTATTAGAAAGCGAATTACGGACTCCTCTTTAAATCTGCATATTCCTTCAAAGCTCAGTTGTCCTGAGTCTGCACAACTCTGCCAGAACCTAGGATCAAGGGAGATGCTCAAGTGTTTTAGTACTATATCTCTTGACACAACAATGAAAATAATCATGGCCTCTAAACCTTCAAGCTGCATACTGGACCCTATTCCAACTAAACTACTGAAAGAGCTGCTTCCTGTGCTTGGCCCTCCTATGTTGAACATAATAAACGGATCTCTATCTACCGGATGTGTACCAAACACACTAAAAGTGGCAGTAATAAAGCCTCTCTTAAAAAAGCCAAACCTTGACCCAGAAAATATAAAAAAACTATCGGCCTATATCGAATCTTCCATTCCTCTCAACATTTTTAGAAAAGGCTGTTGCGCAGCAACTCACTGCCTTTCTGAAGACAAACAATGTATACGAAATGCTTCAGTCTGGTTTTAGATTACCTTTTAATGGCATCAGACCGAGGCTCTGCATCTGTCCTCGTGCTCCTAGACCTTAGTGCTGCTTTTGATACCATCGATCACCACATTCTTTTGGAGAGATTGGAAACCCAAATTGGTCTACACGGACAAGTTCTGGCCTGGTTTAGATCTTATCTGTCGGAAAGACATCAGTTTGTCTCTGTGAATGGTTTGTCCTCTGACAAATCAACTGTACATGTAGGTGTTCCTCAAGGTTCCGTTTTAGGACCACTATTGTTTTCACTATATATTTTACCTCTTGGGGATGTCATTCGAAAACATAATGTTAACTTTCACTGCTATACGGATGACACACATCTGTACATTTCAATGAAACATGGTGAAGCCCCAAAATTGCCCTCGCTAGAAGCATGTGTTTCAGACATAAGGAAGTGGATGGCTGCAAACTTTCTACTTTTAAACTCGGACAAAACAGAGATGCTTGTTCTAGGTCCCAAGAAACAAAGAGATCTTCTGTTGAATCTGACAATTAATCTTAATGGTTGTACAGTCGTCTCAAATAAATCTGTGAAGGACCTCGGCGTTACTCTGGAACCTGATCTCTCTTTTGAAGAACATATCAAGACCATTTCAAGGACAGCTTTTTTCCATCTACGTAACATTGCAAAAATCAGAAACTTTCTGTCCAAAAATGATGCAGAAAAATTAATCCATGCTTTTGTCACTTCTAGGTTAGACTACTGCAATGCTCTACTTTCCGGCTACCCGGATAAAGCACTAAATTAACTTCAGTTAGTGCTAAATACGTCTGCTAGAATCCTGACTAGAACCAAAAAATTTGATCATATTACTCCAATGCTAGCCTCCCTACACTGGCTTCCTGTCAAGGCAAGGGCTGATTTCAAGGTTTTACTGCTAACCTACAAAGCATTACATGGACCATGCTCCTACCTATCTCTCTGATTTGGTCCTGCCGTACATACCTACACGTACGCTACGGTCACAAGACGCAGGCCTCCTAATTCTCCCTAGAATTTCTAAGCAAACAGCTGGAGGCAGGGCTTTCTCCTGTAGAGCTCCATTTTTATGGAACGTCTGCCTACCCATGTCAGAGACACAAACTCGGTCTCAACCTTTAAGTCTTTACTGAAGACTCATCTCTTCAGTGGGTCATCTGATTGAGTGTAGTCTGGCCCAGGAGTGGGAAGGTGAACGGAAAGGCTCTGGAGCAACGAACCGCCCTTGCTGTCTCTGCCTGGCCGGTTCCCCTCTTTCCACTGGTATTCTCTGCCTCTAACTCTATTACAGGGGCTGAGTCACTGGCTTACTGGGGCTCTCTCATACCGTCCCTGGGAGGGGTGCGTCACCTGAGTGGGTTGAGTCACTGATGTGATCATCCTGCCTGGGTTGGCGCCCCCCCCCCCCTTGGGTTGTGCCGTGGCGGAGATCTTTGTGGGCTATACCCAGCCTTGTTGGTGGTTGAAGATATCCCTCTAGTGGTGTGGGGGCTGTGCTTTGGCAAAGTGGGTGGCGTTATATCCTTCCTGTTTGGCCCGGTCCGGGGGTGTCCTCGGATGGGGCCACAGTGTCTCCTGACCCCTCCTGTCTCAGCCTCCAGTATTTATGCTGCAGTAGTTTATGTGTCGGGGGGCTAGGGTCAGTTTGTTATGTCTGGAGTACTTCTCCTGTCCTATTCGGTGTCCTGTGTGAATTTAAGTGTGCATTCTCTCTAATTCTCCCTTTCTTTCTCTCTCTCGGAGGACCTGAGCCCTAGGACCATGCCTCAGGACTACCTGACATGATGACTCCTTGCTGTCCCCAGTCCACCTGGCCTTGCTGCTGCTCCAGTTTCAACTGTTCTGCCTTATTATTATTGGACCATGCTGGTCATTTATGAACATTTGAACATCTTGGCCATGTTCTGTTATAATCTCCACCCGGCACAGCCAGAAGAGGACTGGCCGCCCCACATAGCCTGGTTCCTCTCTAGGTTTCTTCCTAGGTTTTGGCCTTTCTAGGGAGTTTTTCCTAGCCACCGTGCTTCTACACCTGCATTGCTTGCTGTTTGGGGTTTTAGGCTGGGTTTCTGTGCAGCACTTTGAGATATCAGCTGATGTACGAAGGGCTATAGAAATAAATTTGATTTGATTTGATCTGTAACTCTGTGTTGTCTGTGTCACACTGCTTTGCTTTATCTTGGCCAGGTCGGAGTTGCAAATGAGAACTTGTTCTCAACTAGCCTACCTGGTTAAATAAAGGTGAAATAAAAAAATAAAAAATAAAAAATCATGTGGGAACTCCTTCAAGACTGTTTTAAAAGCATTCCAGGTGAAGCTGGTTGAGAGAATGCCAAGAGTGTGCAAAGCTTCATCAATGCAAATGACAGCTACTTTGGGTGGCTACTTTGAAGAATCTAAAATAGCTAATATATTTTGATTTGTTTAACACTTTTTTGGTTACTGCATGATTCCATATGTGTTATTTCATAGTTGTGATGTCTTCACTATTATTCTACATTGTAGAAAATATTAAAAATAAAGAAGAAACCTTGAATAAGTCAGTGTGTCTAAATGTTTGACTGGTACTGTATGTAATCGTATACAAATGTAAGCAAAGTGTCACGACTTCCGCCGAAGTTGGCTCCCTGCCTGTTCGGGCGGAGCTCGGCGGTCGTCGTCACCGTCCTACTAGCCACACCCGATCCCTTTTTCGTTTGTCTGTTGGTTCTGTCTTATTAGTTTCACCTGTGTGTATTTTAGTTTAATTAGCTTCCTTATATATAGTAGGTTGTCCCGCCCTTGTTTTTGTGCGGGATTGTTTTTGTTACTCTGTTGTATGGTGGTTTGTCGTGTATGTATTCTCCGGACTATTTTGGTCCTGTGTTTTGGGCTGGTTAATTGTATGCGCCCTGTGTGTTGGCGTGACCGTTTTGTGCGCCGGAGAATAAACTGACACTCAACTGAACCCTGCTCTCTGCGCCTGATTCCACCCACCACTCCTAGTATCTCGTGACACAAAGTTTGAAATTATTATATTTTAGTCAATGTTCTTTTTTATTTAACTTGTATTTATTCAAGGGAAACCATTGAGACCAGGGACTCATTTACAATGGTACCCTGAGGTACTGACCAAACTTTTTTTTAAATAAACTACAGTTACAGAATTAACACTACATCTTCAAACACCATAAATCCAAGCAGTTGCAATTCTCATTAAATGTATTCAACAATTAAAGTACTAAACTTGTCCATCCGCTCAAGATACAATTTGGCCTGAGATGGATAATCTGACATATGAATAACAAAATTGAAGATTAAAATTATAATCAACCAAAGCTTGAAACCATATTGTGAGAGTTCAGTGACCAGCCGGAGGTAGACGGCACAACAACACCCTCCTCAGGGGATAGGTACTCACTGCAAAGCCAATTAGTACACAGCTGGGGCCACTAATTGCTTTGTGTCTTCCTCTATATAGGTGTGCCAGGAGAGGAGCTAGCGAAAGATTGGGAGTAGAGATGGGGACCTGTGAGGATGTCGGGTTTTCCTACCTCAGAGAAAGCGTCTGTGACTGGGCACCTTGTCGCTTAATCAAGGCAAGCTTTAGGTAGAGAGAAACGTTCCTCCTGTTACTTAAGTGTAGATGATAGTCTAAGACAGGAGTAGCTGTTTGTTGTTTTGCTTTCCCTTTTTGGCCAACAACGGCTTAGATTATGCTTATTTGTTTTGCTACGCTGGTGTTTCAGCATTGGCCGTTCCCTGTACTGGAGTTATTTTGTTGGGTGAAGGAATACCCGTTTAGTAAACGGAACCACAGCCACAGTAAAAGGAACCACAGCCACTGCCTCTGATCTGTTCATTTTATGCCTCCCGCCTGTGTTAGGGCGCTTCGGGCAAGCTGATCCATTCACAATATGTGAGCCCTGGGTTGGATTGAAACAACAGCTGATGATGACTTCACAAATGCTATACAGGCCTAAATAGTATCATTGATGATATATAATTTATAAAGTATGGTTACATTCCAAGATCAGCACCTCCCCCCACAGCAACAATATCTGGCAGCAATATCTATATTCTTCTGCAAAACAATCTGTCTTTTTGCAATCAAATCCCTTTAACTGCAACACTTCAATGAATATTTAATCCGCTTCTTACTTACATGATCAAATAAACTAGAGAATTGTTTCCTGAAATAAAAACAAATGCAATACTGAGACTCATATTCAAACTTATACACACACAGGTACGGACACACTTATATGTATATAGTGTAGGATACAGTATCTATTGCATCTTAGCCGCTCTCACTGCTCATCCATTGTCTCTTAACCAAGGCAGGCTTTAGGTAGAGATAAGCGTTCCTCATTTAATATTTATATATACAGTGCCTTGCGAAAGTATTCGGCCCCCTTGAACTTTGCGACCTTTTGCCACATTTCAGGCTTCAAACATAAAGATATAAAAATGTATTTTTTTGTGAAGAATCAACAACAAGTGGGACACAATCATGAAGTGGAACGACATTTATTGGATATTTCTAACTTTAACGAATCAAAAACTGAAAAATTGGGCGTGCAAAATTATTCAGCCCCCTTAAGTTAATACTTTGTAGCGCCACCTTTTGCTGCGATTACAGCTGTAAGTCGCTTGGGGTATGTCTATCAGTTTTGCACATCGAGAGACTGAATTTTTTTCCCATTCCTCCTTGCAAAACAGCTCGAGCTCAGTGAGGTTGGATGGAGAGCATTTGTGAACAGCAGTTTTCAGTTCTTTCCACAGATTCTCGATTGGATTCAGGTCTGGACTTTGACTTGGCCATTCTAACACCTGGATATGTTTATTTTTGAACCATTCCATTGTAGATTTTGCTTTATGTTTTGGATCATTGTCTTGTTGGAAGACAAATCTCCGTCCCAGTCTCAGGTCTTTTGCAGACTCCATCAGGTTTTCTTCCAGAATGGTCCTGTATTTGGCTCCATCCATCTTCCCATCCATTTTAACCATCTTCCCTGTCCCTGCTGAAGAAAAGCAGGCCCAAACCATGATGCTGCCACCACCATGTTTGACAGTGGGGATGGTGTTCAGGGTGATGAGCTGTGTTGCTTTTACGCCAAACATAACGTTTTACATTGTTGGTTTCATCTGACCAGAGCACCTTCTTCCACATGTTTGGTGTGTCTCCCAGGTGGCTTGTGGCAAACTTTAAACAACACTTTTTATGGATATCTTTAAGAAATGGCTTTCTTCTTGCCACTCTTCCATAAAGGCCAGATTTGTGCAATAAACGACTGATTGTTGTCCTATGGACAGAGTCTCCCACCTCAGCTGTAGATCTCTGCAGTTCATCCAGAGTGATCATGGGCCTCTTGGCTGCATCTCTGATCAGTCTTCTCCTTGTATGAGCTGAAAGTTTAGAGGGACGGCCAGGTCTTGGTAGATTTGCAGTGGTCTGATACTCCTTCCATTTCAATATTATCGCTTGCACAGTGCTCCTTGGGATGTTTAAAGCTTGGGAAATCTTTTTGTATCCAAATCCGGCTTTAAACTTCTTCACAACAGTATCTCGGACCTGCCTGGTGTGTTCCTTGTTCTTCATGATGCTCTCTGCGCTTTTAACGGACCTCTGAGACTATCACAGTGCAGGTGCATTTATACGGAAACTTGATTACATACAGGTGGATTGTATTTATCATCATTAGTCATTTAGGTCAACATTGGATCATTCAGAGATCCTCACTGAACTTCTGGAGAGAGTTTGCTGCACTGAAAGTAAAGGGGCTGAATAATTTTGCACGCCCAATTTTTCAGTTTTTGATTTGTTAAAAAAGTTTGAAATATCCAATAAATGTCGTTCCACTTCATGATTGTGTCCCACTTGTTGTTGATTCTTCACAAAAAAATACAGTTTTATATCTTTATGTTTGAAGCCTGAAATGTGGCAAAAGGTCGCAAAGTTCAAGGGGGCCGAATACTTTCGCAAGGCACTGTACTTATCCCATTCCTTTACTAGATTGTGTGTATTAAGTTTTGTTGTGGAATTAGTTAGATATTCGGTTTAGTTGTGGAATTGTTAGATATTACCCGTTAGATACTGCTGCACTGTCAGATCTAGAAGCATAAGCATTTCACTACACTCATAATAACATCTGATAATCATGTGTATGTGGATTTGGATTCAGTCTTCCTGTCCCTTTGAGTTGAAGAAGGACAGTTTGTCCAGGTAAGTGAGAGCCTTGCAAGCCACCAGGCCATAGTAGGTCTCTAGAAGGGAACATCCTCCATCCTCCTGGCCCAGATCTGCCCACACTGTCCCAAGCTCCTCACTCCCCATCCCTGGGGTGTTGAACAGGTAGCGATAACAGCAGTCATTATAATGAATGTGTTTCTCCCCGGAGAAGCGTGCACTGTGGGTGGGTACCACCCCGGCCTTCCAGGCACACAGGCCCACAAACACATCAGCGGGAAGGGCGGCACGGACCCCAGCTGACGCCACATACACCTTCCTGACCACATCCTGAGAGAGGACAGAGGCAGTTCTGGCACAGTAGTCTGGGAGATACCTGTTAGGGCACAGTAAAATGTACACTGTCAGTATTCCTTGGGTCCTACCTGGGTGCATATTAAGGAGCAAACAGGAGATACATGGGAGTTATTCAGCCTTTTGAAGGACAATGGAAGCTGATTATTATTTATTTCTAAACTAAAACTAAACGTTTTAAATTCAGTACAATTAACACATTGTTTCTTAATAATATAAAGTATTGTCCTACTGTTTCCATGTGTAGTTTCCTACTGTTTCCATAAGCATGTTCCTACGGTTTACAATGCCCTCCAAGATTGGATGAATAACTCTCCTATGTATATCCAGGTAAAGTACCTGTCTGGATAGAGGGCTGGAGATAAGTAGCTGGGACTGGAGGGGTCTCGGTCGGGGGTGTCTTTGTGCATCACCCTCCCCAAGTAGAGGTCCTCAGGGTGCCTTCTTAGCCCCAGTAGGTAACCCCCTAATGCAGGGAGGTTGACAAACACAGAGTCCTCTGTGATCAGGACGAACCTGGCTACTGGGCAGAAAGCCACCACCCACCGTAACGCCAACACCTCCCTCTCGGCCTGACCATGAGGGGAGTCATTCACGTATCCTTGGACCATGTCGCCATGGCGACCGGACTCCGTCATAACAGTCTCCTGGGTGGCGGTGGAGGGAGACAATCCCAGGAAGAAGAGTGTTCTCACGGCGAAACTCTGGACCCTTGTTTGGTTGGCCCAAGTGGCCCTTACCGCGTTCCTCTGGGTGTGATTGCTTGGGGAACTGAAGACGATGGTGAGGAGGAAGAGGTCACTGTTCAGGCAGGCATTTGGATTTGTAATGGGGTAATACTGGGACTCATTTCCCCTGGTCCCACTCAGGTCTAGTTTACGGGCCCTCTCCCTCACGTCCAGGACTGTTCCATCTGTGTATACCCCTGGGGTTGGCTGGAGAATGTACTCCTCTACAAAGTCAGCCCCAAACAACAGGGCATGGAACAGAAGCACATTGAAGAGCAGGAAACACCACTGGTGGGTACGCAACCTGCACAGAGAGAACTGCAGAGAGAGAGAGATTCAAACTTACTGATGTAACACATCAACACACAAAACAACCCTGATCACAATGCTCAGCTGTTCCTAATCTTCATTTAGAAAATCCACAGACATGTTTGGGAGTTTCCAGTTAGAAATAAAAAAGGTCAGTTTCATGCTAATGTCTTTGAGGGAACTAAATATGCTTACCTGCATGGTGTCTGCTCATAAGGAACTGCTCCTCTGAAACAGTAAAGCCCTGAGTAACTTGGTCACTGAATAGACTAGTATGAATCTAGTTTGTAGAGGTCTTTCCACCACCTGGTAACTCTACCACCGGGTAACAGTAACACTACACTCTTCCACAGGGTCAGATGGCTGGCTATTCACAAGGAAAGTATCCTCCATCATACATATAGTAATGGCCTGCAGAGAGACTGGATTAATGCACTGTATGAGAAACAACAACCCAGGTAAACAAACCAAGTAAACCAATTGTTTACTGTACTTTAACCCTTTACACTTGTGGTAATTGGCCTATATGGATAGGGCTAAATTGAAATGTTTCTTACAGAAGAAATATGAAAAGCATATGCATAGCCATGGTGGTAATTGAAAGGGAACAGTTTGGAGATTTTGGGGTGAGCTCACCTGACACAAGACTGAATCCAACATTACACTGTTGATTTTATGTGCATTTTACATTTACTGTACTTTTTGCCACATTTGCCACAAGATTTTAAAATACTCTGGATACATTCAGTAACATGATAAGAATATTCCTTGAAAATGTAGTCTGGATACATTCAGTAACATGATAAGTATATTCTTGAAAATGTGGGGTAGGTGCAACATAAGACAGGGTTTGAAGAGAGGACTGACTGGTGTTTCCTAGAGGCTACACACCTCTCCAAAGTGTGCACACACTTTTATGACTCAAAGAAGTCTTCAAATACAAGTTGCTTTTTGAGCTGTCTTAGCTGTGTCATTGAGGAACTCGCACAAGCACACTTGTAGTTGTTTTGTTTAGAACACGAACCTGTATCTCCGCAATCACACAATTACTGTTATTCTTTACACAATCTCAAAACGGTCCATTATAAATCGCAATCTGGGTCAAGTGGGCATCATTTGAAAGCTTGTTCTATTGCCAACATGACCAGCTAAGTTATAAAATATGATATTACAAGGTTAGGCTTTCACAATGCTAATTTTCTTCACAATAGACAAACAGGCTCATTCTGTTCAGAATAACACTGGGTATGATACCAAGTCATCTTGTAGCTGTACATAAAACATAGGTATAATAAATGTTGAAAATGTATATGACATAATATGGAAATGTGAAGTGCACTTTTGGTCTCAAGGGTGTTTGGCTTGCTTATATGACATCAAAGAGGTATTTATTATAATCCTCAACGTCTCATCTTTCAAAATACATAGAGTCCTCTTAATTTACAGCATTTCCCTCACTCAGACAACAACCTTTTTGCAAAAGTTGCCCAATTAGCAGGAGGGTTGGGACTAAATTCTTGTCACGCAAGGTGCTCAAGTTCAGAACAGCTATTAGTCAAAACCCCATTACAGTACTGTGAATCGCTGCGCCAGAGCTCTGACATCATGTATACTGTAGCATGTTACTGTAGAGCTACTGTATTCCAATTTAGCCATTTATCAGTGCCCAAATCTGCCATTTTAAATGGTATACGGGTATGAGTGTAAAGGGTCCCATTTAGGCCAGGTTTCAATCAGATCAGTGTTAACTCGCAATAACCGTCAAACCCATAGCATATCATTGCTTTTGATAAGGAGATGTCAGATGTGTAACTGCGTTGTCGCTGTCAAATCGGTGAGCAGATAATCTTGCCCACATGAAGAAATACTACAGTTTACTATAGTATACTGTAGAATACTATACTACACACTGTAGTATCCCTCTGTCATGCCCTGGCCTTAGTATTCTGTATTTTCTTTATTATTTTGGTTAGGCCAGGGTGTGACATGGGTGATTATGTGTTTGTCTTGTCTAGGGGTTTTGTAGATTGATGGGGTTGTGTTCAGTGTAGTATTCTAGGTAAGTCTATGGTTGCCTAGAGTGGTTCTCAATCAGAGGCAGGTGTTTATCGTTGTCTCTGATTGGGAACCATATTTAGGCAGCCATATTCTTTGGGTGTTTCATGTCTCTGTGTTTTGCACCAGTTAGGACTGTTTCGGTTTTTCCACGTTTTCTTATGTATGTATATTGTTCACGTTATCATCTTTATTAAAGATGTTCAACCATAACCACGCTGCATTTTGGTCCTCTCCTTCACAGGAAGAAAACCGTTACACCCTTGATCACATGTAGAACTTAATATAGAATGTTCTAGTATACTGTAGAATGCTTCAGTTAACTGCAAAAACACTACTCTTTCTTTTTTTTTTTTTTACTACAGTATACAATTTACATATACCCTGCCCATTCCCCTCCCCATATTGCATTTTGTGCCACACAAGTGAAAAACCTACATGTCAAGTATAGACCATATTGTGTGTAAGTTATAGAACTAAGCAGAAGTTCTGAACTCTCTCTTTTTTTGACCCCAGTCCTACCCATGTACAGGTTATAGAAAATTTGCTATTTTAGTATTTCTCCAGTATGTTTCCTGAAGGAAAGTCTCCACTTCTATGTCAAAGATAAAACTAAACCACTACTGTAAATACTACAGTAATGAACGCAGAAATACTACATTAATTACTATATATAATAGTTATTTTACTACAGTATAACATAAATAGTTAACTCTAAATGCTGTAGTCTGTGGACTTTAGTCCCCAAATACACTACAGTAAAGTCTACAAAAGCACTACAGTATTTATATGATAGTACACTCATATTTTTTCATGTGGGTGTGGTCATTGTTATCCCACTCACAAGTTCAGAAATATAAGGTGTAGGATACAGGTTATTCATACATACGACACAACATATAACAAAAATCAGAGAACTTAAAAAGAACAGGTTTCATAGCGGTGAATAGCTAAGGCATTTTACTTGAAAACCATCCTCAAATGGCACCCTCCCCACCGAATCCACTGCCGGTACAACGCCAGAATTCAACCAGCAACCCAGTCCCAAACCAAAAATCCATAAGCCCCACGATGCATCAGCATTCTGCGACATCTTGAGACCACTGGCTCCCTGTTGACAACACCACATCCTGAAAACCAGTTCGCCGACACGCACAACCCTCCAGGATGCCCCAACTGCAGACCAAAGACATTCTCAGAGCAAAATGCTCCTTAATCAAAACACTGAGACCATAAAAAATGCAAATTACCTGAAAAGTTTCTCGGCTCATTCTAAAAGTCAAAGTCGTTGTACCGAGGCATGACTTCCTCCACAGAACCCTTGAGTCTTCCAATCGGCTGTTCACTTTTTCTTGTCAATACACACACTAAAATCAGTACCAGGTTCTAAAAAGTCATAGATTATTACATTTTAGGTGGTCTATCGATCGTTTTACCAGAAAGAGTAGCTAAAACTAATGGAAGGGAATGGAATGTTCGTGTTGAAAAAAATTCAACAAACTCTGTTGAAAACAAACGGGGAGCGTTCGTAAATGGAAGTCTAGATGAACACACCTCTGGAACAATACAGAGAAGATTTCTAATGTCCACTAGCTGACCACAACCACACAACTGCTGAACCACACAACTACTGACCGGGTTACCAAATGTAATCCATTAGTTACTAGTTACCAAAATTGCAATTAGTAACGTAATCTGGTTACATTGTTACTTTTAGATTACTTTCCCCTTAAGAGGCATTAGAAGAAGACAAAAATGTATGTTACCAATTGAACAACACCTATTGCAGGATAAATAAATGTTAAAGTTTACATAGCTGGCCATATATGGATGTAAAATTTTGCTTTATGGGTTGGTTATATAGGCTTCTTCTAACCCATCACTTTCTACTACATATAATAAATAATATGATTATATATTTACACTAAAAGTCTATCAGAATTCCAGTCATTTCAAATAATGTTATGCCCCTTGATCTTCAAGAATAGGACTTGGAAATATGGAAGTGTAGATTAGCCAAATTGTTTTACCTGAGCATAACCACAAAACAAATTACTTATAAGCCAGCCCTACTCTGTTGTTTATGATTTTGTTGTCATATGGAGGACTGATTTGGCTCATTGATTCAAGTTGAAAAATAAATGCTGCGCTCTTGCATGCTTTGAGCACTACTGAAAAGTGCTACTTTCATGTGAAAAATGAATGCCATATGCTTAATTTGCTATAGATCTATTGTTTACCTTTTTGTTGATGACACTTTGATATCTTGATAATATGCAGCTGTTTAAAGGGAAAATCCTTTAATGAAACAATAACAAAATCTTTGCCCAGCCTCTGAAATGAAACCACTCAGATTATTAGACAGAGCTATGGATAAAAGGACTGACCTTCCATTATATCAGAATTATTGTTTTAACCATGTTATGAGGCTATACCGTGTTTGTTTACATTTACAATGTTTACAAACATTGGAGAAAAACACGCTTATATTTTGGAGGCATCATGAGCCATTTCTAAGTCATATTCTTCAAGAATTGATACATACAGTACCAGTCAAACATTTGGACACACCTAAACATTCCAAGGTTTTTCTTTATTTTTACTATTTTCTATATTGCATAATAATAGCAAGACATCAAAACTATGAAAGTTCTGACGGACGAGTGTGTCTTGGTGGTGGCAAGGACACACCCAAGAAACACCCACATCAAACCACACCCCCAAGCCAACTCACATTTGGCTTCTGTCATGGCCGCCAGAATTTATATTTCTTTTTTCCCCCATTTTATTTATAAACACAAACAAAAAAAACAACACAACACAACCACCACACCAGATACACACCACCAGCATTTATTGATGAGCAAGCCAAAATACTAGCCCAAAGCAGCGGGTGCAGTTCCTGTTTGGATGTTAAATGACAAGACACAAATACAGTCCAAACACTTAAAAGACACACCCTATCCCCTCAGCCCTCAAATTAAGTGGACACTTCTGACGACGTTTCATGACGTTTGACGAGTATACACTTGCAGGGCAAGGGCAAGGGATGACCCTTAACGTCCTTGTGTAATTGTAATGTGATATTGTACCCCCTAGCTCGATTGTCCATTGTTTGTAATCTATGTATGCTTGTGTTCCCTATGTGCTTTATGTATTGATTTGTTGTTAACAAAAACAAAAAAAAGGGATGTGAGGAAGGAATGATTTTTAAAGGAACCACGATTGGCTGGAAATTCATCACTCGTTAATCCCGCGATGATTGTTTTCAGCCACGGGTGGATTGTGGGTGCTTTATATGCGCCTCATTCAATTATCAGTGCATGTCTACTTATATTAAATATATAATTATTAATATATACATACACCTACTGTATGATAGCTAGTGAATTAATTAGCTAACTAATGTTAGCCTGCCTAGCTGGGACTTCTGAAGGAAAATGTTTTATTTCTACAATTTCCAAAACAAAAACTGTACATCACTAAGAAAAGTCCACGAAAACTTAAAGACAACATCAATGGAGTAGTCAACATACAAGTGTAAGTAAAAACAAATGCAAATAAGTTATACATTTTTCTACTACGTAAAAAGTAAATATCGTAGCGAATTGAATTATGGGGGAGTTTCAGGCCCTTGAGTGAACATAATTGTACACTCGCAAAGCTGACTATAAATGATGGCTGAAGGGTTTACGTTGCAAACTTCCCTTGCTTGGCTAATCATTTGGACCACCCGCCAAAATGGTGACGGGGAATTCCCCCAAGGGCATAAGTGGACGAGGGTGTGTCATTTAAGTGTTTGGACCCAAGCAGAGAGTCATTGATGCTTGTTCAGCAAATTGCAATGCATCCGGGTATATCAAGCATGCAAAAACACTGATGCAGCAATTAACATTTCCCAACAGATGGCAGCAACGTCCCATCTTACACCCATAACATCTTGACAGGAGCTGTCAATTCACTAACAAAACAAACCTAATAATAATATCGAACATGAACAGTTTCGTTTTTTTTCAGGTATAAAAGAAACAACACATTTTGATAGTCTCCTCACTTTTCCCATTTAAAAAAAAAAAAGTTATTTCAGAAAATATTGTTACGTTACAGCCTTATTCTAAAATTGAATAAAAAAAATCATCCTTCACAATATACACACAATACCCCATAATGACAAAGCAAAAACTGGTTTTTGGACATTTTTGTAAATATATTATATAAAACAATTTTTTTTAAACAGATTTCTTATTTACTTAAGTATTCAGACCCTTTGCTCTGAGACAAAATTGAGCTCGGGTGCATCCTGTTTCCATTGATCATCCTTGAGATGTTTGTAGAACTTGGTTGGAGTCCACCTGTGGTAAATTCAATTGATTGGACATGATTTTTATACTGAGGAGTGGTTTCCGTCTGGCCACACTACCATCGAAGCCTGATTGCTGCAGAGATGGTTGTCCTACTGGAAGGTTCTCTCTCCCATCTCCAGAGGAACTCTGGAGCTCTGTCAGAGCGACCATCGGGTTCTTGGTCACCTCCCTGACCAAGGCCCTTCTCACCCCAATTGCTCAGTTTGGCCGGGCGGCCAGCTCTAGGAAGTCTTGGTGGTTCCAAACTTCTTCCATTTAAAATTGGAGGCCACTGCGTTCTTGGGGAACTTAAATGCTGCAGACATTTTTTGGGACCCTTCCCCAGATCTGTGCCTCAACACAATCTTGTTTCTGAGCTTTAGACAATTCCTTCGACCTCATGGCTTGGTTTTTGCTCGGTCAACTGTGGGACCTTATATAGACAGGTGTGCCCCTTTCTAAATCATGTCCAATCATTCGAATTTACCACAGGTGGACTCCAATCAATACCTCACGAACAAAAATATGTATGCAACAATTTTACGGCATTACAGTTCATATAAGGAAATAAGTCAATTGAAAAAAATACTTGGCCCTAATGTATGGATTTCACAACAGGGGAGCCAGGCCCAGCCAATAAGAATGAGTTTTTCCCCACAAAAGGGCTTTACTACATACAGAAATACTCCCGTTTCATCAGCTGTCCAGGTGGCTGGTCTCAGACAATCCCGCAGCTGAAGAAGCCAGACGTGGACATCCTGGGTTGCCGTGGTTACGTGTGGTCTGCAGTTGAGGCTGGTTGGACGTACTGCCAAATTCTCTAAAACGATGTTGGAGGCAGTTTAGAGGATAAATTAAATAACTAATTCTCTGGTGGGCATTCCTGCATTCAGCGTGCCAATTACACACTCCCTCAAAACTTGAGAAATCTGTGGCAACAAAACTGCACAATTTAGAGTGGCCTTTTATTGTCCCCAGCACAAGGTTCACCTGTATAATGACCATGCTGTTTAAACAGCTTCTTGATATGCCACACCTGTCAGATGGAAAGATTATTGGCAAGGAGAAATGCTCACTAACAGGGATGGAAACAAATGCGTTCACCAAATTGAGAAATTGTGAGTATGGAATATTTCTGGGATCTTTTATTTCAGCTCATGAAGCAAACACTTTACATGTTGCATTTATATTTCTGTTCAGTATAGTTGTGCTGTGCATTTGTAGAGAGAAAATGATAAGTAGCGTATAGTTACTTTTTCTCCAATGCAATTTCCAACAGCTATTTAAAAGGGGTATCATTGCAGCTTTTGACATTATCGATCATAGTCTGCCATTGAAAAAAAATGTGTTATAGCTTTATTGTGGATAAAATAATTACTTGTAACAGAACACAGAGGGGGTTATTGAATGGAAGCCTCTCCAACATAATCCAGGTAGAATCAGAAATTCCCCAGAGCAGCTGTCTAGGCCCCCTTTTTTAAAATATATATATATAGCTGATGTGTATAGTGTTGATTCATCCACATACATTTTCTCAAAGCCAGTTATATATATATATGAGCTGCAGATAGTTTCAGAATCCATGGCAAGGAATAAGTTAGTCCTACATATTGGAAAAACATTCACTAAACCTCAACCAAATATTGTAAGACTGTGGAAATTGAGTAATATGAGGTGACTAAACTGCTTGGAGTAACGCTGGACTGTAAACTTATGGTCAAAACATGTCGAATCAATAGTAGCTAAGATAGGGAGAAGTCTGGTCTGTCCATGGCAGCAGCTAATGGGGATCTCTAAGAAATACAAATACACGTCACAGGCAGATTTTGAAAATTCTTCCGCGTTAGGATACACCTGAGCATCCTCCGCTGGAGGCGGCAATCGAGGAGAGGAAATGCCTCCGTTCACCTATTAATTCACACATACATATGGTGACCACATCGGTTTCTGGGATACAGAAGAGGAGCTGAGAAAAGGCCTGTAGGTACACTGAGTATACAAAACATTAGGAACACCTGCTCTTTCAACAACAGACTGACCAGGTGAAAGCTATGAACCCTTATTGTTAAATGCACTTCAAATCAGTGTAGATGAAAGAGTACACAGGCGGTTAAAGGATTTAAGTCTGGAGCCAGAGACATGGATTGTGTTTCTGTGCCATTCAGAGAGTAAATGGGCAAGGAAAAATATGTGCCTTTGAATGGTGTATGGTAGTAGGTGTCAGGCACACCAGTTTGAGTGTCAAGAACTGCAATGCTGCTGGGTTTTTCACACTCAAGTTTCCCGTGCGTATCAAGAATGGCCCACCACCCAAAGGAGATCCAACCAACTTGACGACTCTGGAAAGCACTGGAGTCAACATCCCTGTGGAACACTTGACACTTTGTGGAGTCCATGCCAACGAATTGAGTTTGGTCTGAGTCCAAAAGGTGTTCCTAATGTTTTGGAAAGTCTGTCTTATGCAAGTGTGTGATAAAAATCATAAAACTATTGGATTGTCATTTTCAATATGCTTCCTCTTTAATAAGGGCAAATATTCCACTTAGAAAAAGTAACAGTAAATGCATCTCAGGCGATCTAATAAAATAACAAGAATTGAGTCTCGTTGGTCCTGGTCTGGTAGCAGTCTCAAGTTAAACCTACTATCCATACAGCTCACTACTTTTGAGTAGGGCCTAAGGTAGTGTACTATATTGGGAATAGCGTGTAATTTGAAATTTCCCCATTTCTCTCAGTCTGCTCCCTCAGTGGTCACTGTTGCTACAGCGGTCACATAGTACGCTCCCTCTCGGAGGTAGGACCGCAGGCGTAAGTAGTGCTGGCTACCCAAGATGTCCGCTGCTGTGGAAGAGCTCACCAGCGCACCCACAAGCTCAAACTTAGCATCCTTCGCTTCCTTGGTCGGGCCAGTCGAACGGTCGACAATGAACTCCATGAACCCTGGCGTGCCAATCATTAACCTTTGACCCCATGGCTGGGGAGCAATGGCCTGCAACACAACAAAGACACCATAGACAAAATTACTGAGTTTTAGCCAGTGAGGCAATAATTGATGAACAAATAATTCCTATGTTTTCATGAAATCACCTCCGACTCAATGACACTTGGTCTTTTACAACAGTGGGCCAAAATCACAAAGGGTTCTTACATGAATTCTTACATCAGATTCTATACAAAAAATATGTAGTATGGTGCTGAAACATATCCGCAGTTACTTTGTTTCGTTTTTAAGGGAAAAAAAAGTTCAGTAATGTGTACACTAATTCCTGACCATCCACTCACAGTGAATATGCGTAGAGCACTACAGTGGAGCTCAGGGAAGGGCTGGGTGCTGATGTTCCGGATCATCTCCATAGGCTGGTTAGACAGCAGATGGAACCAGGACTCTGTTAGAACCAGCAGGTCCTCTGTCTGCTGTTCAGCCTGGTACGCACACAGACACAGCATTCTTTACACAAGGTCCATTATGTAATTTTATGTATGACCTGACTCATTTCAGATACAAATGCAACTTGTAGATCTGTCATTCTCATTGAAAACAAGTCATAAACACTAATGTTCAAAAGTTTGGGGTCACTTAGAAATGTTTAAAGAAAAGCACATTCTGTCCATTAAAATAACATCAAATTGATCAGAAATACAGTGTAGACATGGTTAATGTTGTAAATGACTATTGTAGCTGGTAACAGCTAATTTAATGGAATATCTACATAGGCATACAGATGGTCATTATCAGCAACCATCACTCCTGTGTTCCAATGCACGTGGTGTTAGCTAATCCAAGTTTATAATTTTAAAAGTCATTGATCATTAGAAAACCCTTTTGCAATTATGTTAGCACAGCTGAAAACGTGTGCTCATTAAAGAAGCAATAAAACTGGCCTTCTTTAGACTAGTTGAGCATCTGGAGCATCAGCATTTGTGGGTTCGATTACAGGCTCAAAATGGCCAGAAACAGACCTTTATTCTGAAACTCATCCGTCTATTCTTGTTATGAGAAATGAAGGCTATCCCATGCAAGAAACTGAAGAGCTTCTACAATGCTGTGTACTACTCCCTTCACAAAACAGCGCAAACTGGCTCTAACCAGAATAGAAAGAGGAGTGGGAGGCCCCGGTGCACAACTAAGCAAGAGGAAAAGTACATTAGTGTCTAGTTTGAGAAAACGACACCTCACATGTCCTCAACTGGCAGCTTCATTAAATAGTACCGGCAAAACACCAATCTCAATGTTAGCAGTGAAGAGGTGACTCCGGGATGCTGGCCTTCTAGGCCGAGTTCCTCTGTCCAGTGTCTGTGTTCTTTTGCTTATCTGGCCAGTCTGAGATATGGCTTTTTCTTTGCAACTCTGCCTAGAAGGCCAGCATCCCGGAGTCACCTCTTATTTTGCAGGTACTATAGATTTGTTTAATATTTTATGGTTATTACATAGTTTTGATGTCTTCACTAGTATTCTACAATGTAGAAAATTGTAAAAAAAAAAAAAAAAAATTTTTATAAAAATGGAACGTGTCCCCCATTTTTTTTCTGGTAACACACACACACCACTGAGATACAGACAGACCTGCAGAGTGATTAGGAGTGAGATGGCCTCCAGACAGCGCACTCGCAGCTCGGTGGCTCCACCGCTGGCCAGCTTGCTCATTCTTTTCAGCACAGCATTGAACTTCTCACCTGAACACACACACAAACCAAAACAGAAAGTGAGTAATTGTTATCTACTGCAGTTACTAAATTGTTTATGTAATAAGGAATTAATGCAGTGACACAAAACACAAACAAACCAACATACAAAATAAAAACCTGTTTTCTGCAGGACTTGTTTCCCCTCCACAGTGGAGCCCAGGACCCCCAGTGTGTCCAGAGCCACTCCAGTCATAACAGGGTCTGGGTCGATGGCCATCTCAAACACCTTGTTCTGGAAAGCTGGGTAGGTCTCACACACGTGCTGGGGACTGTCCATGATGGCCAGGTTCCCAAAGAACTTCACCAGCCCTGTGTGGGAGACATCATGGTCCCATCTGGCTCAGTTGATAGAGCGTGGTGATTGCAATGCCAGGGTTGTGGGTTTGATTCCCATTGGGGCCCAGTATGAACATGTATACTGTCTATACTCTGGATAAGAGCGTCCGCTAAATTACTAAAATGCAAATGTGAGATGAACTCACAACTTCCTCACCTGGCAGGTAGAAACTAGAGAAGGGGTCTGATTTTGCTCCAGTGATCATGTTGGATATCTTATCCATGATGCCTTGCTGTGCCAGGTACTGGCGCCCATGCTGACTGTGGGAAAGTGTGGTCACCATCTCAATGGCTGTAGCCCTGAAACAGACAGAGGTCACTACATATCATAAAAGGGAAATGGGAGGGGGAGTTGGTGTGTTCGTCTGTGTGGCCAGTGACGGAGAGTAGGAGCAAGAGATTGTCTGTCTGTTTGGTGTGGGTTATCCATGTTTTACCTGACCAGTACATCATCTCCTGTCAGCTCTCCCAGTAGCTGGGAAATAAAGCTGCTGTTGGCACAGTAACCCAGGGAGACAGGAGAGACAGACGATATGTCCACTATCAGCTGCAACAGGAGAGACAAGTCAATACTGAACAACAGAAGAATTGACATTCCCATTCAAGGCATAGGTACCAGCAGCCATATTTGGTGTGCTATTTGTACCATATTTATACTAAGAAAAACACTTATTTCCATTACTGTGCTTATTGGAATTTGCACTTCGTAAAAACATGTTAAAATATTGTTACTAGAGTAGTTACTGCAATATTCAGATGTATGAGCAACTTCATGATAAGGTTACCATATGTTTAACTGATGCTTATCACTATGCTCCACCATGCAATTCTATTTTCAAACACTCATATGGGTAAGCATATTTCCAAGAGATTAGACATATTAGGAAACAGACAAACATGTGTGGCAATGGGCGTACCTCATATACTCTGTATCTGACAATGTCACTTGTAGCCATCACATCCTTGAGGTCTTTCAGCAAGTCGCTCCTGAATAGAGCATCTAACCCAGCTTTGGAGTGGCTAAGTTTGGCAAGAGCTCGTATTGCCTGTGAAATTGATTAACTGGTCTTGAGCAACAAGTGGTTTTGAAATGTAACATGTGGTTACAAAAATGTATCATCTTTATGCCAACCTCTTTGGCCACTGTCATCTTCTCTCCTTTGATGCAGTGGATCACTTCCCGAAGTATGTCTTGGTTGTTCTGAATTTCTGTTACTGCCTCATGGTTCAATACCATTCTACCAATCTGCAGAAAATGAAAATGTTATTGATTATGGCTGCCTGATCTTCGTAATAAGTTATGCCACCATGACAGCTAGAGTGAACAGCTCTAGGCTCAGACAGACCAGGAATGTATTCATTAATAGCAGAAAATAGCAAAACATTTTGAAACATTCATGAAAATACAAGTGTCTCACATGTATCGAAAGCCTAGAATCTTGCTAATGCTAATCCAACTGCGTTGTCAGATTTAAAAAAGGATTTACTGCGAAAGAATACGATGCGATTATCTGAGCATAGAGCCCCATAAAAAATAAAACATTTCAACCAGCACAGGCGTAACAAAATCACATACATCTTCGTCTGTTTTGCAATCCCAATGCTCATTGTTACACAACGAATGATCTTTTGTTTGATTAAATCAATTTTTTATAGCCTAACAAAACATTTTGTGAACCGCTTGTGTCGTGAATTCCGTCTCATTCCATTTTCGACGACACATTCCAGGTAAATAACCCACACAAAACGTGACTTTTCCAGTCATGTTTGGTTTCATTGCAATCAACTGGTTTGTTTGTAACACAACCAAACCTGATGGGCCATTTCGTGAGACGTATTGACTGAAGGAAACCGATTTTAAGACAAGTAATGACATCACTGTGCACCAATGATATGACCACTGTTTCGTTGATTGACTGTATTTTAACCCAACGACCACTGATAGTCTTGAAATCTAGCTGGGTAGATAGCCAATGAGCTGGGGTAAACGGCAATATGCAATGGTTGTGTGTTGGAAGACCAACCCATGTCGTAAACTCCGGCGTAAAGAGAGTCATTCGCTATTGAAGTTTTATTCCGGAAGGAGCTACGCATTTTACGCACAGCGTTGTTTTGGTAAACGCGCAGATTCAGCTGTTTATACATCAGTATGGCGACTAAGTCAGGGAAAGCTAAATCTAAGTCTAGATATACAGATGTACACACAATTTTAGAAGAAATTGATCGGAAAAGTGAGACAGATTGTTGTAGGACGATTCATTTAGCGATTCCCAAGTGGAGGAATATTTTTGAACAGAGAGGACACCGTTGTAGCCACTGTGTATAATCTGTAACGGTGCCTGCAGAAGAGGAACAATGTCACCGTTTTGGACTGGTAAGTTCTTCTCATGCTAATGCCCTTGTTTGAAATTAATCATATAAAATATTATTTGTGATTTTTTTTAAATTTTAGAAGCAACATATAAAAATGTAATGTGATGAAATGTAATGAAAAGTGATGAAATGTGTCTGCCGCCCCACCCCAACCCACATGAAATAGCCTATTTGAGGCTGTTGAGGGGAGGGCAGGCCCACAACAATGGCCAAAGTGAAATGGAGACAATAGATACAGCTGGTCTGTCATAATATAATAGAGACAGTAGATCTAGCAGGTCTATAATAATATATTCAACCTTATGTTCCCTGTACTCATATATATATATATATATTACATATACAGTGCCTTGCGAAAGTATTCGGCCCCCTTGAACTTTGCGACCTTTTGCCACATTTCAGGCTTCAAACATAAAGATATAAAACTGTATTTTTTTGTGAAGAATCAACAACAAGTGGGACACAATCATGAAGTGGAACGACATTTATTGGATATTTCAAACTTTTTAACAAATCAAAAACGGAAAAATTCGGCATGCAAAATTATTCAGCCCCCTTAAGTTAATACTTTGTAGCGCCACCTTTTGCTGCGATTACAGCTGTAAGTCGCTTGGGGTATGTCTCTATCAGTTTTGCACATCGAGAGACTGACATTTTTTCCCATTCCTCCTTGCAAAACAGCTCGAGCTCAGTGAGGTTGGATGGAGAGCATTTGTGAACAGCAGTTTTCAGTTCTTTCCACAGATTCTCGATTGGATTCAGATCTGGACTTTGACTTGGCCATTCTAACACCTGGATATGTTTATTTTTGAACCATTCCATTGTAGATTTTGCTTTATGTTTTGGATCATTGTCTTGTTGGAAGTCAAATCTCCGTCCCAGTCTCAGGTCTTTTGCAGACTCCATCAGGTTTTCTTCCAGAATGGTCCTGTATTTGGCTCCATCCATCTTCCCATCAATTTTAACCATCTTCCCTGTCCCTGCTGAAGAAAAGCAGGCCCAAACCATGATGCTGCCACCACCATGTTTGACAGTGGGGATGGTGTGTTCAGCTGTGTTGCTTTTACGCCAAACATAACGTTTTGCATTGTTGCCAAAAAGTTCAATTTTGGTTTCATCTGACCAGAGCACCTTCTTCCACATGTTTGGTGTGTCTCCCAGGTGGCTTGTGGCAAACTTTAAACGACACTTTTCATGGATATCTTTAAGAAATGTCTTTCTTCTTGCCACTCTTCCATAAAGGCCAGATTTGTGCAATATACGACTGATTGTTGTCCTATGGACAGAGTCTCCCACCTCAGCTGTAGATCTCTGCAGTTCATCCAGAGTGATCATGGGCCTCTTGGCTGCATCTCTGATCAGTCTTCTCCTTGTATGAGCTGAAAGTTTAGAGGGACGGCCAGGTCTTGGTAGATTTGCAGTGGTCTGATACTCCTTCCATTTCAATATTATTGCTTGCACAGTGCTCCTTGGGATGTTTAAAGCTTGGGAAATCTTTTTGTATCCAAATCCGGCTTTACACTTCTTTACAACAGTATCTCGGACCTGCCTGGTGTGTTCCTTGTTCTTCATGATGCTCTCTGCGCTTTTAACGGACCTCTGAGACTATCACAGTGCAGGTGCATTTATACGGAGACTTGATTACACACAGGTGGATTGTATTTATCATCATTAGTCATTTAGGTCAACATTGGATCATTCAGAGATCCTCACTGAACTTCTGGAGAGAGTTTGCTGCACTGAAAGTAAAGGGGCTGAATAATTTTGCACGCCCAATTTTTCAGTTTTTGATTTGTTAAAAAAGTTTGAAATATCCAATAAATGTCGTTCCACTTCATGATTGTGTCCCACTTGTTGTTGATTCTTCACAAAAAAATACAGTTTTATATCTTTATGTTTGAAGCCTGAAATGTGGCAAAAGGTCGCAAAGTTCAAGGGGGCCGAATACTTTCGCAAGGCACTGTATATCTGTTTATTATACTTCAGCAGCACAATATTGTGTAGAGCTTTGGTTAAGTGGGTGATGTTATATCCTTCCTGTTTGGCCATGTCTGGGGGTCTCATCGGATGGGGCCAGTGTCTCCTGACCCCTCCTGTCTCAGCCTCCAGTATTAATGCTGCAGTAGTTTGTGTCGGGGGGCTAGAGTCAGTTTGTTATATCTGGAGAACTTCTTCTGTCTTACCCGGTGTCCTGTGTGAATTTAAGTATGCTCTCTAATTCTCTCTTTCTCTCTCTCTCTCGGAGGACCTGAGCCCTAGGACCATGCGTCAGGACTACCTGGCATGATGACTCCTTGCTGTCCTTGCTGCTGTTCCAGTTTCAACTGTTCTGCCTGCGGCTATGGAACCCTAAACTGTTCATATTTACTCTTGAGGTGCTGTCCTGTTGCATCCTCTACAACTACTGTGATTATTATTATTTGACCCTGCTGGTCATCTATGAACGTTTGAAAATCTCGGCCATGTTCTGTTATAAATCTCCACCCGACACAGCCAGAAGAGGACTGGCCACCCCTCATAGCCTGGTTCCTCTCTAGGTTTCTTCCTAGGTTTTGGCCTTTCTAGGGAGTTTTTCCTAGCCACCGTGCTTCTACACCTGTATTGCTTGCCGTTTGGGGTTTTAGGCTGGGTTTCTGTACAGCACTTTGAGATATCAGCTGATGTACGAAGGGCTATATAAATACATTTGATTTGATAGTGGACTGAGGGTCTTCCAAATATTGAAAGTGTGTAAATAGGTACCCATGTTATTTTGTAAATGTATATTGTAAATGTATATATTTTTCTTCATATTTTTTAGAATACCATTTTGGTATTTTGTATATAGTTATTTGTTTCAAAATGTATACCTTCACCAATTTGGCCACTTGGGTACATTTGGGCTACTTGTGTGGGACACCTGGGTGACTTCATGATAAATGCACACTCATTTTGGAAGTTATCATTCTGAAACTTTGCACAAGTACTGTTGCCCTGTTATATTTTTCACTGAAATTGTCCCCATCATCCTATCTGAATGTTTGTTTTATCTGCCCCTGAACGAGGCAGTTACCCCATCGTTCCTAGGCCGCCATTGAAAATAAGAATGTGTTCTAAACTGACTTGCCTAGTTAAAAGGTATTTAAATTTTTTTTATAATAATAAAAGACAATATATATATTTTTAAAGGCAAATCGGCACCCAAAAATACAGATTTCTGATTGTTATATAAACTTGAAATCGGCCCTAATTAATCGGCCATTCAGATTAATCAGTCGACCTCTAGTCTGTGCCTACATTTATGTTACTTCACAGTCCCGACTGTTCTGAGGTGTATTTTTTATCTTTAAAAACATTTATCTGATTCTACTGCTGCATCAGTTACCTGATGTGGAATAGAGTTCCATGTAGTCATGGCTCTGTAGTACTGTGCGCCTCCCAGTCTTATCTTGACTTGGGGATTGTGAAGAGATCTTTGGTGGAATGTCTTGTGGGGTATGCATAGTGCTAGTAGTTTCAACTGGGCTGGTTCTACTGTTATTGGCAATGTTCTGGGGTTTTGTGGTGGGACACTGAGCGGCTCGATCATAACACATCAACCCCGTTACCCATAATTTGTTTAACAATTTCATTTTTTGGGTGAAGCTTGCATTCAATTGCCACTCCCTGTTGCAAAAAACAAGCTTACATTCCCCCTGGAGGAAATTTATGGCTGACTTAAGTCAACCCTGTTACTATATTTGGCACTAAGACAATTATAGGCATTGTTTTTTTATTTAACCTCTTTGTGGGAAAGCATGTTTTTTTTATTACCAAATTACACTTCTCAAAGGGCTCCGAATTGGTGGAACGACCTTTATATGGAAGTTGTAGTTTATTATTTTGACCCAGGGTAGCAGAGACACACCTATTTAATAACAAAACGGAACTCAGCTTTAAGCTGCAGTGTTTGAATCAACCGTTTCCTATGGTGCGCCATCAAATATATATCAGCTAACCGATCGCTGCAGCTGTAAATCGGTAAATAGCCCACCCAATTTACCTACCTCATCCCCATACTGTTATTATTTATTTACTTTTCTGCTCTTTTGCACACCAGTATCTCTACCTGCACATGACCATCTGTTAATTTATCACTCCAGTGTTAATCTGCTAAATTGTAATTATTTGCCTACCTCCTCATTCCTTTTGCACACAGGGAATATAGACTCTTTTCTACTGTGTTATTGTCTTGTTTATTGTTTACTCCATGTGTAACTCTGTGTTGTTGTCTGTTCACACTGCTATGCTTTATCTTGGCCAGGTCGCAGTTGTAAATGAGAACTTGTTCTCAACTAGCCTACCTGGTTAAATAAAGGTGAAATAAATAAAAATAATTCATGACAGCTGTAACATACTTGTGTCAATGCCAGTATTTTGACTGTGTCATCAGGATGTTTCAGTCCAGCCTGAAGTTCCACTCTGCAGTTTTGGGCAAGGTGGACAGGGCTGAGGGCGAGCAGGATTCGACCAAGGATGTCCACGCATAGCTCAATTTTCTCTCTGTGAAATTAATGAGACTTCGTCATTGAAAATCTTTCATGCACGACTCATACTCACATCTCACCTGTCAGCTACATGAACACACTTTGCATTGAAGCTAGAATCCTTAATTGAAACAAAGCCAGTGTTTTGGTAAAAAGCTGAGATAAGGGCTTGAAGAAATGTAACCACTCACATTCACAGAGAGCTATGGATGCAAGAACTTACCATCCATGACATCAAAATTATAGTTTTAACCTGGGCCACATTCAGTTGCAAAATGTTCTTAAGGTTCCAGATAGAAATGCAGAGAATAGAGCCGACATGATTAATTATTCTACATGTCGGAGACTGGGGCATATTTGTTCTACAAAGCATATTTCTACCTAAACGTTGCATCCTCCTGAATGCACACTATATTTGGAGGCTATACAGTGTTTGTTTACTTTTACAAACATTGGAGTAAAACAAGCTTGTATTTTCTAGGATCTGATGGGGTAACTACGACAATTGAACTAAGCTCATGAAGCATTTAAAAGATATTGTAATGAAACAAGCAGAGAGCAAGTCTCGAACCCTCGACCTTCTAGCCCGAAGTCCAGCGTGCTATCGACTGTGCTGCAAAAGCATGCTCAAGCTTCAGTGTCGTTACAATATATTCTTCAATAATATATATATATATATAAATAAATATTCATATATAAGTCATAAAATGGATGTAGCAACTAGGATTGCAGCTTTAAACCATTGACAACACAGCTAGCTACATAGGAAAGGGCCAGTAACGTTAGCTTATCTAGCTAGTTACATTGCATTAATGAAGGCGCTGTGTATCTTTGCAAGGCGCTAGCTAAGAAAAGGCCAGCTAGTCAAGAGTAACGTTAGCATTCATACCCAAGTCAGCGAGCGAGTCGGGAGACAGTGGTTTAGGTATGTAGCTATACTTATCTAGCTAAGTTAAATTGCATGAACGTGCTGTCTATTTTACAAGGAAGCTGTCCAAGCTAACGTTCGCTAACTAACAGTTTGAGTTTGTTGCCATGCTAAATAGCTAGCTAATGTTAGTATTAAGGCTTGACTCAGCAGTGCAGCGGTTACAGACCTGTCATTTGTGTTCAAAAGAGAGAAAATCACTTCAAGCCGGAGTCCACTCACTGTATCCCTAAGGGCGCTTACAGGTATTGATAAAATGGCCGTTTTTAAAGTTTGCAGCTCTTCAATAGGCTCTTCAAGGCTTGCTATTTCAACGAACAAACTCTCAATTGAGGCTGCCATTTTGCTCTTGCAACCTTCTTCCTCTTTGTTATAATGGCGTTCGCAACAATTATGTGTGCATTCCGCCACCTACTGTACTGGTGAATAATACAAATAACCAAATTGAAAAAATGCAGTAAAAATTATACATATATACAGTTTATAAAAAATAAATCATACAAACTATCAATAACGAAGTTTACATTTTACTAAATTAGCCTGCTTTTCTGTTCTAATCAGGTCCCTAAACACCTTCAGAAAGATCCTATGAGGTCGGGACATTTTCTGATGACAGTAGTCCGTGCAGTGCTACTGCCGTTAAGGCCTGGAAGCCCAAAAAACTTATCGGCTGCAGATATAATGATGTCCAGCTACGTGGGCTTCTTGGACACTTGTGCTGTACAATTAATAACTGTGGCTATAAATGCTACAAAATCCACTTTCTTCACAATAAGTGTATCCAGATCACTTGATTGATGTATAACACTGCAACTGGTTGTTGTGCATCCAGCGCCATATCTTCTTCAGAACTGTGGCCTCTTGCCTCTTCAACTCTCTTCACCACAACCAGATAGGAGATTTGCTGCACCTGATCCTTGACAGTACAACCTCTTTCACCCTAACAAGGCACTCAGGGAATTCAGGAATAAATTCCCTACCACAGTTACAACATTTTACATTCACAGACTCCTTCATAACATATTCCTTCTGTCTGCAAACACTTGACACGTGGCCAAACTTTTTACACTTCTTTCATTACATTGGGTTTTGCACGAACGCTCTTATGGCATATCTTATATATCCCAGCTTTACATAGGGTGGTGTATACTCTTCATCAAACATCAATAATACAAATAAACTCTCCAATTCTCCGTACGGGTCAAGCCACGTGCATTAACTACTCCTGTATATTTTTTTCCTAAGATATTGATTATCAATGTCCAACGGGATGCCATACTTAACACATTTTACCAGTGCTCTGCTCTGAAAATCAAAGCTGTCTATTTCATGCGTCCATCATTTCGTGAGCCACAATTCATGCTCATTTTACTTTTTGGATACACATATCATCAACATACCACTCCAGGTTACTTTGACTGCGCCCACTTTTCCCAACGCTTTCTTCGTCATCCTTGTGACTTCAAAAGGTTTTCCCAAATTAACATCCTTATCCAAAAACGTACTCCAACAAGAAACGATTCATCAGACTCATTTTCCACAACAATTTTATCCCCTTTTGTTCCATTCTTGTTGTCCACTCATCTTTCTTACTAAATCAAATTGTATTTGTCACATAAACATGGTTAGCAGGTGTTAATGCGAGTGTAGCGAAATGCTTGTGCTTCTAGTTCCGACCATGCAGTAATATCTAACTGTATTCGCCGCGCTTTCAGCTTCAAACAACACTTCTGCTTCCTCCATCTCAACTTCTCAAAACACTTCTCAAAACACCACATAGGGATGTGGCGGTCACACAATTTTATCAGTCGGTGATTGTGAAGCAAATACAGTGCCTTGCGAAAGTATTCGGCCCCCTTGAACTTTGCGACCTTTTGCCACATTTCAGGCTTCAAACATAAAGATATAAAACTGTATTTTTTTGTGAAGAATCAATAACAAGTGGGACACAATCATGAAGTGGAACGACATTTATTGGATATTTCAAACTTTTTTAACAAATCAAAAATGGAAAAATTGGGCGTGCAAAATTATTCAGCCCCCTTAAGTTAATACTTTGTAGCGCCACCTTTTTGCTGCGATTACAGCTGTAAGTCGCTTGGGGTATGTCTCTATCAGTTTTGCACATCGAGAGACTGAATTTTTTCCCATTCCTCCTTGCAAAACAGCTCGAGCTCAGTGAGGTTGGATGGAGAGCATTTGTGCACAGCAGTTTTCAGTTCTTTCCACAGATTCTCGATTGGATTCAGGTCTGGACTTTGACTTGGCCATTCTAACACCTGGATATGGCTATTTTTGAACCATTCCATTGTAGATTTTGCTTTATGTTTTGGATCATTGTCTTGTTGGAAGACAAATCTCCGTCCCAGTCTCAGGTCTTTTGCAGACTCCATCAGGTTTTCTTCCAGAATAGTCCTGTATTTGGCTCCATCCATCTTCCCATCAAATTTAACCATCTTCCCTGTCCCTGCTGAAGAAAAGCAGGCCCAAACCATGATGCTGCCACCACCATGTTTGACAGTGGGGATGGTGTGTTCAGGGTGATGGGCTGTGTTGCTTTTACGCCAAACATAACGTTTTGCATTGTTGCCAAAAAGTTCAATTTTGGTTTCATTTGACCAGAGCACCTTCTTCCACATGTTTGGTGTGTCTCCCAGGTGGCTTGTGGCAAACTTTAAACAACACTTTTTATGGATATCTTTAAGAAATGGCTTTCTTCTTGCCACTCTTCCATAAAGGCCAGATTTGTGCAATATACGACTGATTGTTGTCCTATGGACAGAGTCTCCCACCTCAGCTGTAGATCTCTGCAGTTCATCCAGAGTGATCATGGGCCTCTTGGCTGCATCTCTGATCAGTCTTCTCCTTGTATGAGCTGAAAGTTTAGAGGGACGGCCAGGTCTTGGTAGATTTGCAGTGGTCTGATACTCCTTCCATTTCAATATTATCACTTGCACAGTGCTCCTTGGGATGTTTAAAGCTTGGGAAATCTTTTTGTATCCAAATCCGGCTTTAAACTTCTTCACAGCAATATCTCGGACCTGCCTGGTGTGTTCCTTGTTCTTCATGATGCTCTCTGCGCTTTTAACGGACCTCTGAGACTATCACAGTGCAGGTGCATTTATACGGAGACTTGATTACACACAGGTGGATTGTATTTATCATCATTAGTCATTTAGGTCAACATTGGATCATTCAGAGATCCTCACTGAACTTCTGGAGAGAGTTTGCTGCTCTGAAAGTAAAGGGGCTGAATAATTTTGCACGCCCAATTTTCCAGTTTTTGATTTGTTAAAAAAGTTTGAAATATCCAATAAATGTCGTTCCACTTCATGATTGTGTCCCACTTGTTGTTGATTCTTCACAAAAAAATACAGTTTTATATCTTTATGTTTGAAGCCTGAAATGTGGCAAAAGGTCGCAAAGTTCAAGGGGTTTGAATACTTTCGCAAGGCACTGTAACTGTCGGTCTCACAGTAATTGACTGTTAATTAACATAAACACATTTAGCATCTTCTAGCTTCCACATGTGACGACCCTCCCACTCTGTCTGCCGTATTCTCTCTATGTTCTTGTTTCCTTATTAGGATGCCGGTGGGCGGAGCTGGGAGGGTCATCAGCTACATGGGAAACACCTGGGCCCGGTATGTCCCAGGACAAATACACCACTTCCCCATTCATGGAGGAGACTCTCTCCATGCAGACACCTTTAGAGAATTTGTTGTATATCTTGGTGGTTTTTGGTTGTTTGCTTTGGCACCTTTCAACACCCTGCATTATCACATTAATTCATGCAAAACACTCACTTACACTACTTATTACTGATTACACATACCATTGTATATTGTACTTAGTTTTCTTTATTTAATAAATATATGTTTTGTTACTCCTTATCTCCACGTTGTCTCCCTTTTGTTATGGGCTTTGAGCCGGTTCGTGACACACACATAGCCTACAAGCCACTGATGCAGACCTTTGGATCATCTACGGTGGGGAGAACAAGTATTTGAAACACTGGCGATTTTGCAGGTTTTCCTACTTACAAAGCATGTCGAGGTCTGTCATTTTTATCATAGGTACACTTCAACTGTGAGAGACGGAATCTGAAACAAAAATCCTGAAAATCACATTGTATGAATTTTAAGTAATTAATTTGCATTTTATTGCATAAGTATGTGATCACCTACCAACCAGTAAGAATTCCAGCTCTCACAGACCTGTTAGTTTTTCTTTAAGAAGCCCTCCTGTTCTCCACTCATTACCTGTATTAACTGCACCTGTTTGAACTCGTTACCTGTATAAAAGACACCTGTCCACACACTCAATCAAACAGACTCCAACCTCTCCACAATGGCCAAGACCAGACAGCTGTATAAGGACCTCAGGGATAAATTGTAGACCTGCACAAGGCTGAGATGGGCTACAGGACAATAGGCAAGCAGCTTGGTGAGAAGGCAACAACTGTTGGCGCAATTATTAGAAAATGGAAGAAGTTCAAGATGACGGTCAATCACCCCCAGTCTGGGTATCCATGCAAGATCTCACCTCGTGGGGCATCAATGATCATGAGGAAGGTGAGGAATCGGATCCAGAGGAGGAATGGGAGAAGGTCATGTGGTCTGATGAGACAAAAATAGAGCTTTTTGGTCTAAACTCCACTCGCCGTATTTGGAGGAAGAAGAAGGATGAGTACAACCCCAAGGATGAGTACAACCCCAAGAACACCATCCCAACCGTGGAGGTGGAAACATCATTCTTTGGGGATGCTTTTCTGCAAAGGGGACAGGACGACTGCACCGTATTGAGGGGAGGATGGATGGGGCCATGTATCGCGAGATCTTGGCCAACAACCTCCTTCCCTCAGTAAGAGCATTGAAGATGGGTCGTGGCTGGGTCTTCCAGCATGACAACGACCCGAAACACACAGCCAGGGCAACAGCTCCGTAAGAAGCATCTCAAGGTCCTGGAGTGGCCTAGCCAGTCTCCAGACCTGAACCCAATAGAAAATCTAATGATGATTTGAAAAAAGTTGCTTGAAAGGCATGAGCTCTGCTTTGTTTTTTTGCGCAGGCTGTACACACTACATCAGTGTACTCATTCACAATTTCCCGATGGCATCCCCTTGAGTGGCCGTAATGCACCCTAAAGAAATCCATGCCTTTTGCGGCAAATGTTCCATTAGCAGGAAAACACTATTATCAAAAGCCATCGCAAATGTGATGATTTTTTTAAAATATTTTTTTCTCCTTTATTTAACCAGGTAGGCCAGTTGAGAACAAGTTCTCATTTACAACTGCGACCTGGCCAAGATAAAGCAAGCAGTGCTACAAAAAACAACAAGACAGAGTTACACTTTGGATAAAACAAAGTACAGTCAATAACACAATAGAAAAAGCTATATAGAGTGTGTGCAAATGGAGTAAGGAGGTAAGGAAATAAATAGGCCATAGTAGCGAAGTAATTACAATTTAGCAAATGAACACTGGAGTGATAGATGTGCAGATGTCACGTTCTGACCTTAGTTCCTGTATTATGTCTTTGTGTTAGTTTGGTCAGGGCGTGAGTCGGGGTGGGTAGTCTATGTTCGTTTTTCTTTGTTGTATTTCTGTTTGGCCTGGTATGGTTCTCAATCAGAGGCAGCTGTCGATCGTTGTCTCTGATTGAGAATCAAACTTAGGTAGCCTTTTCCCACCTGTGTTTTGTGGTTGATTATTTTCTGTTTAGTGTTTTTCGTCACCTTAGAGGACTGTTCGTTTGTCGTTTTTGTTGTTTTGTTCAGTGTTCAGTTGTCTTATTAAAATAATGGACACTTACCACATTGCGTATTGGTCCTTCTCTCTTTCAACAGACGACAACCGTTACAGCAGATGATGATGTGCAAGTAGAAATACTGGTGTGGAAAAGAGCAAAAAAAAGAGTAAATAAAAACAATATGGGGACGAGGTAGGTAGTGGGATGGGCTATTTACAATGGGCTGTGTAGAGCTGCAGCGATCGGTAAGCTGCTCAGATAGCTGATGCTTTTAAAGTTAGTGAGGGAAATATGTCTCCAACTTCTGCGATTTTTGCAATTCGTTCCAGTCATTGGCAGCAGAGAACTGGAAGGAATGGTGGCCAAAGGAAGTGTTGGCTTTGGGGATGACCAGTGAGATATAACTGCTGGAGCGCGTGCTACGGGTGGGTGTTGCTATAGTGACCAGTGAGCTGAGATAAGGCGGAGCTTTACCTAGCAAAGACTTATAGATGACCTGGAGCCAGTGGGTTTGGCGACGAATATGTAGCGAGGGGCCGGCTGTCGAGAGCATACAGGTCGCAGTTGTGGATGGTATATGGGGCATTTTTATATGGGGCATTCCCTCTTGACCCCAGCCCAGCACGTGGGTAAAGCCTACCCCTTTTGCCTGTCTCTCCAAATCAATACTGGTTACGCAGAATACAAGGGTTGTGCGTGCCTATACATCCTGGCCCCTGACCAATTATCCCAAAAATGTGGCTGGCATGCTATCAGTGTGCACTCGGATCATTCCCTAGGATTAATTTGGCCTAATTTGGATTAACACCCCTCATTCGTGGCCTTGACACCGCGCGCTCTTCAGCCCCTCGTCAGCAGCAGTCCAGACCAACTCGACTGGAACTTCAGCATTAGGTCAATGTCATGTTATAACAGTTTTCTCACTCAATGTGATGAGATATAAAGTTTCAGGCTCAAACTGGCCCCCACAGTCGTCAAGTGCAGATAGAGTAGATAATCATCAGGGGTGCACAACTTTTGATCCTCAAGGGGAGAAGTGTCTGCCAGTTATTGTCCTTGCTTTCTAACCAGGTGTATGTGTGCCCTCACTAGCCGATATATGACATGAATTGCAGGGAGAAACAAGCGCTGAACACCTACCGTTGCAGCAGAGGTACTGAGAATCCCTCTCCATGAACAGCAGTTTACATTTGCAGACTCTATTTGCTGTTGGGCTCACATATTTTCCACTAAGGAGAAGCCACCTAGGAAGTCTGTCAACAACTCAGCAAACAGGGTGCGAAGCAGGCTTGGTTCTCATCCCGTGGTCTAGCAATGTTTTGCTATGGATACCAACCAAACCATGGAGTTGATGCCAGAGCGAAGAATGATTACGTGACTAGAATAACCTGAATTTCACTGCCTTACTGTATGGTGTAGGAGTCTTAGAACATTGATCACTTCAGTGAAAGCTTTGAAAGATCTGTTTTATTCCCATGGCTCAGCAAAGTAGCAGAGTTTCCAGCAGATCCTATAGGTAAATGGGTCTGTCTGGTCAAATTATAGCAGATTTATACCAAAATAGCTTTTTCAAATATTACAAAGTTATTGTATATTTGTTTGTTTAAACCTAAAGGGGTATGGAATATGGAATGACTTTCAGGACATGTCAGGCTCTTTGAACACATTTAGAGAGAGCTGTGGAAGTTAGCAAAAATGTATTCGGCCCTGTTCTGGAGCAGAGGACTCTAATTTCAGGCAGTCCGGAACATCCCTCTGATTTGGAGCAGCATCCCCCCTGAGCCAACATCCCATTCCTCCTGTGCACCCCATACAACACACACACACACACACACACACACACACACACACACACACACACACACACACACACACACACACACACACACACACACACACACACACACACACACACCGATGTCCCCACCTTCCTCCCAGTCGGAGCAATGTGTGTAGAGGGGTCAGTTAAGAAACCGTTCACTGTGCATGCGCCTGTCAAGCTTCCTTCACTCATGTTGCCAAACATACCCTCGTAAAACTGACTATCCTACCGATCCTTGACTTCGGCAATGTCATCTATAAAATAGCCTCCAACACTCTACTCAGCAAACTGGATGTAGTCTATCACAGTGCCATCCGTTTTGTCACCAAAGCCCCATATACTACCCACCACTGCGACCTGTACGCTCTCGTTGGATGGCCCTCGCTTTATACTCGTCGTCAAACCCACTGGCTACAGGTTATCTACAAGTCTCTGCTAGGTAAAGCCCCGCCCTATCTCAGCTCGCTGGTCACCATAGCAGCACCCACTCGTAGCACACGCTCCAGCAGGTACATCTCACTGGTCACCCCCAAAGCCAATTACTCCTTTGGTCGCCTTTCCTTCCAGTTCTCTGCTGCCACCGACTGGAACGAACTGCAAAAATCACTGAAGCTGGAGATTCCCATCTCCCTCACTAGCTTTAAGAACCAGCTGTCAGAGCAGCTCACAGATCACTGCACCTGTTCATAGCCCATCTGTATACAGCCTATCTATCTACCTCATTCCCATACTGTATTTATTTATTTAGCTCCTTTTGCACCACAGTATCTCTACATGCACATCCATCTTTTGCACATCTACCATTCTAGTGTTTAATTGCCATATTGTAATTACTTCGCCACCATGGCCTATTTATTGCCTTAACTCCCTTATTTGACTTTATTTGCACTCACTGTATATAGACTTTGTTTTCTTTTTTTCTACTGTATTATTGACTGTATGTTTGGTTCATTCCATGTGTAACTCTGTGTTGTTGTATGTGTCAAACTGTTATGTTTTATCTTGGTCAGGTCGCAGTTGCAAATGAGAACTTGTTCTCAACTAGCTTACCTGGTTAAATAAAGGTGAAATACATTTTTTTTTAAAAAGATGGTTGGATTTTCCAAGAGAAAGCAGAGAGAGAGAAGGGATTAGAGGAAAACCTGTAGGCCCCAAGACCCTCACCGCCTGCTGGGCTTGTTAATGTGAGGTCTAGGTCTAGGGGTCAGTAAACTGAATGACTCCACTCAGAGAGCTGCATGTGTGCAGAGAGAGAGGGACGACACATCAAAACAAGACAAACACCGTTTTATTTAGGCTCTGTTTGCTCTGCCGACAGGGACGATGGGGCTGAATAGCCTGTGATTTGGGGCAGCGCCAGTGGCAATCAATGACTGGACTGATTAGAGCTGTTCTTTTCTGTGGTTTTCATCTTGTTGAGGGGTTCATTGTGGGCTGTGTGTGTGTGCGTGAGTGTTCTCTATAAGTTCCCAGGGAGGTGGAGGTGGAGCTGAAGCTCAGTATTCATTTGGCCCTCCTGCCCCCTTAAGTATGGGAAGTAACCTCAGAAGTAAACCCATCTCTTCTTGATGACAACTGTGGTTTTCATTTTTCCTTTTTTACAAACTCATTAGTCTTTCATTTGTAATTTGGTTACCATGTTAAACATTTATTTTAAGCAATCCAGCTCAAACAGTACCTGCAGATTATTTCTATGTTGATGGTTTATTCTATAGCTTTTGGCTGTCTTTACTGTGTGTGCACAGAAGCTTTTAAAATCTATTAGGTTTGGAAGTTTCCATGAAATGTAAATGCATGTCTACTGTGTAAAAGTAAACATTTGGCCAACTAGTCTGAATATCAATTACACACTGCCAGTGATGGAAAAAGTACCCAGTTGTCAAAATAAAAGTGAAAGTCACCCAGTAAAATACTGCTTGAGTAAATGTCTAAAAGTATTTGGTTTTAAATATACTTAAGTATCAAAAGTAAACAATATATACATTATATATATACATTATATACAGTGCCTTGCGAAAGTATTCGGCCCCCTTGAACTTTGCGACCTTTTGCCACGTTTCAGGCTTCAAACATAAAGATATAAAACTGTATTTTTTTGTGAAGAATCAACAACAAGTGGGACACAATCACGAAGTGGAACGACATTTATTAGATATTTAAAACTTTTTTAACAAATCAAAAACTGAAAAATTGGGCGTGCAAAATTATTCAGCCCCTTTACTTTCAGTGCAGCAAACTCTCTCCAGAAGTTCAGTGAGGATCTCTGAATGATACAATGTTGACCTAAATGACTAATGATGATAAATACAATCCACCTGTGTGTAATCAAGTCTCCGTATAAATGCACCTGCACTGTGATAGTCTCAGAGGTCCGTTAAAAGCGCAGAGAGCATCATGAAGAACAAGGAACACACCAGGCAGGTCCGAGATACTGTTGTGAAGAAGTTTAAAGCCGGATTTGGATACAAAAAGATTTCCCAAGCTTTAAACATCCCAAGGAGCACTGTGCAAGCGATAATATTGAAATGGAAGGAGTATCAGACCACTGCAAATCTACCAAGACCTGGCCGTCCCTCTAAACTTTCAGCTCATACAAGGAGAAGACTGATCAGAGATGCAGCCAAGAGGCCCATGATCACTCTGGATGAACTGTAGAGATCTACAGCTGACGTGGGAGACTCTGTCCATAGGACAACAATCAGTCGTATATTGCACAAATCTGGCCTTTATGGAAGAGTGGCAAGAAGAAAGCCATTTCTTAAAGATGTCCATAAAAAGTGTTGTTTAAAGTTTGCCACAAGCCACCTGGGAGACACACCAAACATGTGGAAGAGGGTGTTCTGGTCAGATGAAACCAAAATTGAACTTTTTGGCAACAATGCAAAACGTTATGTTTGGCATAAAAGCAACACAGCTGAACACACCATCCCCACTGTCAAACATGGTGGTGGCAGCATCATGGTTTGGGCCTGCTTTTCTTCAGCAGGGTTAAAATTGATGGGAAGATGGATGGAGCCAAATACAGGACCATTCTGGAAGAAAACCTGATGGAGTCTGCAAAAGACCTGAGACTGGGACGGAGATTTGTCTTCCAACAAGACAATGATCCAAAACATAAAGCAAAATCTACAATGGAATGGTTCAAAAATAAACATATCCAGGTGTTAGAATGGCCAAGTCAAAGTCCAGACCTGAATCCAATCGAGAATCTGTGGAAAGAACTGAAAACTGCTGTTCACAAATGCTCTCCATCCAACCTTAATGAGCTCGAGCTGTTTTGCAAGGAGGAATGGGAAAAAAATTCAGTCTCTCGATGTGCAAAACTGATAGAGACATACCCCAATCGACTTACAGCTGTAATCGCAGCAAAAGGTGGCGCTACAAAGTATTAACTTAAGGGGGCTGAATAATTTTGCACGCCCAATTTTTCCGTTTTTGATTTGTTAAAAAAGTTTGAAATATCCAATAAATGTCGTTCCACTTCATGATTGTGTCCCACTTGTTGTTGATTCTTCACAAAAAAATACAGTTTTATATCTTTATGTTTGAAGCCTGAAATGTGGCAAAAGATCGCAAAGTTCAAGGGGGCCGAATACTTTCGCAAGGCACTGTATATTATTATATATTATATATTATATACATACATTATATATATATATATATATATATATATATAAAATCCAAAACAATATGCTTAAAAAGTATGACTCATTTCACATTCCTTATATTAAGCAAACCGAACAGCACAATTTCTTGTTTTATTATTTTACGGATAGCTAGGGCCACACTCCAACACTCAGACACAGTTTACAAATGAATCACTTGTGTTTAGTGAGTCCGCGAGATCAGAGGCAGTAGGGATGACGAGGGATGTTCTCTTGATAAGTGGGTGAATTGGAAAAATGTTCTGTCCGGCTAAACATTCTAAATGTAACTTGTACATTTGGGAGTCAGGGGAAATGCATGGAGTAAAAAGTACATTATTTTCTTAAGGAATGTAGTGGAGTAAAAGTAAAAGTTGACAAATATATAAATAATAAAGTGCAGATACCCCAAAAACTACTGAAATAGTACTTTATACCATTGCACCCTACTGTATCCCCCAGCAGTTTTATAATGCTTTTCTACACATTAAAGCCAATTTCCTGCAATTCTACACATTTTGAAACTTGTGTTTTGCTGCAGATTAAGGTACTGCTGCCCCCATAAACACCACCATGTGAGTATTTGACCTGATTTTTTATTTATGTATTACCTTTATTTAACTAGGCAAGTCAGTTAAAAACAAATTCTTATTTTCAATGACGGCCTACGAACAGTGGGTTAACTGCGTTGTTCAGGGGCAGAACAACAGCTTTTTACCTTGTCAGCTTGAGGATTTGATCTTGCAACCTTTACGGTTACTGGTCCAACGCTCTAACCACTAGGCTACCTGAATGAGACGCCTGTTCTCCATTATTTCAGAATGTTAAATGACCATCAGACGTTTATCTGACCGCAAAAAACAAAAATGATTGCTGCAGGTTCTCTTCTCGAAAAACAAAACCATTTGTTTATCATTTTAAATCAGCACTGCCTCTTATAGGACCTCTTACCCTCAAATGAACCCAAGCTAAGTATCTGTGAGTTAAAGTGTTTGAACAGTGTAAAAGTGTTATTAAATGTATTTGTTTTCTAACTTACAAATATCTTTGCTTGGTTTCCATTCAAATGAATCATAGGGTAACATTTTGATCTCCGCCTAAATAGACATTCCCAAACGTAATTATTTTTCATGAGATAGCCATAAACAATAATTGGTAATGTTGCATTGTTTTAGAAAGGTGTGGAACTCACCTTTCTGGTAATAAAGAAATGCTGAGGTGTACTCACTTTTGAGGACACAAGCTCAAATACATAGTACAAACATTATGAAAATATGAAAAACCATATGAATGTTTTCCAATTATTCAAAAGTGGGGCAATAGGGCTTGAAATGACTGAAATGCTTTCTACATGTATAATCCAATTGTAAATTACTTAAGATTTCACATTTCTTATAACTGTAAAATAGTATCATACTTAGTGACAGTACAAATTGGCACTATTTCATATAACTGCTGACAAATAATTTAGAGACAGTATTCAAATATGTGCAGACTCGTTACAACTTCAGCTTTAAGCACGAAGGGATTTGGTCAGTCTGTGACCAAGAGAAAGTCGTATGGGTTCAATTATATGAAATAATTTCGTACTTTTTCATGTTGAGAGCTCTAAATACGGCTGAGAATATCACAGCAAGATGAAACCACAATGGCTGGACTCGCTAGACTGACACCGTTCATACTGTATGCCATCTCACAGGCTGGACTCACTCAGAGGAAAAGCAAACTGATTAACTTGTCTAGATAGTCCAGGAAATGTGACACATCACTCCCTTTGCAAATGTGGGGTGTGAAACCCGACACTTCAGTTCAGTTAAGAGAGTGAAAAGGGAGAGCAGACAGATTGGGTTTTAATAAGGCACAGGAGCCTGCGGCATTCACGGAGCACTTTATACACCAAAACGTCAGTCGATCCAGTTCTCTGCTATTCTAAATGTAACTTGTACTAATACTAAAAAAAGAGAAAAAGGTCTGTAACCATTAAGAAGCAGAGAAGAGTATCCAAGAAGAATAATCCTCCATTATTAGAGTGGTGAGGAAGAGAATTACTTGTCTGCTGTCATAACAGCGATTACTCTATCTAGGGAACTTAACGTCTAAGAGGATTTATATCTTGTTCCCCAGTAGCATGGCTTTGGGGCCATTGACTTCTGTTTTAGTTATAACCTTTATATCACACATTTTAAATGGTAATCTGTTTCTGTTTGGTTCCATGATTCCACAACTAAGACGGAAGATGATGCGACAGCTGGTTGTGCACCTCTCTCGGCTCTGCCCAGTTAACATGTGGCTGCTTATTTTTTGAGTTGTACCAAGGTTTGAACATTAGAAAACCCATTTATCACATCATGACTTTGGCCGTTGAACACTTACTCACTATGTATTGGGTTCCCACTATTATTGTATCACTGAGGTCTGGCTCACTGTGCTCATCAATCAGTACAGTTACAGGGCTCTGACTAAAGTGACTGTCTTTAACATGTCTGATGCTATGAGAACAGTTGCATTCTAATTCTAAGAGGGAGGGTTCAATAATGCTCTAAATAACACTAGCAGAGTCATTTTATGTTTGATGCGTCATCTCTGTCACTGTCAGGTGGAAGTGTTTTATATGCTAGAAATACAAACGGTGTCCATATTAGTCACCAGGTTAATGAACACCTGAGAATGGCGCCAGGAGAAGATGGCTGCCATTTTATGTGCTCTTAAACAATTGTGTTATTTTGTGTGTTCTCGCATTGTTTGTAACTTATTTTGTACATAATGCTTCTGCTACCCTCTCTCATGAGCGAAAATAGCTGCTGGATATCATAACAGCGATTACTCAACTCGAACTGGACAAAGATGTTTTATTTAATGATTCAGATGTGAAGAATATATCATGTTGCTCCCGGACCAGGCCCAAATCCCTGCCATTCGCATGAAGAAAAGATGGAGATGCATGGGATGCCTTGTGATTATTGGTCGGCGAGTGGGTAACCCGCCTCTACCATCTGTTATATTGACCAATGTGCAATCACTAGAGAATAAACTGTATGAGCTCCGTTTGAGACTATTGTACCAACGGGGGGATTTTTAAAAAATATCTTATGTTTCACCGAGTCGTGGCTGAAAAACAACGTGGATAATAGACAGGGTTTTCCCGTGCATCGACAAGACAGAACAGCTTCCTCCGGTTAGACGAGGGGCGGTGGTGTGTGTCTATTTGTCAACAGCTGATGAGCGATGTCTAATATTAAGTAAGTCTCGAGGTATTGCTCGACTGAGGTAGAGTACCTCATGATAAGCAGTAGAAAACACTCTAAAGTTTCCAAAACTGTCATAATATTGTCTGTGAGTATAACAGAACTGATATTGCAGGCGAAAAGCCTCTTATTTTGAAAGCTCCCTGTTCCATTGCATGCCTTCCCTCCATTTAAAGGGATATCAACCAGATGGCTTCCACATGGTGTGAACAGTCTTTAGACATAGTTTCAGCCTTTTATTCTGAAAAATGAGCTTGGAGCAGACATTTCTCTATCTCTCCTATTGAAAAAGCTACGGTCCGGTTGAAATATTATCGATTATTTATTGTAAAAACAACCTGAGGATTGATTATAAAAAAACGTTTGACATGTTTCTACAAACTTTACGGATACTATTTGGAAATTTCGTCTGCCCTGTCGTGACCGCTCGAGCCTGTGGATTTCTGAACAAAACACGCCAACCAAATGGAGGTATTTTGGATATAAAAATAATCTTTATGGAACAAAAGGAACATTTATTGTGTAACTGGGAGTCTCGTGAGTGCAAACATCCGAAGATCATCAAATTTATGCGATTCATTTTATTGCTTTTCTGACTTTTGTGACCAATCTACTTTGCTGCTAGCTGTTTGTAATGTTTTGTCTGCTGACAGAGATGTCCTAACATAAACGCTTGGATATCTTTTTCTTTAAAGCTTTTTTGAAATCTGACATGCCAGGTGGATTAACAACAAGCTAAGCTGTGTTTTGCTATATTGCACTTGTGATTTCATGAAAATTAAATATTTGTAGTAATTTAATTTGAATTTGGCGCTCTGCAATTCAGCGGATGTTGACGAAAATGCAGGCAAACTTAAATCCGTTTTACCTCATTTCTACCAGCATGTCACATGTCCAACCAGAGGGAAAAAAACTCTAGACTACCTTTACTTAACACAGAGACCTGTACAAGCTCACCCTGCATTTGGCAAATCTGACCATAATATTATCCTCCTGATTCCTGCTTACAAGCAAAAACTAAAGCAGAAAGTATCAGTGACTCACTCAATACGGAAGTGGTCAGATGACACGGATGCTATGCTACAGGACAGTTTTGTTAGCACCGACTGGAATATGTTCCCGATACTCATCCGATGGCATTGAGGACTATACCACCTCAGTCACCGGCTTTATCAATAAGTGCATCGATGACATCATCCCCACAGTGACCATACGTACATATCCAAACCAGAAGCCATGGATTACAGACTACATCTGCACCGAGATAAAGGCTAGAGCCGCCGCTTTCAAGGAGTGAGACACTAATCCGGACGTTTATAAGAAATGCAGCTATGGCCTCAGATTAACCATCAAACAGGCAAAGCATCAATACAGGACAGATTTAATCCTACAACACAGGCCCTGAAGCTTGTAGGATGTGGCAGGGCTTGCAAACTATTACAGACTACAAAGGGAAACCTAGCTGCAAGCTGCCCAGTGACACAATTCTACCAGACGGGCTAAATATAATTTATGCTTGCTTCGTGGCAAGCAACACTGAAGCATGCACAAGACCACCAGCTGTTCCAGACAACTGTGTCATCATATGCTCTCCGTAGCCAGCAAGACCTTTAAACAGGTCAACATTCACAAGGCCGCGGGTTCAGACGGATTACCAGTATGTGTACCAACTGTTAATTGCCTTCACTGACATTTTCAACCTATCCCTGACCGAGTCTGTAATACCTACGTTTCAAGCAGACCACCATAGTCCCTGTGCCCAAGAACGCAAAGGTAACCTGCCTAAATGACTACCACCCCACAGCATTCACCTCGGTAGCCATGAAGTGCTTTGAAAGGCTGGTCATGGCTCACATCAACACCATCATTCTGGAAACCCTTGACCCACTCCAATTCACATACTTCCCCAACAGATCCACAGATGACGCAATCTCACATTGCACTCTACTCTGCCCTTTCCCACTTGGACAAAAGGAACACCTATGTGTGAATGCTGTTCATTGACTACAGCTCTGTGCTCAACACCATAGTGCCCACAAAGCTCATCACTAAGCTAAAGACCCTGAGACTAAATACCTCCCTCTGCAACTGGATCCTGTTCTGCCTAACAGACCGCTCCTAGGTTGCAAGGGTAGGCAACAACACATCTGCCACACTTATCCTCAACATGGGGTTCTCTTAGGGGTGTGTGCTCAGTCCCCTCCTGTACTCCCTGTACAGGCATCACTGCCTGGTGTGGCAACTGCTCCGGCATCCAACCTTAAGGCACTACAGATGGTAGTGAGTACAGCCCAGTACATCACTGGGGCCAAGCTTCCTGCCATCCAGGACCTCTACACCAAGCGGTGTCAGAGGAAGGCAAAAAAATAGCCAAGTCAATAGACTGTCACCCAAGTCAATAGACTGCTCTCTACCACAGCAAGTGTACCGGAGCACCAAGCCTAGGTCCAAAATGCTCCTTAACAGCTTCTACCCCCAAGTCATGAGATGGCTGAACAATTAATCAAAATGACCACCCAAACGATTTGCATTTATTTGATGTGTAGCTATCCCAGTACAGAGGGAGTGACTGTAACCACTGTCCTTTAATCAATTCAGTTGGCTAGGGAAGGTGGGGAGTCCAGCAGAGATACAAATAGAAAACTGCTGGAGAGAAAAAAATCTGCCAGTAATTACAAAGCAAGGTTGTCCATTAACTGATCTCATTAAAATGTTTCGTTTCAGGAGCCCTACATAAGTACTTCCAGTTTCCCTCAAGAAAGGAGCTTCCACAAGACACTGATCTAAGGTCAGTTTTGCATCCCCCTCAACATTAAAGTTAGGAATTGGGGATCGTAAACTGATATTAGGTCTGTGCCTAAGCGCAACTTTTACCACCACTGGAGTTTTGTGATGGCTTATTAAGAGCCTTCACTCAGCACCTCCAGGAAAGGCCTGGCTGCGTCGACACCTCCAGAAAATCAAGCAGAGATGCACTCTCCCATCACTGAGGCTGTGCGACACATGGAGCACAGGCAGACAGGTCAGCGACTGGCCCCTAAATACAGAGCCATATTTAAATGTGTTTACAATTTAGACTACGGGAGTTCAATTGTCCAGTAGGCCGTAGCTTAGACCTGTGGAGACCAGATATGTGTCTCTTGCTGCTGGGAGCCCCTTACAGCATAAACAACAAATAACAAGCAGCTGTTTGACTCATCTCAGTGAGCGGAGAGCAATAATGGCATGGTTTACAGTGATAATCATTTCATAAGTGATATTAAGGTCTCGTCCCATAAAATATCTCTTATATGTTAAGAAAAAGGGTGATCGAGAATAAGAAGAATGTTTGAGGTAGCCTATTCTAGACTGTGTGTATGTCAGATGGGGTTAGTATGTGTGTCCTGGATAAGATTAGGCTATAGAAAGTGTCATGTCTTCCGTTTTGCCTACAATTATTAAATTAAGTTGAAGTGTTTCGCAGTCTGTGGGTCAGAGAAACAATCTTCTCTTTTCAGCTGGACCAAGATTAGTGCTCTCATTGTCCTTCAGAATGTGATCTTCATCAGACCTGAATTAAGTTGTTTCAGGGCCCTTTCAAGCAGCTAGGAGCGAGACAAGCAGCAATATGCTGCTTTCCCTTCTGTAGGAGTTCACAGGAGCAGCCTGAACCTGAAACAGTTGTTTCAACCTATACAGTTGAAAGTCTTGTGAAAACGTTTCTACCTGGATCTTCAGTGACACAAGTGAATATGATATTCCATTTACCTAAATTATTTAATGGCGGTTACTTTCTCTTGAAAGGCAACATGAGATTCCAAACTGAAGATATTTTTTTTTTGAGACCTCAGACCTAAAGCTATAATTGAGACTAAATTAGACTACAATGGTCATGGCTGATTGTCTGAAGAGAAGAAGCAGCTACTCTGTAATGACTGCTCTCATTACACGCTGGACTGAATTATACAAGCCCTAGTAACACAGTTTACTGTTTGTTGGATGAACTACCAGCAGACTGGCATGACGACCATTATGTTTTGTCCTTTTTTGGTCACTTTTATAATGTTAGGTAGAACAGTGTCGTCAGTCACTATTATTCACTTGCTCTCAATCACTCGCTCACATGGCTCCAGGTGGAATGCCTCTGAGAAAGCTGGAAAAGGCTGTGGCCAGCCTCACTCCTGGAGGGTCAGCCAATATGTGAGGAATGCTGGGTGTGGATCCATATTGTCTGGTCCAGTGCCCTGATTCATCTAATTTGGCCCCTCTCCATAGTGACCTGTCCTTTAGAGTGTCTGGACTGAAGGAAGTGGGATAGAGACAGAGATGTATTGTTTATGGGGGTTGCTAGAGATGGTAAGTTAGAGATAGTAAGCAGTAGATGGTTCAAGGATAGGGAGTTAAAATCCGGCTAGGAGAGGGACAGTTATGGGCCAGGAATGCCATTGCGGTAGGATTTGGGAGATTGAAGGTGGTGTTTGTTTAATTAGTCAGAACTACCTCATGATTAATATTATTTGGCTTCCTTTAATGCCTTATCTCAAAAAAGTTATATTTTGGACGGGGTAGGTCAGCAATATAAGAACAGCCTGCCAAGGGATAGCACCAAGGGATAGCAGCAAGGGATGGGTCTAGGATTTGACCATGTTCTATTTTTCCACCTGCGTCACCCCTACTGTCACTTCCTGTCTGTTTCTGTGGGGTAAAAAGGCCTACTGAGTCTACTGAAGCTGCTTACTAAGCTCATGGCACACTTCAGCTATTACTGAGGTGGGCCGGGTTGTTTGTTTAGGGGTGGATGGTGCAGGCTTAGCAGCCAAAGGACTGCACTGTTTATTGTAGTGCCACTCCAGTCTAATTCCACCTAGTAGAAAGAAGCAATTTTAATACTTAGTAAACTCAACTGTCAATGGTTTGTATAACCCAAACAAATCTGCAGACCATACTGCATTGGAGTGAATGCCTTTAATGTGCTCATATTTACCCTAAATGCTCTCAATTGCACATCTGTTGTAATTACTTCTATCATAAAAAATCTCAGATGTTTATTACAAAACAGGGGGCAGTCAAATGGCAGGTCAAGGGCAGGTAGAGGTCAGTAATCCAAGGCAGCATCAATCAGGGACAGAACGGCAGGCAGAATGGTCAGAACCGTGGGGACTAGAAACAGAAACTAGCAATACGGGAAACTTGACAAGACGAACTGGAAACATACTAACAGAAAACGCAGGTACAGTGCCTTGCGAAAGTATTCGGCCCCCTTGAACTTTGCGACCTTTTGCCACATTTCAGGCTCCCCGCTGATCCTCAACACTGGGGCCCCACAAGGGTGCGTTCTGAGCCCTCTCCTGTACTCCCTGTTCACCCACGACTGCGTGGCCACGCACGCCTCCAACTCAATCATCAAGTTTGCGGACGACACAACAGTGGTAGGCTTGATTACCAACAACGACGAGACGGCCTACAGGGAGGAGGTGAGGGCCCTCGGAGTGTGGTGTCAGGAAAATAACCTCACACTCAACGTCAACAAAACTAAGGAGATGATTGTGGACTTCAGGAAACAGCAGAGGGAACACCCCCCTATCCACATCGATGGAACAGTAGTGGACAGGGTAGCAAGTTTTAAGTTCCTCGGCATACACATCACAGACAAACTGAATTGGTCCACTCACACAGACAGCATTGTGAAGAAGGCGCAGCAGCGCCTCTTCAACCTCAGGAGGCTGAAGAAATTTGGCTTGTCACCAAAAGCACTCACAAACTTCTACAGATGCACAATCGAGAGCATCCTGGTGGGCTGTATCACCGCCTGGTACGGCAACTGCTCCGCCCTCAACCGTAAGGCTCTCCAGAGGGTGGTGAGGTCTGCACAACGCATCACCGGGGGCAAACTACCTGCCCTCCAGGACACCTACACCACCCGATGTCACAGGAAGGCCATAAAGATCATCAAGGACATCAACCACCCGAGCCACTGCCTGTTCACCCCGCTATCATCCAGAAGGCGAGGTCAGTACAGGTGCATCAAAGCTGGGACCGAGAGACTGAAAAACAGCTTCTATCTCAAGGCCATCAGACTGTTAAACAGCCACCACTAACATTGAGTGGCTGCTGCCAACACACTGACACTGACTCAACTCCAGCCACTTTAATAATGGGAATTGATGGGAAATGATGTAAATATATCACTAGCCACTTTAAACAATGCTACCTTATATAATGTTACTTACCCTACATTATTCATCTCATATGCATACGTATATACTGTACTCTATATCATCGACTGTATCCTTATGTAATACATGTATCACTAGCCACTTTAAACTATGCCACTTTGTTTACATACTCATCTCATTTGTACATACTGTACTCGATACCATCTACTGTATCTTGCCTATGCTGCTCTGTACCATCACTCATTCATATATCCTTATGTACATATTCTTTATCCCCTTACACTGTGTACAAGACAGTAGTTTTGGAATTGTTAGTTAGATTACTTGTTGGTTATTACTGCATTGTCGGAACTAGAAGCACAAGCATTTCGCTACACTCGCATTAACATCTGCTAAACATGTGTATGTGACAAATAAAATTTGATTTGATTTGATTTGATTTGAAACATAAAGATATAAAACTGTATTTTTTTGTGAAGAATCAACAACAAGTGGGACACAATCATGAAGTGGAACGACATTTATGGATATTTTAAACCTTTTTAACAAATCAAAAACTGAAAAATTGGGCGTGCAAAATTATTCAGCCCCTTTACTTTCAGTGCAGCAAACTCTCTCCAGAAGTTCAGTGAAGATCTCTGAATGATCCAATGTTAACCTAAATGACTAATGATGATAAATACAATCCACCTGTGTGTAATCAAGTCTCCGTATAAATGCACCTGCACTGTGATAGTCTCAGAGGTCCGTTAAAAGCGCAGAGAGCATCATGAAGAACAAGGAACACACCAGGCAGGTCCAAGATACTGTTGTGAAGAAGTTTAAAGCCGGATTTGGATACAAAAAGATTTCCCAAGCTTTAAACATCCCAAGGAGCACTGTGCAAGCGATAATATTGAAATGGAAGGAGTATCAGACGACTGCAAATCTACCAAGACCTGGCCGTCCCTCTAAACTTTCAGCTCATACAAGGAGAAGACTGATCAGAGATGCAGCCAAGAGGCCCATGATCACTCTGGATGAACTGCAGAGATCTACAGCTGAGGTGGGAGACTCTGTCCATAGGACAACAATCAGTCGTTTATTGCACAAATCTGGCCTTTATGGAAGAGTGGCAAGAAGAAAACCATTTCTTAAAGATATCCATAAAAAGTGTTGTTTAAAGTTTGCCACAAGCCACCTGGGAGACACACCAAACATGTGGAAGAAGGTGCTCTGGTCAGATGAAACCAAAATTGAACTTTTTGGCAACAATGCAAAACGTTATGTTTGGCGTAAAAGCAACACAGCTCATCACCCTGAACACACCATCCCCACTGTCAAACATGGTGGTGGCAGCATCATGGTTTGGGCCTGCTTTTCTTCAGCAGGGACAGGGAAGATGGTTAAAATTGATGGGAAGATGGATGGAGCCAAATACAGGACCATTCTGGAAGAAAACCTGATGGAGTCTGCAAAAGACCTGAGACTGGGACGGAGATTTGTCTTCCAACAAGACAATGATCTAAAACATAAAGCAAAATCTACAATGGAATGGTTCAAAAATAAACATATCCAGGTGTTAGAATGGCCAAGTCAAAGTCCAGACCTGAATCCAATCGAGAATCTGTGGAAAGAACTGAAAACTGCTGTTCACAAATGCTCTCCATCCAACCTCACTGAGCTCGAGCTGTTTTGCAAGGAGGAATGGGAAAAAATGTCAGTCTCTCGATGTGCAAAACGGATAGAGACATACCCCAAGCGACTTACAGCTGTAATCGCAGCAAAAGGTGGCGCTACAAAGTATTAACTTAAAGGGGCTGAATAATTTTGCACACCCAATTTTTCAGTTTTTGATTTGTTAAAAAAGTTTGAAATATCCAATAAATGTCGTTCCACTTCATGATTGTGTCCCACTTGTTGTTGATTCTTCACAAAAAAATACATTTTTATATCTTTATGTTTGAAGCCTGAAATGTGGCAAAAGTTTGCAAAGTTCAAGGGGGCCGAATACTTTCGCAAGGCACTGTATAAGTCCACAGGAGATAATGGGGGAAAATGGGAGACACCTGGTGGGGGGTGAAGACAAGCACAAGACAGGTGAAACAGATCAGGTTGTGACAGCTTGCCCTATGATTTTGTTTCGTAAGAAACCACTTAAGAGCCACTCGTATCCAGTGACAACAGTGTCTGGGAATTCACTATTGTTGTCATTCCAGAGAACCAGAGACATTTGTTTTTATTAATAGTAATACATTTCCATTGGGGTTCTATACTAAAAGACCTGCCTTCTGTGACTGCACAGGAGAGAGAGATTGTCCAGCTGGCATCATCAGTGGTCCTTAAGCAAGCAGCTATATTCAGCAGGGAAATTCTTTCACACCAGAGTTCATGAGCACTGGAAAGAGCCATCTCAACTTCAATACAGTCATTCAGTCTAGGCTCAATCACACTATCCAGAGAACTGACCAGTGATTTTTTATTTTTTTATTTCACATTTATTTAACCAGGTAGGCTCGTTGAGAACAAGTTCTCATTTACAACTGCAACCTATATAATCAAGCCACATGGTGAGAGAGACTGAGAGAGGGAGGGAGGGACAGAGAGAGAAATTAACACAAAAACAGTCTCAAATTTGGGAGAATAGGGAGAAGAGAACATTATTTTGATGAGCAGCTGTACTGGAGGGAGAGGGACGGGTGGTGTGTATCAGTGGAATGCAGTAGGTGGGGTCACACCTTGTGTGTTTGTGTGTGTCTGACTGTTTCAATTTCCTGACCAAATCTTGAGACTTAAAATAAAGACCATCAAGGTGATGTCCAGGTGGTTTCATACACAAACTGCCATCTCACCTCCGGGAGATGTCATGTGAAAACAGCAACGTGCAGATTATCTTCAGAGGTGCATACGCGCATATGTGTGAGAAAGACTGACATCAGCAGCTACCATTTGTCCAATTTGTTTACATTACATTACTGAATAGCATTGAACCAAATAACTTTCCCTCTTTGTTAGTTTGCCACACCCAGTCTGATAAATGAGAAAACAATAAAACATCACTGACCAGTGGTCAGTGATGGCAGGTTTAGTGCCTAAATAACTACACCAGAATCTTAGTCAGAATTTCAGCAATTAATCTCTGATGTAGGCTAGGGTTCAGAATCTCAGTGGGCCTGTTCACAAAAACATCAGTACAGGACTCAGAGCCAAAGTGAGAAACCAGAACTTCCAAATGGTGTCCACTGATGTCCACCTCCAAATGGTGTCCATATACAGTGTGGAGAACAAGTATTTGATACACTGCCGATTTTGCAGGTTTTCCTACTTACCAAGCATGTAGATGTCTGTAATTTTTATCATAGGTACACTTCAACTGTGAGAGACGGAATCTAAAACAAAAATGCAGAAAATCACATTGTATGATTTTTAAGTAATTAATTTGCATTTTATTACATTACATAAGTATTTGATACATCAGAAAAGCTGATACAGAAACCTTTGTTTGCAATTACAGAGATCATACTTTTCCTGAAGTTCTTGACCAGGTTTGCACACACTGCAGCAGGGATTTTGGCCGACTCCTCCATACAGACCTTCTCCAGATCCTTCAGGTTTCGGGGCTGTCGCTGGGCAATACGGACTTTCAGCTCCCTCCAAAAATGTTCTATTGGGTTGAGGTCTGGAGACTGGCTAGGCCACTCCAGGACCTTGAAATGCTTCTTACGGAGCCACTCCTTAGTTGCCCTGGCTGTGTGTTTCGGGTCGTTGTCATGCTGGAAGACCCAGCCATGACCCATCTCCAATACTCTTACTGAGGGAAGGAGGTTGTTGGCCAAGATCTCGCAATACATGGCCCCATCCATCCTCCCCTCAATACGGTGCAGTCGTCCTGTCCCCTTTGCAGAAAAGCATCCCCAAAGAATGATGTTTCCACCTCCATGCTTCACGGTTGGGATGGTGTTCTTGGGGTTGTACTGATCCTTCTTCTTCCTCCAAACACGGCGAGTGGAGTGTAGACCAAAAAGCTCTATTTTTTGTCTCATCAGACCACATGAACTTCTCCCATTCCTCCTCTGGATCATCCAGATGGTCATTGGCAAACTTCAGATGGGCCTGGACATGCGCCGGTTTGAGCAGAGGGACCTTGCGTGCACTGCAGGATTTTAATCCATGACGGCGTTATGTGTTACTAATGGTTTTCTTTGAGACTGTGGTCCCAGCTCTATTCAGGTCATTGACCAGGTCCTGCCTTGTAGTTCTGGGCTGATCCCTCACCTTCCTCATGATCATTGATGCCCCACGAGGTGAGATCTTGCATGGAGCCCCAGACCGAGGGTGATTGACCGTCATCTTGAACTTCTTCCATTTTCTAATAATTGCGCCAACAGTTGTTGCCTTCTCACCAAGCTGCTTGCCTATTGTCCTGTAGCCCATCCCAGCCTTGTGCAGGTCTACAATTTTATCCCTGATGTCCTTACACAGCTCTCTGGTCTTGGCCATTGTGGAGAGGTTGGAGTCTGTTTGATTGAGTGTGTGGACAGGTGTCTTTTATACAGGTAACGAGTTCAAACCGGTTCAGTTAATACAGGTAATGAGTGGAGAACAGGAGGGCTTCTTAAAGAAAAACTAACAGGTCTGTGAGAGCCAGAATTCTTACTGGTTGGTAGGTGATCAAATACTTATGTCATGCAATAAAATGAAAACGAATTACTTCAAAATCATACAATGTGATTTTCTGGATTTTTGTTTTAGATTCCGTCTCTCACAGTTGAAGTGTACCTATGATAAAAAATTACAGACCTCTACATGCTTTGTAAGTAGGGAAAACATGCAAAATCGGCAGTGTATCAAATACTTGTTCTCCCCACTGAATATATATACAAATATTTATAAGCAAGTGTCATGAGGTGGGGTTAGGTGTCGTAAGGGTTGCTAGGATCCCCCAAAAGGCTAGAGTGAATGCATGTCTACATTGCCATTCTTTCGAGTTATACTGTAGCCAGATTGCTACAGCAGGAAAATAATCATGCATCATCATCATCATAATCAGGAAATGGCCATTATTATGTAGATTATAGTTCATGGATATTTTTGTAAGGTTTGATGCATTTTTCATTAGGCAAATAAAGTCTGACATTTCAAAGTGGAAATGACAAACTTGAGATCCTTTTCAAAACTCAAATACACTACAAATGTGCATTTCCTCACAAAAAAGAGTGATCAAATTAAGATCCATAGACTGTTCTCTCTGCTACCACATGGCAATTGGTACCAGTGCACCAAGTATGGATCCAACAGGACCCTGAACAGCTCCTACCCCAAAGCCATATGACTGCTAAACTAGGCAGCTAAATAGCTAATCAAATGGCCACCCGAACTACCTCCATTGACCCTTTTTTGAACTAACTCTCTCTCTCTCTCTCACACACACACACACACACACACACACACACACACACACACACACACACACACACACACACACACACACACACACAATATGCACGCGCATGCAAACTGATGACACTCACACACATACTTTCACACTCACCACATACGCAGCTGCTACTGCTGCTGTTAATCTTACTTTTCTAAGTAAACTGATAGAGAATTTTTTAAAGAACAAGTTAACTGACTTTCAGCATGCATATACGGAAGGGCACTTTACTTGTACTGCACTGACTCAGATGACTGATGATTGGCTGAAATAAATGGATAATAAGATGATAGTTGGAGCTGCATTGTCAGATTTCAGTGCAGCCTTTGATGTTATTGCTATGGCTTTACATCACCTGCCATCACATGGTTGAAGAATTACTTATGCAATAGAACTCAGAGAGTGTTATTCAATGGAATCTTCTCTAACATCAGATATGTACAGTGCGGTATCCCTCAGGGCAGTTCCCTTAGGCTGTTACTCTATTTTTTACAAATTATTTGCCACTTGTCTTACGCAAATGTAAAATGACTTTGTATGCTGACGGTTACTCACTCTACACATAAGCTCACTGAGACTCTTATCATGGAGTTACAGTCAGTGTTGGAATGGGTCATTAACAATAAACTGGCCTTAAATACAGTGCCTTGCGAAAGTATTCGGCCCCCTTGAACTTTGCGACCTTTTGCCACATTTCAGGCTTCAAACATAAAGATATAAAACTGTATTTTTTGTGAAGAATCAACAACAAGTGGGACACAATCATGAAGTGGAACAACATTTATTGGATATTTCAAACTTTTTTAACAAATCAAAAACGGAAAAATTGGGCGTGCAAAATTATTCAGCCCCCTTAAGTTAATACTTTGTAACGCCACCTTTTGCTGCGATTACAGCTGTAAGTCGCTTGGGGTATGTCTCTATCAGTTTTGCACATCGAGAGACTGACATTTTTTCCCATTCCTACTTGCAAAACAGCTCGAGCTCAGTGAGGTTGGATGGAGAGCATTTGTGAACAACAGTTTTCAGTTCTTTCCACAGATTCTCGATTGGATTCAGGTCTGGACTTTGACTTGGCCATTCTAACACCTGGATATGTTTATTTTTGAACCATTCCATTGTAGATTTTGCTTTATGTTTTGGATCATTGTCTTGTTGGAAGACAAATCTCCGTCCCAGTCTCAGGTCTTTTGCAGACTCCATCAGGTTTTCTTCCAGAATGGTCCTGTATTTGGCTCCATCCATCTTCCCATCAATTTTAACCATCTTCCCTGTCCCTGCTGAAGAAAAGCAGGCCCAAACCATGATGCTGCCACCACCATGTTTGACAGTGGGGATGGTGTGTTCAGGGTGATGAGCTGTGTTGCTTATACGCCAAACATAACGTTTTGCATTGTTGCCAAAAAGTTAAATTTTGGTTTCATCTGACCAGAGCACCTTCTTCCACATGTTTGGTGTGTCTCCCAGGTGGCTTGTGGCAAATTTTAAACAACAATATTTATGGATATCTTTAAGAAATGGCTTTCTTCTTGCCACTCTTCCATAAAGGCCAGATTTGTGCAATATACGACTGATTGTTGTCCTATGGACAGAGTCTCCCACCTCAGCTGTAGATCTCTGCAGTTCATCCAGAGTGATCATGGGCCTCTTGGCTGCATCTCTGATCAGTCTTCTCCTTGTATGAGCTGAAAGTTTAGAGGGATGGCCAGGTCTTGGTATATTTGCAGTGGTCTGATACTCCTTCCATTTCAATATTATCGCTTGCACAGTGCTCCTTGGGATGTTTAAAGCTTGGGAAATATTTTTGTATCCAAATCCGGCTTTAAACTTCTTCACAACAGTATCTCGGACCTGCCTGGTGTTTTTCTTGTTCTTCATGATGCTCTCTGCGCTTTTAACGGATCTCTGAGACTATCACAGTGCAGGTGCATTTATTCGGAGACTTGATTACACACAGGTGGATTGTATTTATCATCATTAGTCATTTAGGTCAACATTGGATCATTCAGAGATCCTCACTGAACTTCTGGAGAGAGTTTGCTGCACTGAAAGTAAAGGGGCTGAATAATTTTGCACGCCCAATTTTTCAGTTTTTGATTTGTTAAAAAAGTTTGAAATATCCTATAAATGTCGTTTCACTTCATGATTGTGTCCCACTTGTTGTTGATTCTTCACAAAAAAATACAGTTTTTTATCTTTATGTTTGAAGCCTGAAATGTGGCAAAAGGTCGCAAAGTTCAAGGGGGCCGAATACTTTCGCAAGGCACTGTATGTATAGAGACAAATCGTATTTTTGGTGTCTTTCCTACATATAATTTAATGTAATATCTAATGTTGTTCTTGTCTGTAACTGTTCTGTACTTTGTCATGTATTTGTATGTTTTGTGTGGACCCCAGGAAGAGTAGTTGCTGCATTTGCAGTAGCTAAAGGGGATCCAAATAAACTCAACTAAAATGTTCATCATACGCTGCGGCTACAGCTCAGTCTATTATCTATCCTGTTGCCTAGTCACTTTCCCCCTACCTATATATACATAGCTACCTCAATTATCTCGTACCCCTGCACATAAACTCGGTACTGGTACTCCCTGTATATAGCCATGTTATTTTACTTGTTATTGTTATTTGTGACTCATTTCATGAGACTAGGCATATGTCGCACATCACTGTTTCACAGGAGAGCCATTTGAACGTAAACTATTATTTTTCATCAAATGCGTTTTTTGGCAGTAATGCCTTCTGGAACATGTGAACTTTCATGTGCCTTAATTACAAACTTGTATGCAATCTGTATATACGAATAAATTATTAAATTACGAGCCTAGTTGGTTTAGCCACAGAAAAAGAAAGCAATCTGCCCGCTAGCCAAATCAAATCAAATCAAATCAAATGTATTTGTCACATACACATGGTTAGCAGATGTGAATGCGAGTGTAGCGAAATGCTTGTGCTTCTAGTTCCGACAATGCAGTAATAACCAAAGAGTAATCCAACCTAACAATTCCAAAACTACTACCTTATACACACAAGTGTAAAGGGATAAAGAATATGTACATAAAGATATATGAATGAGTGATGGTACAGAACGGCATAGGCAAGATGCAGTAGATGGTATCGAGTACAGTATATACATATGAGATGAGATGAGTAATGTAGGGTATGTAAACATTATATTAAGTAGCATTGTTTAAAGAGGCGAGTAATATATTTTACATCAATTTCCATCAATTCCCATTATTAAAGTGGCTGGAGTTGAGTCAGAGTGTTGGCAGCAGCCACTCAATGTTAGTGGTGGCTGTTTAACAGTCTGATGGCCTTGAGATAGAAGCTGTTTTTCAGTCTCTCGGTCCCTGCTTTGATGCACCTGTACTGACCTCGCCTTCTGGATGATAGCGGGGTGAACAGGCAGTGGCTGGGGTGGTTGTTGTCCTTGATGATCTTTATGGCATTCCTGTGACATCGGGGGGTGTAGGTGTCCTGGAGGGCAGGTAGTTTGCCCCCGGTGATGCGTTGTGCAGACCTCACTACCCTCTGGAGAGCCTTACGCTTGTGGGCGGAGCAGTTGCCGTACCAGGCGGTGATACAGCCCGACAGGATGCTCTCGATTGTGCATCTGTAAAAGTTTGTGAGTGCTTTTGGTGACAAGCCAAATTTCTTCAGCCTCCTGAGGTTGAAGAGGCGCTGCTGCGCCTTCTTCACGATGCTGTCTGTGTGGGTGGACCAATTCAGTTTGTCTGTGATGTGTATGCCGAGGAACTTAAAACTTGCTACCCTGTCCACTACTGTCCCATCGATGTGGATAGAGGGGGCTCCTTCTGCTGTTTCCTGAAGTCCACAATCATCTCCTTTGTTTTGCTGACGTTGAGTGTGAGGTTATTTTCCTGACACCACACTCCAAGGGCTCTCACCTTCTCCCTGTAGGCCGTCTCGTCATTGCTGGTAATCAAGCCTACTACTGTAGTGTCGTCCGCAAACTTGATGATTGAGTTGGAGGCGTGCATGGCTACGCAGTCATGGGTGAACAGGGAGTACAGGAGAGGGCTCAGAACGCACCCTTGTGGCGCCCCAGTGTTGAGGATCAGCGGGGTGGAGATGTTGTTACCTACCCTCACCACCTGGGGGCGGCCCGTCAGGAAGTCCAGTACCCAGTTACACATGGCGGGGTCGAGACCCAGGGTCTCGAGCTTGATGACGAGTTTGGAGGGTACTATGGTGTTAAATGCTGAGCTGTAGTCGATGAACAGCATTCTTACATAGGTATTCCTCTTGTCCAGATGGGTTAGGGCAGTGTGCAGTGTGGTTGAGATTGCATCGTCTGTGGACCTATTGGGGCGGTAAGCAAATTGGAGTGGGTCTAGGGTGACAGTGGGTCTAGCGTGACAGAGAGGAAGAAGTGTCCATCCATGTAAGTAAGTTGAAAAAACGGACCCTCCGTTACATCGTGACGTGTCATGTCGTAATGTACAGCACGCGTAAAGCAACTATTTCTCTGTTACAATCTCTCTCCACCAGGTGTAGCACTTCTCTCATCGTTTAAAAACAAGAAATGGACAGTGATGGGGGCAAGGGGGGATACCTAGTCATTTTTTGCATCATCATTGCATGCGATCATCATTCTCAAAGCCGCTGTTGACTTCTACGATCACTTTAGCACCGCCCTAAAAACCCGATTCAAATTCGACACAAACCTTCAAATAGGTATGTAATGACACATTATATGAACTCTTTATAGTGTTTTATTTACATTTTAGAGGCGATAAGGTGATAAGTTGGACAGATGTAGTGAAAAAAAGCAATTTTCCCACACGACATCTCTCCTTCTCACTATAACGCCTTAGTTTTGCTTCCCCACCCGCCATTTTAAAAAAGACCCGACAGGGCTCATTGCCTTGTTGAATCATGCAGAAACGGGCAGCGTTTAGGTCATGTAATTGATTATTTTGGAAAGGGGAGAAATTGTGCTCTACAATGGTATTGACATTACAGTTGATCTGGAAGTATTACGTTTTTGGGGCGCTAAAATAAGCTCAATTGTAGAGGTCAGCACCTCAGGATTAAATATCCTTTTGTTTTTCATATCCGATCATTCAGAGTGTCTACCACTCCTGCTGTCTCTAGAGAGTTGAAAACAGCAGGTCTGGGACAGGTAGCACATCCGGTGAACACGTCAGGATTCCATAGCCACAGGCAGAACAGTTGAAACTGGAGCAGCAGTACGACCAGGTGGACTGGGGACAGCAAAGAGTCATCAAAGAGTCATCACTGTAGTGGTGTGGGGGCTGTGCTTTGGCAAAGTGGGTGGGGTTATATCCTTCCTGTTTGGCCCTGTCTGGGGGTGTCCTTGGATGGGGCCACAGTGTCTCCTGACCCCTCCTGTCTCAGCCTCCAGAATTTATGCTGCAGTAGTTTATGTGTCGGGGGCTAGGGTCAGTTTGTTATATCTGGAGTACTTCTCCTGTCCTATTCGGTGTCCTGTGTGAATCTAAGTGTGCATTCTCTAATTCTCTCCTTCTCTCTTTCTTTCTCTCTCTCGGAGGACTTGAGCCCTAGGACCGTGCCCCAGGACTACCTGACATGATGACTCCTTGCTGTCCCCAGTCCACCTTACCGTGCTGCTGCTCCAGTTCCAACTGTTCTGCCTTATTATTATTCGACCATGCTGGTCATTTATGAACATTTGAACATCTTGGCCATGTTCTGTTATAATCTCCACCCGGCACAGCCAGAAGAGGACTGGCCACCCCACATAGCTGGTTCCTCTCTAGGTTTCTTCCTAGGTTTTGGCCTTTCTAGGGAGTTTTTCCTAGCCACCGTGCTTCTACACCTGCATTGCTTGCTGTTTGGGGTTTAAGGCTGGGTTTCTGTACAGCACTTTGAGATATCAGCTGATGTACGAAGGGCTATATAAATACATTTGATTTGATTTGATCAGGCCAGGTAGTCCTAAAGGTTCTACAGCTGCACCATCAAGGGCATACTGGGCATACTTGTTGCATCACTGCCTGGTATGGCAACTGCTCTGCCTCTGACCGCAAGGCACAACTGTAACGGTTTTCTTTAGGTGAAGGAGAGGCGGACCAAAACGCAGCGTGGTGGTTATTCATGGTTCTTTAATAAAGAAAACTATACATGAATAAACTAACAAAACAATAAACGTGAGAAAACCTAAACAGCCTATCTTGTGACAACAAACACAAAGACAGGAACAATCACCCACAAAACACTCAAAGAATATGGCTGCCTAAATATGGTTCCCAATCAGAGACAACGATAAACACCTGCCTCTGATTGAGAACCACTCCAGACAGCCATAGACTATACTAGATACCCCTACTATAATACAAACCCAATACCTAACAAAACCCCAAGACAAAACACACCACATACAAAACACATGTCACACCCTGGCCTGACCAAATTAATAAAGAAAACACAAAATACTAAGACCAGGGCGTGACAACAACAGAGAGTAGTGTGTACGGCCCAGTACATCACTGGGGCTTGTGTCTGTACATGTACGAATGATCAGTGGGGCATAATAAAGTGTTGAAAAGTCCTAAAGTGAGTATTTAGATGAAAAAACAAAAAAAGGACACTAGCCATCTAGCCAAATTAAAAGGACCTCCTTGTCACGACTTCTGCCGAAGTCGATGCCTCTCCTTGTTCGGGAGGTGCTCAGCGGTCGATGTCGCCGGTCTTCTAGCCATCGCCGATCCATTTTTCATTTTCTATTTGTCTTGTATTGTTTTTCCACACACCTGGTTCTAATTTCCCTCATTATGTGTTGTGTATTTAACCCTCTGTTTCTCCCATGTCTTTGTGTGGTATTGTTTATTCTGTTTCATGTTATGCGCCCGTTAGTCTGTTGAGCTGGGTTATGTTTACCCGAATTGTTATTTCGTGTTTATTTTGCCGTGTGCTTTTGGTTCATCTAAATAAAAAGCCCCGTTGGCTACCCAATATCTGCTCTCCTGCACCTGACTCCCTTACAGCCATTTACGCATACCTGACACTCCCAAATGTGTAGCTTAAATAACAATCACACAAGACATTATCAATCATTTTTATCAGAGCTCAAGTAGAAATGAATGGCAACAGTAGAAAATGAATGGCAACAGGGGGAAAAAAGCCCTGCTGTAAAAATCAAAACATACCTTCGACTTGGAGGGTAGGCTAGGCTATGCATGCTACCTGGCAAAAGAGTAGGTCATAGAGCCAAGATACAGCTCAGAAGTGACTGTCGAACCAACTCTGGGTGTCCTCGTGACAGTTGAACTGTAGCTTACCCTCAGCATGTTCAACGTGGAGACGTGCAGGGAAGCGGAGTGAGAATTTAACTTTTTTCACATGAAGGTTGCGTTTCACATCAAGGAATGTAGCTCTTTTCTTGACGACACTCGAGCTGAGGTCAGGAAAGATGAACACCTTGCGTCCGCAGAAGTGTAGCTGGTCTCTGCCCCGCTTCTAGAGGATGTGCTCCTTATCACGGTAGACACTTTAGGCTTAGAGTTATTGTCTCCGCCCACTGGGGAGGGGACAATGTGGTGGGCTCTGTCCAGCTTCGGGTGTGATAGAATGATGGCTGGACCCAGCACCTCCGCAAAGAAGTCTGACATGAATTTTTAACTGAGTCCCCTCCTTCAAGTTTCTCTGGTATACCAACAACCCGAAGATTGCAACGGAGAGATCAGAATTCCAGGTCATTGGTCAGACGGGCGACCATTTCCTAAAGGGCTACTATGAGGTCACTGTAGTCACACAGGTCATGTTCAAAGCCGCCAAGTCCGTGACCTTGGTCATCCGCAGAGGCTCGGACACCATCCAGGATAGAGGAGAAGGAGGCCAGAGCAGCATCGATGGCAGTTTTGAGCTGAGTAGCATTGGTAGCTGTAATTTCCGAGACCAGAACCATACGGAGGTTCTGAAGAGCTGTGGAGAGAATTACCACGAGACTCCATAACAGTTGGACTGGAGTCGGCTCCTTTACCATTCACCTTTGCCATCACAAACTATGGCAGGTCTTCTGCTCCTCAGGTCTTCAGCTCCTCAGATCGTGTGACATTTGAATCAAAAAGGTAACTTACGAACTCATCAATCAAATGTGATATGTAAGAAAGTGGAATGCAAAGTAAAAATTTGGCAAAGTTAACTAATGCATAGGAGCCTCATCCATGAGCTCGTTCTACATCCACAACAAAAAACGGAAGCCTCAGATACATTTTGTTCAAAAAAAGTAAAGAGAAACGCTAAAAGAATCACAAAATAGGAAAGTTGGGTCAGAGCTCGCAAGACAGCAGCCATCTTATTTAATAATTGAGTACTGTTTCATGCACACAATAATGCGATTATTGTGGATAGTCAGATTAATATAATAATTTTATTAAAATGTTTACATGCTTTGTAAGAAAAACTATTTCCTTAATAATCCTGTTTACATGGACGCATCTGAATTCAGGCTACCTGATGGCAGTCTGATAAATGCAGGAAATTGCCAATCAAAATAAACATTCTACCATGTTATTTTCGGGAAGTATATTTGATTTAGAGTATTTCTACATTTGAACTCACTTCGCGCTAAAGAAGGAGGCTTGCGCAACAGGTGCTGGCAAGTGCAGATCAAATACACTGCTGGAATGCCTTTTAAGGTGTTTACATGTCCTAATAATTCTAAAGATTGCTCAGAAAACCAGGTGTTTTAATCGTTGTATGCTTACTTAGATGCATATTAAGATAATTAGATTAAGGTGTTTACATGACTATTGCATAATCTGTTTACTGCCGTAATCAATTTAATATTGGATTTATCCTGTGGATGTAAACGCAGTCAATGTCACATTAATACAAAAGTCTGATGCACTGCACCATCACACCATAGCTTATTCAAATTTCCAGTGCTCGTCAAATCTTCTGTATAGACCAGGGCCTGTATTCTTAAAGTGTCTCAGAGTATGAGTGCACGGGTCCAGTAGTTCCCAACTTATTTAGGTAAGGCCCAGAACTTGGTTCAAATACTATTTTAAATCTTATTTTAAAAAAATTGCTTTAGCCAGCCTGGAGCGCCAGGTGGGCGGGATTTAAACTTAAACTTTTGGGACTTTCATATTTGTTTCATTGCAAGAGGCAAGCTCAATCAAGCACAACTAAAGCACTTGAAATAATTTCAAATAGTATGGCTATGGCAGGTCTTGACAGGATTGGAGTGTGAAGAGCAAGATACACTGTTAAGATTGTGTGTGAGCATTTCTGTGTCCTTCATTTTCCCTCTACTGTAGGAGGTACAGTAAAATGTTTAGGGTGCTGCTGGCTTTGATGGTGATGTATGTTTGCCGTTTATGTGTGTACATACAGTATAGACACACTGAGCACAACCACACAAACATTCATTCTACCCAACAGCAGCCTGAATAGTCTTTAACATGGAAGGAAGAGCTCCACCTTCACATCTTAAGTAGAAAGTTCCAGATTTTTATGAATATGTAGCCTACATACTAATTTAGCACAAAGAAATATAGAGCCTTCATTTCATTTCTGGAGAAGGGTTGTGATGAAAGAAAAACTGTCTTTGTGGTGCTAGTCGAACCTAATGGTTGCAGCATAATGTTATGTAACTCTTTGTCTGTTGCACAGAGCTGAGGTCCACAAGCCAAAAGCCATGCTGTTAGTTCCTATACTGCTTTTGCATCATGCCAAATCTTTACTCCAAGAAGCTTTAACTGTCACGACTCCTACCGAAGGTGGCTCCCCTTCCTGTTCGGGTGGCGCTGGGCGGTCGTCGTCACCGGCCTACTAGCTGCCACTGATCCTTTTCCCCCTTTCTGTTTATTGGTTTCACCTGTTTTGTGTTTAGGCTGATTAGTTGGGCTATGTTAACCAGTAGGCCTGCCTGCTCTTTGTGCGGGATTGTTTTGTGTGACTAGTGTGCACGTTTCGTGGGGTGGCCCTGTGTTTCGTGGGGTGGCTTATGTTTTCCGTTTGTGCATTAAATAGCACTACCCTGAACTCTCTGCTTCCTGCGCCTGACTTCACACCCACTACACCCAGATCGTTACATTAACTTATCCAATGACACCTTATTTGTGTCCACAATATGTCACTGTTAGGACAGTGATGAAATAAATGGAGAGATACAGTAAAGTAAGGTTGTTGCGATGTTATGACATTATGCTTTTGTTCTATGTCCCAGTTGTGGGTCTTTGTCATTAACTTCCCCGTCATACTTTTCTCTTCAGAAAATACATGTAATTTTGTGAAATGTGTTAATTGTTAAAATGATAACTGCTGTCTTGAGCTGAGCAGCAAATCCTTTAGCAGACTGAATAAGTGAAATCAGAAATCAACAGTGATCTCCACAAATATCAAATGTTTCAAGCAGAGTAAAATCTCTAAAATAATTTGTGCTTGTTATGACTCTGGATAAAGCTCACTTCTCTTATTTTAAATTTTTATTTTTTTTTACCTTTATTTAAATAGGCAAGTCACTTAAGAACAAATTCTTATTTACAACGATGGCCTACCCCGGCCAGACCCAATTTTGCACCGCCCTAAGGGTGCACAAAGCTTAGGAGGTGAGCAGACCATGTCGGATCTCTGTGTCACATTATATAGACACTGTACAACGACAGACAAGTTACTGCCATGCTACCTACTCAGTGACGTTGTACAGTACATGTACAGTCCTTGTGTTAGATTTCAGCACATTGAGTATACAGTAGCCCTAGGTCATCGGTGTGCCAGAAGTGGATGCTTTTCATGTTGAGAAATATGACAGTAGTAGCATTTGAATTAAATTCAGTACTTCACACGCACGTACACACACACACACCCTCAGTTTATTTTAGGGCCGAGCAATGAAGGTGGAATTTCACAGAACACAACCCAGTCAGTATTCACATACCTACAGTATATACAGTACATACATGCACATATAGTACACTTACTAATGAACGTATGCGCTCTCCCCCCCACGCACATTTGTACACACACACACACACACACACACACACACACACACACACACACACACACACACACACACACACACACACACACACACACACACACACACACACACACACACACACACACACACACACACACACACACGCAAACTGATTACACATACTTAACATTGACATTTTCAATTCCAATACTAGTTTAATTCCATGTGTATTCTGTCTGGAGTTTACTCTGACAGTATTTTTAAGTCTGTTGTCCTCTGTAGCTCAGTTAGTAAAGCACGGTGCTTGCAATGCCAGGATAGAGGGTTTGACAGTAAGTTGCTTTGGATAAAAGTGTCTGTTAAATGGCATACACAGTATATACACACATGCACACACTCTTTCTCTCTCATTGCGGGAGCTAGAGTGTTCAGTGATACCTTTCTATAGCTATATTTGATATGTGCTGTTGCAGGAACTTGAATGGTCTATGTAGGATGTTCTTGTGTACAACTATAATGCAAATCCAGAACTTTACTACCATTCTCACAAAGTGAGGTGCCCCATGGATTTACTATAAAATTCATGATCTTGATCTAGCAAATGAACATCAGGTAGAAATATTTGGACCTTATGCCATCCACAAGTGAGGGAATGAGCCTCATTATGCATAAGGTGCTTAGATGTTTGTGAATTGCAACACAAACATACGAGAAAATAGACAGCCCTAGCTCAGGTAGAGAAAGGACTTAAAAGGCTCACCTCAGTTAAATTAAGCCTTTTGATGGATGTTTTCTGTGAAACGAGTCTCAGTTGTACCTTAGTGAGTGCCCTTTACAAGCCTGAGTTCTTACCCTACACAGGAGTGCTGTTCTATGGGGGAGGCAAACACGGGTAATTCTCAGAAGTCAGTCTGTCTCTTGGACCTGTTTGGATTTGTGCAGGAAGTTCAGCAAGTGAATATAGGTGTGACTGTACTATGATATTATTGAGTTTTGTAGAAAGGCCCCATTCAAAATGGTCCCCGAAGAGAAAAAACCTACAGCTCCTCTGGGATTTTATTTGGACTAGCATCCTGCCCAGCCCTCTGAAATAAGGACTGGAATCAGACTTGATAAATGACTTTCTTATCTTTCCATTTCAGCTGCAGCAGAACGGGACAAAGAACTGTGTCAGTTTTTTTGATGCAGCAAGTTCTGCTGTGACCGGAAACAAAACTATGAATATACCGTATATAGAGAAAAATACATCTCATCAGAAGGATAGACTCTAAACTGAGCGGCCAGAGGCGTTTAACAGGGTCTGGCTTTAGACAAGCCTGTTATTACTGGATGGTTTACAGGGACAAGTGTGGTGGTTGGGTTCCAACAGGGAGGATACACGAAACTGAAGAAAGAGGAGGGCTGAATCGATGTTGGGAAATGACAGTGGTCTGCGTTTGTTTTCTGGCACCAAAAATACAGCTTAGGATAGTTAAGCATTGGGTTTGGGAACATATATATATATATATAAACTTAATTATTGTATATACTTAAAGAACAAAATAGAAAGCCTGTCATTATCCATCTTTCTCTCTAAAGTATTAGACTTTCAGTAGGCCAAACTGGCTCTGCATTTTATTGATTCTTGTTGAGGAAACATTATGCAGTTATTTTGAATGATAGCTCAGTGGACCAGAGGAGGTTGTTGGGAGGAGCTATAGGAGGACTGGCACATTGTAATGGTTGAAATGGAATAAATGGAACGTGTCAAACACATCAAACATATGGAACCCACATGTTTAACTCTGTTCCAATTATTCAATCCCAGCCATTACAATGAGCTCATATTCCTATAGCTCCTCCCACCAGCCACCATTGTAGTGGATTCTGTAAATCATGTTCAACTGGGGAGAAGGGGTCTCAAATTACTGTTGTGAGTTAGAATAGTAGAATACACAAGGTGGAATTTTTTAATTTGGTTGTGCATCACCAGTTTTTTCTCTTGCTACTCAATTAGCCCATGTAGGCTAAAAGGTTTTAGATTGGTAAGTTAGTATAGCAGCCATCTATCGAAACTTGTAGTAATGATGGTTGAATTATCGCCCATGGCCCCATAATCGATTATGTTAGTCAGTCTCACTCATGTTAAAAACTGCAAACATTTCTCTCCACCCTATGTTAAAATGTGTTGAATTGCACAAAATGTGTAATAACATTGGGGTTGGGGTGGAGGGTTGCAACTGCGGCCCCCACCCCCATCAAATTTCCCGTCCCTGATATAGACTGTGGACTTAATAACCTTTTAGCTCTAAATAACATGAACTTTCCGCATAGTACCACTAGAGGTTGTGTTGTGCTTTGACTGTAACAAACTGGATCACTGCATTTTAAGCTTACAGTAACAAGTGCTTGTGATAGCCAAAGGAATGTGTTACCATGAGAAACCTGCTCCACAGCATGTATCCCTATATTTTCTTTCACAAATGTTTGGTAGTGTATTTAACTCAAGTGTCACAAATAGGTTGCAAATAGAAGATTCAGTGGTAGTTTGGGGGTTTTCACGATGGAGGTTTCATTGGTGGGTTGCTGGGTTTGGGAATTCTGTCGTGGGATTGTTGGTTTGTTGGTTAAGGACAGGCAAGCCAACCTGGCCCTCCTTGGGCTAACACCTCCTCCCAGGTGTTTTGGGTAATAATGTCGGTAAGCTAGCAGCCTCAGCTGCCCAAGTCTCTCAGAGATTCCATTTACCTGTGTCCAGGAAAAAGGGAGGCAAGAGGAGGAGACAGAGTGTGTTATGTGAAGGGGGAGTAATAGAGAGATACAGTAGGTAGTGGAACTACCAGGAGAGAGGCATAGTGAGCTGCCAGGAATATAAGGAGAGAATTAGAGGTATAGGGAATGGAAGGGTAATTGTCACGGCCGTCGTAAGGAGACCAAGGCGCAGCGTGGTATGCATACATTCTATTTATTTAAACAAATGAACACTAAACAAAATAACAAACCGAACCGTGACGCTATAATAAAAGAGTGCTGAACAGGCAACTACACATAGACAAGAACCCACAGATACCCAAGGAAAAATGGCAACTAAAATATGATCCCCAATCAGAGACAATGATAAACAGCTGCCTCTGATTGGGAACCAATTCAGGCCACTATAGACCGACATATGCCTAGACTTACAAACACCCCTAGACATACAAAACCCTAGACAATACAAAACAAGCATACCCACCCTCGCCACACCCTGACCTAACCAAAATAATAAAGAAAACATAGATAACTAAGGTCAGGGTGTGACAGTAATAGAGAGCGGAGTAAGAAAAAGTACCTAATTGTCATACTTGTATAAAAGTAAAGATACCACCCAACAAAATACTACTTGAGTAAAAATATGTGGTTTTAAATACACTTAAGTATCAAAAGTAAATGTGATTGCTAAAATATACTTAAGTATCATAAAAAAGTAGAAATGATTTCACATTCCTTATATTAAGCAAACCAGGTGGAAAGCCAGGGGCACACACCAACACTCGAACATCATTTACAAAAAAAGCATTTGTGTTTAGTGAGTCCGCCAGATCAGAGGCAGTAGGGATGAGCAGGGATGTTCTCTTGATAAGTACGTGAATTGGACCATTTTCCTGTCCTGCTTCGCATTCGAAATGTAACAAGTACTTTTGGGTGTCAGGGAAAATGTATGAGGTAAAAAGTACATTATTTTCTTTAGGAATGTAGTGGAGTAAAAGTAAATGTAGTCAAAAATATAAATAGTAAAGTACAAATACCCCCCAAAATGACTTAACTAGTACTTTAAATGATTTACTTAAGTATTTTACACCACTGATAGAGGCAGCAAAAGTGAGTGAGAGAAGAGAAAGGACATTCATAGCAAGTGAGAGTAAATAAAAGACAGAGAGAAGCAGTGGATGAGACAAAGAGTTGGAAGGACAGCACCCAGGAGAGAAAGTGCACAAGAGTCTGTCCCCTTTCCTTCCCTCCTCACCTTACGAGGTGACCATGAATCCAGCTTTTGTGATGTAACTGGTATTGACCCTTAGAGGAGGCGAGGGTGTTTACCTGAAAACGCAAGGAGCTCTGAGCGTTTCACAGGCTCTTGTGCTGTGAGAGGGCCAATGTTCAGGGCCACTGGAAATAATTCCGACTACTCACGCCTCCCTCCTCCCTCAGAAATAACAACAGCAAATAGAGCCTGTATTCAGCACAGTACTCTCTATGATCACATACAGTTGCAAGAAAAAGTTTGTGAACCCTTTGGAATTACCTGGATTTCTGGATTGATTACTCGTAAAATGTGGTCTGATCTTCATCTAAGTCACAATAATAGACAAACACAATCTGACTAAACTAATAACAGACAAACAGTTGTACTTCTCAAATTTTAATTGAAGATATTGACTAATCATTCACAGTGCAGGCTGGAAAAAGTGAGTGAACCCTTGAATTTAGTAACTTGTAGATCCTACTTTAGCAGCAACAAGCTCCACCAAACGTTTCCTGTAGCTGCTTCGAGGACTTGCACAACGTTGAGGAGGAATTTTGAACCATTTCTCCCTACAAATCTGTTTCAGCTCATCAATATTTCTGGGTTGTCTTGATTGCACAGCCCTCTATAGATCATGCCACAGCATCTCAATTTGGTTAAGGTCAGGACTCTGACTTTGCCATATCAAAACACAAATCTTGTTCCTTTTCAGACATTCTTTGGTTGATTTACTTGTGTGCTTTGAGTCATTGTCTTGTTGCATTGTCTTGTTGCATAAGGAAAATATATTGCATTAGCTTACTCCAATTAGAGGAGGTGTGGTCAGGTTAGGGGAATACAATAAAGAAGGAAAATATGTTTAATTAGTTTACTTCAATTAGAGGAGGGGTGGCAGGGTTAGGGGAAAATAATAAATAAGGAAAATATATTTCACTAGCTTACTCCAATTAGAGGAGGTGTGGTAGGGTTAGGGGAATACAATAAAGAAGGAACATATATTTAATTTGTTTACTTCAATTAGAGGAGGGGTGGCAGGGTTAGGGGAAAATAATAAATAAGGAAAATATATTTCAATAGTTTACTCCAATTAGGGTAGGTGTGGTAGGTTTAGGGGAAAAAAATGATACAGGAACATTTCTTTCATTAGTTTACTCCAATTAGGGGAGGTGTGGTAGGTTTAGGGGGAAATAATGATACAGGAACATTTATTTCATTAGTTTACTCCAATTAGGGGAGGTGTGGTAGGTTTAGGGGGAAATAATAAAGAAGGAAAATATATTTAATTATTTTACTCCAATCAGGGTAGGTGTGGTAGAGTTAGGGGAAAAAAAGGAATGAGGAAAATATATTTCATTAGTTTACTACAGTTAGAGGAGGGGTTGTAGGGTTAGGGTAAAAAATAAAGAAGAAAAATATATTGAATTTGTTTACTCCAATTGGGGGAGGTGTGGTAGGGTTAGGGGAAAATGATAAAGAAGGAAAATATATTTCATTAGTTTACTCTAATTAGAGGAGGTGGGGTAGGGTTAGGGGAAAATAATAAAGCTGGAAAATATATTTCATTAGTTTACTCCAATTAGGGGAGGTGTGGTAGAGTTAGGGGAAATAATAAAGAAGGAAAATATATTTCATTAGTTTGCTCCAATTAGAGGAGGGGTGGCAGGGTTAGGGGAAAATGATAATAAAGGAAAATATATTTAATTAGTTTACTCCAATTAGGGGAGGGGTGGCAGGGTTAGGGGAAAACAATAATGAAGGAAAAGATATGTAATTAGTTTACTCCAATTAGGGGAGGGGTGGCAGGGTTAGGTGAAAACAATAATGAAGGAAAATATATGTAATTAGTTTACTCCAATTATGGGAAGGGTGGCAGGGTTAGGGGAAAACAATAATGAAGGAAAATATATGTAATTAGTTTACTCCAATTAGGGGAGGTGTGGCAGGGTTAGGTGAAAATAAAAAAGAAGTAAAATATATTTAATTAGTTCACTACAATTAGAATAGGGTTGATAGAGTTCGGGGATGATAATGCAGAAGGAAAATATATTTCATTAGTTTACTCTAACTAGAGGAGGGGGTGGTAGGTTTAGGGGAAAATAATAAAGAAGGGAAATATATTTAATTAGTTTACTCTAATTAGAGGACGTAGGGTAGGGTTAGGGGAAAATAATAAAGAAGAGAAATATATTTCATTAGTTTATTCCAATTAGGGGAGGTGTGGCAGGGTTAGGGGAAAATAAATAAAGAAGGAAAATATATTTAATTATTTACTCCAATTAGAGGAGGTGTGGTAGAGTTAGGGGCACATAATAAAGAAGGAATATATATTTCATTAGTTTGCTCCAATTAGAGGAGGGGTGGCAGGGTTAGGGGAATATAATAATAAAGGAAAATATATGTAATTAGTTTACTCGAATTAAAGGAGGTGTGGTCAGGTTAGGGGAAAATAATAATAAAGGAAAATATATGTAATTAGTTTACTTCAATTAGAGGAGGGGTGGCAGGGTTAGGGGAAAATAATAAATAAGGAAAATATATTTCACTAGCTTACTCCAATTAGAGGAGGTGTGGTAGAGTTAGGGGAAAATGATAATAAAGGAAAATATATGTAATTAGTTTTCTCCAATTAGGGGAGGGGTGGCAGGGTTAGGGGAAAATAATAATAAAGGAAAATATATGTAATTATTTTACTCCAATTAGGGGAGGGGTGGCAGGGTTAGGGGAAAACAATAATGAAGGAAAATATATGTAATTAGTTCAATCAATCAATCAATCAATCAATCAATCAAATTTATTTTATATAGCCCTTCGTACATCAGCTGATATCTCAAAGTGCTGTACAGAAACCCAGCCTAAAACCCCAAACAGCAAGCAATGCAGGTGAAGAAGCACGGTGGCTAGGAAAAACTCCCTAGAAAGGCCAGAACCTAGGAAGAAACCTAGAGAGGAACCAGGCTATGTGGGGTGGCCAGTCCTCTTCTGGCTGTGCCGGGTGGAGATTATAACAAAACATGGTCAAGATGTTCAAATGTTCATAAATGACCAGCATGGTCGAATAATAATAAGGCAGAATAGTTGAAACTGGAGCAGCAGCACAGTCAGGTGGACTGGGGACAGCAAGGAGTCATCATGTCAGGTATTCCTGGGGCATGGTCCTAGGGCTCAGGTCAGTTGAAACTGGAGCAGCAGCACAGCCAGGTGGACTGGGGACAGCAAGGATTCATCATGTCAGGTAGTCCTGGGGCATGGTCCTAGGGCTCAGGTCCTCCGAGAGAGAGAAAGAGAGAAGGAGAGAATTAGAGAACGCACACTTAGATTCACACAGGACACCGAATAGGACAGGAGAAGTACTCCAGATATAACAAACTGACCCTAGCCCCCCGACACATAAACTACTGCAGCATAAATACTGGAGGCTGAGACAGGAGGGGTCAGGAGACACTGTGGCCCACTCCGAGGACACCCCCGGACAGGGCCAAACAGGAAGGATATAACCCCACCCACTTTGCCAAAGCACAGCCCCCACACCACTAGAGGGATATCTTCAACCACCAACATACCATCCTGAGACAAGGCTGAGTATAGCCCACAAAGACCTCCGCCACGGCACAACTTAAGGGGGGAGGGGGGGCGCCAACCCAGACAGGATGACCACACCACACAGTTTACTCCAATTAGGGGAGGGGTGGCAGGGTTAGGTGAAAACAATAATGAAGGAAAATATATGTAATTAGTTTACTCCAATTATGGGAAGGGTGGCAGGGTTAGGGGAAAACAATAATGAAGGAAAATATATGTAATTAGTTTACTCCAATTATGGGAAGGGTGGCAGGGTTAGGGGAAAACAATAATGAAGGAAAATATATGTAATTAGTTTACTCCAATTAGGGGAGGGGTGGCAGGGTTAGGTGAAAATAAAAAAGAAGTAAAATATATTTAATTAGTTCACTACAATTAGAATAGGGTTGATAGAGTTCGGGGATAATAATGCAGAAGGAAAATATATTTCATTAGTTTACTCTAACTAGAGGAGGGGGTGGTAGGTTTAGGGGAAAATAATAAAGAAGGGAAATATATTTAATTAGTTTACTCTAATTAGAGGAGGTAGGGTAGGGTTAGGGGAAAATAATAAAGAAGATAAATATATTTAATTATTTACTCCAATTAGAGGAGGTGTGGTAGAGTTAGGGGCACATAATAAAGAAGGAATATATATTTCATTAGTTTGCTCCAATTAGAGGAGGGGTGGCAGGGTTAGGGGAAAATAATAAATAAGGAAAATATATTTCACTAGCTTACTCCAATTAGAGGAGGTGTGGTAGAGTTAGGGGAAATAATAAAGAAGGAAAATATATTTCATTAGTTTGCTCCAATTAGAGGAGGTGTGGCAGGGTTAGGGGAAAATGATAATAAAGGAAAATATATGTAATTAGTTTACTCGAATTAAAGGAGGTGTGGTCAGGTTAGGGGAAAATAATAATAAAGGAAAATATATGTAATTAGTTTACTCGAATTAAAGGAGGTGTGGTCAGGTTAGGGGAAAATAATAATAAAGGAAAATATATGTAATTAGTTTACTCGAATTAAAGGAGGTGTGGTCAGGTTAGGGGAAAATAATAATAAAGGAAAATATATGTAATTAGTTTACTTCAATTAGAGGAGGGGTGCAGGGTTAGGGGAAAATAATGAATAAGGAAAATATGCTTCACTAGCTTACTCCAATTAGAGGAGGGGTGGCAGGGTTAGGGGAAAATAATGAATATCGAAAATATGCTTCACTAGCTTACTCCAATTAGAGGAGGTGTGGTAGGGTTAGGGGAATACAATAAAGAAGGAACATATATTTAATTTGTTTACTTCAATTAGAGGAGGGGTGGCAGGGTTAGGGGAAAATAATATATAAGGAAAATATATTTCACTAGTTTACTCCAATTAGGGTAGGTGTGGTAGGTTTAGGGGAAAACAATGATACAGGAACATTTATTTCATTAGTTTATTCCAATTAGGGGAGGTGTGGTAGGTTTAGGGGAAAACAATGATACAGGAACATTTATTTCATTAGTTTACTCCAATCAGGGTAGGTGTGGTAGAGTTAGGGGGAAAAAAGGAATAATGAAAATATATTTCATTAGTTTACTACAGTTAGAGGAGGGGTTGTAGGGTTAGGGGAAAATGATAAAGAAGGAAAATATATTTCATTAGTTTGCTCCAATTAGAGGAGGGGTGGCAGGGTTAGGGGAAAATAATAAAGAAGGAAAATATATGTCATTATTTTACTCTAATTAGAGGAGGGGTTGTAGGGTTTGGGGGGGAAAAAATAAGGAAAATATATTGAATTTGTTTACTCCAATTGGGGGAGGTGTGTTAGGTTTAGGGGAAAATAATAAAGAAGGCAGATAAAAATTCATTAGTTTACTTCAATTAGTGGAGGGGTGGTAGGGTTAGGGGAAATCAATAAAGACAGAAAATATATTTCATTAGTTTAATCCACTTAGGGGAGGGGCGGAAGGGTTAGGGAAAAATAATAAAGAAGGAAAATATATTTAATTAGTTTACTCTAATTAGAGGATGTAGGGTAGGGTTAGGGGAAAATAACAAAGAAGATAAATATATTTCATTAGTTTACTCCAATTAGGGGAGGTGTGGCAGGGTTAGTGGAAAATAAATAAAGAAGGAAAATATATTTAATTATTTACTCCATTTAGAGGAGGTGTGGTAGAGTTAGGGGCACATAATAAAGAAGGAAAATATATTTCATTAGTTTGCTCCAATTAGAGGAGGGGTGGCAGGGTTAGGGGAAAATAATAATAAAGGAAAAGATATGTAATTAGTTTACTCCAATTAGAGGAGGGGTGGCAGGGTTAGGGGAAAATAATAATAAAGGAAAATATATGTAATTAGTTTACTCCAATTAGAGGAGGGGTGGCAGGTTTAGGGGAAAATAATAAAGATGGAAAACATATTTCATTAGTTTTCTACAATTAGAGGAGGTGTGGTTGGGTTGGGGGAAAATATAAAATAAGTAAAATATATTTAATTAGTTCACTACAATTAGAATAGGGGTGTTAGAGTTCGGGGATAATAATGCAGAAGGAAAATATATTTCATTAGTTTACTCTAACTACAGGAGGGGGTGGTAGGTTTAGGGGAAAATAATAATAAAGGAAAATATATGTAATTATTTTACTCCAATTAGGGGAGGGGTGGCAGGGTTAGGGGAAAACAATAATGAAGGAAAATATATGTAATTAGTTCAATCAATCAATCAATCAATCAATCAAATTTATTTTATATAGCCCTTCGTACATCAGCTGATATCTCAAAGTGCTGTACAGAAACCCAGCCTAAAACCCCAAACAGCAAGCAATGCAGGTGAAGAAGCACGGTGGCTAGGAAAAACTCCCTAGAAAGGCCAGAACCTAGGAAGAAACCTAGAGAGGAACCAGGCTATGTGGGGTGGCCAGTCCTCTTCTGGCTGTGCCGGGTGGAGATTATAACAAAACATGGTCAAGATGTTCAAATGTTCATAAATGACCAGCATGGTCGAATAATAATAAGGCAGAATAGTTGAAACTGGAGCAGCAGCACAGTCAGGTGGACTGGGGACAGCAAGGAGTCATCATGTCAGGTATTCCTGTGGCATGGTCCTAGGGCTCAGGTCAGTTGAAACTGGAGCAGCAGCACAGCCAGGTGGACTGGGGACAGCAAGGATTCATCATGTCAGGTAGTCCTGGGGCATGGTCCTAGGGCTCAGGTCCTCCGAGAGAGGGAAAGAGAGAAGGAGAGAATTAGAGAACGCACACTTAGATTCACACAGGACACCGAATAGGACAGGAGAAGTACTCCAGATATAACAAACTGACCCTAGCCCCCCGACACATAAACTACTGCAGCATAAATACTGGAGGCTGAGACAGGAGGGGTCAGGAGACACTGTGGCCCACTCCGAGGACACCCCCGGACAGGGCCAAACAGGAAGGATATAACCCCACCCACTTTGCCAAAGCACAGCCCCCACACCACTAGAGGGATATCTTCAACCACCAACATACCATCCTGAGACAAGGCTGAGTATAGCCCACAAAGACCTCCGCCACGGCACAACTTAAGGGGGGAGGGGGGGCGCCAACCCAGACAGGATGACCACACCACACAGTTTACTCCAATTAGGGGAGGGGTGGCAGGGTTAGGTGAAAACAATAATGAAGGAAAATATATGTAATTAGTTTACTCCAATTATGGGAAGGGTGGCAGGGTTAGGGGAAAACAATAATGAAGGAAAATATATGTAATTAGTTTACTCCAATTATGGGAAGGGTGGCAGGGTTAGGGGAAAACAATAATGAAGGAAAATATATGTAATTAGTTTACTCCAATTAGGGGAGGGGTGGCAGGGTTAGGTGAAAATAAAAAAGAAGTAAAATATATTTAATTAGTTCACTACAATTAGAATAGGGTTGATAGAGTTCGGGGATAATAATGCAGAAGGAAAATATATTTCATTAGTTTACTCTAACTAGAGGAGGGGGTGGTAGGTTTAGGGGAAAATAATAAAGAAGGGAAATATATTTAATTAGTTTACTCTAATTAGAGGAGGTAGGGTAGGGTTAGGGGAAAATAATAAAGAAGATAAATATATTTAATTATTTACTCCAATTAGAGGAGGTGTGGTAGAGTTAGGGGCACATAATAAAGAAGGAATATATATTTCATTAGTTTGCTCCAATTAGAGGAGGGGTGGCAGGGTTAGGGGAAAATAATAAATAAGGAAAATATATTTCACTAGCTTACTCCAATTAGAGGAGGTGTGGTAGAGTTAGGGGAAATAATAAAGAAGGAAAATATATTTCATTAGTTTGCTCCAATTAGAGGAGGTGTGGCAGGGTTAGGGGAAAATGATAATAAAGGAAAATATATGTAATTAGTTTACTCGAATTAAAGGAGGTGTGGTCAGGTTAGGGGAAAATAATAATAAAGGAAAATATATGTAATTAGTTTACTCGAATTAAAGGAGGTGTGGTCAGGTTAGGGGAAAATAATAATAAAGGAAAATATATGTAATTAGTTTACTCGAATTAAAGGAGGTGTGGTCAGGTTAGGGGAAAATAATAATAAAGGAAAATATATGTAATTAGTTTACTTCAATTAGAGGAGGGGTGCAGGGTTAGGGGAAAATAATGAATAAGGAAAATATGCTTCACTAGCTTACTCCAATTAGAGGAGGGGTGGCAGGGTTAGGGGAAAATAATGAATATCGAAAATATGCTTCACTAGCTTACTCCAATTAGAGGAGGTGTGGTAGGGTTAGGGGAATACAATAAAGAAGGAACATATATTTAATTTGTTTACTTCAATTAGAGGAGGGGTGGCAGGGTTAGGGGAAAATAATATATAAGGAAAATATATTTCACTAGTTTACTCCAATTAGGGTAGGTGTGGTAGGTTTAGGGGAAAACAATGATACAGGAACATTTATTTCATTAGTTTATTCCAATTAGGGGAGGTGTGGTAGGTTTAGGGGAAAACAATGATACAGGAACATTTATTTCATTAGTTTACTCCAATCAGGGTAGGTGTGGTAGAGTTAGGGGGAAAAAAGGAATAATGAAAATATATTTCATTAGTTTACTACAGTTAGAGGAGGGGTTGTAGGGTTAGGGGAAAATGATAAAGAAGGAAAATATATTTCATTAGTTTGCTCCAATTAGAGGAGGGGTGGCAGGGTTAGGGGAAAATAATAAAGAAGGAAAATATATGTCATTATTTTACTCTAATTAGAGGAGGGGTTGTAGGGTTTGGGGGGGAAAAAATAAGGAAAATATATTGAATTTGTTTACTCCAATTGGGGGAGGTGTGTTAGGTTTAGGGGAAAATAATAAAGAAGGCAGATAAAAATTCATTAGTTTACTTCAATTAGTGGAGGGGTGGTAGGGTTAGGGGAAATCAATAAAGACAGAAAATATATTTCATTAGTTTAATCCACTTAGGGGAGGGGCGGAAGGGTTAGGGAAAAATAATAAAGAAGGAAAATATATTTAATTAGTTTACTCTAATTAGAGGATGTAGGGTAGGGTTAGGGGAAAATAACAAAGAAGATAAATATATTTCATTAGTTTACTCCAATTAGGGGAGGTGTGGCAGGGTTAGTGGAAAATAAATAAAGAAGGAAAATATATTTAATTATTTACTCCATTTAGAGGAGGTGTGGTAGAGTTAGGGGCACATAATAAAGAAGGAAAATATATTTCATTAGTTTGCTCCAATTAGAGGAGGGGTGGCAGGGTTAGGGGAAAATAATAATAAAGGAAAAGATATGTAATTAGTTTACTCCAATTAGAGGAGGGGTGGCAGGGTTAGGGGAAAATAATAATAAAGGAAAATATATGTAATTAGTTTACTCCAATTAGAGGAGGGGTGGCAGGTTTAGGGGAAAATAATAAAGATGGAAAACATATTTCATTAGTTTTCTACAATTAGAGGAGGTGTGGTTGGGTTGGGGGAAAATATAAAATAAGTAAAATATATTTAATTAGTTCACTACAATTAGAATAGGGGTGTTAGAGTTCGGGGATAATAATGCAGAAGGAAAATATATTTCATTAGTTTACTCTAACTACAGGAGGGGGTGGTAGGTTTAGGGGAAAATAATAATAAAGGAAAATATATGTAATTATTTTACTCCAATTAGGGGAGGGGTGGCAGGGTTAGGGGAAAACAATAATGAAGGAAAATATATGTAATTAGTTCAATCAATCAATCAATCAATCAATCAAATTTATTTTATATAGCCCTTCGTACATCAGCTGATATCTCAAAGTGCTGTACAGAAACCCAGCCTAAAACCCCAAACAGCAAGCAATGCAGGTGAAGAAGCACGGTGGCTAGGAAAAACTCCCTAGAAAGGCCAGAACCTAGGAAGAAACCTAGAGAGGAACCAGGCTATGTGGGGTGGCCAGTCCTCTTCTGGCTGTGCCGGGTGGAGATTATAACAAAACATGGTCAAGATGTTCAAATGTTCATAAATGACCAGCATGGTCGAATAATAATAAGGCAGAATAGTTGAAACTGGAGCAGCAGCACAGTCAGGTGGACTGGGGACAGCAAGGAGTCATCATGTCAGGTATTCCTGTGGCATGGTCCTAGGGCTCAGGTCAGTTGAAACTGGAGCAGCAGCACAGCCAGGTGGACTGGGGACAGCAAGGATTCATCATGTCAGGTAGTCCTGGGGCATGGTCCTAGGGCTCAGGTCCTCCGAGAGAGGGAAAGAGAGAAGGAGAGAATTAGAGAACGCACACTTAGATTCACACAGGACACCGAATAGGACAGGAGAAGTACTCCAGATATAACAAACTGACCCTAGCCCCCCGACACATAAACTACTGCAGCATAAATACTGGAGGCTGAGACAGGAGGGGTCAGGAGACACTGTGGCCCACTCCGAGGACACCCCCGGACAGGGCCAAACAGGAAGGATATAACCCCACCCACTTTGCCAAAGCACAGCCCCCACACCACTAGAGGGATATCTTCAACCACCAACATACCATCCTGAGACAAGGCTGAGTATAGCCCACAAAGACCTCCGCCACGGCACAACTTAAGGGGGGAGGGGGGGCGCCAACCCAGACAGGATGACCACACCACACAGTTTACTCCAATTAGGGGAGGGGTGGCAGGGTTAGGTGAAAACAATAATGAAGGAAAATATATGTAATTAGTTTACTCCAATTATGGGAAGGGTGGCAGGGTTAGGGGAAAACAATAATGAAGGAAAATATATGTAATTAGTTTACTCCAATTATGGGAAGGGTGGCAGGGTTAGGGGAAAACAATAATGAAGGAAAATATATGTAATTAGTTTACTCCAATTAGGGGAGGGGTGGCAGGGTTAGGTGAAAATAAAAAAGAAGTAAAATATATTTAATTAGTTCACTACAATTAGAATAGGGTTGATAGAGTTCGGGGATAATAATGCAGAAGGAAAATATATTTCATTAGTTTACTCTAACTAGAGGAGGGGGTGGTAGGTTTAGGGGAAAATAATAAAGAAGGGAAATATATTTAATTAGTTTACTCTAATTAGAGGAGGTAGGGTAGGGTTAGGGGAAAATAATAAAGAAGATAAATATATTTAATTATTTACTCCAATTAGAGGAGGTGTGGTAGAGTTAGGGGCACATAATAAAGAAGGAATATATATTTCATTAGTTTGCTCCAATTAGAGGAGGGGTGGCAGGGTTAGGGGAAAATAATAAATAAGGAAAATATATTTCACTAGCTTACTCCAATTAGAGGAGGTGTGGTAGAGTTAGGGGAAATAATAAAGAAGGAAAATATATTTCATTAGTTTGCTCCAATTAGAGGAGGTGTGGCAGGGTTAGGGGAAAATGATAATAAAGGAAAATATATGTAATTAGTTTACTCGAATTAAAGGAGGTGTGGTCAGGTTAGGGGAAAATAATAATAAAGGAAAATATATGTAATTAGTTTACTCGAATTAAAGGAGGTGTGGTCAGGTTAGGGGAAAATAATAATAAAGGAAAATATATGTAATTAGTTTACTCGAATTAAAGGAGGTGTGGTCAGGTTAGGGGAAAATAATAATAAAGGAAAATATATGTAATTAGTTTACTTCAATTAGAGGAGGGGTGCAGGGTTAGGGGAAAATAATGAATAAGGAAAATATGCTTCACTAGCTTACTCCAATTAGAGGAGGGGTGGCAGGGTTAGGGGAAAATAATGAATATCGAAAATATGCTTCACTAGCTTACTCCAATTAGAGGAGGTGTGGTAGGGTTAGGGGAATACAATAAAGAAGGAACATATATTTAATTTGTTTACTTCAATTAGAGGAGGGGTGGCAGGGTTAGGGGAAAATAATATATAAGGAAAATATATTTCACTAGTTTACTCCAATTAGGGTAGGTGTGGTAGGTTTAGGGGAAAACAATGATACAGGAACATTTATTTCATTAGTTTATTCCAATTAGGGGAGGTGTGGTAGGTTTAGGGGAAAACAATGATACAGGAACATTTATTTCATTAGTTTACTCCAATCAGGGTAGGTGTGGTAGAGTTAGGGGGAAAAAAGGAATAATGAAAATATATTTCATTAGTTTACTACAGTTAGAGGAGGGGTTGTAGGGTTAGGGGAAAATGATAAAGAAGGAAAATATATTTCATTAGTTTGCTCCAATTAGAGGAGGGGTGGCAGGGTTAGGGGAAAATAATAAAGAAGGAAAATATGTCATTATTTTACTCTAATTAGAGGAGGGGTTGTAGGGTTTGGGGGGGAAAAAATAAGGAAAATATATTGAATTTGTTTACTCCAATTGGGGGAGGTGTGTTAGGTTTAGGGGAAAATAATAAAGAAGGCAGATAAAAATTCATTAGTTTACTTCAATTAGTGGAGGGGTGGTAGGGTTAGGGGAAATCAATAAAGACAGAAAATATATTTCATTAGTTTAATCCACTTAGGGGAGGGGCGGAAGGGTTAGGGAAAAATAATAAAGAAGGAAAATATATTTAATTAGTTTACTCTAATTAGAGGATGTAGGGTAGGGTTAGGGGAAAATAACAAAGAAGATAAATATATTTCATTAGTTTACTCCAATTAGGGGAGGTGTGGCAGGGTTAGTGGAAAATAAATAAAGAAGGAAAATATATTTAATTATTTACTCCATTTAGAGGAGGTGTGGTAGAGTTAGGGGCACATAATAAAGAAGGAAAATATATTTCATTAGTTTGCTCCAATTAGAGGAGGGGTGGCAGGGTTAGGGGAAAATAATAATAAAGGAAAAGATATGTAATTAGTTTACTCCAATTAGAGGAGGGGTGGCAGGGTTAGGGGAAAATAATAATAAAGGAAAATATATGTAATTAGTTTACTCCAATTAGAGGAGGGGTGGCAGGTTTAGGGGAAAATAATAAAGATGGAAAACATATTTCATTAGTTTTCTACAATTAGAGGAGGTGTGGTTGGGTTGGGGGAAAATATAAAATAAGTAAAATATATTTAATTAGTTCACTACAATTAGAATAGGGGTGTTAGAGTTCGGGGATAATAATGCAGAAGGAAAATATATTTCATTAGTTTACTCTAACTACAGGAGGGGGTGGTAGGTTTAGGGGAAAATAATAAAGAAGGAAAATATATTTCATTAGTTTACTCCAATTTAGGGGAGGGGTGGAAGTGTTAGGGGAAAATAATAAAGAAGGAAAATATATTTCTTTATTTACTCCAATTAGAGGAGATGTGGTAGGGTTGGGGGAAAATATAAAAGAAGGAAAATATATTTCAATAGTTTACTAATATTAAGGAAAGGTGGTAGGGTTAGGGTAAAATAATAAAGAAGGAAACTGTATTTATGTCGCACCCTGACCTTAGTGTTCTTTGTTTTCCTTGTTATTTTGGTTAGGTCAGGGTGTGACATGGGTGATATATGTGTTTTCCTGTCTAAGGGTTTTATATGTTTATGGGGCTGTTTCCTTTCTAGGTAGTTTGTATGTCTCTGGTTGCCTTGATTGGTTCTCAATTCGAGGCAGCTGTCTATCGTTGTCTCTGATTGGGAACCATATTTAGGCAGCCATATTCTGTGGGTACTTTGTGGGTGGTTGTCTTCTGTCTATGCACCAGATAGGACTTTAATCACATTTTTTTTTTTTTTTTTTTTATTTATTTATTTATTTATTTATTTATTTATTTATTTATTTATTTATTTATTTATTTATTTATTTATTTATTTATTTATTTGGGGGGTTTTGGTATTTTGTAGTGTTCACGTATATTGTCTTTATTAACCATGTTGAACACTAATCACTAACCACTCGTCCGCAGACGAAAGCCGTTACAATTTCATTAATTGAATCCCTTTAGGGGAGGGGTGGAAGGGTTAGGGTAATATAATAATAATAATAATAATAATAATGAAGGATATATTTCATTATTTTTCTCCAATTCGAAGAGGGGTGGTAAAGTTAGGGAAAAATAATAAAGAAGGATAATATATTTCATTAGTTTGCTCCAATTAGAGGGGTGGCAGGGTTAGGGGAAAATAATAATGAAGGGAAATATAGGTAATTAGTTTACTCCAATTAGGGGAGGTGTGGTAGGATTAACAAGAAATATGTGGAGTGGCTGAAAAACGACTCCAATCTAAGTGTATGTAAACTTCCGACTTCAACTGTAAGATTATTACGTCCCCCTTCTTTTAAAACAAAAAGAGAAATGTTTTACATATTCATAGCGTTTCTTTTGAATACATGCTCTGTAGTTTGAACTCAAGGTAAGTAGCCATTTATACTGCATACTGCACCAACTGAATCAACATTACAGACTCTGAAACAATGATTTAACATACTGTTACTTTTAGAACAAAGGATTCGCAGCAACTCCGCTTTCACTGTAGCAATGAAATCTTAACATTTCAAACAAATACAATACCAAAGCATTTCAAGTCAACTTTTCAATAACAAGTTTACAGTCTGGAGCTTTTTTTAGGGCAGCAATCCGCCTACACCATTTGACATTTCACATGTCTAGGACAGCTCTGGGCTTGACATCTCTTTCTGACCTTGTGTGATATGATGCTGAGCATGGCTCTGTGTCAGGCAACAGTTCTTGTCATGTTGCAGGTAAGTATGGTGTATGTGTGTCTCGTCAGTGTATTGTTCTTTTGTGATCAGTTGGTGACGACGATTGCAGTGTTACACCGCTGTGTGGACATTGAGTGTCAGCCGGCTGGACGACGACTGCTAGCTTCCAGTGGCCATGCTCCTGGATTCTAACTAACTGTCAATCCGTGTTGGCAATGACTAGCTGACCTGTTGTAGTATCGCTTTTGTTGTTGTTGTCTCTGTGTGCGTTTTTCATGCATTTCCTTGTAGCTGATGACCTCAGGTTGCAGCTGCTTGTAGGTGCTGGGAAGGATTGAGCGAAGTCTATGGCTCATCAACAGCTGGGCTGGTGTTTTGAAGTTGTCAACTGGAATGTTACGGTATTCAATGAGAATGAGGTAGGTCTCTCGTCTGCTTTTGCTTTGTCCATGAGTGATTTAGCAATCTGCACAGATTTTTCAGCAAGGCCATTACTTTGAGGGTAATGTGGGCTTTTCATGACATGTGTGAACTCCCATGCTTTTGTTTAGGATTCAAACTCATTTGATTTGTAACAGGGGCCATTGTCAGATATTCAAGTCTCTACAATGCCATCCCTGGCAAAGATTGCTTTCAGTTTGTGTATCACAGCTGCAAATGTGGTGCTGTGAAGCTTGTCGAGTTCGAAGTATCTGCTGTAGTATTCCACTGTTACGATGTAGTCCTCGTTGTTCCAGATGAACAGATCGGCTGCCACGACCTGCCAGGGTCGGTCTTGGATACAGTGAGGTAACATTGGCTCTTTTGTGTTTGAGGGGCGTTGTTCAAGACAAGTGGCGCATTTAGCAACAATGTCCTCTATTTGTTTGCACATTCCGGGCCAAAACAAAATGTTGTGCTCTCCTTTTGCACTTTTCCATGCTCATGTGTCCAGCATGGATCTTTGTCAAAATCTCATGTCTTCTCTGAGACTGGTAGAAATGATGATTTTTCTCTCCATCGAAAATATTCTGTTGATTTGTGATAGTTTATCACGATGGTTCCAGAACTCTGAGAAGCTCTGAGGGCACTCCTCTCCTCAGGCCATCCATCCTGTATGACTTTCCTCAGCTGTGTGAATTGTGAGTCCTTTTTTGTTTCTGCTCGGATCTCCTTCAGTTTTGTGTCACTAACTGGTAAATTTCTGTACACACTGTGCACTTGCATGTCCGTGCCTTCACTGAGGCTGCTGTCCTTGTAGGTAAGAAACTTCCTGGAGAGTGTGTCTGCGACAGGGATGTCTTTGCCTGGACGGTGAGTGATTGTGAAGTCGCATTTTTGTAGTTGAAGGATCATTCTCTGTAGATGCTGCGGCTAGTGGTTTCCTAAAATTTGTCTCGAGGGGCTTTGTCTTGAGGGGATTCCACAATGACTTGTCATCCATATATGTACTGATGGAAACGTTTACATCCGAACAGAATGGCGTAGAGCTCCTTTTCGATTTGAGCGTAGTTGATTTCAGTCTGAGAGATTTGGAAGCGTAGCCGATGGGCTTTCCTTCTTGCTTGGCTAAGTAGTTGACCATGCCAAGCACTTTTTCCAACTCCGCACGGTTCTTTGGTGTCTCCATTTCTTTTACGGCTGAGATCTTCTGTGGATCTGGCTTGATTCCTTTCGCTTTGAGAAGATGTCCGAAGTAGCTGACCTCTGTAGCGCCGACTGTACTCTTCTCGGGGTTGAGCTGGACTCCTGTCTCGTGGAACCTTTTCAGTATCGCACAGAGGTTTCTGTTGTGTGCCTCTGATTTGACCATAGACAAGGATGTCGTCCACAATTGCCACAACTCCGTCGAGGCCTTCGTACACTTCGTCAATCTTATACCGAAACTCATCTCTGGTTGAGAAAATACCAAAAGGCAGGTGACTGAATCTGTAGCATCCAAACAGGGTGTTGAATGTTGTTTTCTTAGATGACTCTTCTGTGAGCTTGATAGCCCAGTAGCCTGAGCTGGCATCCATGACACAGAAATAGCGTGCTCCCGCTAGCTTGTGTGTGATTCCATCTAGCGTCGGTAAAGGGTAATTGGGGAGTTTGATAGCCTTGTTCTAATTCCTTGGGTTGAAGACATTCGCTGAGCTTGCTTGTGTGTGGTTTATCCACCACCACTAACGCGTTTACCCAATCTGTCGGTTCTATGTCAGGCTCCATAGTCTCCAACTCTTTCTTCAGACAGGCACTGGGAGCAAGGGGAATGTTTCTCGGTGGGTAGACCACAGGTTTTGCGTCTGGGTCAAGTTGAATGGTACGTTCTCCTGGGAATAATCCTATTCCTGTAAAAACATCAGCAAACTCCTCCATTACATTTTCTGTCTCTACTGGCGTTGTCACTGATAAAACTAGCTTGATGAGGTCCATGTTCTTTCTCTACTGGTGCCGTCACTGATAAAACTAGCTTGATGAGGTCCATGTTCTTTCTCTACTGGTGCCGTCACTGATAAAACTAGCTTGATGAGGTCCGTGTTCTGTCTCTACTGGTGCCGTCACTGATAAAACTAGCTTGATGAGGTCCGTGTTTGGTATCTACTGGTGCCGTCAATGATAAAACTAGATTGATGAGGGCCATGTTCCGTCTCTACTGGTGCTGTCATGGATAAAACTAGCTTGATGAGGTCCATGTTCCGTCTCGACTGGTACCGTCACTGATAAAACCAGATTGATGAGGTCCATGTTCTGTCTCTACTGGTACCTTCACTGATAAAACCAGCTTGATGAGGTCCCTTGTTTCATTTCTACTGGTGCCGTCACTGATAAAATTAGCTTGATGCGGTCCATGTTCCGTCATTACTGGTGCCGTCACTGATAAAACTAGCTTGATGATGTCCATGATCCGTCTCTACAGGTGCCCTCACTGATAAAACTAGATTGATGTCCCTTGTTTCATTTCTACTGGTGCCGTCACTGATTAAACCAGCTTGATGAGGTCCATGTTCCATCTCTATTGGTGCAGTCACTGATAAAACCAGATTGATGAGGTCCATTTTCTGTCTCTACTGGTGCCGTCACTGATAAAACCAGCTTGATGAGGTCCATGTTCCGTCTCTAGTGGTGCCATCACTGATAAAAACAGCTTGATGAGGTCCATTTTCTGTCTCTACTGGTGCCGTCACTGATGAAACCAGATAGATAATGTCTTTGTTTCGTCTCTACTGGTGCCATCACTGATAAAAACAGCTTGATGAGGTCCATGATCCGTCTAGTGGTGCCATCACTGATAAAAACAGCTTGATGAGGTCCATGTTCTGTCTCTACTGGTGCCGTAACTGATGAAACCAGCTTGATAAGGTCTATGTTGTCTCTACTGGTGCCGTCACTGATAAAACTAGCTTGATGACGTCCATGTTCCGTCTCTACTGGTGCCGTCACTGATAAAACTAGCTTGATGACGTCCATGTTCCGTCTCTATTGGTGCCGTCACTGATAAAACTAGCTTGATGAGGTCCATGAGCCGTCTCTACTGTTCAATATTTTTTTTACAAATGGAAGTATCCATCAGACCTTTCCCAGTGACAACTACGAACATGTTGAAAATTATACAGTTAATAGTACTCAAGTCCCCAGAGGAGATTTCACTGCTGAACGCTGACAGCCCAAGGGAACAAACATTTCCCAGCGCCGCAGGAGAATTACATAATCCCTCCATGGCCGCGGACGCCCCCACCATTGCCCCGCACAACTGTGTTGTTGTCTGTCTCTTGTTGACTGTGGAGAGCGAGAGAGAAGTGCAGGGGGGACAGGTGACGACTGGGTCGGTTGTCAGTTGCAGGTCGTATGCACTGGCCTGTCTGCGTGTTAGTGTTTGGTGTAGCCTATCAGAGCTGTCTCGGGCATGTACCTAGTGTCTTTGGGGTATGCAAAACATACAGTTACAACATGTACTGACCAACAATTGGAGTCACACTCACAAGCTGGAAATAAGGACATTCCTTTAGTAGTTCTATAGAGAGTGTTGTATGAGTTGAGCTCTTGGTAGCCTAGCTCAGTACTAAAGCGTCCAGGGTGAAAAAGTTTAATGAAAAAAGTTGACAGGAAAAAAATAAGATGTTGTTAAATGCAGAGTTTTGATTTAAATAGTTATTAAAAGTAAAAAAGTTTGGTAGATAGCCAAGTCGCAACAAACAGCACAGCAACATTAACATGGAGTTGATCCCCCCTTTGCTGCTTTAACAGCCTCCACTCTTTTGGGAAGGCTTTCCCCTAGATGTTGGAACATTGCTACGGGGACATGCTTCCATTCAGCCACAAGACCGTTAGTGAGGTCGGGCAATGATGTTTGGTGATATTGCCTGGCTCGCAGTCGGCGTTCCAATTCATCCCAAATGTGAGAGGTCATGGCTCTGTGCAGGCCAGTCAAGTTCTTCCACACCGATCTTGACAAACCATTTATGTATGGTCCTTGCTTTGTGCATGGGGTTATTGTCATGCTGAAACAGGAAAGGACCATTCCCAAACTGTTGCCACAAAGTTGGAAGCACAGAATCGTTTATAATGTCATTGTATGCTGTATCTTTATGATTCCCCTAGACCGAACCATGAAAAACAGCCCCAGACCATTATTCCTCCTTCACCAAACTGTACAGTTGGCGTTCTCCTGGGATCCGCCAAACCCATTTTCATCTGTCAGATTGCCAGATGGTGAAGCGTGTTTCATCACTCCAGAGAACATGTTTCCACTGCTCCAGAGTCCAATGGCAGCAAGCTTTTAACCACACCAGCCGACGCTTAGCATTGTGCATGGTGATCATAGGCTTATGTGCGGCTGCTCGGCCATGGAAACCCATTTCATGAATCTTCCTACCAAAATATCTTGTGCTGACGTTGCTTCCAGAGGCAGTTTGGAACTCGGTAGGGAGTGTTGAAACCGAGGACATGCGATGTTTACACGCTACGCACTTCGGCACTCAGCAATCCCGTTCTGTGAGCTTGTGAGGCCTACCACTTCGCGGCTGAGCCATTGTTGCTGCTAGACGTTTCCACTTCACAATAACAGCAATTATAGTTGACCGGGGAAGCTCTAGCAGGACAGAAATTTGACAAACTGATTTGTTGGAAAGTTACTGATCTTTAGTAAGGCCATTCTACTGCCAATGTTTGTCTATGGAGATTGCATGGCTGTGTGTTCAATTTTATACCCATGTCTGCAATGGGTGTGGCTAATTTGAAGGGGTGTCCACATAATTTTGTATATATAGTGTATGTGTTTGACATGATTCTCGATTGCATTTACATTGATGTCACAGTGGTTAGAGGGAAAATAGAACCCTGACTACCTGATGGCCATTAGCAAGTCGGGTGCTACCAAAGCATGTCCAGAGTGCATTAAAGACGATTACAGTGACTCAACGGTAATGTGGAATTTTACTGTAGTCATGACCCATGACTTCTGGTGTTGCGTTAATATGGTCACCTCAACAGCCCAAGGCATGGGCCCTTAGATCATGAAAAAGTTTTACAGCTGCACCATCTTGACTGGCTGCATCACTGTTTGGTATGTCAAATTCACTGCCCTTGACCGCAAAGCGCTACAGAGGGTGGTGTAGACAGCCCAGTACATCACTGGGGCCAACACATCAGGTGGAGTCAGAGGAAGGTGACAAACATTGTGAAGGACTCCAGCCACCCAAGCTATAGACTGTTCACTCTGATACCGTCTGGCAAACGGTTCCGGAGCATCAGCCCTTGGATCAACAGGCTCCGAGACAACTTATACCCCCAAGCCATAAGACAGCTAAATAGCCATACTGCCAAATAGTCATTAATGGTACCCAAACAATCTTGCACTGACACTACCCACACTCACTAGACACCGCATACACACTCAAACACTCACACACACACACACGACATTGACACTCCTACAGAAAACCCACACACATTCATATACACTACATACGCACACACAAACACACATACTGTATACACACACACACACACACACGTACACACTTTTACACTCATACTTTGCTGCTGCTACGTTGTTCTTTGTTTTACTCTTCTATATCCTGATGTCTAGTCACTTTACCCTGCCTTCATGTACATGTCTAACTCAAATATCATATCATTATCTGGACTGATGCCTTGTTACTTTATCCTGCCTTCATGGATATGTCTATGTAACAATCCTCTTCCTGTGAATGACTGGACCAAGGCGCAGCTTGAGACGTGTTCATGATATTTTATTGAAATCAGAACACTAGAACAAAAAATAACAAAGAGGAAAATGACCAGTTCTGTAAGGCAACTAACAATACAGAAAACAACTAGGCACAACACCCATGTGGGCAAGAGCTACCTAAGCTACCAAAAACAAAGAAATACAAGAACATAGACAAAAGATCATTGAATGCCCACCCTAGTCACACCTTGGCCTAACCAAAATAGAGAATAAAGGGAGACTCTGGCAGCTCCGGACAGGAGGGAGACTCTGGCAGCTCCGGACAGGAGGGAGACTCTGGCAGCTCCGGACAGGACACAGGCACAGGACTCACCAGGCTGGGGAGACCTACTGGAGGCCTGGTCTGTGGAAGAGGCATAGGATAGACCGGGCTGTGGGGGAGCACTGGAGATCTGGTGCGTAGCCTTGACACCACTCTTCCACGCTGAATGCCTACTCTAGCCCGGCAGGTGCGGGGAGATGGAACAGGCCACACTGGGATCTCCTGGTGAACTGCCTAGAGCCGGCGCGGGATATCCTGGCCTGAGGAGACGCACTGGAGGTCTGGAGAGCAGGGCTGGCACCATCCGTCCTTGCTGGATCCTCACCCTAGCCCGGCAGATGCGGGGAGCTGGAATGTAGCGCACCGGGCTAAGAATGCGTACTGGAGATCTGTAGCGCCAAGCTGGCAAAAGACGTGCAGGGCTGGGGAGGCGCACAGGAGGCTTGGTGCGTGGGGCTGGCACAGTCTTCACCAGATGGCTAGCACGCACCTCAGGACGAGTATGGAGAGCTGACTCAGGTGACATCAAATCCGTCAGGCGGATGTCGTGCCTCATGCACCAACACAGCAAATCTCTCATTACTCTCTCCTCCAATCTCCCCATCAACTCCTTCACTGTCTCTGCTTAGCTTCCTTCGCTCACCTCCAATTCCACCCTGACTGGCTCTGGTTCCATCCTAGGCTCCGCCGAACGTCACATGTGCCCCACCCCAAAAATATTATTGGGACTGCCTCTCCTGGCCACGCTGCTTGGTCCTTTGGTGGTAGGTAGTTCTGTAACGATCCTCTTCCTGTGAATGACTGGACCAAGGCGCAGCGTGAGACGTATTATTGATATTTTATTAAAATCAGAACACTAGAACAAAAAATAACAAAGAGGAAAACGAACAGTTCTGTAAGGCAACTAACAATACAGAAAACAACTACCCACAAAACCCATGTGGGAAAGAGCTACCTAAGTATGGTTCCCAATCAGAGACAATGATAGACAGCTGTCCCTGTTTGAGTACCATACCCGGCCAAACCAAAGAAATACAAAAACATAGAAAAAAGAACATTGAATGACCACCCTAGTCACACCCTGGCCTAACCAAAATAGAGAATCAAAGCTTCTCTATGGCCAGGGCGTGACAGTTTAACTCAAATACCTAATTATTATCTATCCTGATGCCGAGTCACTTTACCCTGGCTTCATGAACATGTCTAACTCAAGTACCTTATTATTATCTATCCTGATGCCTATTCACTTAACCTTGACTTCATGTACATATCTACCTCAAATACCTTATTATTATCTATCCTGATGCCTATTCACTTAACCTTGACTTCATGTACATATCTATCTCAAATACCTTATTATTATCTATCCTGATGCCTATTCACTTAACCTTGACTTCATGTACATATCTACCTCAAATACCTTATTATTATCTATCCTGATGCCGAGTCACTTTACCCTGCCTTCATGTACATGTCTAACTAAAATTTCATTAATATTATCTATCCTGATGCCTAGTCACTTTACCCTGCCTTCATGTACATGTCTACCTCAAATACCTAATCATTATCTATCCTGATGCCTAGTCAATTTGCCCTGCCTTCATGTACATGTCTACCTCAAATACCTAATCATTATCTATCCTGATGCGTGGCCAATTTACCCTGCCTTCGAGTACATGTCGAAATCAAATACCTTATTATTAATTATCCTGATGCCGAGTCACTTTACATTGCCTTCATGTACATGTCTAACTCAATTACCTTATTAATATCTATCCTGATGCCTAGTCACTTTACCCTGCCTTCATGTACATGTCTTTCTCAAATACCTTGTGCCTCTGCACAATGTTCTGGTACTGCCTTTGTTGTCTATGTAATTTTATTCCTCATGTTACTATTTCATTTTTATGATTATTTTTAAACTTTTCATTGTTGGGAAGGGCTCATAAGCAAGCATTCATGATAGTCTGCACCACTTTGCATTCGGTCTATGTGATTTTATTTGCTTGATTCATTACTTGTTCAGAACAATTTGCTTACAATGTTTTGTTTTAAACAAAGAGGACAACAAAAAACTTTTTATTTTCAATATCATCATAGATAAATATTAATTGCATGAAATTGATATGTTGCACCTTCAACCTGAACTTGCGATGGCCTAGAGTCAGACACCGGGCTGGGGGCACTGTCTGGCCTTTCAGCCTTTCACCCGCGAATTTTCAGAACATTGTCGGGCATAACCTTTAGCATATGCATCAGATGTTGGCTATATTATTATTTATTTTTTTACCTTTTTAACTAGTTTTACTAGTTTAACTAGTCAGTTAAGAACAAATTCTTATTTTCAATGACGGCCTAGGAACAGTGGAACTGTTCAGGGGCAGAACGACAGATTTGTACCGTGTCAGCTCGGGGATTTGACCTTGCAACCTTTGACCTTGGTTACTAGTCCAACGCTCTAACCACTAGGCTACCCTGCCGCCCCATATCAATCCGCAAGGTGCGCACCGCACCCATAAATAGTGCATCAACTATTGTCAAGGACTAACTCACCCCATTCCATACAAATGTGCGCAAAAGCAACATTCAAATGAGGCTACAAAGAAAACTAATGGGACTGTAGCGACTTTGTTGACTTCAAAATCGGGGGTGTGAACAAGGTTTCGATTCAAGCGTTGATCGACATGGTAATAGCTCTATAGTATTGGAGAAAAGTTGAAAAAAACTGACCCTCCGTTACATCGTGATGTGTCATGTCGTAACGTAGAGCACGCATAAAGCAACTATTTCTGTCTTACAATCTCTCTCCACCAGGTGTAGCACTGTCCAAGATGGCGTAGCAGTCGGACGTCTTGTCGTGTCGTGTCCCTTGTATATACCGTTTTTTTACATATTTTTCTTCGCATATCTTTTAAAACATTTAGCTAAATCTCAACTTCGAAATACTCTCCTGCAACCCGCCTCACCCAATGTAGCGCGGATCTGCTTTTATTTCTAAAGTACTTATATTTACTTCGGATCCGGAACCCCTCAACTGAAGCTAGCCAGCTAACTACCAGCAAACCATTGCTAGCGGTCATCAGCTAACTGGTCATCAGCTAACCTTTAGCTCGGAAAGCTCTCGCCAGTTTGAACAACGACTCTAATCAGAGCATAACGGACCTATTATTATTATTATTATTATTATTATTATTTTTTATTTTTTATTTTTTTTATTTAAAAAAAAAAAAAATTAATCCCCGGATTCCCACCGCAAACGGAACACTTTCATTTGGATCTTCACAACTAGCTAACTAGCTAACCGCAACCCCGGATGATTACTCCTGGCTAGCATTTCCATCCACTTAGCTTGAAGCTAGCCCGGCCAGAGCTCCTTGCTACCACCGAAGCATACTCCTGGGCTACAATATTCGGACCCACGACCGGTCTATCGATGTCACCGCATAAAGAGGCATAAACAGACTCACCCCATCGCGACGTCCCCCAAAGACTAACTTTCTAGCCCTTGCTATCTGCTTGCTTGCTAATTCGGCCCGCTAACTGCTAGCTTGTTTAGCTCCAGTCCGCTAACTGCTACCTTGCTCAGCCCCGGCCTACTAACTGTTAGCGTCCCCAGCCAGCCCAACCACTCACTGGACCCATATTTACTTTCAATCTCTTTTCGATTTTTAATTCGATTATAACTTCCGGTAAACTGCCTCACCCAATGTGATACGGAATCGCTATTATTTTTTATTTTTAGAACACATTCAAGAACCTCCAGAAGCTAACTAGCTACAAGCTATTTAGTCATTGTTAGCCACTGCCAGCGGCTTTACCTTCTGCACAGCCAGACAGTTTTTTTTTTACCTGGATAATACTCGCCAGTCTAGCTTCCCTGCCCCATCCACCGCTGCCCCCTGGACACTGATCACTTGGCTACATAGCTGATGCATGCTGGACTGTCCATTAATCACGGTACTCCATTCTGCTTGTTTATGTTTTATCCGTCGGCCCCAGCCGCACTCAGGCTCTGTGTGTAGTTAATCCGACCCTCCCTGCCTAGTCAATGCCATTTTACCTGCTGTTGTTGTGCTAGCTGATTAGCTGCTGTTGTCTCACCTACTGTTTAGCTAGCTCTCCCAATTCAACACCTGTGATTACTGTTTGCCTCGCTGTATGTCTCTCTCAAATGTCAATATGCCTTGTAGACTGTTGTTCAGGTTAGTTATCATTGTTTTAGTTTACAATGGAGCCCCTAGTTCCACTCTTCATACCCCTGATACCTCCTTTGTCCCACCTCCCACACATGCGGTGACCTCACCCATTACAACCAGCATGTCCAGAGATACAACCTCTCTCATCATCACCCAGTGCCTGGGCTTACCTTCGCTGTACCCGCACCCCATACCCCTGTCTGCGCATTATGCCCTGAATATATTCTACCATGCCCAGAATTCTGCTCCTTTTACTCTCTGTCCCCAACGCTCTAGGCGACCAGTTTTGATAGCCTTTAGCCGCACCCTCATACTACTCCTCCTCTGTTCCGCGGGTGATGTGGAGGTAAACCCAGGCCCTGCATGTCCCCAGGCACCCTCATTTGTTGACTTCTGTGATCGAAAAAGCCTTGGTTTCATGCATGTCAACATCAGAAGCCTCCTCCCTAAGTTTGTTTTACTGACTGCTTTAGCACACTCTGCTAACCCTGATGTCCTTGCCATGTCTGAATCCTGGCTCAGGAAGGCCACCAAAAATTCTGAGATTTCCATACCCAACTATAACATTTTCCGTCAAGATAGAACCGCCAAAGGGGGAGGAGTTAGCCTGCAAAGTAATGTCATACTTTCCAGGTCCATACCCAAACAGTTCGAACTACTAATTTTAAAAATGACTCTCTCCAGAAATGTCTCTCACTGTTGCCGGCTGCTACCGACCCCCTAAGCTCCCAGCTGTGCCCTGGACACCATTTGTGAATTGATCGCCCCCCATCCAGCTTCAGAGTTTGTTCTGTTAGGTGACCTAAACTGGGATATGCTTAACACCCCGGCAGTCCTACAATCTAAGCTAGATGCCCTCAATCTCACACAAATCATCAAGGAACCCACCAGGTACAACCCTAAATCTGTAAACAAGGGCACCCTCATAGATGTCATCCTGACCAACTGGCCCTCCAAATACACTTCTGCTGTCTTCAACCAGGATCTCAGCGATCACTGCCTCATTGCCTGTATCCGCTACGGAGCCGCAGTCAAACGACCACCCCTCATCACTGTCAAACGCTCCCTAAAACACTTCTGTGAGCAGGCCTTTCTAATCGACCTGGCCCGGGTATCCTGGAAGGACATTGACCTCATCCCGTCAGTAGAGGATGCCTGGTCATTCTTTAAAAGTAACTTCCTCACCATTTTAGATAAGCATGCTCCGTTCAAAAAATGCAGAACTAAGAACAGATATAGCCCTTGGTTCACTCCAGACCTGACTGCCCTCGACCAGCACAAAAACATCCTGTGACGGACTGCAATAGCATCGAATAGTCCCCGCGATATGCAACTGTTCAGGGAAGACAGGAACCAATATACGCAGTCAGTCAGGAAAGCTAAGGCCAGCTTCTTCAGGCAGAAATTTGCATCTTGTAGCTCCAACTCCAAAAAGTTCTGGGACACTGAAGTCCATGGAGAACAAGAGCACCTCCTCCCAGCTGCCCACTGCACTGAGGCTAGGTAACACGGTCAACACCGATAAATCCATGATTATCGAAAACTTCAACAAGCATTTCTCAACGGCTGGCCATGCCTTCCGCCTGGCTACTCCAACCTCAGCCAACACCCCCCCCCCCCCCCCCCCCCCCCCCCCCCGCAGCTACTCGCCCAACCCTCTCCAGGTTCTCCTTTACCCAAATCCAGATAGCAGATGTTCTGAAAGAGCTGCAAAACCTGGACCCGTACAAATCAGCTGGGCATGACAATCTGGACCCTCTATTTCTGAAACTATCCGCTGCCATTGTCGCAACCCCTATTACCAGCCTGTTCAACCTCTCTTTCATATCGTCTGAGATCCCCAAGGATTGGAAAGCTGCCGCAGTCATCCCCCTCTTCAAAGGGGGAGACACCCTGGACCCAAACTGTTACAGACCTATATCCATCCTGCCCTGCCTATCTAAGGTCTTCGAAAGCCAAGTCAACAAACGGATCACTGACCATCTCGAATCCTACCGTACCTTCTCCACTGTGCAATCTGGTTTCCGAGCCGGTCACGGGTGCACCTCAGCCACGCTCAAGGTACTAAACGATATCATAACCGCCATCGATAAAAGACAGTACTGTGCAGCCGTCTTCATCGACCTTGCCAAGGCTTTCGACTCTGTCAATCACCATATTCTTATCGGCAGACTCAGTAGCCTCGGTTTTTCTGATTACTGCCTTGCCTGTTTGACCAACTACTTTGTAGACAGAGTTCAGTGTGTCAAATCGGAGGGCATGCTGTCCGGTCCTCTGGCAGTCTCTATGGGGGTGCCACAGGGTTCAATTCTCGGGCCGACTCTTTTTCTCTGTATATATCAATGATGTTGCTCTTGCAAAAAAAAAAAAAAAGCATTCATTTGGTTTTACTAGCGTTTAAGAGCAGTTGGAGGCCACGGAAGGAGTGTTGTATGGCATTGAAACTCGTTTGGAGGTTAGATAGCACAGTGTCCAAGGACGGGCCGGAAGTATATAGAATGGAATCAGGCGATTCGCTGATCCACCTCTACGCAGACGACACCATTCTATATACTTCCGGCCCGTGTGCTATCTAACCTCCAAACGAGCTTCAATGCCATACAACACTCCTTCCGTGGCCTACAACTGCTCTTAAACGCTAGTAAAACCAAATGCATGCTTTTCAACCGTTCGCTGCCTGCACCCGCACGCCTGACTAGCATCACCACCCTGGATGGTTCCGACCTTGAATATGTGGACATCTAAGTACCTAGGTGTCTGGCTAGACTGTAAACTCTCCTTCCAGACTCATATCAAACATCTCCAATCAAATCAAATCTAGAGTCGGCTTTCTATTCCGCAACAAAGCCTCCTTCACTCACGCCGCCAAACTTACCCTAGTAAAACTGACTCCTACCGATCCTCGACTTCGGCGATGTCATCTACAAAATTGCTTCCAACACTCTACTCAGCAAACTGGATGCAGTTTATCACAGTGCCATCCGTTTTGTCACTAAAGCACCTTATCCCACCCACCACTGCGACCTGTATGCTCTAGTCGGCTGGCCCTCGCTACATATTCGTCACCAGACCCACTGGCTCCAGGTCATCTACAAGTCCATGCTAGGTAAAGCTCCGACTTATCTCAGTTCACTGGTCACGATGGCAACACCCACCCGTAACACGCGCTCCAGCAGGTGTATCTCACTGATCATCCCTAAAGCTAACACCTCATTTGGCCACCTTTCGTTCCAGTTCTCTGCTGCCTGTGACTGGAACGAATTGCAAAAATCTCTGAAGTTGGAGACTTATCTCCCTCACCAACTTCAAACATCTGCTATCTGAGCAGCTAACCGATCGCTGCAGCTGTACATAGTCAATCGGTAAATAGCCCACCCATTTTTACCTACCTCATCCCCATACTGTTTTTATTTATTTTATTTTCTGCTCTTTTGCACACCAATATCTCTACCTTTACATGACCATCTGATCATTTATCACTCCAGTGTTAATCTGCAAAATTGTAATTATTCGCCTACCTCCTCATGCCTTTTTCACACAATGTATATAGACTCTCCTTTTTTCTACTGTATTATTGACTTGTTAATTGTTTACTCCATGTGTAACTCTGTCTGTTCACACTGCTATGCTTTATCTTGGCCAGGTCGCAGTTGCAAATGAGAACTTGTTCTCAACTAGCCTACCTGGTTAAATAAAGGTGAAATAAATAAAAAAATAAACTTCTCTCATCCTTTAAAAACAAGAAATGGACAGTGACTGGGGTAAAGGGGGGATACCTAGTCATTTTTTGCATCATCAATGCGATCCTCATTCTCAAAGCCGCTGTTTACTTCTAAATCACTTTAGCACCGCCCAAAAACCAGATTCAAATCGACACAAACCTTGAAATAGGTATGTAATGACACATTATATAAACTCTTTATAGCGTTTTATTTACATTTTAGAGGCGAGAAGGTGATAAGTTCGAGTGAAAAAAAGCCGTTTTCCCACACGACATCTCTCCTCACTACCACGCATTAGTTTCAATTCCCACCCGCCATTTTTAAAAAGACCCGAGGAGCTCATTGTCTTCTTGAATTATGCAGAAACGGGCAGTGTTTAGGTCATGTAATTGATTTTGTTGGAAAGGGAAGAAATTGTGCTTTGCAATGGTATTGACATTACAGTTGATCTGGAAGTATTACGTTTTTGGGGCGCTAAAATAAGGTCAATTGTACGGACCAAGGAGATGTACAAAAGTGAGTGAGTTTACGTTAATTGAGTGGAGAAATATTAGTGGAAATATATCAAAAAATAATTATTTGTTTAGCTAGAGTAAAATATATGCTTTGTATATTTCTACAAAGAAAAACGTAAGCCTATTTTCGTTTTTCTTACAATAAAAGCATTACTGTGTAATCCATTTGATCAACTTTTTTTGTATATTTGATTAGTAATAGAGTTATAGCAATTACTAAAGTCCAGTTACAGCTTATTTTCACAATGTAGGAAGGAAAACAATAATATAACCAGCCAGGTGCGCAGGTGAAATTATTTTTGTATTCCTAAACAAAAGCACAAGTGCATGAACAATTGTAAAGGATGAATTGCATAAAGACATATGTGGAAATATATTCACGACAAGATATAAAAACTGTAATTTGTTGATTGTATCGTGCACTGTATTATGCCTTTACCCATGAATCAATCTCGTCGCCTCTTTATGCTTCGGGTCCAAAGTCAGCACACAGCTTCGGGGCTTTGTGTGAGCAAGCCCCACAAACATATCGCTTGCTCTGCTCAACGTTTTCATGGGCCTTGTTTCGTGTGCACCTGCCACAGGCAGGTGGCAGGTATCACATAATCTCTCTGAAGCGGTTGGGTGGCATGGTCTCTTGGGAAAGTCCAACCCATACCTATCAGATGAATAATGCCACCACATCCGTGCTCTTTCAGCAGTATGCCCCGTGGACATACAAGAGTGCAATAAATGCTTTGAGTTCATGAGTGACAGTACAATCTCTGATGTGCTGCAACATCTGCATATCACATAAACTCGTCACTCTTTTCCACCCAAACCGTGCCATCCCTCCCAGACTCCTGTCTCAACATTGAAGTTGGGATCACCATCTCAGTTGACTCTGTTCTGGTTTTATGCGGCAGGGCTCAGGCATCGTAGACGGAGGCTCAATGTCAATGTCAACATCAGAATCAGATGAAGACTCTTTATCAGCAACGTCAATTTCAAGCTTAATATCCTATCCTCCATCCGACTCCACTCATCTAAATTCTGCAGTACATACAATGCTGCCAGTGCATCCATTCGTTTGGTTCGGCTTGCCATTGTGAACTACACACATTGTATATTGTACTCATTGTCTGATTTGACTCTCCGATGGGAAATTACATACCATTCATAAAAAAATTATTAGACCGCCAACAATTCTTCATCATAATACTATTGTTCTATATCCAATCATCCTCTTCACCCTTAACATTCAGATCAATCAAATTAAATCAACCTTCACCCTCTTCATCATTCAGCTAATTGAAGTCACATGCACCATTATCAGTTTCTATATGGTTTCGATCGCCCATTCATCCATTGACGACAGAATAGCATATTTAAATGTTTATATGTTACGAGTTTATGCTTAGTAGCCAGAGCAACGCTGTCACGCAAGTGGTCATGTGGTGAATGCATAGACAGCACTGATATTCTTGGTTCAAAAAAGTGAAATTTGGAAATAGAACTGCACCTCTTGAATTTGGAGAGTTATTTGACAAAGGTAAGTGTCATAAAATCTGCAGAATATGCTCTTTCTGATACTATATAGAAATCATGCCCCCATCATCTTCGATCCAAGATCGCATAGCAGTTCAGACGTCTTTTGACCTCGTCTTGTCGTGTCCTGTATATATATATATTTACAACTTTTTTCACATACATTTTATTTTTATTTTCCAACAACTCATCTTCTAAACACTCTCCTACAACCAGCCTCACCAATTTATATTTATAAAAAAGTATTATTTACCTCAGATCTGCAATCCTTCAGGAAGCTAGCCAGAAACTCCAGGAGGCTGGCCAGAAACTAGCCAGAAGCTAGCCAGGAGCTAGCCCAGAAGCTAATCAGAAGCTAACCACGGTTTGTGGTCATCGGCTCTCCTTTAGCTCTCCGCAGCGCGGCTCGGAACGGAACATACCGGACCAATTTTTCTCTCCATGTCCCTGGATTTCAACTGCTCTCTGGACATTCATACCCGGATCTCACAGCTAGCTAGCTGCTATCCGTGTGACAGTCGGCTTTCGTCGATTCCGGAGCAAACATCGATTGTTCCGGTGCTAGCCAGCTCCGTCAATCACGCCTGAGTTCCATCATTCACTCCTGGGCTGCAGTCACCTATCCGGACCCGTTTCACTGCCTACGCGGAGCCCCACCGGGCCTTCACAACCGGACTGCCGACGTTATCTACCTGAAGGAGATCCGGCTGGCTCCTCTGTCGCGACGTTACCGGAACGCCCATCTGCGGCCCGCTAACCGTTAGCTGTCTTTCCGGCTGCTATCTGAATAGACAATCGGACAATTTATTTATTTGAATTATTATGTTTTCTTCTCGGGCCTCTATAACTATATCTATTGTTCTTATTTTTGTTGTTGTGTGATTTGGATTAATCCCCTCTACCACACGGAACCCCACTAATCTACTGACCGAACGCAAGAGGTGGCTAACAACAGACTCCATCCTATGCTAGCTTGCTACCGGTTGGCTTGGCTAGCTGTCTAAATCGCCGTGACCCTAAACCAACCTCTCCACTCACTGGACCCTTTTGATCACTCGACTAAGCATGCCTCTCCTTAATGTCAATATGTCTTGTCCATTGCTGTTCTGGTTAGTGTTTATTGGCTTATTTCACTGTAGAGCCTCTAGTCCTGCTCACTATACCTTATCCAACCTATTAGTTCCACCACCCACACATGCAATGACATCTCCTGGTTTCAATGATGTTTCTAGAGACAATATATCTCTCTTCATCACTCAATACCTAGGTTTACCTCCACTGTATTCACATCCTACCTTACCTTTGTCTGTACATTATACCTTGATGCTATTTTATCGCCCCCAGAAACCTCCTTTTACTCTCTGTTCCAGACGTTCTAGACGACCAATTCTTATTGCTTTTAGTCGCACCCTTATTCTACTCCTCCTATGTTCCTCTGGCGATGTAGAGGTGAATCCAGGCCCTGCAGTGCCTAGCTCCACTCCTATTCCCCAGGCGCTCTCTTTTGACGACTTCTGTAACCGTAATAGCCTTGGTTTCATGCATGTTAACATTAGAAGCCTCCTCCCTAAGTTTGTTCTATTCACTGCTTTAGCACACTCTGCCAACCCGGATGTTCTAGCTGTGTCTGAATCCTGGCTTAGGAAGACCACCAAAAATTCAGACATTTTAATTCCAAACTACAACATTTTCAGACAAGATAGAACTGCCAAAGGGGGCGGTGTTGCAATCTACTGCAAAGATAGCCTGCAGAGTTCTGTCCTACTATCCAGGTCTGTACCCAAACAATTTGAACTTCTACTTTTAAAAATCCACCTTTCTAAAAACAAGTCTCTCACCGTTGCCGCCTGCTATAGACCACCCTCTGCCCCCAGCTGTGCTCTGGACACCATATGTGAACTGATTGCCCCCCATCTATCTTCAGAGCTCGTGCTGCTAGGCGACCTAAACTGGAACATGCTTAACACCCCAGCCATCCTACAATCTAAACTTGATGCCCTCAATCTCACACAAATTATCAATGAACCTACCAGGTACCTCCCCAAAGCCTTAAACACGGGCACCCTCATAGATATCATCCTAACCAACTTCCCCTCTAAATACACCTCTGCTGTCTTCAACCAAGATCTCAGCGATCACTGCCTCATTGCCTGCATCCGTAATGGGTCAGCGGTCAAACGACCTCCTCTCATCACTGTAAAACGCTCCCTGAAACACTTCAGCGAGCAGGCCTTTCTAATCGACCTGGCCGGGGTATCCTGGAAGGATATTGACCTCATCCCGTCAGTAGAGGATGCCTGGATATTTTTTAAAAATGCCTTCCTAACCATCTTAAATAAACATGCCCCATTCAAGAAATTTAGAACCAGGAACAGATATAGCCCTTGGTTCTCCCCAGACCTGACTGCCCTTAATCAACACAAAAACGTCCTATGGCGTTCTGCATTAGCATCGAACAGCCCCCGTGATATGCAGCTGTTCAGGGAAGCTAGAAACCATTATACACAGGCAGTTAGAAAAGCCAAGGCTAGCTTTTTCAAGCAGAAATTTGCTTCTTGCAACACTAACTCAAAAAAGTTCTGGGACACTGTAAAGTCCATGGAGAATAAGAACACCTCCTCCCAGCTGCCCACTGCACTGAAGATAGGAAACACTGTCACCACTGATAAATCCACCATAATTGAAAATTTCAATAAGCATTTTTCTACTGCTGGCCATGCTTTCCACCTGGCTACTCCTACCCCTGTCAACAGCACTGCACCCCCAACAGCAACTCGCCCAAGCCTTCCCCATTTCTCCTTCTCCCAAATCCATTCAGCTGATGTTCTGAAAGAGCTGCAAAATCTGGACCCCTACAAATCAGCCGGGCTAGACAATCTGGACCCTTTCTTTCTAAAATTATCTGCCGAAATTGTTGCCACCCCTATTACTAGCCTGTTCAACCTCTCTTTCGTGTCGTCTGAGATTCCCAAAGATTGGAAAGCAGCTGCGGTCATCCCCCTCTTCAAAGGGGGGGACACTCTTGACCCAAACTGCTACAGACCTATATCTATCCTACCATGCCTTTCTAAGGTCTTCGAAAGCCAAGTCAACAAACAGATTACCGACCATTTTGAATCTCACCATACCTTCTCTGCTATGCAATCTGGTTTCAGAGCTGGTCATGGGTGCACCTCAGCCACGCTCAAGGTCCTAAACGATATCTTAACCGCCATCGATAAGAAACATTACTGTGCAGCCGTATTCATTGATCTGGCCAAGGCTTTCGACTCTGTCAATCACCACATCCTCATAGGCAGACTCAACAGCCTTGGTTTCTCAAATGATTGCCTCGCCTGGTTCACCAACTACTTCTCTGATAGAGTTCAGTGTGTCAAATCTGAGGGTCTGTTGTCCGGACCTCTGGCAGTCTCTATGGGGGTGCCACAGGGTTCAATTCTTGGACCGACTCTCTTCTCTGTATACATCAATGAGGTCGCTCTTGCTGCTGGTGTGTCTCTGATCCACCTCTACGCAGACGACACCATTCTGTATACTTCCGGCCCTTCTTTGGACACTGTGTTAACAACCCTCCAGGCAAGCTTCAATGCCATACAACTCTCCTTCCGTGGCCTCCAACTGCTCTTAAATACAAGTAAAACTAAATGCATGCTCTTCAACCGATCACTACCTGCACCTACCCGCCTGTCCAACATCACTACTCTGGACGGCTCTGACTTAGAATACGTGGACAACTACAAATACTTAGGTGTCTGGTTAGACTGTAAACTCTCCTTCCAGACCCATATCAAACATCTCCAATCCAAAGTTAAATCTAGAATTGGCTTCCTATTTCGCAACAAAGCATCCTTCACTCATGCTGCCAAACATACCCTTGTAAAACTGACCATCCTACCAATCCTCGACTTTGGCGATGTAATTTACAAAATAGCCTCCAATACCCTAGTCAACAAACTGGATGCAGTCTATCACAGTGCAATCCGTTTTGTCACCAAAGCCCCATATACTACCCACCATTGCGACCTGTACGCTCTCGTTGGCTGGCCCTCGCTTCATACTCGTCGCCAAACCCACTGGCTCCATGTCATCTACAAGACCCTGCTAGGTAAAGTCCCCCCTTATCTCAGCTCGCTGGTCACCATAGCATCTCCCACCTGTAGCACACGCTCCAGCAGGTATATCTCTCTAGTCACCCCCAAAACCAATTCTTTCTTTGGCCGTCTCTCTTTCCAGTTCTCTGCTGCCAATGACTGGAACGAACTACAAAAATCTCTGAAACTGGAAACACTTATCTCCCTCACTAGCTTTAAGCACCAACTGTCAGAGCAGCTCACAGATTACTGCACCTGTACATAGCCCACATATAATTTAACTATCAACTACCTCTTTCCCAACTGTATTTAATTTATTTATTTATTTTGCTCCTTTGCACCCCATTATTTTTATTTCTACTTTGCACATTCTTCCATTGCAAAACTACCATTCCAGTGTTTTACTTGCTATATTGTATTTACCTTGCCACCAAGGCCTTTTTTTGCCTTTACCTCCCTTCTCACCTCATTTGCTCACATTGTATATAGACTTGTTTATACTTTATTATTGACTGTATGTTTGTTTTACTCCATGTGTAACTCTGTGTTGTTGTATCTGTCGAACTGCTTTGCTTTATCTTGGCCAGGTCGCAATTGTAAATGAGAACTTGTTCTCAACTTGCCTACCTGGTTAAATAAAGGTAAAATAAAATAAAAAATAAAATAAAATCTCTCTATGTACAATTTGACAACTGATAGGCCTAATACTGTCACTCATGAAATTTTTGTAAATGTAATAATGTCTATAGGCTAGCTTTATTGATGGGCCGGCTGTGCAGGTTTACTGGCATCGTTTGTTTCCGCTCATTAACTTGGATAGAGTCAAATATTTGTTTTTTGCATTATTCTAAAGGCCTACTGCAACACATAGCATGTTTTCCTTTCCCTTACAATACATTCGATTAGAAATAGAGTCATAGTAAATAAAATAGTCCAATAACAGACATTTTGATAAATAAGCCCAGTCAAATGATTTGCTCCTGATAAATAGGTGTAACACAAACTCATCAATACACTATTGTCTTTCTAAATTAAATCAATCTCTCCATCCTCCTTATCATTCAGTTAGCCCTAATTTAAATTAAATTATGAAGTAAGGTGCACAATTATTGCCCATTCACCCATTTGTCATTCATTCAGTGAGGAGAGAGAGAAGCATTAGCCCCTGTCTGGGTATCAACGTCTTACAGTACATTGTCTTGGCAGGTTAAGTTGTGAATAGGCGTGAGAAGAAAAAAAAACTAAAAACACTCTAAATGAGCAATGTAAAAAAAAATATTTTTAGGGGGAAAAGCCAGGGCAGTTTAGTGAGAGGATGTTTTCCTGACACCACACTCTGAGTGCCCTCACCTCCTCCGTGTAGGCTGTCTTGCCGTGGTTGGTAATCAAGCCTACTACTGTTGTGTCGTCTGCAGGGTGAGTCATGGGTGAACTAGAAGTACAGGAGTGGGCTGAGTATACACCCTTGTGGGGCCCCAGTGTTGAGGATCAGCGAAGTAGAGATGTTGTTTCCTACCTTCACAACCTGGGGGCGGCCCGTCTGGAAGTCCAGGACCCAATTGCACAGAGCGGGGTTGAGACCCAGGTTCTCAAGCTAAATATGAGCTTGGAGGGTACTATGGTGTTGAATGCTGAGCTATAGTCAATGAACAGCATTCTTACATAGATATTCCTCTTGTCTGGATGCGATAGGGCAGTGTGCAGTGTGAACCTATTGGGGCGGTAAGCAAATTGAAGTGAGTCGAGGGTGACAGGTAAGGTAGAGGTGATATGATCCTTGAATAGTCTCGCAAAGCACTTCATGATGACAGAAGTGAGTGCTACGGGTGCGATAGTCATTTAGTTCAGTTACTTTTGCCTTCTTGGGTACAGGAACAATGGTGGCCATCTTGAAGCAAGTGGGGACACAAGATTGGGATAGGGAGAGATTGAATACGTCCGTAAACACACCAGCCAGCTGGCATGCGCTGAAGATACGGCTAGGGATGCCTTCTGGGCCGGCAGTCTTGCTAGGGTTAACATGTTTAAATATCTTACTCATGTCAGCCACGGAGAAGGAGACCCCACAGTCTTTGGTCTTTGGTCTTTGGGCCACGTCGGTGGCACGTTATTATCCTCAAAGTGGGCAAAGAAGGTGTTTAGTTTGTCTGGAAGCAAGACGTCAGTGTACGTGATGTGGCTGGTTTTCCTTTTGTGTTCCTTCATTTTCTGTAGACCCTGCCACAGACAGTTGAAGTCGGAAGTTTACATACACCTCAGCCAAATATATTTAAACTCGGTGTTTCACAATTCCTTACTTTTAATCCTGGTTAAAAGTCCCTGTCTTAGGTAAGTTAGGATCACCACATCATTTTAAGAATGTGAAATTACAGAATAATAGTAGATCCACATTCCCAGTGGGTCAGAAGTTTACATACACTCAATTAGTATTTGGTAGCATTGCCTCTAATTGTTTAACTTGGGTCAAATGTTTTGGGTAGCCTTCCACAAGCTTCCCACAATAAGTTGGGTGAATGTTGGCCCATTCCTCCTGACAGAGCTGGTGTAACTGAGTCAGGTTTATAGGCCTTACTTGCACACGCTTTTTCAGTTCTGCCCAAAATGTTGCTATAGGATTGAGCTCAGGGCTTTGTGATGGCCACTCCAATACCTTGACTTTGTTGCCTTTGCGCCATTTTGTCACAATTTTGGAAGTATGCTTGGGGTCATTGTCCATTTGGAAGAGCCATTCCGAGCCACTCCTGCGTTGTCTTGACTGTGTGCTTAGGGTCATTGTCCTGTTGGAAGGTGAACCTTCACCCCAGTCTGAGAACCTGAGCCCTCTGTTGCAGGTTTTCATCAATGATCTCTCTGTACTCTGCTCTGTCCATCTTTCCCTCGCTCCTGACTAGTCTCCCAGTCCCTGCCTCTGAAAAACAACCTCAGAGCATGATGCTGCCACTACAACCCTTAACTGTAGGGATGGTGCCATGTTTCCTCCAGACGTGACGCTTGATATTCAGGCTAAAGAATTCAATCTTGGTTTCGTCAGACCAGAGAATCTTGTTGCTCATGCTCTGAGAGTCTTTAGGCGACTTTTGGCAAACTCCAAGCGGGCTGTCATGTGCCTTTTTACTGACGAGTTGCTTCCATTTGGCCACTCTACCATAAAAACCTGATTGGTGAAGTGCTGCAGAGATGGTTGTCTTTTTGGAAGGTTCTCTCATCTCAACAGAGGAACTCTGGAGCTATGTCAGAAGTGACCATATGGTTCTTGGTCACCCTGACCAAGGCCCTCCTCCCCCAACAGCTCTGGTAACCAGTCTTGGTGGTTCCAAACTTCTTCTATTTAAGGATGATGGAGGCCACTGTGTTCTTGGGAACCTTCAATGCTGCAGAAATTGTTTGGTACCCTTCCCCAGATCTGTACCTCAATACAATCCTGTCTCGGAGCTCTACAGACATCATGTCTTGGTTTTTGCTTAGTTTTTGCTCAGATATGCACTGCCAACTGTGGGACCTTATACAGTTGAAGTGGGAAGTTTACATACACTTAGGTTGGAGTCATTAAAACTAGTTTTTCAACCACTCCACAAATTTCTTGTTAACAAACTATAGTTTTGGCAAGTCGGTTAGGACATCTACTTTGTGCATGACACAAGCATTTTTGACATCATGGGAAAATTAAAAGAAATCAGCCAAGACCTCAGAAAAAACATGTGGACTTCCACATGTCTGGTTAATCCTTTCCAAATGCCTGAAGGTACCACATTCATCTGTACAAACAATAGTACGCTAGTATAAACACCATGGGACCACGCAGCCGTCATGACCGTTCAGGAAGGAGACGCATTCTGTCTCCTAGAGATGAACATGCTTTGGTGCGAAAAGTGCAAAACAATCCCAGAACAACAGCAAAGGACCTTGTGAAGATGCTGGAGGAAACCGGTACAAAAGTATCTATATCCACAGTAAAACGAGTCCTATATCGACATAAGCAGAAAGGCCGTTCAGCAAGGAAGAAGCCACTGCTCCAAAACTGCCATAAAAATGCCAGACTACAGTTTGCAACTGCACATGGGGACAAAGATTGTACTTTTTGGAGAAATGCAAAGATGACTGCAAGAGCACAGAGCAGAATGCTTAATGAGGTTAAGAAGAATCTTAAGACTTAAAGAAGTATCTGGAACATGCTTACATCTTAAGACTTAAAGAAGTCTCTGGAACATGCTTACATCTCTGTTGACGAGTCTACGATACGTTAAACACTAAACGAGAATGGTGTTCATGGGAGGATACCACGGAAGAAGCTACTGTTGTCCCCCCAAAAAAAGTTTGCAAAAGAGCATCTGGATGTTTCACAGTGCTACTGAAAAAATATTCTGTGGACAGATGAAACTAGAGTTTTTTTGGAAGGAACACACAACACTATGTGTGGAGAAAAAAGACACAGCACACCAACATCAAAACCTTATCCCAACTGTAAACTATGGTAAAGGGAGTATCATGGTTTGGAGCTGCTTTGCTGTCTCAGGGCCTGGACAGCTTGCTATCATCGAAAAAAAATGAAGTTTATCACAGACATTTTGCAAAAGAATGTAAGGTTATCTGTCCGCCAATTGAAGCTAAATCGAAGTTGGGTGATGCAACAGGACAACGACCCAAAACAAAGAAGTAGATCAACAACAGAATGGCTTCAACAGAAGAAAATACACCTTCTGGAGTGGTCCAGTCAGTGTCCTGACCTCAGCCCGATTGAGATGCTCTGGCATGACCTCGAGAGCAGTTCACATCAGACACCCCAAGAATATTGCTGAACTGAAACAAGAGGAATGGGCCAAAATTCCTCCTGACCTTTGTGCAGGTCTGATCCGCAACTACAGAAAACATTTGGTTAGGTTATTGCTGCCAAAGTAGGGTCAACCGGTTATTAAAACCAAGGGTTCACATACTTTTCCCACCCTGCACTGTGAATGTTTACACGGTGTGTTCAATAAAGACGTGAAAAGGTACAATTGTTTGTGTGTTATTAGTTTTAAGTAGACTGTGTTTGTCTATTGTTGTGACTTAGATGAAGAACAGATCAAATTTCATGACCATTTTATGCATACATCCAGGTAATTCCAAAAGGGTTCACATACTTTTTCTTGTCACTGTAGCTTTAAAATGTGTACTAAAGCTGTCAACTAACTTGTCTGAGTAGGCATATGCATTAGGCTTGGTCAAATGTAGGGTTAAGGAACAGTTTCGCAGACACAGATTACACCTAGTCCTGGACTAAAAATAATTTTGTCTGGAGATTTTCCATTGATCCAGGACTAGGCTTGTCTGGGAAAACCTCCCCATAATGTTTTACTGAGTGTAACGGGGTTATGTTTACATGAAAAAACATGTTTACATTACCAAGTACATTCATGGGGTAACCTACTCTAAGAGTGTGTGTTAGGCTGTTTGAGAGGTTTGAATCCTAATCAACCCATCCAATGTGAGTACATCTGTTGTTGATGTACAGTAAATCAGTAAAGCTATAGTACTCTAGCAGTAGTCAAGCTGCTTATGCTGAAATGCCTTGTTAGTGTATAGGTTAAATTTAGCTTTTGAATTTCCTGTCTTTTTCAGTTTTAGACATAAGCTAATATTTCACTTTAAAACAGTTTTTTGTAAAAATATTTATATAATTAGAGTAGATTGGTGTGTAATAATGTGTTGTGTAATGTACTGGTTTATTTTGTATTTAATTAGAGTAGAGTAGTGTGTAATAATGTGTTGTTGTCACGACTCCCTCCTCTTCCTGTTCGGGCTGCGCTCGGAGGTCGTCGTCACCGATCTACTAGCTGCCACCGATCCCTTTTCCCTTTTCTGTTGGTTTTGTCTCATTGGTTACACCTGTTTCCTGTTTAGGTTTTAGTTGGGCTATTTAAGCTGGTAATGCCCGCCTGCTCTTTGTGCAGGCTTATTTTTCCTCTGTTCATGTTTGTGGTTGTGCGATCTCCTTTGTTTTTCTCCTGACTGGTTGGGTCCTGGTTTTGGGCCGGTCTTGTTATTGCACCTGGTGTTTTGGCGTGACAATTTTCCCTGCGGCGGAATAAAATATTGTTCTTTACCCTCTGCTTCCTGCGCCTGACTCCGCACCCACTACTCATAGAAGTGCGTTACAGAAGCCCGCACCACCATGGAGTCAGCAGGAGCAGCGGCCACCCCCCTTCCATCGATGGAGGAGCGCGTCCTCCATTATACAACCATCCTCCATCAGATTGCGTCAGCGATGGACAAGATGATGGAGAGAATGGACCGATGGGAGAGGAGTGGTCTCCCCACCTCGCCTCCAGCTCTTCTGACGACTCAACCCACTCCTCCGGCGGTGTCCGGCTCCAGCGCACTTCGTCTTGCGCCCTCGAGGGAGTACGATGGAGCGGCGGCTGGGTTCCAGGTATTTTTGCTCCAGCTCGAGCTGTACCTGGCTACCGTGAGGCCGACTCCCTTGGGCAAAGAGAGTGTGAGCGTCCTCGTCTCCTGCCTGACGGGACGAGCCGTGGAGTGGGCCAACGCAGTTTGGAATGGCCCAGACTCAGCTAGGTACCACTATCCAGAGTTCACCTGCCGTTTCTGGGCCCGTGTTTGACCACCCTCCGGAGGCCGAGCGGCGGGTGAATGGCTGTTCCACCTTAGGCAGGAGACGAGGAGGACTTCACGCTGGAGTTCCGGACCTTGGCGGCTGGGGACGGCTAGAATGACAGGGCCCTGATGGACCACTACCGGTGCAGCCTCCGGGAGGAGGTCCACAGGGAGCTAGCTTGTCGGGACGCCACTCTCTCCCTCGATGAACTCATAAACATGTCGATCCGGCTGGACAATCTGCTAGCTGCCTGCGGGCGTTCGGAAAGGGTCCTGTCAGTTCCACCTCCTGGCTCTCCCGCTCCCATACCTATGGAGTTAGGGGGGGCCGCATCGAGGGGTACCGGAGGAGGAGGCTCCTCCTGCACCAGCTGTGGTCGGAGAGGACACACTTCCGACCGGTGCTGGAGGAGCCCGTCTGGGAGTCGAGAGGGCAGGCAGAACACTTCTCGGTCACCCCAGGTGAGTCAGCACCAAACTCACACAGAGCTCCCTGTTGGTCACATGTTTGTATAATTTTTTTTGTTGAGTTTTCTCTCTCTTTCCAGCATAAGGCGCTAGTCGATTCAGGCACAGCTGGGAACTTTATGGATCGCGGACTTGCCAGTAAGCTGGGGATTCCGCTGGTGCCGATAAATCCACCCTTCCCCGTGCACTCCTTAGATAGCCAACCGTTAGGGTCAGGGCTGGTCAGGGAGGCCACGGTTCCACTGGACATGGTAACGCAGGGGTTTCAGAGCGGATTAGTCTCTTCTTTATCGATTCACCTGCGTTTCCAGTGGTGCTGGGGCTTCCCTGGTGGGCCAGTCACAATCCCAGGATTTCATGGAAACGGGGCTCTCCGGGGGTGGTCAGAGGAGTGGTTGGGTTGGTGTATGGGAGTTTCCATCGGTGCCACGTCGGTGGAGAGTCCAGACCAGGTTTCCACTGTGCGCATTCCCTCTGAGTAGGCCGATTTGGCTATCGCCTTCTGTATGAAGAGGGCAACTAAATTACCACCTCATCGACAGGGGGATTGTGCGATAAACCTCCAGGTAAACTCTGCACTTCCCAGGAGTCAAGTGTGCCCATTGTCACAGGAGGAGACGTTGGCTATGGAGACATATGTCACGAATCTCTGGGACAGGGGTACATTCGGCCCTCCACGTCACCCGTCTCCTCAAGGTTATTTTTTGTGAAAAATCCATGCATTGATTATCGAGGTCTCAATTCCATCACAGTGGGGTTTAGTTACCCACTACCTTTCATCGCTATGGCGGTAGAATCATTTCACAGAGCACATTTTTTCATGAACCCCAGGAGCGCGTATAATCTGCTGTGTATTCGGGAGGGAGACGAGTGGAAAACCGCGTTTAGTACCACATCTGGCCATTATGAGTACCTCGTCATGCCGTATGGGTTAAAGAATGCTCCATCCGACTTTCAATCATTTGTAGACGAGATTCTCAGGGACCTGCACGGGCAGGGTGTGGTGGTGTATATTGATGATATCCTGATCTATTCCTCCACGCGCGCCGCGCATGTGTCTCTGGTGCGCAAGGTGCTTGGGCGACTGCTGGAGCATGACCTATACGTTAAGGCGGAGAAATGTGTGTATACGTTAAGGCTGAGAAATGTGTTTGCCAATTACTACTGGAGGTTTATCCGGGGATTTGGCCAGGTGGCGGCTCCCATTACCTCACTGCTGAAGGGGGGGCCGGCGCGTTTACGGTGGTCGGCAGTGGCGGCCAGATATTTCAGTTGTTTAAAGGGCTGTTTACTGATGCTCCCATGTTGGCACATCCGGACCCCTCTTTGTCGTTCACAGTGGAGGTGGACATGTCCGAGGCTGGGGTTGGAGCCGTGCTATCACAGTGCTCGGGCACGCCACCGAAGCTCCGTCCCTGCTCTTTCTTTTCGAAGAAGCTCAGTCCGGCGGAGCAAAACTATGATGTGGGGGACCGGGAGTTGTTAGCTGTGGTAAAGGCCCTGAAGCCGGGAGTTGTTCGCTGTGGTAAAGGACCTGAAGGTGTGGAGACACTGGCTTGAGGGGGGCAAGCACCCTTTCCTCATCTGGACTGACCACCGTAATCTGGAGTATATCCGGGAAGCGAGGAGACTGAATCCTCGTCAGGCAAGGTAGGCCATGTTTTTCACCAGATTAGGTTTACTATCTCGTATAGACCAGATTCCCTCAACACGAAGGCCAACGCGCTGTCCCATCTCTATGACACAGAGGATCGGCCCATCGATCCTACTCCCATCCTTCCAGCTTCAAGGCTGGTGGCACCGGTGGTATGGGAGGTGGACTCGGACATTGAGCGGGCGTTACGGTTGGAACCTGCGCCTCCACAATGTCCTACAGGTCTTAATTAAGTACGTGCCACTTGGTGTCCGTGATCAATTGATTCCCTCCCCGTTCCACAACGGCTGTGGTCTCATCTGTCGGTGTACTTAATTACCGATCTTCCCCCGTCTCAGGGGAACATCGCGATCCTGGTCGTTGTGGATCAGTTTTGTAAGTCCTGCCGTCTACTCCCGTTGCCCGGTCTCCCTACGGCCCTACAGACTGCGGAGGCCCTATTTACCCACGTCTTCCGGCACTATGGGGTGCCTGAAGAGATTGTTTCTGTTCGGGGTCCCCAGTTCACATCCCAAGTGTGGAGGGTGTTTATGGAGCGTCTGGGGGTCTGGGGGTCTCGGTCAGCCTGAGTAATGGGCAGGTGGAGAGAGTGAACCAGGAGGTGGGTAGGTTTCTGCGGTTGTATTGCCAGGACCGGCAAGGAGAATGGGCGAGGTACATCCCATGGGCGGAGGTTGTTCAGAACTCACTCCGCCACTCCTCCACAAACATGTCACCATTTCAATGCGTGTTGGGCTACCAGCCGGTCCTGGCACCGTAGCATCGGAGTCAGACCGAGGCTTCTGCGGTGGAGGAGTGGGTGCAGCGTTCTAAGGAGACCTGAAGGGCCATCCAGGAATCCCTCAAGCAAGCTGGTGGACGGCAGAAGAGGAGTGCTGACTGCCACCACAGTGATGCCCCCGAGTTCGCACCGGGGGACAGGGTCTGGCTCTCAACCCGAAACCTGCCCCTCCGCCTGCCCTGCCGGAAGCTGGGGCCGCAGTGTGTGGGGCAATTTAAAGTCCTGAGGAAGATCAAGGAGTGTTATAGATTACAACTCCCTTCTTACTATTGTATTAACCCCTCATTTCATGTGTCTCTCCTCAGGCCGGTGGTAGCTGGTCCCCTGCAGGAAGGTGAGGTGCCGGAGGTCCCTCCGCCCCCTCTCGACATCGAGGGGTCCCCGGCATACACAGTACGTGTGAGGGGCTTGCAGTACCTCGTGGACTGGGAGGGGTACGGTCCGGAGGAGAGGTGCTGGGTACCGGTGGGGGACATCTTGGATCCGTCACTGTTGAGGGATTTCCATTGCCTCCATCCGGATCGCCCTGTGCCTCGCCCTCCGGGTCGACTCCCTCCTCTTCCTGTTCGGGCGGCGCTAGGCGGTCGTCGTCACCGGTCTACTAGCTGCCACCGATTCCTTTTCCCTTTTCTGTTGGTTTTGTCTTATTGGTTTCAGCTGTTTCCTGTTTAGGTTTTAGTTGGGCTAGAGTGCTTTGAGTGTGTTACAGTTGCGTTACATAGAGTGCGTTACAGTGTGATGTACGGTTTTATTTTGTACATAACTACCTTAATCTTGTTTGGACCCAAGGAAGAGTAGCTGCTGCCTTGGCTAATGGGGATCTGTAATAAAATACAAAACTAAATTGATACTTGATAGTATAAATTTAAAATCTTATAACATTTTTTTTTGTGAAATAACATTTGTCAAAATAGTCTAGACAATTTTCCATAACCATAAAATATGAAATTTTAATTGCCGATGCCAATTAAAAGGGCCAGGCAGATATTTGAGACTGCGTTTACAGTATTCCACTTCTTCACAGTTTTGCCGGTGCAACTACGTTTTTTTTAAGCTATGTCCTGTACAGTGTTGTAAGTCATAGAAATGAGAAAAGGCAAGTATCTTGTTTTGTACTTTTAGTATTTCAAACATAGTTGTGATGTTTTGAATGTTCATTTGATGTTCAAAGCATCCGATTGACCAATTAAGAGCTGTTTTCACAACCCCCTCCCCCCATGAACATAGTCTATCCCGTACTAACTTTTAACATTAAATTAAAATTAAAAAATTTAATTAAATCTAGAATCGGCTTCCTATATCGCAACAAAGCATCCTTCACTCATGCTGCCAAACATACCCTCGTAAAACTGACCATCCTACCGATCCTCAACTTCGGTGATGTCATCTATAAAATAGCCTCCAACACTCTACTCAACAAACTGGATGCAGTCTATCACAGTGCCATCCGTTTTGTCACCAAAGCCCCATACACTACCCACCATTGCGACCTGTATGCTCTCGTTGGTTGGCCCTCGCTTCATACCCGTCGCCAAACCCACTGGCTACAGGTTATCTACAAGTCTCTGCTAGGTAAAGCCCCGCCTTATCTCAAATCACTGGTCACCATAGCAGCACCCACTCGTAGCACGCGCTCCAGCAGGTATATCTCACTGGTCACCCCCAAAGCCAATTCCTCCTTTGGTCATCTTTCCTTCCAGTTCTCTGCTGCCCATGACTGGAACGAACTGCAAACATCTCTGAAGCTGGAGACTCACATCTCCCTCACTAGCTTTAAGCACCAGCTGTCAGAGCAGCTTACAGATCACTGCACCTGTACATAGCCCATCTGTAAACAGCCCATCTATCTACCTACCTCATCCCCATACTGGTATTTGTTTATTTATTTATTTTGCTCCTTTGCACCCCAGTATCTCTACCTGCACATTCATCTTCAATTGCTATATTGTAATTACTTCGCCACCATGGCCTATTTATTTCCTTAACTTATCTCATTTGCACTCACTGTAAATAGACTATTTGTTTTCTTTTGTTCTACTGTATTATTGACTATGTTTTGTTTATTCCATGTGTAACTCTGTGTTGTTGTATGTGTCAAATTGCTATGCTTTATCTTGGCCAGGTCGCAGTTGCAAATGAGAACTTGTTCTCAACTGGCCTACCTGGTTAAATAAAGGTGAAATAAAAAATACATTAAAAAAATCAACCCATGCTTGTAATAATTGTAACGTATCTGCACCATTTAACATAAGACAGCTTTATCCTCCTAAAATAAGACAGCTTAATGTCCTTGAATATAAAACGCCTCTTCAGCTGAACAGCATGGAATGAACCAGGCCCAAGATATGCAGAATGACAAGCATTTTTCAGTCCCTATTTCTGCTCCTTTACATGATATACTGTAAGCCTTCCTGTTGCTTGCTAGGGGAAATGAAATATTTATTCTATAGCCCTGAGGGATTTTGCAGAGAGTTTTTGGTGGACTTAAAGAATGGGTAAGTCTTTTGGTTTGGATTCCTCTTGTGGCATATGAGAAGCAGGAGGTGGAGGTATGGTTACATCAGCTATTAAAGAAACAGGCAACAGGAATGGGAGTCGAGAGGTTAGGGAGCAGTGTCAGTGAGTTCCACATTGTGAATGAAGGGCTATCGGCCCCTTCACGGAGCTCAAGTCATGATTACCTGATCACCCAATTACAATTAAATCCTCTTCATACTCCATCGTTTCTCTTAATTTCAGGTTGATGTACTGGATGGATGGAGAGATGGAAGAAATCAATGAATTTAATCTGTCTGCTCTATTTAATCATAAATCCTTAGATGAAAGAGTTTGAATTTAGGGGAAGATTCAGATTCACTGTTTAATAGTCACATACAGTATACAGTGTTGCCGGTGTGATTGCAGGGTTCAGAGAAAATCTTAGGCTCAGAGCTAAGTGAAATAAAATAAAGAAAATTATAATAAAAAACAAGAAAAACAATAGAAGAGGTGTGTAAGTAGATGAGTAAAATAAACAAGGAGTTATTTACATTTGGGGAGCATAGGGCATCCAAGGCCCTCCACCTACATAAAATATGAGTGTTGGAGTGTGCCCCTTTCTATCAGTAAATACATTTAAAAAATAGGAAAAATCGTGCTGTCCGGTTTGCTTAGTAATAAGGAATTTAATGTATAGCATTTCTTTTTACTTTTACTTAAGTATGACCATTGAATACTTTTTCCACCACTGTACTTAAGTACATTTAAAACCAGATAGTTTTAGACTTTTACTCAAGTGGTATTTTAATGGGTGACTTTTTTACTTGAGTCATTTTCTATTGAGGTATATTTTATTTTACTCAAGTATAACAATGTAATACTTTTCAACCACTGGGATAGACACATCATTCCACACTATACAGGCTACTCATCAGAGCGCAAATAAAGGATTACTCAGTACCCATTATTCTAGCCACGATTTGGTTCAAGACTTCAAATCAGAGTTTTCTACACATCTGAAGTTGATATTTTAAGTCTTGAACCAAACTGTGGCTAGAATAATAGAATAATGCTATACATCAAATTCCTTATTATTAAGCAAAAATGTTGTATTTATTTATTTATTTAACGGACAGAAAGGGGCACACTCCAACACTTATACGTCATTTAGAAATGCAGTATTTATGTTTAGTGAGTCCGCAGATCAGAGGAAGTACGAATGACAATGCGTTATATTAATAGGTACATGAATTGGACAATAATTCTGTCCTACCTGAGCATTGTAAATGTATCAAGTACTTTTTGGTGTCAAGGAAAATGTATGGGAGTAAAATGTACATATTTTCTTTAGCAATGAAGTAACTGTAAAAGTTCACATACCCCCAAAAATTACTTAAGTACTTTACACCACTGCTCTATCCGGGCACTTATGGCGGCTCTCCGATGGCTCTATCAGGTGATGGAAGCCATCTGATTTGTATTGAGGGGACTGCAAGATCACATGGCTCCATGGCTCCTGTCTGTAGGAAAATATTACAATTTCCTGCAGTCACAATGAGGATAAAATGTCACTATCAGGACCAGCTGAGGCCCATTCCCACATGCACTGGTCTGGACTGACTTTGGTTTTCAGATTGTTTCCCCTCACACGCACGAACACACACACACACACACACACGTTTCTTTATTTACTACCACACATAATATACACACCAATTTGGGTGTGCACACTCAAACACTAACTCTTCCCATATTTACTTAACTACACACACAAATACGTGCGCGCACACATACACTGACATACATATCAAACACTTGTGTCACTCTCACTCAACATCAAACACACACAGAAGCTCCACACACAGAGGAAGTGAAGAGCGAGGTAGATAGCGCATAAAAAGTAAAATAACAAACAAAAAAATGTAATGATGGAGTCTCAGTCGGCTTGGGATCAAGTTGAGGCAGTTTGGGCTGGAAAGGCAATGGAGGTTCAGTGGAGGGGCCATCGATGGGACGGCCAAGGAGAAACAAAGATAGTCTGAAAAAACAGCCCCGTAGCTCTTCAGCAGCGCACCACACCTGCTGCTCTGAATGGTCAGACACTCTATTGGAGCTGCTTCTCTGGTACGGGTCATCCATTGCCAGGAATGTAGCACCCACCTGGGTGATGCCATGGGTGCTGAAAAGTGCACAAAAGCCACCAACCACATCTTGGCAGTGGTTAGGCGCATTCCCTGAACATTCCCAGAACTTCCTCTGCTACCTCTGGACACAACATGCAGTCCTTAGTGTAATACTTCCATACAGATTAAACAAAAAGCCGCATTATTTGAATCCAAACAGCTAGCTATCAAGCCAAAAGACAGACTTTTCATCACAATCCTGCAACTCTGAAAGTCAAGACCACAGGATATAGTGATCAAACCCTAGAGCAGCCAAACCCCCAAACATTTATGTTAAAAAATGCATTTTTTATTTTATTTTTTAAATAAAGAGCTCTCTGGCTAGGCTAGGGTGGGGAATAGAGAAGGGGGTAACGGAGTGATATGAGTGAATGAGCATCTGTTCAAAAGGAGCTGTTGGAGTGACTTTTGGAGATTTGGATCCTGACTTGCTGTTGAATTATTACACAATGACGCCAGTAGAGGAAATATGGGGCAACCAATAAGGAAAACAGAGGATAATCATAGCTGGAACCGCCCCATGAGTCTTTTTTGTTGATTTCATGATTTCTGACTTTCAAATCTGTTTCACCATCGCCACTGTGTGATGAAACAGAAGGGGGTTGATGGGGGTAGGAACTAGGCAGTCAGAACACTGGGCCTGGTGTAATAGCTGATCATGGGGACCATATTCCAAGAGTATAATGAAGTCATTTTAGTTATCGCATCATTGGAATCTGGACAGTGACTTCACGCCAGAGAGTGGGGGTTTTAATTGGTCCTGCTGGTTCCAGTTACAGTTCAAACAACCTGGGCTGCTGTCAGAAAGTTTGTCTTTATGTCCCTGCTCACTCTGGAGGCGGGCTCAAGCTCAATATCTTGGAATGTATCATGGCTCTGTTAAACTAATGTAGAGGAGTGATTCAAGAGCTGAATTGGGAGTTGAATTGGGAACTGAATTGGAAACCAAATATGAAGCTAGACATGGTAAAGAATCACGGCTATGTTAATCAGATGTAATGTAGAGAAAAATATTGGGAGTTCAATCAGGAGCTAAATTAAGAGCTGGGCTTGTAGCCTAAGCATGGCTCTGTTTAGCTGATGTAGCTCATAGAGGTGAGTACCAGTACCCTCGGGGCTCCGTTTGGCTAAATTACTATGACTGCCAACTCCCTCTTGTTTATTGAGGACGGAGCAACGAAGGTGGAATTTCACAGCACACGACCCAGCCAATGCTCACATACCTATATACTGTACATACATGCATACAGTACACATATACAGTACACTTACTAGCGAACGCATGCACCCTTCCCCTCACACACATTTGGACACACACACAATCACACAGGCACACACAAACCTACAGCACACACACACACACGTCCGAGTTAGCCTGCCTACCCCATGTGCAAGAACACACACATCTACGAGAGTATATGTGAGTATTTCACAGCCTATAAGACCGTGCTTGCCATGCCAAGATCAGCATACATCTATGATCATTCTCACTGTCGGGAACTGGATAAGTCAAGAGGAGAAAAGATACCAGTTCACACTTTTACGCACCCATCTGCTACCTTCCCACCCCCTCACCCACACCTTACGCAGATTGTAGCTATGGCGTGATATTTACCCTCTGCAGGCTAGCTAATCCAGCTGGCCATAAAATGGCTACCCTGCCCATTTCCACACAATATTTCCTGGAAATCATATTGTACAGGGTGAGAAAAAACGACTACTGAAAGAAAAGAGGAGTAAATAGAGGGCATTTTTCAGGTTAGGTTGCAACACTCCTTCACAAGCGCACAAATATAGTATGGCTCTGATTTATCAATGAAAGCATGTGTATATGTTGTGTGCGACAGTTTGATGAATCCCAATTATTTGTTGCACACGCAAATCCTAGAATATCCACATACGCCCGAATTTTGTAAAGAATATATGCATGGTTGATAAATGAGGCCCCTGGTCCTAATCATAGGGGCTCAGCATATTCCTATACCAATACTTTACACTTTGAAACTCAGGGAATGGGTACACAGAGATTAAAATATCAGAGTAGGACCACATACACACATAAAAGAATGATAGCTTTGTCAAGTGTAAAGTACCTAGTGCTACATACAGTAACTCTAACTAACAAGCTGTGCTGTGTTGGAGATCTGTATCGAGGGATGTTGAATCTTAGCTGGTTGGCTTAAACAGTCAGCCTCCCTTCCACTGGGTTATTCTGGTGTTATTATGAGAGGACAGGGTGGTAATTATGGTTACCCGATGGCATGACGGTATGGTTTGCCTGGTGGAAATGCCTGTGGCGTGAGTGAGTGAGTGAGTGAGTGAGTGAGTGAGTGAGCGTGAGAGGGCGAGCAGGTAGAATAATTGAGTGAGAGAGACCAAGCATCCACCTCTGTTTCAGAGCCTTAAATGTCCTGCATCACCAACCAAACCTGCACAGGAGGACAGGTGGTGTCACCCTGTATAGGAGATAAACACACACACCAGTGGAGGCTCCTCAGAGGAGGAAGGGGACCATCAGTGAATTTCATAAAAATAAAAATAGATTTTTTGTAGATAAAATTATATTCAAGTCAACAAACAATTGATTAAAACACACTGTTTTGCAATGAAGGTCTACAGTAGCCTCAACAGTACTCTGTAGGGTAGCACTATGGTGTAGCCGGAGGACAGCTAGTCTCCGTCCTCCTCCGGTACATTGACTTCAATACAAAACCTAGGAGGCTCATGGTTCTCATCCTCTTCCATTGACTTACAGTTTTGACAAATTAATTAGAGCTATATTTAATTGTATTATAGTTATTATTATTTATTATTTTACTTAGCTACCTACTTTAGCGTATTCAAACACCTGGCTCACAAAGAGAAGAGTACTATGTTAGCTAGCTGGCTATCCAACACTGGAACTCTTCCAAGTCAAGGTAAACTTTGTTTTTTATTAATTTATTCCCACCTGAGCCTGCTGGTGTAACTGCTAAACTGCTTGAGCTACTGCATGATTGCAGTGGGTTTACTAATGTGTTAGTTCTAGTAGCTATGTTGACTATGATGTTAGCTAATATGGTGACAACGATGTAGGCTGTGTGTAGTGGTTAGCGCTTTTCAGTGTTGTAGGACCGGTCTCCGCTGTGGAATAGTCTTGTCTTAAGACTGAGTACAAATGTTTCCTACTCGGTTTTGGACAGTCTGGACTTGAGCATTCAGGTTTCGGATAGTCTGGACTTGAGCATAAAACCGCTTCGCCAGGCCAAATATAAACACTCTTTTCTTTAAACAATATCTTAACTCATTGCACCGTGGCGAACATATAAGCCTTCAGTGTGTGACAGGTTTGTGATTCTGAAAGGACAGCAATCGTACTAGCGGTGCACTCATATAGGAGAGTGCACTTTTTGTAAAACACAAAGGGCCAGTGGTGTAGTGGAGGGTGTACACAGGAATAGGCCTTATACCCACTTATTTTCAGTGGGCATTGTTTAAACTCACTTCTTAAATCTTACTGATGCGTATCAAAGTAGTGTAGTGGAGGTATAAGACTTATCAATTATGTAGTACAATAGAGAAATCATACACAAAGTAGCCTATACAATCACAAAGCACATGAAATATATTCACATGCGCGCCGCATACATTTTCAGCAGAATATTGTTTCAATGGAATATCATCTGCAGGCGACAAGAGTGTGCAACTCAACTGGTTTTGACATCGGTAGCTGATAGGGTAGGATAGGCATTTCAACTTTTGATATCTACCAGTAAATGCTACCTAAGGCAAGAGTGGGTATGCAAACCAGGTATTGAAAACGTTTAGTCCAAAGTGTTGGTTAGTAGGCTATTTGTGATGTGCAATTGTCATCATGCTCTGTTTGCATCAGAGGAGTAGACATGGATGGGCCTGGGTGGACAGAGGCCCAACTACTGGGGAGCCATGCCCTGACAGGCCCACCCAATCAGATTGATGTGGTTTAAACATTGTTATCGACTGGGACCATTAAAGTGTGATTTTGAGAGTGGAAATCTGAAAAATGTATAGGGAAACTCCAGAAAAACAATAGGAAAACATAGGATTTCACAAAGGGTGCCTGTCCTTCACTGGGCTGGCCGTTTTGGAAGTTTTGGGCAACATTAGAGTATACCCACTTCTCCAGGCACCACTACACCACTACATAGGACAAATAGAAAGACAGCAGTCACACACAGCATGATGTTAAAGCACCACTACACCACTGCATAGGGCTGATGGAAAGACAGCAGTCACACACAGCATGATGTTAAAGCACCACTACACCACTGCATAGGGCCGATGGAAAGACAGCAGTCACACACAGCATGATGTTAAAGCACCACTACACCACTGCATAGGGCCGATGGAAAGACAGCAGTCACACACAGCATGATGTTAAAGCACCACTACACCACTGCATAGGGCTGATGGAAAGACAGCAGTCACACACAGCATGATGTAAAATCACCACTACACCACTGCATAGGGCCGATGGAGAGACAACAGTCACACACAGCATGACAACCTTATTAGTTGTCTGTTTACTTGCATTGGATTGCTAGAGGTTATTTTGTCTTCTTCAACCTCTGTCGTATTTTGGGGTCGGGACTATCATAGACCTCAGCTACAGCTTGTGGTCCTAGTCTCCTATGTTAATTGATAACTCAATACTTTTATACCCTCGGGTAAAAAGTATTGTCTCTGGGCTCCCTGTGGCGTGGCTAGTTACGAGGCAAAGTATCAGAATTACTATGATCTCGTTAGCATACTAAAATCACAATCCTATCGTCACAGAAACACTCTCTTCATCCTTGATATTTTCTACACAACGTAAAGAATGTAAACCTGATATACACAGTGTAAAAGCTCTTCAAGTTAATGTCTTTATAACAATTTTAATGACATTTCAAAATAGACATTCATTTTCAATATTCTATATCTAATCATTCCCAACATTCAGATGTTGAATTATATTGTTCCAGTGTCCATTGTTTGATGTTAAAGTTTTGAGTGGCCTCTGTCGTAACCGGCCGCGACCGGGAGGTCCGTGGGGCGACGCACAATTGGCCTAGCGTCGTCCGGGTTAGGGAGGGTTTGGCCGGTAGGGAAATCCTTGTCTCATCGCGCACCAGCGACTCCTGTGGCGGGCCGGGCGCAGTGCGCGCTAACCAAGGTTGCCAGGTGCACAGTGATTCCTCCGACACATTGGTGTGGCTGGCTTCGGGGTTGGATGGCGCTGTGTTAAGAAGCAGTGCGGCTTGGTTGGGTTGTGTATCGGAGGACGCATGACTTTCAACCTTCGTCTCTCCCGAGCCCGTAGGGGAGTTGTAGCGATGAGACAAGATAGTAGCTACTAAAACAATTGGATACCACGAAATTGGGGAGAAAAAGGGGTAAAATTTAAAAAAAATAATAACAATTGGGTGGCAACCTCTTCTGTGCAAAAAGACATTCCATTCGCTCAAATTAGACCCAAAACGAATCATCTGCTGCATACAATTTACGATTGACGCAAGTTGTCATAAAACCCCCACATCCATCCTTCCCCCCTCTGCGGGTGATAGGGCTCTATTGAACGCTGATCCACCGTAACCTGATCCTTGGATCCTCACAGGAGAGTCATGACACTAGCTAGCTGCCAGGAGGATGACATGTCATCAAATCAAATTGTATTGGTCACACACACATATTTAGCAGAAGTTATTGCAGGTGTAGCGAAATGCTTGTGTTCCTAGCTCCGTAGTATCTAACAGTGCTGTAGTATCTAAAAACAATTTACAGCAATACACACAAATGTAAAAGTAAAATAATGGAATTAAGAACATTTTAAATATTAGATTGAGCAATGTCGGAGGGGCATTGACTAAAATACAGTAAAATAGAATACGTGTGACCGCCCGGCTCAAATCGGTCTTATGTAAAAATGTTTAATTGTGTTTTTTACATTGGATAAAAGTAGAGACTCGGAGCTACACAATGGTATATCATACACACATGTTTGAGGAACAATGGGAAAGTAATTCTGCTTTGAAAGTTGATAAACTTGTAAACTCCCTTTTGAGAAAATGGCCTTTGAATGTTTTGGTACCTACTGGAGAGCTCTCCTTTGTCTACACCCATTCAGCATTGTTCACACCCTCTTAAGCCAGCTCCATCCATCTCTTTAAAGATTCACATGTGAGGTCATGTGCTAAACATTGACTAGTGTAGTAAAGATTAAGACTAAAAGTGGTAAAAGTAGTAGCCTACAATAGGGAGAAATTCCAGGTAAACAGAAAGTGTCTAGATAAAAATATTTTATGAATTTTAGATGACGCTTACCCAGACACACTTGTCTAAATTGATGGGTCATGTGAAATAAATGCTATAACTCCCCAGCCACATCTTGCTAAGTGGATGGGTCTCTACAGAAGGTGTAAACAGTACAGCCAAATGTTTACTTGCATAGTAGCAATATCAGAAATAGATAATGTAAAAAAAATAAAACAACATACAGTATGTACAATAACAATATCAGTGATAGATGAGGTATATGCATATACTCTAATCTCTATTCGGAGAGCCTGTTTCTATCCTGCCCTTGACATGTGATGTCCATAGCCTCTTTGTCACAAAACTCCCAGATCTTCTCAAAAATATGTGTTTGTCTAGCTGTGTCCAGGTGGTTCTTGTACAGGCAGACCATCTAAGGGAGGAAGGATGTCAGTTTTACGTGGCAGCTGAAACCTGGTCCCGACTGAGTCCAAACGCTCCTTGGCGACAACAACACCAGGCTCCAGAGTATCGAAGCAGTAAAATAGGAAATTACAAAAAAACATGTTTAGACATTACAACCTTGCACAACATCAATTCATCTCCCAAGTTTAGATAAGAAGAAAAACCTCATACAATGGAATGAAAATGATATTCACCTGAAGTGCTGGTACTGCTTGAAATGTGGCAGCAGCCTGAAGAATGGAGTCAGGTGTTGTTGCCAGTCATAGCTTTCCACCAGCACCGTACCAGTCCAACAACACCAGCAATCTCAGACAAAGTGTTCACTCTGGTCTTTCTGAAGCGCTGCTTGATGAGGCCGAAGCATTAGTCGGGGGCAAACTTGGTGTGGTCTGTGATCAGGAAGTGAAGTTCCAGACTGCTTGAGTTTGTGCTTGAGTTTTTGCCTACAAGACGGAAGGAGCAAGATAGCGCCGTGGTCAGATTTGCCGAAGTGAGGCCAGGGGAGGGCTTTGTATGCATCTTTGTTGTCCCCAGTCCACCTGGCCGTGCTGCTGCTCCAGTTTCAACTGTTCGGCCTGTGGCTATGGAACCCTGACCTGTTCACTGTGACTACTATTATTTGACCATGCTGGTCATTTATGAACATTTGAACATCTTGGCCATTTTTTGTTATAATTTCCACCCGGCACAGCCAGAAGAGGACTTGCCACCCCTCATAGCCTGGTTCCTCTCTAGGTTTCTTCCTAGGTTTTGGCCTTTCTAGGGAGTTTTTCCTAGCCACCGTGCTTCTACACCTGCATTGCTTGCTGTTTGGGGTTTTAGGCTGGGTTTCTGTACAGCACTTTGATATATCAGCTAATTTAAGAAGGGCTGAATAAATACATTTGATTTGAATAGGCTGGAAGAATTTAGGTAGACTTCTTTTCAAATTTGCTTTGTTAAAATCCCCAGCTACAATAAATTCAGCCTCGGGATCTATGGTTTGCACATAGTCAAGTGAAGTTCCTTGATGGCCGTCTTGGTGTCTTCTTGAGGGGGAATGTACACAGCTGTGACTATAATTGAAGATAATTCTCTTGGTAGGTAAAATGGCCGGCACTTGATTGTAAGGAATTCTAGATCAGGTGAACAGAAGGACTTGAGTTCCTGTATGTTGTAATGATTACACCATGAGTCGTTAACTTCTTGCGACTCTCAAACCCGGATCCGGGAGCGTAATCATCGCCTCAAACTAATTAGCATAACGCAGAGGACATAAATATCCCTAGACAATCTTCCTATTCATGAAAATCACAAATGAAATATATTGAGACACAGCTTATCCTTTTGTTAACCAGTTGGATTTAGAGGGCGCTATTTTAATTTTTGGATGAAAAAACGTTCCCGTTTTAAACAAGATATTTTGTCACGAAAAGATGCTCGACTATGAATATAATTGACAGCTTTGGAAAGAAGACACCCTGACGTTTCCAAAACTGCAAAGATATTGTCTGTGAGTGCCACAGAACTGATGTTACAGGCGAAACCCAGATAAAAATCCAACCAGGAAGTGCCGCATTTTTTGAAACCGCCTCATGCCAATGACTCCTTATATGGCTGTGTATGAGCTACGAATGAGCTTACGTTTTCCCCAAAGTGTCTACAGCATTGTGACGTCATTTTAGGCATTTCCCTTGAAGAATGGCTGTAAGGGACCATATATGGCATGTGGTCACATGGGTCTCCCGCAGAAAACCTTGCGTAAAATACTGAGGTAGCCATTTCTCCAATCGCTTCTTATGAGAAACCAACTGCCTCGACGGATATATTATCAAATATATTTGTTAAAAACACCTTGAGGATGGATCCTAAACAACGTTTGCCGTGTTTCTGTCGATATTATGTAGCTAATTTTGAAAAAAGTTTGGCGTTATGGTTGTAGCATTTTTCGGGTGATTTCTCAGCCAAGCATGGTGAAGAAACGGGAGCTTTTTCGCCTATAAAAATAATATTTTTGGAAAAAAGGTACATTTGCTCTCTAACTGTGAGTCTCCTGATTGAAAGCATCCAAAGTTCTTCAAAAGTAAATGATTTAATTTGGTTGCTTTTCTTGTTTTTGTGAAAATGTTGCCTGCTGCCAGCAGAGCCTAGCATAGCATTATGACATGATAAACTTACACAAATGCTTGTCTAGCGTTGGCTGTAACGCATATTTTGAAAATCTGAGATGACAGTGTTGTTAACAAAAGGCTAAGCTTGTGTTTGAATATATTTATTTAATTTCATTTGCGATTTTCATGAATAGGAAAAGTTTATAGGGGTATTTATGTCCGTTGCGTTATGCTAATGCATTTGAGGCTATGATTACGCTCCCGGATACGGGTTTGCTCGTCGCAAAAGTTTAATCACACTGTCATCTCAGATTTTCAAAATATGCTTTACAGCCAACGCTACACAAGCATTTGTGTAAGTTTATCATAGGCTAGCATAGCATTATGCCCTGCTAGCAGCAGGCAACATTTTCACGAAAATAAGAAAAGCAATCAACGTAAATAATTTACCTTTGAAGAACTTCGGATGTTTTCACTCAGGAGACTCCCAGTTAGATAGCAAATGTTCCTTTTTTCCAAAAATATAATTTTTGTAGGCGAAATAGCTCCCGTTTGTTCTTCACGTTTGACTGAGAAATCGACCGGAAAATGCAGTCACTACAACGCGAAACTTTTTTCCAAATTAGCTCCATAATATCGACAGAAACATGGCAAACGTTGTTTAGAATCAATCCTCAAGGTGTTTTTCACATATCTATTCGATAATATATCCGTCGGGACATTTGGTTTTTCATTAGAAGCGATTGGAATAATGGCTACCTCAGTACTTTACGCAAGATTTTCTGCTGGAGCCATCATGTGACCACTTGCTCAATGCGGTCCCTTACGGCTATTCTTCAACATAAATGCGTAAAAAGACGTCACAATGCTGTAGACACCTTGGGGAATACGTAGAAAATGTAAGCTTATTCGTAGCCCATTAAGGAGTCATTGGCATGCAGCGCTTTCAAAATATGGGGCACTTCCTGATTGGATTTTTATCTGGGTTTCGCCTGTAACATCAGTTCTGTTGCACTCACAGACAATATCTTTGCAGTTTTGGAAAAGTCAGAGTGTTTTCTATCCAAAGCTGTCAATTATATGCATAGTCGAGCATCTTGCCGTGACAAAATATCTTGTTTAAAACGGGAACGTTTTTTTATCCAAAAATGAAATACCGCCCCCAGAGTTCTTAATCATAAAGCATACCCCCCAACCTTACTTTTCCCAGAGAGGTGTTTATCCCTGTCTGCGCGATGCATGGAGAAGCCCGGGGGTTGAAACGATTCCGACAACATATCCCAAGAGAGACATGTTTCCGTGAAACAGAGAATGTTACAATCTCTGATGTCTCTCTGTAAGGCAACCCTTGCTCGAATTTCATCTACCTTGTTATCAAGAGACTGGACATTGGCTAGTAAGGATACTCGGGAGCAGTGTGCAATGTACACATCTACGAAGACTGAACAGGTGGCCGCATCGTCTGCTCTTTCTACAGCGTCGTTTTGTATCATCTACTGGAATTAGCTCCATTGTCCTGGGTCATGGTCTGAACAGAAGATCCACTTCGGGAAAGTCGTATTCCTGGTCGTAATGTTGGTAAGTTGACTTTGCTCTTATAGCCAACAGTTCTCCCGGCTGTATCTAATAAGACTTTAGATTGCCTGGGGTAACAATGTAAGAAATAATACATATAAAAACGAAATAATGAAAAGTTTCCTAGGAACTCGAAGTGAAGCAACCATCTCTGTTGTCGCTATGTTGAATTTGTTTACTTTATTAATATAAAACAAATAAAAACTATATACAAATAAATTAGATATTTTTTAAAAGAGCAATGGTTGACTGTAATTGTGTTCTTGGCAACAATTTTGCAACGTTTACTGACACCGGCCATATTCAACCGTTGTTGAGCGTTTGTAAATTAACCAACTATTCTGCTCTCTGGCACATTCAGAAGAGAGTGCTCTGAAACAGTTGTTGTAGTGACGTTCTATTGAAATGGATACTTGCAAAGTTGAGTCTTTGTTAAGTTTTACTACACAATACATTTAAAAACAAAAGCTGCGTTAGACAGGATTACCTACACAAACTGACCAGCTCAAATAGAAAGAAGCGTGCTATATGGCAGACCAATCCAAACTCATCTCTCGGCATATACATCACACTCATTATTTCAGCCAATCATGCCTAGCGGGAAGGTTTCTGCCTTTTTCTGTGACTTAAGCAAGTAGACTCGTAATTTAACTTCTTGGCGGGATAATTTTCGGGATCATTTTCGTCAACATCCACTAAATGGCAGAGCTCCAAATTCAAATTAAATTACAAAAAATATTTCATTTTCATTAAATCACAAGTACAATATAGCAAAACACAGCTAACTTGTTGTTAATCCACCCTGGTGTGTCAGATTTCAAAAAAGCTTTACAGCAAAAGCTATCCAAGTGTTTATGTTAGGACATCTCTCTCAGCATTACAAACAGCGAGCAGCAAAGTAGATTGGTCACGAAAGTCAGAAAAGCAATAAAATGAATTGCTTACCTTTGATGATCTTCGGATGTTTGCAGTCACGAGACTCCCAGTTACACAATAAATGTTATTTTTGTTCAATAAAGATAATTTTTATTTTCAAAATACCTCCGCCACAGGCTCGAGCGGTCACGACGGGGCAGACGAAAATTCCAAATTGTATCCGTAAAGTTCATAGAAACATGTCAAACGTTTTTCATATTCAATCCTCAGGTTGTTTTTACAATAAATAATCGATAATATTTCAACCGGACCGTAGCTTTTTCAATAGGAGAGAGAGAGAAAATGTATGCTCTAAGCTGTTGCGCATGCAAAACTCTGCTGGCACCCAGCCATCCACTGACGCGATGTGATCGTTCTCGCTCATTTTTCAAAATAAAAGGCTGAAACTATGTCTAAAGACTGTTCACACCATGTGGAAGCCATAGAGAAAGACATCTGGTTGATATCCATTTAAATGGAGGGAAGGCATGCAATGGAACAGAGAGGTTTCATGAAAAACAGCACTTACTGGTTTGATTTTCCTCAGGTTTTTGCCTGCAATAATAGTTATGTTATACTCACAGATAATATTTTAACAGTTTTAGAAACTTTAGAGTGTTTCTATTCTAATCCGTCAATTCTATGCATATTCTAGATTCTGGGCCTGAGAAATAGGCAATTTCATTTGGGTACGTTTTTCATCCAAACATCAAAATACTGCCCCCTACACTCAAGAGGTTAACAACATTATTTGTATTTACAGATGGCACACAAGTTTGTTATCATGGCACATGAGAGTTCAAATGTCAGAGAATAAATTTCTGCCCTCTCGCCCTCCATTTGGCAAATCTGACCATAATTCTATCCTCCTGATTCCTGCTTACAAGCAAACACAAGCAAGCAGGAAGCACCAGTGACTCAGTCAATAAAAAGGTGGTCAGATGAAGCAGATGCTAAGCTGTTTTGCTAGCAAAGACTGTAATATGTACCGGGATTCTTCCAATGGTATTGAGGAGTACACCACATCAGTCATTGGCTTCATCAATAAGTGCATCGATGACGTCATCCCCACAGTGACCGTACGTACATACCCCAACCAGAAGCCATGGATTACAGGCAGCATCTGCACTGAGCTAAATGCTAGAGCAGCTGCTTTCAAGCAACAGAACTTAACCCAGAAGCTTATAAGAAATCCCGCTATGCCCTCCGACGAACCATCAAACAGGCAAGCGTCAACACAGGACTAAAGATCAAATCGTACCACACCAGCTCAGACGCTCGTCGGATGTGGCAGGGTGTGCAAAGTCGACAGGTGTCAGTATGGAATTCAAATAAGGAGATGGACAGGTGAGTGAGGTAGAAAAAAGAACATCTCCACTTAGGAGAAATTAGTATCTCTGTGCCACCACCGCGATGACCAGATGCTCTCGGACTATGAGAGAACACGTAGTGAAATGAAGAGAGAGCAGCTGCAGTAGATGTGTTCTCTGAAGTGATCCATGTCTCCATCAGGGACCAAAAGTCTTGGGACTGAAGGGCAGCACAAGCTAAGATTAACTCAGGGTTCTTGACTTCAGATCAACAGTTCCAAATGTTGCCGGAGACCAAGAACTCCACATGGGTTGTGCACGGAGGGTATGTTTTTATTTTAACCTGCCCTTCCCTTCCCTCTACACTGAAATAATATAATTTATTCTACTATGATAAAATATATATATCGCATTGCTCTGATACAGTGGGGCAAAAAAGTATTTAGTCAGCCACCAATTGTGCAAGTTCTCCCACTTAAAAAGATGAGAGAGGCCTGTAATTTTCATCATAGGTACACTTCAACTATGACAGACAAAATGAGGGGAAAAAATAATCTCCTCCCATGTCCATGAGTCCAGATATCGCTGTTCCTCCTTATCACGCTGCTTGGTCCTTGTTTGGTGTGTGATTCTGTCACGTTTGTTGTATGGATGATACCAAGGCGCAGCATGATGTGAATACATCTTCTATTTTAATGAAACAAAGAACACTTCAACAAACTTACAAAACGACCGTGAAGCTATATAGAATAAGTGCAGACACAGGCAACTAATACATAGACTATCACCCACAATTTACCCAAGGAATATGGCTGCCTAAATATGGTTCCCAATCAGAGACAACGATAAACAGCTGCCTCTAATTGAGAACCAATCTAGGCAGCCATAGACATACAAAACACTTAGACTAGTTAACAACCCCATAAACATACAAAAACCCTAGACAGGACTAAAACACAACAAACCACCCCTTGTCACACACTGACCTAACCAAAATAATAAAGAAAACAAAGATAACTAAGGTCAGGGCGTGACAGTCATGTAATAATTGAAATTGTATATACAGTGCATTTGGAAAGTATTCAGACCCCTTGACTTTTCTCATATTTTGGTACGTTATGACCTTATTCTAAAATTGATTAAATAATGTATTTTCTTCATCAATCTACACACACTACCCCATAATGTTTTGACATTTTTGAAAATGTTTTGAAAATAAAAAACTGAAATATTACATATTATTCAGACCCATTACTCCTGAACTTTGTTGAAATACCTTTGGCAGTGATTACAGCCTGGAGTCTTCTTAGGTGGGACGCTACAAGCTTGGCAGATCTGTATTTGGGGATTTAATCCCATTCCTCTCAAGCTCTGTCAGGTTGGATGGGGAGCGTCACTGCACAGCCATTTTCAGTGTTCTCCAGAGATGTTCGATCGGGTTTAAGTCTGGCCTCTGGTGGGCCACAAAAGGATATTCAGAGACTTGTCCCTAAGTCACTCCTGTGTTGTCTGAGTGCTCTGGAACTGGTTTTCATCAAGGATCTCTCTGTACTTTGCACCGTTCATCTCTCCCTCGATCCTGAATAGTCTCCCAGTCACTGGCTGAAAAACATCCCCACAGCATGATGCTGCCACCACCATGCTTCACAGTAGGGATTATATTGGCCAGGTGATGAGCAGTGCCAGACGTGATGCTTGGCATTGAGGCTAAATAGTTCAATATTGGTTTCATCAGACCAGATCATCTTTTTCTGTTCTGAGAGTCCTTTAGGTGCCTTTTGGCAAACTCCAAGCAGGTTGTCAGTTGCCTTTTACTGAGGAGTGGCTTCCGTTTGGCCACTCTACCATAAAGGCCTGATTGCTGGAGTGCTGCAGAGATGATTGTCCTTCTGTAAGGTTATCCCATCTCCAGAGGAACTCTGGAGCTTTGTCAGAGTGACCATCGGGTTCTTGGTCACCTCCCTGACTAAGGCCCTTCTCCCCGATTGCTCTGTTTGTCCAGACGGCCTGCTCTAGGAAGAGTCTTGGTGGTTCCAAACTCCATCCATTCAGGAATGATGGCGGCCACTGTGTTCTTCGGGACCTTCAATGCTGCAGGCATTTTTCGGTACTCTTCCCCAGATATCAAATCAAATCAAATCAAATGTATTTATATAGCCCTTCGTACATCAGCTGATATCTCAAAGTGCTGTACAGAAACCCAGCCTAAAACCCCAAACAGCAAGCAATGCCGGTGTAGAAGAAGATATGTGCCACGACACAATCCTGTCTCAGAGCTCTACGGACAATTCATTCAACCTCATTGCTTGGTTTTTACTCTGATGTGCACTGTCAACTGTGGGACCTTATATATACAGGTGTGTGTGTGCCTTTCCAGATCATGTCCAATCAATTGAATCTACCACAGGTGGACTCCAATCAAGTTGTATAAACATCTCAAGCAAGGATGATTAATGGAAACAGGATGCACCGAAATTCTAAAACTACCCATAACATTACCATATACACTATATCCAATACTTTTGGATCCACACGAAGTGCCTTGTGGTAGTCCTATAGGCAGGCGCAGATTTAGGTATCGCCCAGGGCGGCATCATGCCGGGGGCAGCATGGGGCACCGGGGGCAGCATGGGGCACCCGCACAATTCTTTTTTTATGTTGATATGTTTTTTTTCCCTCTTCCGCCAGTCAATCATGGGGGATGGAGCACTTAAACAGAACCAGCTGGGTAGGGACAGTATTTTTCCTGGTCAGACCAGGAAATAATCCTAACCGTAATCCTGCTATCAATTGTAGGGCCAGGAGTTTTTAGCCAGGGGATAAGCGAAACCAGAGCTGCCACAAAAATCTGTCTTCAGTGTTCAAATTGTCAAATGTAAATTGACATGCACTTCCCAGAATTAACTACACAAATATATAGCTACCTCAGATACTGTATGTCGTCTTCAAGTGTAACATTATACCTCCTGATCATCTTCACTTAAGTCAACCCTCATTTCCACTTGCCCCAGATAGGCTACATTGTCTTGTACACATAAATGGTACCAAAAAGCCCATAATTTGTCAATAAATTATTCAGAAAGAAAAGGGTTGGAAAATTGGGTTGCAACATAAAATGTTACATGTAGGTGTTAAATCAATGACTTAAGGAAATACTGCCTGGACTGGACTGAGTGTGCTAGTCGTATACCGTTCTTCCTCTGTCCCCCATGCTCAGTGGCTGGGTTGGCACAAGGACCAGCACCTTGGCACAGCTCCATCCATGTTTTCCTTAGGCGCCAGTGCTGGCTTACTATAACAGGCCTTCCCACACAACACACACACTCATAATTTCTTTAAGCCAAAATAAAATACCATAATAACATGCAGGCTTCCTGTTTATGACTATAGTATTTATTATGTATGATGGGTCTGCTGTTTCTAAAAAACATTCCATGTGGAGACAGAGGAGGATTAGGGGAATGCGATGTGTTCGTCAAACTGCATGCTTATTTTCTCTTAGACAAATAAGCACCCTTATTCCTCTCTCTCTGGTATGAGGCCTGTGTCGAACCCATTGTGGTTTATTGTTCCCGGTGTAATCCTCCCCTATTCACGCTCCTGCCATGATTGCAGACTTGGGATTCTCAAAATGGCCCTACAGTACTTTATTTTAAGTGCTATGCTGCTCTTCAGAAAGTGCAGAGGGCTTATAATTCATGTCATTTGTTGCAATATAGTTTTAACAGGTACCACTCCCCGCCTTTAACTCCTTTTGTTTTAAGAAGTTGTAAGGAAGAAATTATAATTTTTTGTGGTCGTTTTTTGTGGAAAAGGAATGTGCGGTGGGAAGAGTCTCTGAACTAGTAGAAAGGATAATGCATATTCTGATCTTTAAGGTCAAAGGCCTTCATCGTCAGAGCTGAAGCAGAATTGCTGGGTGAGCTAAAAAAGTAATGACAACTTACAGAGATCTCCAATTGCAGGATCAATGGCTTTTGGGGGTTTCAGGATAGTACGACATAGCTGAGAGAGGCTGATGAAGGCTCTGTATCGTACACTGATTTAGATGCACTGAATGTGCTCAGTTTTCCACAGTGGTGTAAAGTACTTAAGTAAAAAATACGTTCAAGTACTACCAAGTAGTTTTTGGGGGTATCTGTACTTTACTTTACCATTTATATTTTGAAAAACATTTAGCATGCCAGCTGGTCTGCGCATGCTCTGAGGACGCGGCTGGGGATGCCGTCTGGGCCTTCAGCCTTGCGAGGGTTAACACATTTAAATGTTTTACTCACGTCGGCTGCAGTGAAGGAGAGTCCACAGGTTTTGGTAGCTGGCCGTGTCAGCAGTATTGTCCTCAATGCGAGCAAAAAAGTTATTTAGTCTGTCTGGGAGCAAGACATCCTGGACCGCGACGGGGCTGGTTTTATTTTTGTAATCCATGATTGACTTTAGACCCTGCCACATACCTCTTGTGTCTGAGCCGTTGAATTGCGACTCTACTTTGTCTCTGTACTGACGCTTAGCTTGTTTGATTACCATCAATCCACAGTTTCTGGTTTGGGAATGTTTTAACCGTTGCTGTGGGTATAACGTCGTCGATGCACTTTCTAATGAACTCGTTCACCGAATCAGCGTATTTGTCAATGTTGTTGTTGGACGCAATGCGGAACATATCCCAATCCACGTGATCGAAGCAGTCTTGAAGCGTGGAATCAGATTTGTCGGACCAGCGTTGAACAGAACTGAGTACGGAAGCTTCTTGTTTTAGTCTCTGTCTGTAGGCTGGAAGCAAAAAAATTGAGTCGTGGTCAGTTTTTCCGAAAGGAGGGCGAGGGAGGGCCTTATATGCGTTGCGGGAGTTAGAATAACAATGATCCAGGGTTTTACCAGCCCTGGTTGCTCAATCGATATGCAGATAGAATTTAGGGAATCTTGTTTTCAGATTAGCCTTGTTAAAATCCCCAGCTACAATGAATTCAGCCTCAGGATATGTGGTTTCCAGTTTACATAGAGTCAAATAAAGTTGGTTCAGGGCCATCGATGTGTCTGCTTGTGGGGGAATATATACGGCTGTGATTATAATCAAAGAGAATTCCCTTGGTAGATAATGCGGTCAACATTTGATTGTGAGGAATTCCAAGTCAGGTGAACAGAAGGACTTGAGTTCCTGTATGTTGTTATGATCACACCACGTCTCATTAATCATAAGGCATACCCCCCCGTCCCTCTTCTTACCAGAAAGATGCTTGTTTCTGTCGGTGCGATGAGTGAAGGCTGCACCGACTCCGATAGAGTCTCTCGAATGAGCCATGTTTCCGTGAAGCAAAGAACGTTACAGTCTCTGATGTCTCTCTGGAATGCTACCCTTGCTCGGATTTCATCAACCTTGTTACCAAGAGACTGGACATTGGCGAGTAGTATGCTAGAGAGTGGTGCGCGATGTGCCCATCTCCGGAGCCTGACCAGAAGACCGCTTTGTTTGTCCCTTCTACAGCGTCGTTGTTTTGGGTCGCCGGCTGGGATCCGATCCATTGTCCTGGGTGGAAGGCAGAACAGAGGATCCGCTTCGGGAAAGAGGATCCGCTTCCTGGTCGTAATGATGGTGAGTTGACATTGCTCTTATATTCAGTAGTTCCTCCCGACCGTATGTAATGAATGTAAGAAATAACACGTAAAAAAATAAAATACTGCATAGTTTCCTAGGAACGCGAAGCGAGGCTGCCATCTCTGTCGGCGCCGGAAGTACATGTGCGCCCATAGCCAGTTCTGGACTTGAGGATTGTGAAGAGACCTCTGGTGGCGTTTGCTGTCCATAAATAAATAAAAAACAAGAAAGTTGTGCTGTCTGGTTTGCTTAATATAAGAAAGTACTGTGTGCCTCCCATAGCCTGTTCATAGTGTGCCTCCCATAGCCTGTTTTGGACTTGAGGACTGTGAAGAGTCCTCTGGTGGCGTTTGCTCTCCGTAAATAATTTAAAAAAACAAGAAAGTCATGCCGTCTGGTTTGCTTAGTATAAGGAATTTGATTTTCATCCAAAATTCCGAATGCTGCCCCCTACCCTAGTGAAGTTAAAGCCGAGAGTCTTCTTGGGTATGAAGCTACAAGCTTGGCACACCTGTATTTGGGGAGTTTCTCCCTTTCTTCTCTACAGATCATCTCAACCTCTGTCAGGTTGGATGGGGAGCGTCGCTTCACAGTTATTTTCAGGTCACTCCAGAGATGTTCGATCGGGTTCAAGTCCGGGCTCTGGCTAAGCCACACAAGGACATTCAGAGACTTGTCCCGAAGTTACTCCTGCGTTGCTTGGCTGTGTGCTTAGGGTCGCTGTCAAATCAAATCAAATCAAATTTATTTATATAGCCCTTCGTACATCAGCTGATATCTCAAAGTGCTGTACAGAAACCCAGCCTAAAACCCCAAACAGCAAGCAATGCAGGTGTAGAAGCACGGTGGCTAGGAAAAACTCCCTAGAAAGGCCAAAACCTAGGAAGAAACCTAGAAAGGAACCAGGCTATGTTGGGAGGCCAGTCCTATTCTGGCTGTGCCGGGTGGAAATTATAACAGAACATGGCCAAGATGTTCAAATGTTCATAAATGACCAGCATGGTCCAATAATAATAAGGCAGAACAGTTGAAACTGGAGCAGCAGCATGGCCAGGTGGACTGGGGACAGCAAGGAGTCATCATGTCAGGTAGTCCTGAGGCATGGTCCTAGGGCTCAGGTCCTCCGAGAGAGAGAAAGAAAGAGAGAAAGAGAGAATTAGAGAGAGCACACTTAAATTCACACAGGACACCGAATAGGACAGGAGAAGTACTCCAGATATAACAAACTGACCCTAGCCCCCCCGACACATAAACTACTGCAGCATAAATACTGGAGGATGAGACAGGAGGGGTCAGGAGACACTGTGGCCCCATCCGAGGACACCCCCGGACAGGGCACCCCCGGACCCCCGGACCCCCGGACACCCACTTTGCCAAAGCACAGCCCCCACACCACTAGAGGGATATATTCACCCACCAACTTTCCATCCTGAGACAAGGCTGAGTATAGCCCACAAATATCTCAGCCATGGCACAACCCAAGGGGGGGGCGCCAACCCAGACAGGATGATCACATCAGTGACTCAACCCACTCAGGTGACGCAAACCCTCCCCAGGGACAGTATGAGAGAGCCCCATTAAGCCAGTGACTCAGCCCCTGTAATAGGGTTAGAGGCAGAGAATCTCAGTGGAAAGAGGGGAACCGGCCAGGCAGAGACAGCAAGGGCGGTTCGTTGCTCCAGAGCCTTTCCGTTCACCCTTCCCACTACTGGGCCAGACTACACTCAATCAACTTAAAGGTTGAGACCGAGTTTACGTCTCTGACATGGGTAGGCAGGCCGTTCCATAAAAATGGAGCTCTATAGGAGAAAGCCCTGCCTCCAGCTGTTTGCTTAGAAATTCTAGGGACAATTAGGAGGCCTGCGTCTTGTGACCGTAGCGTACGTGTAGGTATGTACGGCAGGACCAAATCAGAGAGATAGGTAGGAGCAAGCCCATGTAATGCTTTGTAGGTTAGCAGTAAAACCTTGAAATCAGCCCTTGCCTTGACAGGAAGCCAGTGTAGGGAGGCTAGCACTGGAGTAATATGATCAAATTTTTTGGTTCTAGTCAGCAGCCGTATTTAGCACTAAGTGAAGTTTATTTAGTGCTTTATCCGGGTAGCCGGAAAGTATAGCATTGCAGTAGTCTAACCTAGAAGTGACAAAAGCATGGATGAATTTTTCTGCATCATTTTTGGAAAGAAAGTTTCTGATTTTTGCAATGTTACGTAGATGGAAAAAAGCTGTCCTTGAAATGGTCTTGATATGTTCTTCAAAAGAGAGATCTGGGTCCAGAATAACGCCGAGGTCCTTCACAGTTTTATTTGAGACGACTGTGCAACCATTAAGATTAATTGTCAGATTCAACAGAAGATTTCTTTGTTTCTTGGGACCTAGAACAAGCATCTCTGTTTTGTCCGAGTTTAAAAGTAGAAAGTTTGCAGCCATCCACTTCCTTATGTCTGCTTCTAGCAAGGGCAATGCTTCTAGCAAGGGCAATTTTGGGGCTTCACCATGTTTCATTGAAATGTACAGCTGTGTGTCATCTGCATAGTAGTGAAAGTTAACATTATGCTTTCGAATGACATCCCCAAGAGGTAAAATATATAGTGAAAACAATAGTGGTCCTAAAACGGACCCTTGAGGAACACCGAAATGTACAGTTGATTTGTCAGAGGACAAACCATTCACAGAGACAAACTGATATTTTTCCGACAGATAAGATCTAAACCAAGCCAGAACTTGTCCGTGTAGACCAATTTGGGTTTCCAATCTCTCCAAAAGAATGTGGTGATCGATGGTATCAAAAGTTGCACTAAGGTCTAGGAACACGAGGACAGATGCAGAGCCTCGGTCTGATGCCATTAAAAGGTCATTTACCACCTTCACAAGTGCAGTCTCAGTGCTATGATGGGGTCTAAAACCAGACTGAAGCATTTCGTATACATTGTTTGTCTTCAGAAAGGCAGTGAGTTGCTGCGCAACAGCCTTTTCAAAATGTTTTGAGAGGAATGGAAGATTCGATATAGGCCGATAGTTTTTTATATTTTCTGGGTCAAGGTTTGGCTTTTTTAAGAGAGGCTTTATTACTGCCACTTTTAGTGAGTTTGGTACACATCCGGTGGATGGAGAGCCGTTTATTATGTTCAACATGGGAGGGCCAAGCACAGGAAGCAGCTCTTTCAGTAGTTTAGTTGGAATAGGGTCCAGTATGCAGCTTGAAGGTTTAGAGGCCATGATTATTTTCATTGTTGTGTCAAGAGATATAGTACTAAAACACTTGAGCATCTCTCTTGATCCTAGGTCCTGGCAGAGTTGTGCAGAATCAGGACATCTCAGCTTTGAAGGAATACGCAGATTTAAAGAGGAGTCCGTAATTTGCTTTCTAATAATCATGATCTTTTCCTCAAAGAAGTTCATGAATTTATCACTGCTAAAGTGAAAGCCATCTTCTCTTGGGGAATGCTGCTTTTTAGTTAGCTTTGCGACAGTATCAAAAAGGAATTTTGGATTGTTCTTATTTTCCTCAATTTAGTTAGAAAAATAGGATGATCGAGCAGCAGTAAGGGCTCTTCGGTACTGCACGGTACTGTCTTTCCAAGCTAGTCGGAAGACTTCCAGTTTGGTGTGGCGCCATTTCCGTTCCAATTATCTGGAAGCTTGCTTCAGAGCTCGGGTATTTTCTGTGTACCAGGGAGCTAGTTTCTTATGAGAAATGTTTTTAGTTTTTAGGGGTGCAACTGCATCTAGGGTATTGCGCAAGGTTAAATTGAGTTCCTCAGTTAGGTGGTTAACTGATTTTTGTCCTCTGGCGTCCTTGGGTAGACAGAGGGAATCTGGAAGGACATCAAGGAATCTTTGTGTTGTCTGTGAATTTATAGAACGACTTTTGATGTTCCTTGGTTGGGGTCTGAGCAGATTATTTGTTGCAATTGCAAACGTAATAAAATGGTGGTCCGACACCTCCGCCTTTGGGGGATGCACGGGGGATATGGTCACTAGTGTAGCCAGGAGGTGAGGCCTCATTTAACACAGTAAATTCATCAGGCGTAAGTCATGTTTCAGTCAGGCCAATCACATCAAGATTATGATCAGTGATTAGTTCATTGACTATAATTGCCTTTGAAGTAAGGGATCGAACATTAAGTAGCCCTATTTTGAGATGTGAGGTATCATGATCTCTTTCAATAATGACAGGAATGGAGGAGGTCTTTATCCTAGTGAGATTGCTAAAGCGAACACCGCCATGTTTAGTTTTGCCCAACCTAGGTCGAGGCACAGACACGGTCTCAATGGTGATAGCTGAGCTGACTACACTGACTGTGCTGGTGGCAGACTCCACTATGCTGGCAGGCTGGCTAACAGCCTGCTGCCTGGCCTGCACCCTATTTCATTGTGGAGCTAGAGGAGTTTGAGCCCTGTCTATGTTGGTAGATAAGATGAGAGCACCCCTCCAGCTAGGATGGAGTCCGTCACTCCTCAGCAGGTCAGGCTTGGTCCTGTTTGAGGGTGAGTCTCAGAAAGAGGGCCAATTATCTACAAATTATATATTTTGTGAGGGGCAGAAAACAGTTTTCAACCAGTGATTGAGTTGTGAGACTCTGCTGTAGAGCTCATCACTGCCCCTAACTGGGAGGGGGCCAGAGACAATTACTCGATGCTGACACATCTTTCTAGCTGATTTACACGCAGAAGCTATGTTGCGCTTGGTGATCTCTGACTGTTTCATCCTAACATCGTTGGTGCCGATGTGGATAACAATATCTCTATACTCTCTACACTCAGTTTTAGCTTTAGCCAGCACCATCTTCAGATTAGCCTTAACGTCGGTAGCCCTGCCCCCTGGTAAACAGTATATGATCACTGGATGATTCGTTTTAAGTCTAATACTGCGGGTAATGGAGTCGCCAATGACTAGAGTTTTCAATTTGTCAGAGCTAATGGTGGGAAGCTTCGGCGTCTCAGACCCCGTAAAGGGAGGAGTAGAGACAAGAGAAGGCTCTGGCTGCGGGGACTTTGCCAGGGGATTTATACTACTATCTGTACTTACTGGTGGCACAGACTCTGTTTCATCCTTTCCTACACTGAAATTACCCTTGCCTAACGATTGCGTCTGAAGCTGGGCTTGTAGCACAGCTATCCTTGCCGTAAGGCGATCGTTCTCCTGTATATTATGAGTACAGCGACTGCAATTAGAAGGCATCATGTTAATGTTACTACTTAGCTTCGGCTGTTGGAGGTCCTGACGAACCATGTCCAGATAAAGCGTCCGGAGTGAAAAAATTGAGGGAAAAAACAAAAATATAAATGGTAAAGTAAAAACCGTAAAGTTGTCAGGTAGCAAAATAGGTTGGCAACAAAACGCAAAACACACAGCAACACGTAAACAAGTCTGCAAGTTGTGACCGGAAATGACCTGTCCTGTTGGAAGGGGAACTTTCACCCCAGTCTGAGGTCCTGAGTGCTCTGGAGCAGATTGTCATCAAAGATCTCTGTTAATCTTCCCCACGTTACTGACTAGTCTCCCAGTCACTGCCACTGAAAAACATCAACACAGCATGATGCTGCCACCACCATGCTTCACCGTAGGGATGGTGCCAGGTTTCTTCCAGTCGTGATGCTTGGCGTTCAGGCCAAGGAGTTCAATCTTGGTTTCATCAGACCAGAGAATCTTGTTTCTCATGGTCTGAGAGTCCTTTAGGAGTCTTTTGGCAAACTCCAAGTGGGCTGTCATGTGCCTTTTAATGAGGAGTGCCTTCTGTCTGGCAACTCTACCATAAAGGCCTGATTGGTGGAGTGCTGCAGAGATGGTTGTCCTTCTGGAAGGCTCTCCCATGTCCACAGAGGAACTCTGGAGCTCTGTCAGAGTGACCGTTGGGTTCTTGGTCACCTCTCTGACCAAGGCCCTTCTTCCCCGAGTGCTCAGTTTCGCCGGGCAGACAGTTCTAGGAAGAGTCTTGGTGGTTCAATTTTTTTTCCATTTAGGGATGATGAAGGCCACTCTGTTCTTCGGGACCTTCAATGCTGCACACATTATTTGGTACTCTTCCCTGGATCTGTGCCTCGACACAATCCTGTCTAGGACCTCTACAGACAATTCCTTCAACCTCATGGCTTGGTTTTTGCTCTGACATGCACTGCCAACTGTGAGACCTTATATAAACAGGTGTGTGCCTTTCCAAATCATGTACAATTAATTGAAAAACATCTCAAGGATGATCAATGGAAACAGGATGCACCTGAGCTCAATTTTCGAGTCTCATAGCAAAGGGTCTGAATACTTATGTAAAACGGTATTTCTGTTTAAATTTCTTATACATTTTCAAAAATGTATAAAACTTGTTTTCGCTTTGTCATTATGGGGCATCTTGTGTAGATATATATTTTTTACCTGTATTTGACTGGGCATGTCAGTTAAGAACAAATTGGTAATTTTAAATGACAACCTACCCCAGCCAAACCCGGACAATGCTGGGAAATTGTTCACCGCCCTATGGGACTCCCAAACACGTCCGGTTGTGATTCAGCCTGGATTCGAACCGGGTTCTGTAGTGACGCCTCTAGCACTGAGATGCACTACTGTATATGTAATTTATTTAATAAAAAGATGTTTCCTTCTTTATTATTTTCCCCTAACTCTACCACACCTCCCCTAATTGGACTAAATGAAAGAAATATAGTTTCCTTATTTATTATTTTACCCTAACCCTTCCACCCCTCCCCTAATTGGAGTAAACTAATGAAACATATTTTCCCTCTTTATTATTTCCCCTAAACCTACCACCCATCTCCTAATTGGAGTAAGTAATGGACAACACAAGTGATGATTAGTTGATCATTGGAGTCAGGTGTCTTAGCAGGGGCTGGGGAAAATGTGTGTCACCAATCAGGCCCCTGAGGACTGGAGTTGTCCATCCCTGCATTAGACACTGATCTAGGATCAGCCTCCCCTCCCAAAATCCTTACTTTAAAATAAAAAAACAATTGCCCTACATCAGCCCCCGGGGCAAATTTGGGTTGGCCCATAATGCTTTGTGCATACCATCTTCACTTATAGTAGGCTAAATTAATGAGACAAAAGAAAAAGTCCACACATGAACATCAGGAGAAAAGAGTGTCAGGTAGAAGATTTAACTTTTTAACTTAAAGTTAGCAATTATATAATATTCAAATGGTAACAGGTTAGGCAATAACATGATGTGACCCACCACCATTACCCACATTTTATTATTTTTTTAATCATTTTTTATTTATTTATTATTTTGCAACTGTTGTCCACGGAGCGGGTGGCAGGTAGCCTGGTGGGTAGTAGCATTGGGCCAGTAGCCAAAAGGATGCTGGTTCAAATCCCTGAGCCAGCAAGGTAAAAATATGTAATTTTGCTCCTGAGCAATGCAGTTAACCCCCAGCAATAACTGCTCCCTGGGTGTTGATTTAGGAAACCCCATGAAACCTCTTTGATTCAGAGGGGTTGAGTTAAATGTGGAAGACAGATTTCAGTTGAATGCATTGAGTTGTACAACTGACTAGGTATCCCCCTTTCCCTCATAGTCAATCCTCCACGTTACAGTTATGCCTGGCTTAACCAATGACCCTAACTCTGATAAATATCTTCTTCTACCTTATATTTGTTTCAGACAACTGATCCCACACAACAAGCCAGATTAAATCACTCGTCAGTGATAACTATGTCCATCCTCAGGCTCCCAAGCAGAGAAAGACGGCATCTGTTCCACCCAAAAATGTAGGAATCAGACTGACTCATCTGACATAGATAACCCAACCCCCTTGCAGTCAAAGGTAAGGCTCATTTACTGATTTAGGTTTTATTAATGGTACAAAATTGTCCCTCTTGTGTAACAGTGATTATCAGCATTTCTCTTTCACTCATATTGTCATTCATATGATACCCAGAAGTCAAAGGTGACGAAGAAGACATCAGTTGAAGAGCTCCTAAAACAGTATCGGTCATCAGACAGCGTTAAGCTCATGAACAGAAGGGTTGAATTGGAGAAGGAGATCTCCAAACTTAAACAGGATAACTTTTGAACTGAAATAGCAGAATGACAGATGGAAGGATATGGTTCTTTCAAGGTCATGCTGAGCAATAGTCTTGACTCTTATCCGCTGGGATAAACCGAGGCAAAAATGTGTGTCTATGCCACTTATCTAGGATTTTTGCCATAAGCAGTCGCACTTATTCAGTATTGAAAGCTAACTGATACCATGGCTACTGATAATGTTTAACTCCTAGGTAACGCCACCTCGAAAACCTTATTCCTCACATTTGTTTTTTGTGTGGACCCGCTTGATGTCTGAGTGATGCGACAAACCAGTCAGTCGTTTAATTTTGAACATCAATTTCCACCCATATTTCATTATTTTAGTAATGCTTGTGTGAGGCATGTTTGTCAGTGTCGGTAAATGAGCTGACCCAGATTGGCTGTTTCGTCTTATTTTTACAGAAACTATAAGGTTTTCACATCTGCTGTAGCATACAGTACCTCTGAATTAAGTTATTTCATTACTTATCTTCAATCTAATCAATGTTCTTATAGACGTGAGGAAACTGATGTTTCCCCCCTCTCCAGTTCCTGTGACTGATACAGATCAGGTAATGGGCTTTAATTAATCTATTTTAATTTGCATTCATCTATTTTCAGATATTCAAACAATTAATGTTAATTCTATTTGCATATTTTGTTTGATGGAATATACCCGCCAAAAAATGATCCCTGTTTCCATGTTTAAATACATTGAAATCTATCCAGGGTGTTTGTTGAGAAGCTTTCTTGGGCCTATGCTGTAAATGCCAACTCTGCCTCATCCTTTGTAAGGACATTGATCATGGCAGTCCATCCCGTGGAGGTCTTGCTGGTGAGCAACCACCGGGAGATGTCAAAGGGGAATAGACCTCACCGTCAGCCGCTAGAGAAAACAAAACTGGACGCCATTTACAGTAAGCAAAATGCAAACAGGAACACAGCCTTTACTTACTTTCATCCTTTATTGTAAGTGTTTACTTAATTTCCTTTTCTCCTTTTATATCATAGGGGCTGCTCTCCAGAAGTGGCCGAACAACCTTCCAGTTAACATCGGCTCAGCTATCTATGCAAAAATCTCTGAGCTGTATTCCAAGTACAATGTAAGCTGAATGGACCTTTTTGAATAGACAACAGAATGAACATTATGGAAAGATCATGTAAATCGTTCAACTTAAATTGTTTTATATACTTCTCATATTCTATGAATCATAATTCAAAACTACTGTTCTGTTCCAATACACCACAGAAAGTTAAGCTAAGTTAAGCAACCCAGGACACCCAAAAGTATGCCGTCTGCTGTTTGCCTCTATAGAACTTAGAATGTTAAAATAACTGTTGGGTCTCCCGAGTGGCAATGGTCTAAGGCACTGCATCGCAGTGCTAGCTGTACCCCTAGAGATCCTGGTTTGAGTCCAGGCTCTGTCGCAGCTGGCCGCGACCGGGAGACCCATGATGCGGCGCACATTTGGCCCAACTTCATCCGGGTTAGGGGATGGTTTGGCCGGCAGGGATGTTCTTGTCCCATTGTGCACTAGCGTCTCCTGTGGCATGCAGGGCATGCTGACACTGTCACCAGGTGTACAGCGTTTCCTCCGACACATTGGTGTGGCTGGCTTCTGGGTTAAGCGGGCATTGTGTCAAGAAGCAGTGTGGCTTGGCTGGGTTGTGTTTCGGAGGACGCACGGCTTTCGACCTTCTCCTCTCTCTCGAGTCCGTACGGGAGTTGCAGCGATGGGACAAGACTGTTAATTACCAATTGGATACCACGAAATTGGGTGTTGATAAAAAAAACTAAAAATGTAATTAAAATAACGGTCAGTGAAAGTCTCACTTTTAAAAGTTCATATTCTGTTCACACATACCCATGTTGTTGACTATTCTTGTATTTGATCACTTTTGAATGCTGGCGGTTCTTTCACTCTAGTGGTAGCATGAGACGGAGTCTACAACCCACACAAATGGTTCAGGTAGTGCAGCTCATCCAGGATGGCACATCAATGCGAGCTGTGGCAAGAAGGTTTGCTGTGTCTGTCAGTGTAGTGTCCAGAGCATGGAGGCGCTACCAGGAGACAGGCCAATACATCAGGAGACGTGGAGGAGGCCGTAGGAGGGCAACAACCCAGCAGCAGGACCGCTACCTCCGCCTTTGTGCAAGGAGGAGCAGGAGGAGCACTGCCAGAGCCCTGCAAAATAACCTCCCGCAGGCCACAAATGTGCATGTATCTGCTCAAACGGTCAGAAACAGACTCCATGAGGGTGGTATGAGGGCCCGACGTCCACAGGTGGGGGTTGTGCTTACAGCCCAACACCGTGCAGGACGTTTGGCATTTGCCAGAGAACACCAAGATTGGCAAATTCGCCACTGGCGCCCTGTGCTCTTCACAGATGAAAGCAGGTTCACACTGAGCACATGTGACAGACGTGACCGTCTGGAGACGCCGTGGAGAACGTTCTGCTGCCTGCAACATCCTCCAGCATGACCGGTTTGGTGGTGGGTCAGTCATGGTGTGGGGTGGCATTTCTTTGGGGGGGCCGCACAGCCCTCCATGTGCTCGCCAGAGGTAGCCTGACTGCCATTAGGTACCGAGATGAGATCCTCAGACCCCTTGTGAGACCATATGCTGGTGCGGTTGGCCCTGGGTTCCTCCTAATGCAAGACAATGCTAGACCTCATGTGGCTGGAGTGTGTCAGCAGTTCCTGCAAGTGGAAGGCATTGATGCTATGGACTGGCCCGCCCGTTCCCCAGACCTGAATCCAATTGAGCACATCTGGGACATCATGTCTCGCTCCATCCACCAACGCCACAGACTGTCCAGGAGTTGGAGGATGCTTTAGTCCAGGTCTGGGAGGAGATCCTCCAGGAGACCATCCGCGACCTCATCAGGAGCATGCCCAGGCGTTGTAGGGAGGTCATACAGGCACGTGGAGGCCACACACACTACTGAGCCTCATTTTGACTTGTTTTAAGGACATTACTTCAAAGTTGGATCTGCCTGTAGTGTGGTTTTCCACTTTAATTTTGAGTGTGACTCCAAATCCAGACCTCCATGGGTTGATAAATTTGATTTCCATTGATAATTTCTGTGTGATTTTGTTGTCAGCACATTCAACTATGTAAAGAAAAAAGTATTTAATAAGAACATTTCATTCATTCAGATCTAAGATGTGTTATTTTAGTGTTCCCTTTATTTTTTTGAGCAGTGTATATACACCAGTCAAAAGTTTGGACACACATACTCATTCCACGGTTTTTCTATATTTTTCTTATTTTCTACATTGTAGAATAATAGTGAAGACATCAAAACTATGTGTAACTAAAATGACGCATATGGAATCATGATGTAACCAAAAAAGTGTTAAACAAATCAAAATATATTTTATATTTGAGATTCTTCAAAGTAGCCATACTTTGCCTTGATGATAGCTTTGCACACTCTTGCCATTTTCTCAGCCAGCTTCATGAGGTAGTCACCTGGAATGCATTTCAATTAACAAGTGTGCCTTGTTGAAAGTTAATTTGTGGAATTCCTTTCCTTCTTATTGTGTTTGAGCCAATCAGTTGTGACAAGGTAGGGTACAGAAGATAGCCCTGTTTGGTAAAAGACCAAGTCCATATTATGGCAAGAACAGGTCAAATAAACAAAGAGTAACAGCAGTCCATCATTACTCTAAGACATGAAGTTCCGTCAATCTGGAAAATTTCAAGAACTTTTAAAGTTTCTTTTTAACTATTCATGAAAATCGCAAATGAAATGAAATAAATATGCCATCTCTCAAGCTTAGCCTTTTGTAAACAACACTGTCATCTCAGATTTTCAAAATATGCTTCTCAACCATAGGAAAACAATCATTTGTGTAACAGTAGCTAGCTAGCGTAGCATTTAGCGTTAGCATTAGCGTTAGCATCCAGCAGGCAACATTTCAACAAAAACATAAAAGCCTTCAAATAAAATAATTTACCTTTGAAGAACTTCAGATGTTTTCAATGAGGAGACTCTCAGTTAGATAGCAAATGCTCAGTTTTTCCAAAAAGATTATTTGTGTATTAGAAATAGCTCCGTTTTGTACATCACATTTCGTGACAAAATATTGCGCTTAAAACGGGAACGTTTTTTATCCAATAATGAAATAGCGCCCCTATAGATCCAAGAGGTTTTAAGTGCAGTCGCAAAAACCACCAAGCGCTATGACGAAACGGTTTCTCATGAGGACCACCACAGAATAGGAAGACACACTGCTGTAGAGGATAAGAGTTACCAGCCTCAGAAATTGCACATCAAATAAATGCTTCACAGACACATCTCAACATCAACTGTTCAGAGGAGACTGTGCGAATCAGGCATTCATGGTTGAATTGATACAAAGAAACTGCTACTAAAGGACACCAATAAAAAGAAGAGACTTGGTTGGCCAAGAAACACGAGCAATGGACATTAGACTGATGGAAATCTGTCCTTTGGTCCAAATTTGCGATTTTTAGTTCCAACTGCCGTGTCTTTGTGAGATGCAGAGTAGGTGAACGGATGATTTCCGCATGTGTGGTTCCCACCGTGAAGCATGGAGGAGGAGGTGTGATGGTGTGGGGGTGCCTTCCTAGTGACAATATCAGTGATTTATTTAGGATTCAAGGCACACTTTGCCAGCATGGCTACCACAGCATTCTGCAGCAATACGGCAATAACATCTGGTTTGTGCTTAGTGGTACTATCATTTGCTTTTCAACAGGACATTAACCCAAAACACACCTCCAGGCTGTAAGGGCTATGTGACTAAGAAGTAGAGTGATGGAGTGCTGCATCAGATGACCTGGCCTCCACAATCACCCAAATGATATGGTTTGGGATGAGTTGGACTGCAGATTGAAGAAAAAGCAGCCAACAAGTGTTCAGCATATGTGGGAACTCCTTCAACACTGTTGGAAAAACATTCCCCATGAAGCTGGTTGAGAGAATTCCAAGAGTTTGCAAAGCTGTCCTCGAGTCAAAGGGTGGCTACTTTGAAGAATCTAAAATCTAAAATATACAGTACTGTGCAAACGTTTTTGGGAGGTGTGAAAAAATGCTGTAAAGTAAGAATGCTTCAAAAATAGATATGTTTATCAATTAACTAAATGCAAAGTGAGTGAACAGAAGGAAAATCTAAATCAAATCCATATTTGGTGTGACCACCCTTTGCCTTCCAAACAGTGCACTTGCACAAAGTCAGAGATTTTGTTGGCATATAGTCAGGTGTATCATTAAACAATTATATCAAACCGGTTCTAATGATCATCAATTCAATATGTAGGTTGAAACACAATCATTAACTGAAACAGAATCAGCTGTGTCGGAGGAATAAAACTGGGTGAGGAACAGCCAAACTCAACAAGGTGAAGTTGCAAAATTCATACACCATGGCAAGACTGAGCACAGCAACAAGACACAAGGTAGTTATACTGCATCAGCAAGGTCTCTCCCAGGCAGAAATTTCAAGACAGACAGGGGGTTCCAGATGTGCTGTCCAAGCTCTTTTGAAGAAGCACAAATTAACGGGCAATGTTGAGGACTGTAGAAACAGTGGTCGGCCAAAGAAACTTACTGCAGCAGATGAAAGACACATCATGCTTACTTCCCTTTGCAATCGGAAGATGTCCAACGGTGTCCATCAGCTCAGAATTGGCAAAAAACATCTCCTGTTTGGAGAAGTCTGGTCAGAAGTGGCCTTCATGGAAGACTTTCGGCCAAAAAGCCATACCTCCAACGTGGAAACAAGGCCAAGCGACTCAAATATGCACGAAAACACAGGAACTGGGGTGCAGAAAAATTGCAGCAGGTGCTCTGGACTGATGAGTCAAAAATTTGAAATATTTAGCTGTATCAGAAGGCAGTTTATTCGCCGAAGGGCTGGAGAGTGGAAAACAAATGACTGTCTGCAGGCAACAGTGAAGCAGGGTGGAGGTTCCTTGCAAGTTTGGGGCTGTATTTCTGCAAATGGAGTTGGGAATTTGGTCAGAATTAATGGTCTCCTCAATGCTAAGAAGTACAGACAGATATTATCCATCATGCAATACCATCAGGGAGGCATCTGATTGACCTCAAATGTATTCTGTAGCATGACAACGACCCCAAACATACAGTGAAAGTCATTAAGAAGTACCTTCCGTGTAAATAATGACAAAGAGTCCTGGAAGTGATGGTATGGCCCCCACAGAGCCCAGATCTCAACATCATCGAGTCTGTCTGGGATTATGTGAAGAGAGAGAAGCACCTGAGGCTGCCTAAATCCACAGAAGAACTGTGGTTAGTTCCGCAAGATGGTTGGTTCCCACAGTAAGTTGGGTGAATTTTGGTCCAGTCCTCCTGACAGAGCTGGTGTAACTGAGTCAGGTTTGTAGGCCTCCTTGCTCGCACATGCTTTTTCAGTTCTGCCCAGAAATGTTCTATAGGATTGAGGTCAGGGCTTTGTGATGGCCACTCCAATACCTTTCTTTACTTTGTTGTCCTCAAGCCATTTGCCACAACTTTGGAAGTATGCTTGGGGTCATTGTCCATTTGTAAGAACCATTTGCAACCAAGCTTTAACTTCCTGACTGATGTCTTTATATCTTGAGATGTTACTTCAATATATCCACATAATTTTCCTTTCTCATGCAGCCATCTATTTTGTGAAGTGCACCAGTCCTTCCTGCAACAAATCACCCCTAAAACATGATGCTGCCACCACCGTGCTTCACGGTTGGGATGGTGTTCTTCACCTTGTAAGCCTCCCCCTTTTTCCTCCAAACATAACGATGGGCATTATGGCCAAACAGTTCTATATTTGTTTCATCAGACCAGAGGACATTTCTCCAAAAAGTACGATCTTTGTCCCCAAACCATAGTCTGGCTTTTTTATGGTGGTTTTGGAGCAGTGGCTTCTTCCTTGCTTAGCGAATTTTCAGGTTATGTTGATATAGGACTTGTTTTACTGTGAATATAGATACTTTTGTACCTGTTTCTGAGGTCTTGGCTGATTTTCTTTTGATTTTCCCATCATGTCGAGCAAAGAGGCGCTGAGTTTGAAGGTAGGCCTAGAAATACATCCACAGGTACACCTTCAATTGACTCAGATAATGTCAATTAGCCTTTCAGAATCTTCTAAAGTCATGACACCATTTTTAGGAATTTTCCAAGCTGTTTAAAGGCACAGTCAACTTAGTGTATGTAAACTTCTGACCCACTGGAATTGTGATACAGTGAAATAGTCTGTCTGTAAACAATTGTTGAAAAAATTACTTGTGTCACTCACAAAGTAGATGTCCTAACCGACTTGCCAAAACTATAGTTGGTTAACAAGAAATTTGTTTTTTTAAAGACGCCAACCTAAGTGTATGTAAACTTCCGACTTCAACTATATAGATATATTATTATTATTACTGTATAAACATTATATATATATATATATATATATATAAACATTATTATATGTTTCTTACAGTAATTGTCATGGGGTTTTATATAATGACTTATAAAAACAATATCAAACCTATTAGGAAAACATTTATCTTGTAGTTGTTACATTGTCAGAACATGCACTTTTCTTATAATACTCATAGAAGACACATAATAATTCATATTTCTTTTGTCTCATATATGTCATACCATGTCTTGTAGGAAAATCACCACAATATTGTATTCAATTGTGTTTCCTACATTAGGCACATAAGTTAACACATATCCAAATACAGTACTGACATACTGTCAAGTTGCTTTAGCAAAGGCAAATATACATCAAATGATTTGGCAACACTCACCAGTAAGCCATCAATCATCAACAGCTCCCTCCTGTAGGCAATGAACAACATTGCTGTTCTGCAGAAGGAATGAGTCGTGCGTTTCACCTGGCCACCTTACCACCACATTCCTCAGCATTTTTGCTATAACATTTCACCTGTACATTAAAGTGAGTGGAAGTATTTTCTGTTCACATAGTTGAACTCGTTTTGGGATTGTGCTTTTATGGCGATGTGGGGGTAATCTATTTCTCCGATTGTATTTCCGAACCCCTTGATGGTACAGAATCTCTTCTTGTGTATGGAAATTGGATGTAACTGTGGGTTTTGCTAAATCTCACACTTTGCGTGGAAATGATCCCATGCATGATTGATAAATCAGGCCCCAGGTTTTTTGTTCAGCTCAGCCATCAGCTTTGCTCGGATGTTGAGTGCTATCTTGTTCATGAAGTTGTATCCCTCCTCAGAGTCGAATACAGACTCTTTGTGGTGTTTAGGACAGACTTTGGGCTGTAAATGCCTATACATACATGCCACTTTGTTGGATCAGCTTGAAACTCATGCTAATGATTGATAACATGTTCCTGAAGATATGTACAGTACCAAGTTTGGTGTTGATGTCTAAAAAACATGAAAGGTATGGCTTTTTCCCATTTCATTGCCATGGTGTTCAACAGGTTACCCTGTTTCTATTGCTAGGACTATTTCTATTGCTTGCAGGCTTGCATATATATTTATATCTTCATTTTTATTTTGTAGGCCTATAATGCAATTTAGCTTTTAGCTGTGATTGTGTATCCTACAAGATGAAATAAACACATGAACCAATACACCATTCTATCAAATCACAAACTATAATGTCCATTTTAATCCAGTGTATTGGTCACATGCACATTATAACGTATCACAAATGTCTGCCAATACTGTGCTGTTATGTACATTTATTGCATGTACAGTATACCACACTGTAAACCCTGACATCTAAACAGACTGCATTGTGTTTCGGTGCTTCAAAGAACAGCCTTGTGTCTTGGCGCGGGCCAGGTCTGCAATTTGGGCCAGGGCGTGGTGCGGCACCCAGAGGGGTGTGTCCGCCCTGCGCTGCAGTAATGACCCCTTCCCATTGGGAAGCGTTTGATCTGGGCTGCCTCTGTGCTGCGACAGGGGCTATTTCTGGAGCATGAGGGATGAAGGAGGCCTTCAGACAAGTGCCAATGACCGTAATTAAGCAGCTTTAGGGTGGCAGCGAGCGCAAGCCGGGTTGTAATTTGGAAAGGAAGGTAGAACATATCTGATTGGAAATGTATGGGAGGGGTTGGTGGCACCCAGCACTGAAACACAGGGGACAAAGTGTTTAAAGAGGAGCGTAAAGAGGGTGGTAATGAGTGGGGCGTCCATTAGCACCCACCCTTAGGGTACCTGTAGAGTGACTGTGTCCTCGGGGAGATGGTGACTGACACACTGTTGGAACATCTGAACTACCTGTTAGTCTGAACCAGCTGAAGTAGGGGAGATCAGGGATGGAACTCAGTGGTAGGTTATCACAGTGCTCAGAACAGAAAAAAATGGAGGGTGCTTTGTGTTGAAACTTGATTTATCTCTGTGGTTGGAAGTGGCTGAATCTGAATTAGCCAAACTACATTTTCACTAGTCCAAAGCCCCTCACTCACTAGCGCACAACTATGTAGAACACTCCGGAAAGTACTAAATGCATCAACTTGGATGTTTACATGAGCAATGTTGTGGGGCAAAAGTCAGAAGTGGACTAATGATGAATACATGTTTTTGAGTAAAATGGCCCATTTTTTTAGACGGGTTAAAAATAAAATATGATTTAATTTGAGATCCCTTAAGCTCAGATGTTGGGGACTTTGAGCGGTTCTGGACCGGTTCCGACTGAAATGGTGTGTTCAAAGCACTCTGTGAACATGATAGATTGCTTCACCTTATAATGCCAGAAAGCCCGATCTGTCTGCTCTCCACTTCTGCTGTCTCAGTGGAGCTGACTTGAAGTGTCAGGTTTCAGACCAGGGTCTGGCTCCAGGCATAAGCGATCGCTTCGGGCCCCAGGGCGCTAGCGGGACCCAAACCTTCAGTCGATGTCTTAACTTTCTGTTGAGAGTTAGAATAGTAGAATACACAATCTCACTCAGATATCCTTAACATGGCATAAATCATGGAAAATTTGTAGAGTTGCAGGAGATTATCTTTGAAACTAAAAACATGTATCTCTGCCCAATGGCAAAATGTGTGGAACTGCAGAAATCTTGCTTTAAAATTGCAAAAACAACTTAATTTTGGGAACTCAGTCTGGGTCTCAACTTACTGTTAAGAGTTAGAATAGTAGAATAGTTTGAAATCTTGTTGTACAAACTGTAAGCAATTTTCTGCTTGTTATGTCAGTCACCTACAGTCACTCAATTAGCCATACTAACAATTTTTAGCATGGTAAGTTAGTGTAGTGCTAAAAAATAGACAACATTAACATATGTAGAAATCAATTACTTGCAAGTAATAGATGACATTCATAATCTGACTATCTCTGAAACTCACTTAGATAATAACTTTGATGATATTATCATAAAACATTATTATTGTCTATCAACAATGACAGGCCACTGAGGTCTGAAAATGTGTATGTAAATTACAGAGGATAATAGAGGACGATATTGAAATTCCTATTTGCCATATCTACAATCTAGGCCTACTACAAAGTGTGTGTCATCAGGCCTGGAGGGAAGCGAAAGTCATTCCGCTACCTAAAAATAGTAAAGCTCCCTTTACTGACTCAAATAACCAACCAATCAGCCTGTTACCAACCCTTAGTAAACTTTTGGAAAAAATGGTGTTTGACCAGATACAATGCTATTTTACAGTAAACAAATTGACAACGGACTTTCAGCATGCTTATGGGGTAGGACATTCAACAAGCACGGCACTTACACAAATGACTGATGATTGGCTGAGAGAAATTGATCATAAAAAGATTGTGGGGTCTGTTTTGTTAGACTTCAGTGCAGCTTTTGACATTATTGATCATAGTCTGTTGCTGGAAAAACGTATGTGTTATGGCTTTACACCCCCTGCTATATTGTGGATAAAGACTTACCTGTCTAACAGAACACAGAGGGTGTTCTTTAATGGAAGCCTCTCCAACAAAGTCCAGGTAGAATCAGGAATTCCCAGTGCAGCTGTCTAGGCCCATTAATTTTATCAATCTTTACGAATGACATGCCACAGGCTTTGACTTAACACTACACACGTCAGCTACCACCACAACTGAAATGACTGCAACACTTAACAAAGAGCTGCAGTTAGTTTCAGAATGAGTGGCAAGGAATAAGTTAGTCCTAAATAAAAAAAATAAAACAAATAAAAGCATTGAATTTGGGAAAAATCATTCACTAAACCCTAAACCTCAACTAAAACTTGTAATGAGTAGTGTGGTCAGGTGCCACAAAGAGGGAATTTTACAGAGAGCAAACTTACAATAGGCTCAGAACAGGGAAACATGGCTAGCCCTTAAATGTACATGGAGAGCTAACATTAATAATATGCATGTACATTTCTCCTTGCTCAAAGTGGAGGAGAGATTGACTTCATCACTACTTGTTTTTGTCCGAAGTGTTGACAAGCTAAATGCACCGAGCTGTCTGTTTAAACTACTAGCACACAGCTCGGACACCCATGCATACCCCACAAGATATGCCACTAGAGGTCTCTTCACAAGTGCAGAACAGACCATGGGAGGTGCACAGTAATACAAAGAGCCACGACTACATAGAACTCTATTTCACATCAGGTAACTGATGCAAGCAGTAAACAGAAAAATAGACCTTATGGAAAAGTGGGGACTAGGAAGAGACACACACACAAGTACAGCCACACGCATATGCACACACATGCTGGCACACACACGTATACTACCGTTCGAAAGTTTGGGGTCACTTAGAAATGTCCTTGTTTTCCATGAAAACATACATGAAATTAGTTGCAAAATGAATAGGAAATATAGTAAAGGCATTGCCAAGGTTATTAATAATGATTTTCAATTGAAATAATAATTGTGTCCTTCAAACTTAGCTTTCGTCAAAGAATCCTCCATGTGCAGCAATTACAGCCTTGCAGAACTTTGGCATTCTATTCAATTTGTTGAGGTAATCTGAAGAGATTTCACCCCATGCTTACTGAAGCACATCCCACAAGTTGGATTGGCTTGATGGGTACATCTTATGTACCATACGGTCAAGCTGCTCCCATAACAGCTCAATAGGGTTGAGATCCGGTGACTGTGCTGGCCACTCCATTATAGACAGAATACCAGCTGACTGCTTCTTCGCCAAATAGTTGTTGCATAGTTTGGAGCTGTGCTTTTGGTCATTGTCCTGTTGTAGGAAGAAATTGGCTCCAATTAAGGGCTGTCCACAGGGTCTGGCATGGCGTTGCAAAATGGAGTGATAGCCTTCCTTCAAGATTCCTTTTACCCTTTAGAAATCTCCCACTTTACCACCACCAAAGCACCCCCAGACCATCACATTGCCTCCACCATGCTTTACAGGTGGCATCAAAAGCACTCCTCTAGCATCTTTTCTGCATCTCACGAATGTTCTTCTTTGTGATCAGAACACCTCAAACTTATATTTGTCTGTCCATAACACCTCTTTCCAATCTTCCTCTGTCCTGTGTCTGTGTTCTTTTGCCCATCTTAATATTTTATTTTTATTGGCCAGTCTAAGATGTGGCTTTTTCTCTGCAACTCTACCTAGAAGGCCAGCACCCCAGAGTCGCCTCTTCACTGTTGGCGTTGAGACTGGTGTTTTGCGGGTACTATTACATGAAGCTGCCAGTTGAGGACTTGTCTGTTTCTCAAACTAGACACTCTAATGTACTTGTCCTCTTGCTTAGTTGTGCACCGGGGCCTCCCACTCCTCTTTCTATTCTGGTTAGAGCCAGTTTGCGCTGTTCTGTGACAGGAGTAGTACACAGTGTTGAAGTGATCTTCAGTTTCTTGTCATTTTCTGCATTGAATAGCCTTCATTTCTCAGAACAAGAATATACTGACTAGTTTCAGAAGAAAGGTCTTTGTTTCCGGCCATTTTGAGCCTTTAATCAAACCCACAAATGCTGATGCTCCAGATACTCAACTAGTCTAAAGAAGGCCAGTTTTATTGCTTCTCTAATCAGAACAGCAGTTTTCAGCTGTGCTAACATAACTGCAAAAGTTTTTTTTAGGATCAATTAGCCTTTTAAAATTATAAACTTGGATTAGCTAACACAACGTGCCATTGGAACACAGGAGTGATGCTTATGATAATGAGCTTTGTACGCTTATGCAGATATTCCATTAAAAATCTGCCGTTTCCAGCTACAATAGTAATTTACAACATTAACAATGTCTACACTGGATTTCTGATCAATTTGATGTTATTTTAATGGACAAGAAAATGTGCTTTTCTTTCAAAAACAAGATATTTCTAAGTGACCCTAAACTTTTTGAACGGTAGTGCACATTGTAATATTGTTGTATTATACATTTTGTATAGTAGATATGTAGTGGTGTAATAATGTTATATGATGTACTGTTTTATCTTTTTTTACGTGTGATGTAAGTCCCTTAATGCTGCCTTGGCATCAGCCAACGGGGATCTCTCATAAATACAAATACAAACATGTTGAAGGTAAACAGTTAAATAAATGTTGACTTTGACACCACACGTGAGAGGATGGTTACACAATATTCCTGAGTAATTAAAATTACTTATGAGATAGTGAGAAATATAAATCTTGGCGAAATGAAAGTTGAGGTGAAACCGTGTAACTTCTTTTTACATTGTTCAACAGGAACACCTATGTAAGAGGATGGTTACCTGATTCATATGTGTGAACAAAGCCAAAGGGTGAAAAGTTCTCAGAGCAGACACGTCAGTGTTTCAATGTTATAGAAGGGTTATTTGGATATGAGTGTGTACCTTTTTTCCTCAAATATCTCAACCCAGCTAGCACAGTGGATCTGGACCGATTCCGGCTGAAAGTAGGGGCACTCGGCTAAGAGTCAGACTCGGCCGACGTCATGTGGCCCAAGTCTGTGCTGCTTTTGGCAGTATTACTTATGGCTAGGATGCGGGGATTGAGCTCTGGCCGATTCCGGTGTGAGTTATCTGGCCCAAATGTATTACTTGGGGCTCGGGCCGATTGGGACTTCTCTCTAGCAGATGATTACACTTTATATAATTAACCTTTCATTATTTATTTTTCATATTTTCTCATTGTTTCTGTGATCAAAAAATACAATTAACATTTAACTTAAATTCTTTAAGAGTCCTGTGTATTATTTTAGTATTTTGATAGATTATGCAAGGCAATTGATAAGCATTAAAAACTTTGTGGCAGGAGCCTCCCGAGTGGCGCAGTGGTCTAAGACACTGCATAGCAGTGCAAACTGCGTTGCTCCAGACGCTGGTTTGAGACTCGTGTCGGCTGCGACTGGGAGACCCATGAGGCGATGCACAATTGGCCCAGCGTCGTCCAATTTAGGGGAGGGTTTGCCCGGTCCGGGATGTCCTTGTCCCATTAGCGACTCCTCCTTCTGGCGGGATTCTGGTTAGACGCCGGCAAAGTCGGCTGAATGCCGGTAGACGGAAATGCCCCGATGTACCTGGGCCGATTCTGGGCAATCATTCATTTTGATTCCGGGCCGAGTCCGACACATGATTCCGGGCCGATTCAATCAGTTCCGGCACCCCGGAAGAGGGCCGATCCAATCAGTTCCGGCCGATTCCTCATTGCTAGCTGGGAAATATTGCAGCTGCTGTATGGCTTTTCATATACTACAATATGGCTCAATCATGCTTGTTTAAACACCATTGATTCACCTTTTTTTTGTTGCTTTGTTAAGTAGGCCTAATGGCATTCCCATTATCCAAGATACTGACCATTAAAGATGCACTATGCAAAAATCTCTCCGTCATTTCCCGGTTGCTAAAATGCTAATAGTTCACATCATTTAAATGTATGTAACAAAACAAGCAGGTGTAGTGTAGATAAATATTGTACCATCTAAACCGCTGTGAAATATATTTTCCATAACCAAAAATGTTGTATTTTCAGCTGTTTGAAGCTCATGTACATCACTGAAAGTAAAAGATACAAAAATTTAACTTAAGACCAGGAAGCATATCAATAGCACACATATAACAGATATTCTGCTTCTTAGACTTGCTTTCAATGAGAATGACAGTTTTATATTTGGATTTAGTGGGGTCACTCAAAAACGTACAAATTGCAGCTTTAAGTTATCAGGTCTATCTCAAAGGTTCTTGCTCGTGTTTATACAAGGGTGGCTTGTAAGACACACCTGCCAAGTTTGCTGTAACATCTGTGAAAACTAGAATGCGGGGAGGTTTTGTGAAACAAGTTAATTAAGAGTCACATGCTAATGCAGGAAATACCTATGCTCTAGGCCTTCATCATAAGCAATGATCATCTGTTAGACATGCTACATTAATTCAAATAAACCAGTTAAATAAACGTTCTAGTGCATAAAGATCCCGTTGAGCCTATTTTCATAACATTGTAGATAATAAATATACGCACCTTCTCAAATACGGCCGTCGATTATTTCAATGGTCATTTTAACAGGACAGTTTCCCGATTAAGCGGGTTCGTGTGGCCACCCCCTGGAGGCTTCGTGTAGTTGCCTAGCGCAACCGCTGGGTTTGTAACCCCGACTAGGTTTGTAACCCGACACCCTGTGCTGCGGTCACCCACAGAGAGGCTGTTTAAAAAGGAAAAGGATGAGTTCTCCGCTCCTGACTCGGTAACCCCCTCAAGAACTAAACATTTCCTTTCTGATTCAACGTCCCTCATTACGGATCGGCATAAATGAATGAACCACGGGGAATATCGGAAGAAAGTCACCCTGGAAAGTTTCCTGTCAAACTGCTCTCTGGCTGACTACAGTCATTTATGTTGGTCTTGATAGGCAAATCAATAGAAGAGCTTTCCATTGGAACTTTATTGCAAGCTTCTCAAATGTGTTAGAGGACAACCGGTGCGTTCTATTCCCTTGCAAAGGAGTCACGCTGTGATTAACAGATCAGGTTTTTGACTGCCAGGACAAATGAATACAAATGAATCTAGGGATCCGAAGGAGAGATTGCAGAACCTCTCATCTCGACACAAAGTAAGTATTTCTATACTGGATGTTTTTTTGCGATGGGATCAGAGGTTGATGGAGTCACTCACACACTTGCATATGCAGCCTAATTGAAGTAGACCTGACTGATAGTTACGATGTGATTTTGAATGCAGATGTTCAGTTATCCTAGCCTATATACACTGAGTGTACAGAACATTAAGAACACCTTCCTAATATTGAGTTGCACCCCCGTTTGCCCTCAGAACAGCCTAAATTATTTCGGGGTATGGACTCTACAAGGTGTCGAAAGCGTTCCATAGGGATGCTGGCTCAAATTGGCTGAATGTCCTTTGGGTTGTGGACCATTCTTGATACACACAGGAAACTATTGACTGTGAAAACCCCAGGAACATTGCAGTTCTTGACACACTTAAACCCACCTACTACCATACCCCGTACAAAGGCACTTCAATATTTGGTCTTGCCTATTCACACTAAGAATGGCACACATACACAATCCATGTCTCAAGGATTAAAAATACTTATTTAACCCGTCTCCTCCACCTTCACCTTCACCTGGTCATTTGGCAGACGCTCTTATCCAGAGCATTTAGGATTAAGTGCCTTGGGCAGATCGACTGATTTGTCACCTACTCAGCTCGGAGGTTCGAACTAGCGACTTTTCCGTTTACTGCCCTAACCTTCTTGGTATGTGTTCTACCTGCCGGCTGACAATGGTCCAGCATCCTGTCACAACCGATGTTCATTTGTGGCAGGTTTACAGTTGCCTAGAGTCTGAAATATCCCGAAGCTGTTTGTATTAAGCTCCAGAGAAAGTTACTGATTCAGTTGGAACAGGATCTACTTTGTAACCTTTTCGAATGTGATTTAACAATAGGCTAATTTAGGTCGAATATGCAGTCAAGCAATGGTTTTAGGAGAATACCGTTGAGGGCAAAAAGTGAGAAGATGCATATGCTACTATATGCCTACTGTAGGTTTTTTTATTCGTTTGAGAAATGTTTTTTATTCGTTTGAGAAATGAACTCAAATACATTTGCTGTGTTATCTTTGGAATGCACGGCGCTCTCATCAAAAGCTGTAACTTTCTCAGCGCAAAGTGCGCGTACAATTAAGCATATTAAATTCCCCCGGCGACTGAAAACGAACGTCTTTTGTCTAAAAGTGGCAGTATTTAGAAGGCCATGTGACATTCGTTTTCACCTAGCCGAAGCCTCTGAAGTGTTGACCATTCCAGGGACTTTTCGTCGTTTTGTTTTGCAACACTGTAAAGAGTTCAAGTGATAAGGTATTAAACCGGGTCGTTTTGGTGAAGGATGAACTGTTGTAAGAAATCACACTGCATAATGAAGTACTAACGATGGACCCGGATAATGACCGCACTCCACACTTAAACCAGCTTGGAGTCCGCGGGTGAGTTGTGTGAACAGCTATCTCTCAGTCTTATCGAAGAGGGAGATTCTGTGAAGTGATTTGTCAACTTTTGAGTTCCATCTGTTTTTGGTTATCGTCAGTCCATTATCCGTCTCCAAACAAGCAACTTGTTGTTATATCTGTCTCTTTCATGTTGTTTGTTTGTCAACTTTTCATTTTCATAAAGGAGGCTAAATACGCTTTCATTTTTTCATAGGTCATACTATTCATATTTTATCAGATGACTTTCACTATCAAATAGCCTACCATTTTACCATTTCGTATATGAAAGGAATATCCCAAAATCTTATTACCCCCAATGAATGAACAAGTCTGTTAATCAATAAAAGGAGGAGGGAAGGAAGGGAAGAGCAAGGAAGTAGATCAAGGAATGTCCAGTGCCTCAATTCATGTCCTGACAAAATTGATGTCCACAGCCAGTCAATGTTAGGCTATCTACTCTTCAAAATAAACAGCTAGGTTTTCAAAGTGATACATCATAATTTCACTGGTGTTCAACTGATGACAATAAACAGCATAACCTATTTAGTTAACAATATTGGCAAAAAAAAAAAATATCTGGATATTATCAAAGTTCAATCAAATGTGTATATGTGTTGAGACCAGATGGATAGAACTCTCACAGAGAGAGGGGAGAGAGAGAGAAATACATATAGAAAGAGAGAAATACAAATTGGGAAAAAAAGAGAGGACAGAGATAGATGGTGAAGGTAATAAAGGACAGAGAGTGTGAGGATAGGACAGAGGTCAGTGGAACCACAAAGGTCGAAGGCATGCAGAAAAGTAGAGGAAGATGAGCCCTACACACAGACTACAAAATGAGAAACAGAGCTTTAGTATAATGGCATTTTTAAATCAGACAAGCTGCCTGGTAAATTGATTGTAATGGTCACTCAGAAGCTCCAGGCATCATTGAGGTTTCAACATCTGAACAGTTGGGGGCTTTGGCATGACTTTAGGATGTCAAAGGGGGCAATAAATAATAGACCATTTCCGATTGTGCATCTCTTACATAAGGGAAGATGTCGAGAGTTTGTCATGTTGTTATTGTAAAAGAGAACTTGTTCTCAATTACTTACCTGATTTAAAAAAAGGCCAAATCAAAACAAGTATGCCAAAGAATTTACATTTGACATTTTAGTAATTTAGCAGCCACACTTATCCAGAGCAACTACATTCATCTTAAGTTAGTACATTCATCTTAAGATAGCTAGGTAGGACAACCACATTTCACAGGCATATACAGTAGAGAAAAGTTTTCTTCAATATCGTAGCCATAAGTAGAGTCAGAGCTGCGGGGAGGGTGACGACGAGGATTATTTAAGATACTGTTTGAAGAGGTAGATTTTCTGATGTTTTCGGAAGCTGGATCCACCATTGGGACAGGGTGAGAGGGCCATGAGACCTGAGGTGGTAGAATGGAGTGCTCAGGTTGGGGTGTAGGGTTTGAGTATAGCCTGAAGGTAGGGAGGGACAGTGTCTCTTGCTGTTCCGTAGGTAAGCACCATGGTCTTGTAGTGGATGCGAGCTTCGACTGGAAGCCAGTGGAGTGTCTTGAGAGAACTTGGGAAGGTTGAAAACCTTGCGGGCTGCTGTGTTCTGGATAAGTCGCAGTGGTTTGATTAAACAAGTGGGGAGCCCAACCAACAGCGATTTGCAGTAGTCCAGACTGGAGAGGACAAGTGCCTGGATTAGAACCTGTGCCGCTTCCTGTGTGAGGTAGGGTCGTACTCTACCGATGTTGTAGAGAATGAACCTGCAGGAGGGGGTCACTGCTTTGATGTTTTCAGAAAACGACAGGGTGTTGTCCAGGGTCACGCTAAGGTTCTTTTCACTCTGGGAGGGCAACACTGAGGAGTTGTCAACCAGGATGGAGAGGTCTTTGAGAGGGCAGGCATTCCTACTCAACTGTATACTTTTGCTCACTGGGAGACAACCAATGGTTCTTGCAGTGCAGGTCTAACAGAAACAGTAGATCCATGAAGTGAGTTCTGACTGAGGGTTGTGCTGACTAGTATTTTATGCTTTCTTGTTCTTTTGGCCCTGTATTTTGAAGACTCAACTTGCTTGCAAATCTCTCAGCTGTAAAGTCAGCCCTGGTGTTGCAGTGTGAAACCGCCAAAGACAGGATATATGCAGACGTAAGACGTATTTACACTGTATGCCGAAACTGTCTCCTGTAGGTTCATCTTCACATTACAGGAGACCACGGAGCTCCAACAACCTGTCACACAGCCCCGTCTGAACTAAACCATCAAGGCTGCAACTTTTGCCTATTAAAAAGCAGTGTTGTTTCCAAACGAATAGAATCCAATTGTCCAGCAAACCCACATAACCCAGACCTGCCACAGAGCCCGTCATACAAGCATCAGTATCTCCCCTAACCAAACCACCTTTAGGATACAGGTTACACACACACACACACACACACACACACACACACACACACACACACACACACACACACACACACACACACACACACACACACATACACACACACACACACACACACACACACACATACACACACACACACACACACACACACACACACACACACACACACACACACACACAGACACACACAACCAGCTGTTAAGAGTGGTGTCGGGTTGGTGATGATCGCACTCCGCTGCATTACTTACTGTGACATCAGACCGTGGTTTCAGAGCATTCTCTGGTTCTCCAGGTTGTTATTTGCTAAAGCAGAATGACTTTGTTCAGACTGGGGAAGGGGAGGGGTTAACCACAACCACAGCTGCTTTAGACATTTCCTCCAGTGTCTCTCAATGTCTTCCGATGGTAATAACCAAAGTGACAGCTCCTTTCCTCCTGTTACAGGATCCCCTATTCACCCAAATCAAATCACATTTTATTGATCTGATACACGTGGTTATCAGATGTTAATGTGAGTGTAGCGAAATGTTTGTGCTTCTAATTCCAACCATGCAGTAATATCTAACAAATAATCTAACAATTCCACAACAACTACCTTGTACACACAAGTCTAAGGGGTGGAATAAGAATATGTACATATAAATATATGGATGAGCGATGACCGAGCGGCATAGGCAAGATACAATAGATGGTATAAAATACAGTATATACATATGTGATGAGTAATATAAAATATGTGAACCTTATTAAAGTGCCATTATTAAAGTGACTAGTGATCCATTTATTAAGGTGGCCAATGATTTCGAGTTTGTATGTAGGCAGCAGCCTCTCTGTGTTATTGATGGCTGTTTAACAGTCTGATGACCTTGAGATAGAAGCTGTTTTTCAGTCTCTCGGTCCCAGCTTTGATGCACCTATACTGACTGACCTCACCTTCTGGAGCTACCAGTCCAACTGTCATTCACTCACCTCACCCCTCTTGGGACACCAAACTGAAATAGAAAACAGACTGAAACAGGGAGGGACTACCTGGACCATTATGAAACGTTTATTGTAGCTTTCAATTGCTAAATTATTTGAAGGTTTTCCATTGCGTGGCCTAGTGAACTCGATCCTGGTCAGCCCCTGTAGTGTGGTGAGAGGAACATGTTCACTGGAGGCTGCTGCTGGGTGTTAGAGACTAAGCTACCTTTAACGTGAAATAGTTCTGCAGAGAACTTTATTGCAATTCTTTATGATGATGATAATTATGATTATGATGGAGAGAGTAATTAAATGACAGACTGTGATTGGGTTGTTGTTGTTTTGGGGTATGTTCTGACCAAGATTTAAGCTTTTGATTTCACCTGACGTCCCCATAATGCAGTAACACTCATAAGTCTTTCTCATGTCATGCTCATACATCCCATCTGAAAATTCAACTTACCATTGATATCAACTACAATGATATAAAGGGAAGTATAGTGTCTCATGAAAGGTCCATTTTTCAATATAATAAAAATGCATTTTGGGCCTTAAGATTTATAAGTTGTTTACTGAGCCAACCTAGCTGTAACATGAATTGCTGTAGAGTGTTTCTAACCAGCCTCTCCTTTCTTCCTCACAGGAGAGTCCTATTGCTCTGTACAGTTTTATATTGTACTTGCTACCTGGGACTTGCACAAGTACACTCTGAAGGTAAGACATTACTTCCTTCTGGCATTAATTTATTTTATTTTCCACCCTGGTTTCACAGTCCCTATTTAATAGCGGAAAAGCAGTAAAACAGATTGGATTGGAGTTATATTGTGCTCATAGCACAAGCCTGTAAACATGCTGTATGGGATTTGGACATTTCCATGGCAATGTGTGTAGAGCTCAAACGGCTCATTAAGGTGTGATGGCTCTTGTGAGGTTTGCGGCTTTCCAAAGACACAAATGAACACAATTGACACAATTCCAATAACTGCTCTGGTTCAAATTAACATTATTTTGTACTATTTTGGAGTAATGAGGCCCTGAATTAATTCATTATGTGGAATTGAATTAGAAGAGAAGAGGCATAGGCCATAGGGGGCAATTCCGACCCGAGTTAAAGGCGCACAAATGGAACATAATTCCCTTCTTCTGTACTTTTCTCTATGCGTATTATGACCTTGAACTTATGCATGAGAATTGCCTGCTATTTACCCGCTATTTGTTCTGGGTGGAAATCTAAGAAATTAAGGTGTGGCGGAGGTGTGTCTACAGATATGTCGTATTCAGACCATGACTTAATTCCACTACCTTTACATGCGAGGAGACCACGAATAAGGTTGTGTGAACATGCGGGAAAAGTGGAAAAAGCATCTACTTTATTTTTTCTGATAGAAAAAAACAGCATTCTCCATGCACTGTAATTTATAAATTGATAAGAGCTAGGTAAATGAGTAACTCATTTGGAGAAGGGGATTGAGAAGGATCCCTAGAGATGAATGTGAAACCAGTCATATGGAAGCAAACTGAAAATCAAATCAACATGACATGTATTGAGGCCCCCTTTCTACAGTTAAGTAGTATATAAATAACTGTACCATTATTAATTGTGTGCCCTCATCATTTGCGTGGATGACATTTGGAGACGCAAGCTATAGGATTCTGTCGGGCTGAACCTGTTTATGCTCTTTTCTCCGTTATATTTTACATTTTGTGTCATGTTAAATATTAGCCACTATTGGGAGCCACCGTCAGTAATACCCACATACATTTATAACTCTCACTTTAGTGTGCAAAAAATTGGGACATGTAGCCTATTTGAATCATTATGGAACCACACGTAGCAGGTTTAACATGGACCTTAGTGCACGGTTCACGACGACTGGACAGTTCCATGATTAGTGAGGATTAAGGTAGATTTATAGGGCTATTGTTCAACCCTTTATTGTACACTTTTTTACACCTTCTAATATTTAATGGATTGAACTTGATTATGGCAACTTTCAGGATAAATCATACAGGCTCTCCAAACCTGTTTTTTAAATGAAAAATACATACTTTCCTTACCCCAAAATTTGCCTAAGTAATCTACAAAATCAGAGTATTTTTTTTATCTACCAGTTAGAGTTCAATCGGAGACGAATATGCACATATTTAGTTGGCTTTCTTTTGTTGATCCCTATATTATGAACCTGTTTTTTTATGTATTCTAGTCTGTCGACAAAATTGGAGTTAAAGGTACACCGTTTTTAAAGGGATGGCTTAAGATACATTTACTGAAAACCCTGAATTGAAACTCCACGAGAAAATCTGTTGGCCAGTAAGTGGGAGGGTTTTCAATGTCCGTTACGCACCTGCAGAAAGTAAGTCTAAATATTAACTTATGAGAAGTGCGCAGGAAAGGCGTGCGTAGGAAAGGTCATCATTTCCTAAATCGGAGTCGGGCAGGGATACCAGAAAGGCTGTGAACTCCAACCAGGTGCTAAACACAAACTGTATGGCTGCGTCTCTGGCTCCCAATTCCCTATGGAGTGCACTACTACTGACTGCATGTTTGGTTTCTGTCTTAGAGCAGAGACACACCAATCAACCCAAACCAGTCAGTGTTAGTCCCATCGCCTGCAGTCCCCATGGTGTATTCCAGGGACCACCTGCCGGGTGGTTGCGAGCGGGGGCCAATTTTTTACATTGAACATATTATTATTATTATTATTATCATTATCTTTATTTGAACAGACGCAATATACAACAAAACATAAGTCTCAGTACAATTGATAAAAATGCCTTGGACTAGATTTAGCCAACAGCTAATTTCCATCTGCAGTCCCCAGGCAGGTGAACATATAAACAAAAAAAAACATTTACGAGCAGACAACATACAGATATCAAACATATTTAAAATAAAATAAGAAAAGAATAGTACAAAAAACAGAGGTCAGGACATACAGATATGTTTCCACACAGAAGTCAAGACATTGCACATAATAATTATCGGACAAATTGTTATTGGACCTATGAGTTGTAAAAACACATAGTAAAAAACATTAACAAAAACAAACAGCAACAAAACAAATTCATAAGTGGCTACAAACCTGCTGTTCTTTTAACCAATGTTTAACTTTTGGTGTAAAAGCAGTGGTGTAAAGTACTTAAGTAAAAATATTGTAAAGTAATACTTAAGTTATTTTTGGGGGTGTCTGTACATTACTTTACTATTTATACTTCACTATGTTCCTAAAGAAAATAATATACTTTTTACTCCATACATTTTACCTGACACCCAAAAGTGCTAGTTACATTTTGAATGCTTAGCAGGACAGGAAATGGTCTAATTCACACACTTATAAAGAGAACATCCCTGGACATCCCTACTGCCTCTGATCTGGCGGACTCACTAAACACATGCCTAGTTTGTAAATTATGTCTGAGTGTTGGAGCCTGCCCATAAATTACATTTTTTTTAAATAAAAATGGTGCCGCTGGCTTTGCTTAATAGAAGGAATATGAAATGATTTATACTTTTACTTTTGATACTTAATTATATTTTAGCAATTACATTTACCTTAGATACTTAAGTATATTTAGAACCAAATAATTCTAGACTTTTATTCAAGTAGTATTTTACTGGGGGAATTGTACTTTTACTTGAATAACTTTCTATTAAGGTATCTATAATTTTACTCAAGTATGACAATTGGGTACTTTTTCCACCACTGTGTAAAAGCACTGACATTAGCCACACATTTGAAGTTTTCAGGAAGTTGGCTCCAGTTGTAAAAATGCAGATTGGGCAACAGCTGTTCTACACACTGGAACTCTACAGTTTGCATTAATTGCTCCCCTAGTGTGCGACCATATAGATAGTAAAGTAGTTGTAGTCACTTGACTTGTTGTGGAGCAAGTCCATGTACATGTTTAAAAAGCAGTTTTACATTTGAAAGTATACAAAAACATCCAAAACGTAACAAATTGTGTTTCTTTAGAATTAAACAGTGGTAATAAGTATTAGTTTTTTGATTTTTAAAAAATTCAATGCACGCTTGTACAGAGATTGCAATGGTTTCTTGTGTTTTTCTTGTAATGCAATAAGACATGTGAGAAAAATATCATAGCATATATATAAACCTTAGCAGCATTAGTGTTAAGACAGTTTATTATCTAAATGTCACAGTATTGACCAACTTAGTCAGTTTAGAGTCTAATACCACACCCATGTACTTATACTGAACAAAAATATTAAACACAACATGCAACAATTTCACCAATTTTACTGAGTTATAGTTCATATAAGGAAATCTTGTCAATTGAAATACAATCAATAGGCCCTAATCTATGGATTTCACATGACTGGGTAGGGGCGCAACCTTGGGTGGGCCTGGGAGGGAGGGCATAGGCCTACCCACTTGGGAGCCAGGCCCAGCCAATGAGAGTGAGTTTTATCCCCCCAAAAAGGGCTTTATTATAGACAGAAATACTTTTCAGTTTGGCCTCCCAAGTGGCTCTGCGTTCAAAAGCACTGCATCGCAGTGGCATCACTACAGACCCGGGTTTGATCCCAGGCTTACATTTTTTAAATAACCATACAACTCAGTTTCATCAGCTGTCTGGGTGGCTGGTCTCAGACCATCCCGCAGGTGAAGAAGAAGGATGTGGGGGTCCTGGGCTGGTGTGGTTACACATGGTCTGCGGTTGTGAGGCCAGTTGGACATACTGACAAATTCTCTAAAAAGACGTTGGAGGTGGCTTATCTTCTTATGGCTGCCATCCCGTTAAAGGGATAATTGTCATCAACAACCGCTGAATTGCATAGCGTCACATTCAAACAATATTATTAACATTTTTATATTAATGAAAGTTTATGAGGGTTTTATAAACAAAAAGAGTGCAATTGATCAGTCTACGAAACTCAGAAGAGGGCCAGCCTACTTTTTGATACAGAATGCAGTGTTGTGTACTGAACCTATCGCCCTTAGTAAAGCGTATTGCGCTATGATAACATGTGTCCAATTGCATCAATACAGTGTTTAAAGATAAGCTTAAGCGTAAAGGCCCTTAGACGGACCTTTGTGGAACCCCCATTGTACAGTTGCCAGACAATGACACTTTCTGATTGATGCTAACACACTGGATTCTGTCATATAAATATGAATGCATCAATTTTAAAGCATTGCTAGTTTAGAGAGTAGAATTCTGTGATTTTACAGTATCAACTGCTTTTTGCAAATCTAAAAACATCCTATCACTCCCCCTTTCAATTGAACCTTCTCCAAAAAATAGCTGTTCACTGACTCAGTAAAACGGTTAGCTCTGAAGCCAAATTGCATGGGGTGTAATGAGAAATAACTAGTATTCAAGTGATCAGTCAATCGCTCAGCAACTACCCTCTTCGCAGTCTTGGGAAAATACGTATTGGTCTATAATTATTGACCATAAAATAATCTCCAGACTTGAATATGAGGGTAAGAACAGACTTCCATCCCTTAGGGAAGATACATTGGTTAATGGAAAAATTTATCAAATGTATAGTGAACAAAAATATAAATGCAACATGCAAAGTGTTGGTCCCATGTTTAATGAGCTGGCTCCCAACTGTGCCCTCTCAGGCCCACCCATGGTTGCGACCCTGCCCTGTCGTGTGAAATCCATAGATTATGGCCTAAGGAATTTATTCTATTGACTGATTTCCTTATATGAACTCTAACTCAGTAAAATCATTGACATTGTTGAATGTTGCATTTATATTTTTGTTCACTATTTTATTGGTGATGTTAAAATACATTTTGTGTTTTAATTTTAAAAAATGATCAAAACCATTATCTCTCGTGGACAGACTGCGTAAACATAAATGGTACCTTAGATCTGTCATGAAAATGAGCCACATTAGTTCCGGTGCTTTGGAAATCACAATTTCAAATAAAATCAATAAAATCAAATCAAACTTTATTTGTCACATGCGCCAAATACAAGTTTAGACCTTACCATGAAATTCTTACTTACAAAATTAAACTAAAGTAAAAAATAATAAAAAGTAACACAATAAAATAACAATAACAAGGCTATATACAGGGTGCCGAAACCGAGTCAGTGTGCGGAGGTACAGGTTAGTTGAGGTCATTTGTACATGTAGGTTGGGGTGAAGAGACTATGCATAGATATTAAAGCGAGTAGCAGCAGTGTACAAAACAAATGCAGAGGGGGGGGGGGGGGGGGGGGGGTGTCAACGTAAATAGTCCGGTGGCCATTTGATTAATTGTTCAACAGCCTTATGGCTTGGGGGTAGAAGCTAGAGTTGGCGCTCCGGTACTGCTTGCCGTGCGGTAGCAGAGAAAACAGTCTATGACTTGGGTGACTGGAGTCTCTAACAATTTAATGGGCTTTCCTCTGACAGCGCCTATTATAGCGCCTTGCGGTCAGATGCTGAGCAGTTGCCATACCAGCCGGTGATGCAACCGGTCAGGATGCTCTCGATGGTGCAGCTGTAGAACTTTTTGAGGATCTGGGAACCCATGCCAAATCTTTTCAGTCTCCTGAGGGGGAAAAGGTTTTGTCGTAACCTCTTCACGACTGTCTTTTTGTGTTTGGACCATGATAGTTTGTTAGTGATGTGGACAGTAAGGAACTTGAAACTCTCGACCAGCTCCACTAAAGCCCCGTTGATGTTAATGGGGGCCTGTTCGGCCTGCCGTTTCCTGTCGTCCACGATCAACTCCTTCGTCTTGCTCACATTGAGGGATAAGTTGTTGTCCTGGCACCACACTGCCAGTTCTCTGAACTCCTCCCTATAGACTGTCTCATCGTTGATGATGGTGTTGGAGTCGTGTTTGGCCACACAGCCGTAGGTGAACAGGGAGTACAGGAGGGGACTAAGTACACACCCCTGAGGGGCCCCAGTGTTGAGGATCAACGTGGCAGACGTGTTGTTGCCTAACCTAACCTAACCTGGTGGCGGCCCGTCAGTAAGTCCAGGATCCAGTTGCAGAGGGAGGTGTTTAGTCCCAGGGCAATATGTTGTTGAACGCTGTGCTGTTCATTGACTACAGCTTTCTCACATAGGTGTTCCTTTTGTCCAGGTGGGAAAGGGCAGTGTGGAGTGTGATTGAGATTGCGTCATATGTGGATCTTTTGGGACGGTATGCAAATTGGGTAATCGGGAGGATGCTGTTGATGTGATTCATGACCAGCCTTTCAAAGCCCTTTATGACTACCGACATGAGTGCTACGGGGTGGTAATAATTTAGTCATGTTACCTTCGCTTCCTTGGGCACAGGGACTATGGTGTTCTGCTTGAAACATGTAGGTATTACAAACTCGTTCAGGAAGAGGTTGAAAATGTCAGTGAAGACACTTGCCAGTTGGTCCGCGCATGCTTTGAGTACTTGTCCTGGTAATCCGTCTGACCCCACGGCTTTGTGAATGTTGACCTGGGATTTCTTATAAGGGTCTGGATTAGTGACCCGCTCCTTAAAAGCGGCAGCTCTAGCCTTTAGCTCGATGTGGATGTTTCCTGTAATCCATGGCTTCTGGTTTGGATATGTACATATGGTCACTGTGGGGACAACGTCATCGATGCACTTATTGATGAAGCCGATGACTGAGGTGGTATACTCCTCAATGCCATTCAATGAATCCCAGAAGATATTCCAGTCTGTGCTAGCAAAACAGTCCTGTAGCGTAGCATCCGCGTCATCTGACCACTTCTGTATCTCTGTGTGTGGTGTAAAGGTGGTGTAGAGTTTTTTTTCCTCTGGTTGCACATGTGACATCCTGACAAAAATTTGGTAAAACTGATATAAGGTTGCCTGGATTAATGTCCCCGGCCACTAGGACCGCTGCTTCTGGATGAGCATTTCTTGTTTGCTTATGGCCTTATAGAGTTGGTTGAGTACGGTCTTTGTACCAGCATTGGTCTGTGGTGGTAAATAGACGGCTATAAATAATATAGATGAGAACTCTTGGTTGAAAGTGTGGTCTACAGCTTACCATAAGGTACTCTACCTCAGGCGAACAATACCTTGAGACTTCTTTAATATTAGACATCACGCACCAGCTGTTATTGACAAATAGACACACCCCCTCACCCCTCGTCTTACCAGACGTAGCATCTCTGTTCTGCTTTTCATGGAAAAATCCACCAGCTCTATTTTATCCGTGTCGCCTCACAAGTCCTCAACTGGCAGCTTCATTAAATAGTACCCGCAAAACACCAGTCTCAACATCAACAGTGAAGAGGCGACTCCGGGATGCTGGCCTTCTAGGCAGAGTTGCAAAGAAAAAGCCATATCTCAGACTGGCTAATAAAAATATTAAGATGTGCAAAATGACACAGACACTGGACAGAGGAACTCTGCCTAGAAGGCCAGTATGAGTCGCCTCTTCACTGTTGATGTTGAGACTGGTGTTTTGCGGGTACTATTTAACTAAGCTGCCCGTTAAGGATTTGTGAGGCGACACGCATAAAATAGAGCTGGCGGGCTTTTGTTTCTGGACATTTTTAGCCTGTAAATATTGAGCCACAAATGATGATTCTCCAGATAGTCAACTAGTCAAAATTCTACCTCCCGTCTCATGAGCTCTATCTTGTATCCTGCTGGCACTGTATAAATACTGTACTAGCAGACCCACTCCAAAAAGAAAATCCCTTTTTCAGGGCCCTGTCTTCCAAAGATAATTCACAGATCTTCATTATAAAGGGTTTAAACACTGTTTCCCATGCTTGTTCAATGGCCCATAAACATTTAATGAACATGCACCTGTGGAACGGTCGTTAAGACACTAACAGCTTACAGACGATAGGCAATTAAGGTCACAGTTATGAAAAGTTAGGACACTAAAGAGGCCTTTCTACTGACTGAAAAACAACAAAAGAAAGATGCCCAGGGTCCCTGCCTCATCTGCGTGAACGTGCCTTGGGCATGCTGCAAGGAGGCATGACGACTGCAGATGTGGCCAGGGAAATAAATTGCAATGTCTGTACTGTGAGACAGCGCTACAGGGAGACAGGACAGACAGCTGATTGTCCTCGCAGTGGCAGACCACGTATAACAACACCTGCACAGGATTGGTACATCCGAACATTACACCTGTTACACCAGGAACGCACAATCCCTCCATCGGGGCTCAGACTGCCCGCAATAGGCTGAGAGAGGCTGGAATGAGGGCTTGTAAAGGCCTGTTGTAAGGCAGGTCCTCACCAGACACCATATGCAACAATGTCGCATATGGGCACAAACCCACCGTCGCTGGACCAGATAGGACTGGCAAAAGGTGCTCTAAACTGACGAGTCGCGGTTTTGTCTCACCAGGGGTGATGGTCAGATTCGTATTTATCATAGAAGAATGAGTGTTACACCGAGGCCTGTGGTATAGAGCGGGATCAATTTGGAGGTGGAGGGTCCATCATGGTCTGGGGCGGTGTGTCACAGCATCATCGGACTGAGCTTGTTGTCATTGCAGGCGATCTCAACGCTGTGCGTTACAGGGTAGACATCCTCCTCCCTCATGTGGTACCCTTCCTGCAGGCTCATCCGGACCCTCCAGCATGACAATGCCACCAGCCATACTGCTCGTTCTGTGCGTGATTTCCTGAAGGGAATGTCAGTGTTCTGTAATGGCCAGCGAAGAGCCCGGATCTCAATCCCATTGAGCACTCCTGGGACCTGTTGGATCGGAGGGTGAGGGCTAGGGCCATTCCCCCCAAGTAATTGCAGGTGCCTTGGTGGGAGAGTGGGGTAACATATCTCACAGCAAGAACTGGCAAATCTGGTGCGGAGGAGATGCACTGCAGCACTTAATGCAGCTGGTGGCTACACCAGATACTGGCTGTTACTTTAGATTTTGATCCCCCACCTCCTTTGTTCAGAGACACATTATTCAATTTCTGTTAGTCACATGTCTGTGGAACTTGTTCAGTTTATGTCTCAGTTGATGAATCTTATTATGTTCATACAAATATTTACACATGTTAAGTTTGATGAAACTAAACGCAGTTGACAGTGAGAGGATGTTTATTTTTTGCTGAGTTTAGTTTGTTGAGTGCAGTCTTAGTGCCAGCATCGGTTTGTGGTGGTAAGCAGACAGCTACGAAAAAAATATAGATGAAACCTCTTGGTAAATAGTATGGTCTATAGCTTAGCAGGAGGCATTCGAACTCAGGCAAGCAGAACCTCGAGACTTCCTTAATATTAGAGATTGCGCACCAGCTGTTGATCACAAAGAGACTCACACTCCCGCCCTTCAGTTGATGAGACGCTGCCATTCTGTTCTGTCGATGCATAGAAAAACAGCTAGATTTATATTAACCATGTCCTCGTACAGCCACTACTCAGTCAAGCATAGGATATTACGGTTCCCATTTATAAGATCGTCTCAAACAGAGCCCATGTAGTTTGTTTTCCAGTGTTTGTACATTCACCAATAGAACAGAGGGTAGAGGCATTTTATTTACTCGTCGCCGTAGTTTCATCAGGGTGCCCCCAAGTTGGCCTCTATATATTGCTTTTCCTCTTCCGGGTGCCTTAGATTAGGACCTGGTCTCAGGTCAGCAGTATGTTCTGCGTGAGCTGAGTTATTGAAGTAGACTTCTTCCTCCAAATCAAGGTTAGTGATCACTGTTCTGATGTCCAGAAGATCTTTTCGGTCATAGGAAACGATGACGGAATCATTATGTATAAAAACAGTTAAAATCAGTGCAAAAAACCCACAAAATAGTATAACTGGTCAGCAGCCCGTAAAACGGTTACTCCCAGTGCCATTCTTCCTTCACAGTATGTGTGTCTCTCTGTGTGTGTGTGTGTGTGCGCGTGTGCGTGGCCACTCTGATCATACACCTGTCCTGTTTTCTTGCAGATGTGGACATCCTCCAGAGGCTGGGGCTCACGGGAGAGAAGCCATCATGCTCCATCTGTCCAGGGATCATTCCGTTCCGATCGGGAGTCATCCTCACCCAACAGGCACGTGTGGAGGCCCCTGCCCGCTCAGTCATACCACCGTCCTACTGGCCCAACCTGGCGCTGCTTCTGAGTGTGCGTTCCCACCGTGTCAACAACGCCTTCCTCTTCACCGTGCTCACCGGCCATCGCCGGCTCCTGCTAGGCCTGCAGCTGACCCCGGGGCAGCTTGTCCTCCACACAGGGCCCAAGAGCGCCGTCCCACTCCACTACGACCTCCGCGATGGCCAGTGGCACCATCTGGCTCTGGACATCCGTGACCAAAGGGTGACTCTATACTCTGCCTGTGGGAAGCAGAGCGTTCACGCAGACTTGACTTCGGTAGACAGAGAAGACCTGGACCCTGAGAGCTCCTTCCTGCTCGGGAAGATGGGCCAGGGCTCGGTGCAGTTCGAGGGTGCCATTTGCCAGTTTGACCTGATCCCCTCCTCCCAGGCAGCTCACAACTACTGCAGGTACATTAAGAAACAGTGCATGGAGGGTGACACCTACAGGCCAAACATAGCGCCCCTCTTAACCCGAGACCCCAACATCACGGCCAGCCTGGCCCTGCTAGCTCCCTCCGAGCTGAACAGGAAGCCCATGGTCATGAACCTAGCAAGGAGCGCCACTGCAGCTGCCTCTGCTGTTAGGCATGTGGTGCCGGCCATCCTGCTAAAGCCCACCCCTAGGACCACTCCTTCTCCCCTGCCTGGTACTGTGATGTTACTCATGACAGGGCCTAGGCTAGCCTTCCCGACCAAGGCCCAGAGCAAGACCATTACAGCACCACTCTGGAATGGAGTCGCCCCTCCCTCCTCCCCCAAAACCTCCCCCATCACTCAGAAATCCCCCAAGCCCACCCATATCAAGCCCGCCAATGTCAAGCCCACCCCTGTCAAGCCCACCCCTCCCAAGCCCACCCCTGCCAAGCCCATCCTAGCCAAGCCCATCCTAGCCAAGCCCACCTCTCGCTGCAGCAGCAGCCCCAAGAAGACCACCTTGGGGCTCGAGGCAAAGCAGAAACCCTCTTTCACTGCTGCGGCTAAGCCTACCAAGAAGAAGCCAGACTCTGCCCTTCTAGCCCAGGGGGCAGTCAGCCCTGGGCCAAAGAAACTACTACAGAAACCACAGCCTACAGCACCCAAAATGACAATAGCCCAGCCTACACTCACAGTCACTCGCCAATCCAAAGCCACCAATGCACCTGCCAATCCAAAGCTATCGAAAGCCACCAATGCACTTGTCACCCAACGGACCACCAAACCCACCTATGCACCCTTTAATTTCCCCGCCACGGGCTGGTGGCAGACGTACGATGTGGAGCCGACCCATTTTTCTCTACTTTTGCCAGGACCCCAAGGGCTAAAGGGTGAACCAGGCCTTGCGGTAAGAGCCTCTTAATACTCTTTCCTGCCAACTGGGAATGCATAAGAGATTGTATTTAGCGCACAAAGGCTGTGTACATATGTGTTTTCATGTGTGCATGAGTGAGTATGTGCGAGGTGGAAGTGTGTGGCAGGTTGAGTTATTAAATTCACTGGAGTGGTGAAAGTAGAGCATATGTGAGTCCTGTCTTCCTCATCCTACTCCCGTCCCCTCTTACTCTCTCTCCCAGACTCTATTCCAGTCTGATTACAGACCTCTATCCCTCCTCACTGTGAACAATCGAGGCTCAGTGACGTTCCGCTGAGGGAATATGGGGGGAACACAGCCTCTTCAAAGCTCTGCCAGCCCAGGTATAGAAAGTGGGGAGGAGGACAGGAGGGCTGGGTCTGTGATCAGAGAACCCTTCAGTATATATATCACCAGATGTCTACAGTGGAAAGTGGGGGTGGGGGGAGAAAGGAGGATGACAAAAGAGAGAAAGAGAGACAGAGATGGTGATGGAGAGAGAACATTGTACATGGTTCACAAAGTTTCTTTGTTCAAATGTCTCTCCTTTTTCTCAGTTTGTTTGTCTTTACTGTCCTCTTCTGATTTTCAAAACACAACAACATCAAATGTATATCTGTTGGTACATACAGAGTACAAAGCATGTCAGTGTCCTTGTTTGAAGTGAAAGGCTGCTAGGGTTTAGCTTTGGGTAGTGGGGCAAGCTAGCTGGAGTCATATTGCCACTGCAGGCTAAAGGTCACTGCAAGGTTCACTCCATCGATCGACATGCTTGCATGTGCATGGATGGAGCTGGATTTTTGGGGGCAGACTGCACCTTTGTCCACATCGTTGTTGCGCTCCACCCAGAGTGGAGCAAGTCTGATTTGAGTAGTGTCTATCCACCAGGGGGAGCCAGAGTATCTTACCAAGCAAAATTAGCCTTGTGTAGTGTTTATCCACTAAGGGGAGCCAGAGTAGCTTACCAAGCAAGATGAGCCATGTGTAGTGTATATCCACTAATGGGAGCCAGAGTAGCTTACCAAGCAAGAGGAGCCTTGTGTAGTGTATATCCACTAGGGGGAACCAGAGTAGCTTACCAAGCAAGATGGGCCTTGTGGAGTGTATATCCACTAGGGGGAGCTAGAGTAGCTTACCAAGCAAGAGGAGCCTTGTGTAGTCTATATCCACTATGAGGAACAAGAGTAGCTTACCAAGCAAGAGGAGCCTTGTGTAGTGGATATCCACTAGTGGGAGCCAGAGTAGAGTTTTAGCCAGTTTTAGAGAACTCCTTTGGATTCCTTGCTGCAAGATGGAGGATCCTGGGACGAGTCAATGAGGTTGGTCCAGGGCAAGCTGAGACCATTGTGAAGGCCTGCGTGGCCCTCTACAACTACCTTTGCATCACAGACACTGACAACAGAGTCATCAACACGGTACACCCACCCCACGTTTGTTGACCACTCCACACCCATTGGGGACCTGTGCCCAGGAGAGTGAAGGCAGGTGGTACAAAAGGACACCAGCTTCCTGGACCCAAGGAACATGTTGGCAGACGGCAACCAGAGTTGCTAAAGACGTGTCCAACAACCTCAAGGAGTACTTCCTCACACCAGCTGGTAGAGTGTCTTTCCAGGATGCTGCCATCACACGTGACACCCTACAGTAAATATGTTCTCTTTCTCTGGGAGATTACTGTTTATACAGTATGTCATGTTGTGAGCTACTGTTTTTCTTATTCACACATTACAAATCACAATAAAGATTACCGTAATGACAGTCACTTCATCCTCATGTTGTTTTAGTTTGTCATATACAGTATATTAAGACTAGATCCTCAAGACAGTAACCTAATCTACATTACCATGTAAAGCCTTGTGTAATGTGTAGTGGGAACCTTCCTACCATGGTACATTGGTGAGAATGACTGTCCAGCTGTAGGCAATAAGAAATGACTCCCAAGACATTAACCTAATTTAAATAGCTAATTTACAAAGCAGTACAAGTTTACTGAGTGACTGATACAGAACAGTCATATTTTATGCCACAAGTATAAATAATCAGACAAAGACATTTGCAGACCTTTTGCTAGATATTTTTCACCAGGTGACGATCACAAAAGGAAATACCACAGGAGGAAAATAGTGCAATTAAGAAATCATCTGAACCAACATCTGCACAAATGTGTTTAGCACACAACACAGGGTCAAGAGATGAGGCAGAGGTAGATGGAGTGTCAGGGCAGAGAGTGAAGGTGCGCCTTGAAGCGTTGGATGTTGGTGAGAAGGGCAGGGGACAGTATGAGCCAGGCCAGGAAGAAGATGTACCAAGGGGTGATGAACCATCTGTCAGGGCTCAGCTCTGTCTCTGTGCTTTCCCCAACACCATGCCTTTCCAACACCTACAAGCAGATGGCGAATTATTTTGAATACCTTGCAAGCAATCTTAAAACATCTCCATGGGCTCCTTTTGAGTTTAATGTTCACTCAATAGAATTGATTTAATAAACATCTCAATCTAAGTAGCACATACACACCACAGTGTGTAAGGCTATTTTATCATTAGAAAACCCTTTTGTAATTATGTTAGCACAGCTGAAAAGTGTTTGTTCTGATTAAAGAAGCAATAAAACTGGACTTCTTCAGACTAGTTGAGTATCTGGAGCATCATCATTTGTGGGTTCGAGTACAGGCTGAAAATGGCCAGGAAAAAAAAAACTTTCTTCTGAAACTCGTCAGTCTATTCTTGTTCAGAGAAATTAAGTCTATTTCAAGTGAGAAATTACCAAGACACTGAAGATCTCGTACAACGCTGTGTACTACTCCCTTCACAGAACAGTGCAAACTGGCCCTAACCAGAATAGAAAGAGGAGTGGCGGCAGCTTCAATAAATTGTACCCACAAAACACCAGTCAAAGCGAAGAGGCGATTCCGGGATGCTTGCCACCTAGGCACATTCGCAAAGAAAAAGCCATATCTCAGATTGGCCAATAAAAATAAAGGATTATGATGGGCAAAAGAACACAAACACGGGACAGAGGAACTCTGCCGAGAAGGCTAGCATCCCGGAGTCGCCTCTTCGCTGTTGATGTTGAGACTGGTGTTTTGCGACAACAACCTCTCCCTCAACGTGATCAAGACTCTGGAGATTATTGTGGATTAAAGGAAAAGGAGGGCTGAGCACGCCCCCATTCACATCGATGGGGCTGTAGTGGAGCAGGTCGAGAGTTGTGTTCACATCCCCAACAAACTAACATGGTCCAAGCACACCAAGACAGTCGTGAAGAGGGCAGAACAAAACCTATTACCCCTCAGGAGACTGAAAAGATTTGGCTTCGGTCCTCAGATCCTCAAAAGGTTCTCTACAGCTGCACCGTCGAGAGCATCCTAACGGTTTGCATCACTGACGTTTTTTTGTTGGTATTTTTCTTAACACTGCATTGTTGGTTAAGAGCTTGTTAGTAAGCATTTCACTGGTGTACAAATGTCAGAGAGAACTCCCATTTGTTTCTGTAAAATATATCACTGTTTCTCCTAGAACTGGATTGTCCTCCATTAATTGTAAGTCAACTAACTAGTTTGATTACTTTGTTTTGTTGTTGTTGTTTTGTTGTTGTATTTGGCAAATAACATTTGATTTGATTTTGATATGTGATTGTCCCACTTTGCTGTCTTAAGAACACACTAACTGTAAGACACTCTAGATATGAGCATCTGCTAAATGACTAATATGTAAGGGGTTTCTACCTGGAACCATAAGGGTTCTTCATAGGGTTATCCTATTGGGACAGCCAGAGAACACTTTTCTAAGAGTTCATAGCACCTACCGCTTTTTGGGAGCCTGGTTAGAGCCAGGATGGTCTATAGCCTAATTAAAGTTAAGCTGTAGGATACATGGGTCATGTTCAGTGGAAACCAAACAGGAGAAACACATGGTACACATGGCTGGAGGTTTATGCTGTTTTTGGCCAGTCATCAGGCAGTGTAGTGGTCACCCTCTTATTTTTCACTTCTCTTTTTCCTCTTTTATGTTGAAAGTAAAATAAATGACCATGGGCCTAGTTTGATAAATTGAACACGTTGGGAGTGAAGCAGGAAATGTTCTGGTGCTTTTAGTGTTTCCTGCCCCCTGTACATACACAGATGCACGCACACACACAAACACACGTGACCCACCGTCCTCTTATGAGCTGTACCAGTTTGGGATTTAGTTACATTACAGGAAAGGTGGTGTTTTTTAATTCATCTCCATTCAACCCAGATTCAGATTGAACTTGTTGAGTACCGTGTTAGTAGTGTGTGTGTGTGTGTGTGTGTAATCCAGACGTTAAAGATAGTTATTCGCTGTTGATATAGTTTAAAACCCTCTTAAAGAAGCATACGGGTATATAGAATAGGGTAAAAGTATACAGTACCAGTCAAAAGTTTGGACACACCTAGTCATTCAAGGTTTTTCTTTGTTTGTACTATTTTCTACATTGTATAATAATAGTGAAGATATCAAAACTATGAAATAACACATATGGAATCATGTAATATCCAAAAAGGTATAATATATTATATATTTGAGATTCTTCAAAGTAGCCAGCCTTTGCCTTGCTGACAGCTTTGCACACTCTAGGCATTCTCTCAATCAGCTTCATGAGGTAGTCAACTGGAATGCATTTCAATTAACAAGTGTGCCTTGTTAAAAGTTAATTTTTGGAATTTCTTTCCTTAATGCATTTGAGCCAATCAGTTGTGACAAGGTAGGGGTGGTACACAGAAGATAGCCCTATTTGGTAAAAGACCAAGTCCATATTATGGTTAGAACAGCTCAAATAATAAAAGAGAAACAACAGTCCATCATTACTTTAAGACATGAATGTCAGTCAATCTGGAAAATTCCGAGAAATTTCAAGTCGCAAAAACAATAAAGCACTATGAAGAAACTGGCTCTCATGAGGACCGCCACAGGAAAGGAAGACGCAGAGTTACCTCTGATGAGGAGGATAAATTCATTAGAGTTAACTGCACCTCAGATCGCAAATAACTCCTTCACAGAGTTCAAGTAACAGACACATCTCAACATAACTGTTCCGAGGAGACTGCATGAATCAGGCCTTCGTGGTCAATTTGCTGCAAAGAAACCACTACTAAAAGGACACCAATAAGAAGAAGAGGCTTGCTTGGGCCAAGAAACACAAGCAAAGGACATTAGACCGGTGGAAATCTTTCCTTTGGTCTGATGAACTCAAATTTGAGACTTGATTCCAACTGCCGTGTCTTTGTGAGACGCAGAGTAGGTGAACAGATTTTCGTATGTGTGGTTTCCACCGTGAAGCATGGAGTAGGAGGTGTGAAAGTGTGGGGGCCAACAAGTGCTCAGCATATGTGTTAACTCCTTCAAGACAGTTGGAAATTCATTCCTCATGAAGCTGGTTGAGAGAATGCCAAGAGTGTGCAAAGCTGGCTACTTTGGGTGGCTACTTTGACTAACTTTTTTGGTTGCTACATGATTCCATATGTGTTATTTCATAGTTTTGACGTCTTCACTATTATTCTACAATGTAAAAATAAAGAAAAACCTTTGAATGAGTAGGTGCGTTTAAAAAGAAAACTGAATGTGTGTGCTTTTTCTCCCACCTTACAGGGCCGTCCAGGACCACCAGGGAAGTCAGGCACACCAGGGAAGAGGGGTCCTCAGGTAAGCCTCTATTTCATCTCCCTGTTCCCAGTGTTGTTTGTTTGTTTGATTGTCTGTCTCCTCCCCTCTGTTAGCCAAGCTGTTTCACCTCTCTCCTTATACATCCCCTCTACCTCTCTTCCCCTCTCCCCCCTCCATCCCCAGGCCTGCTAACCTAACATAGAAATACCAGATCTCAGATCTCTGCTCTGAAATAGAGTTCTGTGGGTGTAGCGATGGAACTGGTCAAATAAGATATGTTGACTAGTCAAATCAAATCAATATTCCTTGGCTTACTGTGTGCATTAGTATCTGCTCGGCTGAAGGCTGTTTAACGTGGTCTGTTATGACGGTTGCTGCCACTGCATCAGAGGTCCAAACAAACACACACTAATCACCCCCCCCCCAGGGAGGTAAAGGGGCTCTGCTACTCAGACACACCACCACACCCTTTGTATGCATTGCAGTCAGATTGACCCTAATAAGTGTAGGGCTGAGAGCGTTGACCTCCAGGCATAAACAGGGCAACTCACATAAAGAGACCTTTGAAAAGACTACCTATCTGACAGGATGTCTAAAAAAACCTCTAAACACAGAGGAATCTTAATTTGTGAGAAATAGAGAGATTAGCTAATCCTGTGGTAATAACAACATATTTAACTGTTTTGGATAACATACAAGGATGTATAATGCCAATCTACCAACGGGACACATCAGAGACCTTCTGTTCTCATATCAAGGATACACTCTGCTCTCGCTCATGTGAAAAACATGAGAGTGAGATGAGATGGGGGTGCAGAAAGAGAGAAAGGGTGGGGGTATAAAAAGAAAGATGAATAAAGACAAAGAGAGAGAGATTGAAATAGAGACAGAGATAGACCGGGAGAAATACTAATTGACTCTGGTAAAAACAACACATTTAACTGTTTTGGATAACATATAATGATGCATAATGCCAGTCTACCAGTGGGCCACATCAGAGACATTAACAAAAACACAATCACTTAATTGGGGCATCCAGAACTAGCTGTATACAGGTATATAGGTCACACTCACCTCAGCCACTGTGGAGACAGATGCTTGTCTCTCCTCTGATTCATTTTGCGTCTCTTGCAAGTCCCATAAATGACCATGTGTAAAATACACATAATAAAAATGTAATATGTTTATGAACATCAAATCAACTTTGCACATCACTATAACAACTGTGTCAGTCCTATCAGAAGATGAATACTCACATTTTGTGATACAGTGAAGTGGCACAGTGTTTCTTTCTTTTCTACATTGAGGTCTGTCAAGGTTCTGACAAATTATCCTACAGAAAAAATGCATTTGGCATATTAGGATTGTGAGCATGTCCGTCCCAGAGAAAGCCACAATCGGCAATCTGTTCAGTGTTCTGGGCTAACTGGGTGACAGTTTCTAGCTACATTTTCAAATCAGCTCGCCAGCGATTTAACTTGACTTAAACTAACTCTAAATGACAAGATAATGTATAATTTCTTAATGGTAGCTAGCTAGCTAGCTAGCTATATGAACTTTGGCGCTTGTGCAGTGGAAACATGTTATGTGCTAAGCATGTGTATTCTAGCTAGCTAGCTAAGGTAGGTTGTTATCAAACGTTAACACTCACCGTAATTTCCATCTTGTCCAAGTATAGAGTGGGGCAAAAAAGTATTTAGTCAGCCACCAAATGTGCAAGTTCTCCCACTTAAAAAGGTGAGAGAGGCCTGTAATATTCATCATAGGTACACTTCAACTATGACAGACAAAATGAGAAGAAAAAAATCCAGAAAATCACATTGTAGGATTTTTTATGAATTTATTTGCAAAATATGGTGGAAAATAAGTATTTGGTCAATAACAAAAGTTTATCTCAATACTTTGTTATATACCCTTTGTTGGCAATGACAGAGGTCAAATGTTTTCTGTAAGTCTTCACAAGGTTTTCACACACTGTTGCTGGTATTTTGGCCCATTCCTCCATGCAGATCTCCTCTAGAGCAGTGATGTTTTGGGGCTGTTACTGGGCAACACGGACTTTCAACTCCCTCCAAAGATTTTATATGGGGTTGAGATCTGGAGACTGGTTAGGCCACTCCAGGACCTTGAAATGCTTCTTACGAAGCCACTCCTTCATTGCCCGGGCGGTGTGTTTGGGATCATTGTCATGCTGAAAGACCCAGTTTCATCTTCAATGCCCTTGCTGATGGAAGGAGGTTTTCACTCAAAATCTCACGATACATGGCCCCATTCATTCTTTCCTTTACACGGATCAGTCATCCTGGTCCCTTTGCAGAAAAACATCCCCAATGTATGATGTTTCCACCCCCATGCTTCACAGTAGGTATGGTGTTCTTTGGATGCAACTCAGCATTCTTTGTCCTCCAAACACGACGAGTTGATAGCTAGCTGGCGGCGCTTTTTCTGCCTATATTTTGCGAGACCCTTTATTTAGAAACGTGATGTGTGACGTAGTCACGTAGCTAGAATTTTGCTGTCAACGAGTCACCACAACGACAAGCGGAAAGGTTGGACAATTTGATTTTCTAAAGTCAGTCAAACTTCCTCAGCGCATCTGACTCTGTGAGCTAGCAAATGCAAAGGACAGTGGCAAAATTCTTTCTGATCCAGCTTACAGTATCATGCATTTTACTGTTGTGATCAAGACACAGACAGCCATACTGTACAGTGTGTGTGTGTATGCAACTGTGTGTTATGTAACTCTGTGTGTGTGTGTGTGTGTGTGTGAGAGTGAGACCTGAGGGAAGCCCCTCTTACTTCCATAGTAGAAAGACCTCTTTGTCTGCATCTAATTAAGGGCATTTTAACCCCAACAGCCCTCTCACCTTGTCTGTGGTAGTAGGGCACGTCAGTTTCAGCCAGATACATTCAGCATGTAGCAAAACTGCCACCTGTAATCCATCTCATATAGAAGGTGCACCTTATTGAGGCTAAGGGTGTCTGAAGTGTGGTTCAGAGATAGAAACGGGTATATACACAGACATCCCTCGCCCCCTCAGACAGCCAACACTGATCTACACCAGGCACCACAGAGGAGAGAGGAAGGGAGCGGGCAGGCTTAAGCTAATTTACAGGTTCCCCTCAAACACTGCTGTCTGGAGTTGACACTGAGCTTCAAACAAAACAGGCGTCCACAGAAATCCTATACAGTGAATTCCTCACCACATTGCTCACGCTCGTGCACGCTCACATGCTCACATCTATGAATGCAGACATGTTCACACCACACATACAGCTCTGTTAATAGTTTTTTATTTATTTATTTATTTAACCTTTATTTAACCACGTAGGCAAGTTGAGAAGAAGTTCTCATTTACAATTGCGACCTGGCCAAGATAAAGCAAAGCAGTTCGACACATACAATGACACAGAGTTACACATGGAGTAAAACAAACATACAGTCAATAATACAGTATAAACAAGTCTATATACGATGTGAGCAAATGAGGTGAGATAAGGGAGGTAAAGGCAAAAAAAGGCCATGGTGGCAAAGTAAATACAATATAGCAAGTAAAACACTGGAATGGTAGATTTGCAGTGGAAGAATGTGCAAAGTAGAAATAAAAATAATGGGGTGCAAAGGAGCAAAATAAAAAAATACAGTAGGGAAAGAGGTAGTTGTTTGGGCTAAATTATAGGTGGGCTATGTACAGGTGCAGTAATCTGTGATCTGCTCTGACAGTTGGTGCTTAAAGCTAGTGAGGGAGATAAGTGTTTCCAGTTTCAGAGATTTTTGTAGTTCGTTCCAGTCATTGGCAGCAGAGAACTGGATGGAGAGGCGGCCAAAGAAAGAATTGGTTTTGGGGGTGACCAGAGAGATATTATACCTGCTGGAGCGTGTGCTACAGGTGGGTGATGCTATGGTGACCAGCAAGCTGAGATAAGGGGGGACTTTACCTAGCAGGGTCTTGTAGATGACAGGGAGCCAGTGGGTTTGGCGACGAGTATGAAGCGAGGGCCAGCCAACGAGAGCGTATAGGTCGCAATGGTGGGTAGTATATGGGGCTTTGGTGACAAAACGGATTGCACTGTGATAGACTGCATCAAATTTGTTGAGTAGGGTATTGGAGGCTATTTTGTAAATGACATCGCCGAAGTCGAGGATTGGTAGGATGGTCAGTTTTACAAGGGTATGTTTGGCAGGATGAGCGAAGGATGCTTTGTTGCGAAATAGGAAGCCAATTCTAGATTTAACTTTGGATTGGAGATGTTTGATGTGGGTCTGGAAGGAGAGTTTACAGTCTAACCAGACACCTAGGTATTTGTAGTTGTCCACGTATTCTAAGTCAGAGCCGTCCAGAGTAGTGATGTTGGACAGGCGGGCAGATGCAGGCAGCGATCGGTTGAAGAGCATGCATTTAGTTTAACTTGTATTTAAGAGCAATTGGAGGCCACGAAAGGAGAGTTGTATGGCATTGAATAGTGTGCAGAAGACATGACCCTCACAGGGAGAAATATAAAGAGTTATACAGGGCTCTGCAGAACGGTGAGGCTGCCTCTGTGGGCTTACATTTAACACCTGCATATATAAAAGCTGCCTCTTAACTCCCCCCTAAAACAAATGCCTTTTCAGTCTCTTGCCGCTCGCCACACGTGCATACTGCAGAACACACTCAACACCACCCTCAGGCCAGATGGAGGAATGGTTTCCATTTGAAAGATAAGCGCTTGTTGTTGATTGCTAAAATAATCAATCGGTAACCCAATTTTACACTGCAGGTTTAGCATTCCTCACTTTAGATAGTTGTTGTTCATTTCTAGGTTAGTCAACGACACTCTGAAATACCATAGTAGAATACTACTAGGGCTGTTGCAGTGACCATATTACCATCATTCCGGCAGTCATGTGCCATGATCACAGTAATCTTCTCTTATCCACTCTGGACATGCTTTGTTAGTACCCAATTTGCTAATGACATTCAGGCCCGAATGGCCTGGTACTCAGGGCTCTATTGTTCCTCTAACCACTCTGACATCAATGAAAATGCAATCTTAAATCACAAACACATCATCAAAACAGTATGCTACTTTTAAAGCTCACCTCACTGTGATGATCAATTTGAAGGAAGAAGTTCAACAGCAGGTTGAAACTGAGTGCAAAACATGGTCATTGTGGATGTTGTTTCAAACACAACAAAATGGACAGCGCTTTCTAAGGTGAGGATTAATTCAAAAACATACATAGGCATATGCATAGGCTTGTGCCATTATACAATACATATGACATATTACGCATGGCAGAAAAACATGAAACAAAACTGATTTAAGATGTCTTTGGTATAAAATTGGTCTAGACTCTACTCCACAATTAAACAAATTTGAGTAATTGCCTTTGAGTGTGTAATGTATTCATTTGCATATGCTATGCTCCAGAATGTATATCCACAAGTCTCGGAGAGAATGTACAGTGCATTCCGAAAGTATATTGACCCCTTCCCTTTTTACACATTTTGTTGCGTTACAGCCTTATTCTAAAATGGATGAAATATGTTTTCCCACATCAATCTACACACAATGCCCCATAATGACAAAGCGAAAACAGGTTTTTAGACATTTTTGCAAATGTATTACAAATAAAAAACAGAAAAACCTACATAGGTATTCAGACCCTTTGCCATGAGACTGGAATTTGGGCTCTGCATCCTGTTTCCATTGACCATTCTTGAGAGGTTTCTACAACTTGTTTGGAGTCCACCTGTGGTAAATTCAATTGATTGGACATGATTTGGAAAAGGACACACCTGCCTATATAAGGTCCCATAGTTGACTGGGCATGTCAGAGCAAAAACCAAGCCATGAGGTCGTAGAGCTCCGACACAGGGTTGTGTCGATACACAGATCTGGGGAAGGGTACCAAAACATTTCTGCAGCATTGAAGGTCCCCGAGAACAGTGGCCTCCATCATTCTTAAATGGAAGAAGTTTGGAACCACCAAGAGTCTTCCTAGAGCTTATGCATACGCATAGGCTTATGAGCCCAAGCCTGAAAAGCAACCTGAATAAAACAATCATTCTGAATCTAAAATAATTGAACATATTAGTAAATACAAGATTAAATAGAGAATAGTTTGATGGGTGAAGATCTAACTTGGCAAGGGAACAGCTTGGCAGCCTAAGGCAAGGAGCAGAGCGCAAGCTCTTTTCGCTACTTTCTCAAATCATCAACAGCCAATAGTTACATCATGCAGCCCATATATGTTTTGATTTGTAAGACATTCTAAGGTTTGTATCAGTTACAACTAAAGTTGCCAAATAACTATAAATCTAGCGAATAGGACTTGTTTCAAATGATCACTTTTACGCTCAACATAGCCACTCCATATGTGCACTCGCTCCAGAATGGGAAATATACCCTCTCTATTTTATTCAGGTAAGTTCAATTATATTCTTGTTACTATAAAATCATATAATATAAAATAATGCCACGGGACTTATAAGCATATCTTGTCAGCCAAATGAATAACAAGCCTACAGTTTACGGTGTGGAGCATAGCCTGGTAACATACAGTAGACCAATTTATATTCTGTTCTTAGGAAATACATTTTCTCCAAATCATCATGTTTCTTTCGACCTGGTGTCGTGGAAATTTCCTCTATTTACCAAATCATGAGAGCAAACCACACACAAGTCAGAGTAAGTTATCACAAAGTCCATCTTTAATTATGAGCTCTATCACAACCCTGTGACTCTCAGATCAATTCAGTGTCTATCCATGAATTCTCTGAGAGTCCCTTCCACATTTCAACTGAGATCCTTTATAGCAAAGACACACACAGGATAAGACAGCATCGGCATAATTCATCGTTCAGCTTTGTCTCCTTTCTCAAACTCAGAACCATAAACCAATCCTCCATATCAACAGGCATATATCAAATCCATCCTATCTTGACAAGATCACAGAGACACACTGACTGGCACACAGACATTTTGGAGCCAAGAGATACACGCTTGACCTCTCCCCTCTCTCCGGCCCAAACAACTTAGTCTTGACATAGAACAGATACTGCAACCCCGCCACAGTATTATACAAAAATAACATTCTGATGAGAAGTAACTTACAAACATATGATGAATATAAAACATCTTACCTATGTTACTAACCAATTCTGATTATTCCCCAACATTCCCCTCTCAAGGGACATTGTCCCTTCTAAAGAATCAGAATATTAATTACATACTCAATATAAAAATTCAAATCCCCTCAATGTCAAATACCTTAGCTTATATGTAAGCTTTCTCCCTTCTGAAACTAAGTTTACAACCTTTATTCTACAAGACAAACTTGCACATGTTTAATAACACAAAATAAAAACATAACATATAAATGCTCTTTAAGTTACATGAGAACCAGTGTCTAAACACAGGCCTCCTCACAACATATAGGACAGACATCCCTCTAACACACATCAATATTAGCAGATTTACTTACATTCAGTATAATTATCCCATAATTCTACTACTAACTTTTAAAATAATGATTATAATACAGATCAGTATCTCAATGCATTCTTAATCTAAATTACTACAATTTACATGGTGTAGACCTCTTCAATCAACCTGATACCACAAAAGTATAAACAATTTTAATGGCACAATTGACCAACCCCCCCCCCCCCTCTCAGGCACTGCTTCTTCTGGCGTCTCTTTCGTTTTTCTTCAGATAGCTTTACAGTTCAAAGTGGACGGCCCATGATAATGTCCCAATTTCAATGTCTCATCTTTACCACTCATGTCTTGTCCATTCGTCAACCAATATACCAGCATCATAATAAAATGTTAGAACAGATCTTTCTCCATGATCACTCCAAGTGGACTCTCACAGTATGAGAGAAAAGCAGTTGATAGCTTAGATCTGATACTGTACACCAATTTCTGGCTTGGTTCTTTTCTCTTGGTAGAAGTGGTTCGGAAGGTCTTCTTCAACACCTTTGTCACTCTTCTTCAGCCAGTTAGAGGGGGTTTTGAGGTACACACACTATTCGGTCCAATTATCTCTTCCATGCATTAAGATACCGTCTGATGTCACTTTTCATGATAACCTCGAAAGAACAGATCAGAACAGTTTAGTTCAGTTCATTAACTACATGATAAATTATTACTTTTACCAATTATTCTTAATACACATATCTAAACATATTTCACAGAGAATATCAAAACATTCTATTGAAACTATTCTTTCAAATTGGTTTATACTCCCCATCTCACTGTCAACTCCATCATAGAGCCAAGGATCAAGAAGTTAGACCTATACCTTGGGAATAAAACAAAACAAACACAACAAATACAATACACTCAACAATACAATGCACTCCTTCACATATCACTTAAGTTGTATAACTTCAATTCAAACCCTCAAAAAACTGAATCCTCCCCCATGTTTTACACACATCTCTCCATATGAGAGTAATTTAAAACAAAACTAAAAAAAATTGTAAAACAAAATTTCAACTAACCTAATCAAATTAAAATCACTAAACTGAAAAAAAAACTCCACAAAGAAAAATGATTTAACCCCTATGGTCATAGGAAAATAGACTTAAAGCAGCATACCCTTAGTTAAAAGCAATGCCCTTCACAGTGGTCCAAATTACAAATATGGCTAAGAAACATATTTACCAATTACACAAATTATTTTGAAAGCAGTATTACAAATGACCATAAACTCATTATCCAAATGGCTTTCCAATGCGGGTGATCAAGCCACAACGGAAAGTCATCAGAAGGTCATAGGTCCCTCCAAAGCAGTGTTTTTCACTATATAAAACAATTTGCAAACAATAATCAACTAGTTCCAACATTTTTGTATTTCCATGTTCCCAGAACATTCCTTTATCAAAATAATTTGCGTGTGTAAAACAAAAAACTTCCAGGCCCCCTCCAATGTGGTAGTTTATGGCCTCAATTTCACTCACTCTCCCCAAGAGTATAGTCCCTGGAAACATTCCAGAGAGAGACAGTGAAATATAAATTTTCCCGGAGAAAACACAAAGCACTTAGTTAGTATTCATTTACACTACATCGATTCAGAAACTCAAACGTGAACTATAAACCAAACCTAATGATAATTCCACTGTACCTCAAATCATTAATCATACGTTTTAATCACCATCAATGTATATGTATGATACAATGTTTAATTAAGTTAAATCAACTCCTAAAAAAAACTTTCATCAGCAATCTAATAATTTCAACCTGTTGATATAAATTTAGTAAAAACCAATCCTGATTTTTTTTAAACAAATCTAAAATCTTTCAAAAGTTGGTGCTGTCTCATCAGCGTAAAAATCAAAACAAACTTGTTATTTTTTCCCACTCATATCCACAAAGCTTTCATTCCCCAAAACATATGAAATTATTTTGACTATTGCGGTAACAACACTATAATTAAAATATATGATACTCCCCCACTTAACATATTAGTTTAGTATTCTGCCAACAGGCTCTCATACTACTCAATCCAGCAATCACCTTTAATGACCTGACATTGTTCCACATAATGGAAACATACTATAATGTTAGACTACATGAACTTTCCTGCTCAAATTAACTGGTGTTACTTAAACAATCAAACCAAGAATCAATAACCATCAGAATCTATTCTCACAATGTCCTACTCACTCACAACTTTCAGTTTAACTCTCCTATTTATTTTTCCCCCAGTGGGCAAAAATATAACCCCTCTCATTTCAACGTTTTTTCCTTACCTCTATCGTAAGATTAAAACCCAACTTTATAACTTCCTCTTCTCTTTGCTCTCCCCACTTATGAAATGTATCCTATTTCTTTAAAAATAACACGCGCAGCGCCAAAATTATAACATGCGTCAGTCAATCTATAAGAATGAAAATAATTTCGATAATCACTTTTTATTGCCATTCTCTCTCCGCTATTATTCAGAATTTCTTTAACTTAGGTAACTGTCTTCTCTATTGATACAGTCATTTAAATACGACTCAATTCTCAATACATTATTTCAGCAGATAATTTAGTGAACAGACATCGTCTTGCATCAGAATTCGCTTCGTTATTATTTTAAGTTGAATTAGTCTATCAATTTAACCTAAACAATCTATTGAAAACGTTCAATTTATCCCTTCTATCAATTTGAACCAGACAAGCTATTAAAACGTTCAGTTTATATCTTATACAAACACTAGCGACCATAACTTTCCAGGCAAAATAGATTATTTTACAATCAAAAACTCAGAATTCAGTCAGCGCAATGACTGGGAATGGAACCCCAGCCTCCCACGTTGCAGGCGAGAATTCTACCACTGAACCACTAAATGCTATGTGAAAAACTAAGATTCACCGCAAATAAACCCCATTTACAAGTAAAATCAAAATACGTCACTATCGGCAATTCCCAGAAGAATAATAGCCCAATTTTAATAGTACAAACGCTACTCCAGCTATGATTCTCAAATTCCAAACAAATATATTAGCAATCAAAGAATAAAATTGACAGTTAATGACTAGGAAACAGATATTGCGCCTTTTAATAAAAGTAGATTATGTTTACTTATGCAACGTATTTCAGTTACTTTACTACATCACATTAATCACGCAATGATAATTAGTTTGATGGAAAACCTTAGGCTTTGTATGACATTTTAAATTACATTGAGATTCCCCCTTAATTCTCTCTAACTTTATTCAGTTTATTCAATAAATCTCACAACTTCTCTCATACTGGGAAGAAAAAATATAACATGTTCAGACCTTAAGGGCAGTTAAATTTCAAATGTTTCACCCAGACGGAGATAATCCAATATGCGTTTTATAGTTACATCGTTAGGGTAAGATAACCAAAAGTGGACACACTCTAATCAGTTTCTAGAGCTCAATTTCCCAGATTTTATAGATAATATTAATAGTGCTTAAAAACTTAATCTTTATCAAATTATCCATTTAAGATACCAACTCAAAACCTACGTACGTCTACGAATGGGTGGTTTAAATTGTATCTAATCATTCTCAGCATTACTTTATCAAATCTCTAGTAATTGATTATACACACATACAATTTATATAAAACTTTTTTTATATAAAACTTTAGAAATCTTAGGTACTCACACAGAACTTTCAGGATCACCCACACAGGATTGGTCAGATGTTCACACAGGATTGGTCAGATGTTCACACAGAACTGGTCAGACGTCCACAAATAACATCAGAACATAAAAAGGTTTGCCCACACAGAGTCAACCCTACCCCGCTCACACAGAACGGTCCGACAACTATTACCTAGTGATCCCATAACAAAATACTCACATAGAGTAACCCAGGGCATACCTGGCTAGCACATTTAAAATAATTGGAATTCACCAAATCTGAGGGTCACTTAGACAAATCACACAGACGCACAGAATGAGGTCCTTCTTCCAATAGGGCTTCACCAAGTGCCGTGTTTCACCTAGAACACAGTCCCCTGGCCCCTCACCCCGACAGACCTCACCAAATCCCCACTGATCAATTCAGTGTCAGGAGGGCTCTTGGTCACTGACAACCGGACAGTGCAGAGTATCTTTTGAGTCCACAAAACCCCCAGATTACTCTCCTCTGACTCGGCCCTGCTTACGCCGCCAAGGTGCCTTCCTTACAAAGGAATTCACGCTCAGAGTATACGGAACAGGCATAATTAAAAAACTCGACTTCAAATCTGTGTGGTTCGCTCACCTTTTTCTTTAAAAAAAACTCAGTTCGAGATGTGGTATCCACTCGGCTCGCTTCCTCTTAGATCAAAGGTTGGTCCATCTGCTTCGTTCCCGAAGTGTGGTTTCTCTGAGATCCCAAGTTTAGGGGATCCCTCGTGCACGATTTATTTACCTAGATCGTAGGAACGGTCACCGAGTGAAGATTCACATCCCCTCCTCGTCGCCAAATGTCGTGGAAATTTACTCTATTTACCAAATCATGAGAGCAAACCACACACAAGTCAGAGTTAGTTATCACAAAGTCCATATTTAATTATATGAGCTCTATCACAACCCTGTGACTCTCAGATCAATTCAGTGTCTATCCATGAATTCTCTGAGAGTCCCTTCCACATTTCAACTGAGATCCTTTATAGCAAAGACACACACAGGATAAGACAGCATCGGCATAATTCATCGTTCAGCTTTGTCTCCTTTCTCAAATCCTCCATATCAACAGGCATATATCAAATCCATCCTATCTTGACAAGATCACAGGGACACACTGACTGGCACACAGACATTTTGGAGCCAAGAGATACACGCTTGACCTCTCCCCTCTCTCCGGCCCAAACAACTTAGTCTTGACATAGAACAGATACTACAAAAATAACATTCTGATGAGAAGTAATTTACGAATATATGATGAATATAAAACATCTTACCTATGTTACCAACCAATTCTGATTATTCCCCAACACTGACTAAAAAAAATCATAGATTTATTGTGACGGTGTATATGAACTACATTTTTCACTTTATTTTCTCATGAAAATAACTGGCTGACAAAATGTCATGAAAATGTGTCACATGGTGACTGTCAAGCAAATACCTGCTGGTCTCATGGTAATTGACTGTTACTTAACATTAACACATTTAGCACCTCCTAGTTTTCACGCATAGCCAACAAACCACTGATGCAGACCTTTGGAACATCTACATTTTAAGAAGTCTAATTAATCCATGTAATTTAGCCTACACATCACAATAAATCCATTATTTATTTTAGAAAGGTCTAAAGAAACATGATATGAAGAAAATTTCAGAAGAACAGAATAATAAACTCGGAGTCCTTATGTTAGGCCCTGATCTGGCTATGACATATGGTTGTAGTTCATTTAGGAGACAAGATTTGCTTAGAATTCCGTGGCATTATTTTATATAATTTTATAGTATGAAGAACACAATTGAACATAACTGAATAAAATCTAAATAATACTTTCTCCAAACGATGTGTTTATTCTCTGTTCAGCAGTTAACAAAGAAAGGTCCTCAAATATGCTTATTTTAGTTGTGATACATACAGTAGCAGTCAAAAGTTTGGACACATCTACTCATTCAAGGGCTTTTCTTTATTTTTACTATTTTCTACGTTGTAGAATAATAGTGAAGACATCAAAACTATGAAATAACACTTATGGAATCATGTAGTAACCAAAACAGTGTTAAATCAAAATATATTTTATATTTGAGATTCTTCAAAGTAGCCAGCCTTTGCCTTGATGACAGCTTTGCACACTCTTGGCATTCTCTCAACCAGCTTCATGAGGTAGTCACCTGGAATGCTTTTCAATTAACAGGTGTGCCTTGTTAAAAGTTAATTGGTGGAATTTATTTTCTTCTTATTGCAATTGAGCCAATCAGTTGTGTTGTGACAAGGTAGGGATGGTATACGGAAGATAGCCCTATTTGGTAAAAGACCATATTATGGCAAGAAAAGCTCAAATAAGCAAAGAGAAATGACAGACCATCATTACTTTAGACATGAATGTCAGTCAATCTGGATTATTTGAAGAACTTTGAAAGTTTCTTCAAGTGCAGTTGCAAAATTCATCAAGCAGTATAATTAAACTGGCTCTCGTGTGGAACGCCACAGGAAGTATCACAAAATAGAAACGTTTGGTCAGAGCCATCATTTTTTTTTGTTATTTTTGTTAATTGTTGTTACTCTATACTGAATAAAAATGTAAATGCAACATGCAACAATTTCAAGGATTTTACTGAGTTACAGTCAGTCAATTGAATTAAATTCATTAGGCCCCAATCTATGGATTTCACATGATTGGATAGGGGTGCAACAATGGATGGACCTGGGAGGGCTTAAGCCCACCCACTGGGGAGCCAGGCCCAGACAATCGGAAAGAGCCCTTTTGTGAGGAAAAACTCAGTCACAGACTCCTCAATTTCATCAGCTGTTCGTTCGGGTGGCTGGTCATAGACGATCCCGCAGGTGAAGAAGCCAAATGTGGAGGTTCTGAGCTGGAGGGGTTACATGTGGTCTGTGATTGTGAGGCCGGTTGAACTTACTGTCAAATTCCCTAACAGCACTTTAACATTAAATTCTCCGGCAACATCTCTGGTAGACATTCCTGCTGTCAGAATGCCAATTGCAACACTCAACCTTAAAACTTGAGACATCTGTGGCATTGTGTTGTGTGTCAAAAGTGGCCTTTTATTGTCCCCAGCAGAAGGTGCATCTGTCTAAGGATCATACTGTTTAATCAGCTTCTTTAGATGCCACACCTGTCAGGTGGATGGAGTATCTTGTCAAGGGAGAAATTATGACTAGCAGGTATATAAACGAATTAGTGCACAACATTGGAGAGAAATACGCTTTTTGTGCATCTGGAAAATTTCAGAGATATTTTTATTTCAGCTCATGAGACCTGGGACCAACACTTTACATGATCAGTATATTTGAGGTATTGTTGTTGTTATTATAATATTGTCTGGTGGCTTTCTTATATTTTCCCTCTTTTTGACTTACAGTGCCTTGCGAAAGTATTCGGCCCCCTTGAACTTTGCGACCTTTTGCCACATTTCTGGCTTCAAACATAAAGATATAACACTGTATTTTTTTGTGAAGAGTCAACAACAAGTGGGACACAATCATGAAGTGGAACGACATTTATTGGATATTTCAAACTTTTTTAACAAATCAAAATCTGAAAAATTGGGCGTGCAAAATTATTCAGCCCCTTTACTTTCAGTGCAGCAAACTCTCTCCAGAAGTTCAGTGAGGATCTCTGAATGAGCCAATGTTGACCTAAATGACTAATGATGATAAATACAATCCACCTGTGTGTAATCAAGTCTCCGTATAAATGCACCTGCACTGTGATAGTCTCAGAGGTCCGTCAAAAGCTCAGAGAGCATCATGAAGAACAAGGAACACACCAGGCAGGTCCGAGATACTGTTGTGAAGAAGTTTAAAGCCGGATTTGGATACAAAAAGATTTCCCAAGCTTTAAACATCCCAAGGAGCACTGTGCAAGCGATAATATTGAAATGGAAGGAGTATCAGACCACTGCAAATCTACCAAGACCTGGCCGTCCCTCTAAACTTTCAGCTCATACAAGGAGAAGACTGATCAGAGATGCAGCCAAGAGGCCCATGATCACTCTGGATGAACTGCAGAGATCTACAGCTGAGGTGGGTGACTTTGTCCATAGGACAACAATCAGTCGTATATTGCACAAATCTGGCCTTTATGGAAGAGTGGCAAGAAGAAAGCCATTTCTTAAAGATATCCATAAAAAGTGTCGTTTAAAGTTTGCCACAAGCCACCTGGGAGACACACCAAACATGTGGAAGAAGGTGCTCTGGTCAGATGAAACCAAAATTGAACTTTTTGGCAACAATGCAAAACGTTATGTTTGGCGTAAAAGCAACACGGCTGAACACACCATCCCCACTGTCAAACATGGTGGTGGCAGCATCATGGTTTGGGCCTGCTTTTCTTCAGCAGGGACAGGGAAGATGGTTAAAATTGATGGGAAGATGGATGGAGCCAAATACAGGACCATTCTGGAAGAAAACCTGATGGAGTCTGCAAAAGACCTGAGACTGGGACGGAGATTTGTCTTCCAACAAGACAATGATCCAAAACATAAAGCAAAATCTACAATGGAATGGTTCAAAAATAAACATATCCAGGTGTTAGAATGGCCAAGTCAAAGTCCAGACCTGAATCAAATCGAGAATCTGTGGAAAGAACTGAAAACTGCTGTTCACAAATGCTCTCCATCCAACCTCACTGAGCTCGAGCTGTTTTGCAAGGAGGAATGGGAAAAAAATTCAGTCTCTCGATGTGCAAAACTGATAGAGACATACCCCAAGCGACTTACAGCTGTAATCGCAGCAAAAGGTGGCGCTACAAAGTATTAACTTAAGGGGGCTGAATAATTTTGCACGCCCAATGTTTCAGTTTTTGATTTGTTAAAAAAGTTTGAAATATCCAATAAATGTCGTTCCACTTCATGATTGTGTCCCACTTGTTGTTGATTCTTCACAAAAAAATAAAGTTTTATATCTTTATGTTTGAAGCCTGAAATGTGGCAAAAGGTCGCAAAGTTCAAGGGGGCCGAATACTTTCGCAAGGCACTGTATTTAGCTCTACAAACTGGTGGATTTTGGCTTTAGAGAATGACTTTATGAAGCATGGCTTTAAGCATTGTGGACCCTTGTCTCTCTCTCTGTGTGTGTGTTTGCCTCTATGTGTGTGTGTGTGTGTGTGTGTGTGTGTTTGTTTGTGTATTACGGTGGCGTGAGAGGGCAGAGGGGGCAAATGCAGTGAAAACTATTCCTGAGCCTCCAAAGGGTAAATTACACCTCTGGTCTGACGACAGTGGGCTCTGTAATTAAAAGGTGCCTTGGATCCTGCACACACAGACACACACACAGACACAGACACACACAAGTCTGGTGTCAGTAATGACGCTTCCCCTTGTAGCGGGGAGTGCTTTTTTGGCACCAGTTCAAACAGAAGTACTTTTATATTGACCATATACAGTACCTTAAAACTGTCTTTACAACATGTTGTATCAATTTAAACCATCTTTACTACATGCCCTATTACAGTTAACAATCACTTTTGCACTAATTTCAGAACCTTGTGGTCCTTTTTCAAAACTCTAGACACAAAACTCAAAACGGTCATCACTTGTAACACAGGCTGTCCAATGTTGAAAACATTGCATTGTGCATTCATATCGTTAAAGAAACCTTAACTTGCAGAATCATTGGTTTAAATAACTCATTTATCATGAAATACCATAGGAACATTCATTTAGATCACCCACACATGAGATACAGTTAGTTTCACTGTGTAGTTGTTCGTACAATCATTAAATATTGTAGTACAAAATATGTGATACATGTTTCATTATGCTACTACACGTAAATACATCACTGTAAAAGGACTAGTAGAGGGAATACTACAGACACAGTGGAATCATTGAACAATATATGACATTTATTGATGAAATACAATAAAATCACAACATAGGTTTCTTTGAATCAAAGCAAAAATAATTAGCTACAAAAAAAGAAAAAACAGTTGGTCAACTGCAGTTTCTCACCTGGCTTACTGTAAAACATCACTGCAGTGTTCCTCACCTGGCTTACTGTAAAACATCACTGCAGTGTTCCTCACCTGGCTTACTGTAAAACATCACTGCAGTGTTCCTCTCCTGGCTTACTGTAAAACATCACTGCAGTGTTCCTCACCTGGCTTACTGTAAAACATCACTGCAGTGTTCCTCACCTGGTTTACTGTAAAACATCACTGCAGTGTTCCTCACCTGGCTTACTGTAAAACATCACTGCAGTGTTCCTCACCTGGCTTACTGTAAAACATCACTGCAGTGTTCCTCTCCTGGCTTACTGTAAAACATCACTGTAGTGTTCCTCACCTGGCTTACTGTAAAAAGCAAAACAAAAGATGGATTACTGTACTTCTATTATTCCATCAACCCTGTCTTGTGGATTTGGCCACAGGTTCTCATCCACATCACAATGGATGTTTTCATTAGCCAAACATCTTGGGAAGAATCTTCGGGCATGGCGAATCCAGAACTGACACTGGTCTGCCGTCATGTCATTGCATGCGTCATCCATGGCCTGGAGAAGGGCGGCTTGTTCGTGAGGGCGCCTATCATATACCTTCCACCTCCATGTGGAGAAAAATTCCTCAATCGGGTTAAGGAAAGGAGAGTATGGGGGTAAGCACAGGGTGGTAAATTGTGGATGGGCCTGAAACCATGCCATCAGCTCTACAGGCCTGATTTAGCTCATCAAGGACAGTTACATTCGAACAGCAAATCATGAGGCTGCCTGCAACTCAATATATAGAGTATATAGAGTAGAGAGCTTTAGATGTTGTTCGACCAAATATTACAATGGTTAAGATGCGTAATCTAAGCAACTTTGACCGTGGTATGATTGTTGATGCCACACATGGTGATTCCAGCATCTCAGAAACAGCTGCCTTCCTGGGATTTTTACGCACTACAGTCTCTAGAGTTTACAGAGAATGGTGCGATAAACAAAACACATTAAGTTAATGAGAGAGGTCAGAAGAGAATGTCCAGACTCATTCAAGCTAACAGAAAGTCCACAAATGCTCAAATAACGCAGTTTAAAACAGTGGTGTGCAGAAGGGCATCTCTTAACGTACAACACCGTGAATAATTCAGGCTGTTGTGGAGGCAAAAGAGGGTTCTACCCAGTACTAGATAGGTGTACCTAATAAAGTGTAGGGAGTGTACAGTAATGTGAGTGTACAGTAATATCAAATCTGAAAACATGGTCTGGAAAATTGATACATGGGACCATAGAAACCGTGTCTGATAAAGAATGATGATAAAATATTACATCCATAGATAATGTAGTCCAATTGGTTCATGTTCCACGGTAATTGGTGTCAATGGATCTCGTTATCCTGAAACGATCATGATCTAAACATGAAATATTGTTTGTCAGTTTCCATAAAACTATACATTAAGAGTACCTTAACAGTTACTTATCATTTTGAGCAGTAGTATAAATTGCTAGTTAGATCATTGTAATGAAATTAAGACAGTCAACTCAGATGTAATGTGTGAATTGCATTTTGAAATGGTAATACTTTGATGTTAAGTTGTGTCATTTTGAACAGGTGATTTTAGTTCAATGAACAAATGATCTTAGCTTTGTGTGTATTGAATCCAAGCAATTGGAAAAAGTTTTAGAGTTTTGACAAATTTGCATTTTGATCATTGGTTGTGAGTTTTGTCTAGAGTTTTGAAAAATGACATCAAGGTTCCTGAAATTAGTGCCAAAGTGATTATAAAAAATGGTAAAATATGGCAGCCTGAAATATGTGCTATATTCTATTCATTGTTTGGGTATCAGAAACAGAAAGGACGTTAGTCTTTCCCATTTAAAAACCAACTAAATGTATTTTACATTGAGGTTGAAAATATATACCGTGTGGTATTGTTAAAGGTCTACAGCTGAAGTAGAGGGCACTAGTAATACTTTTATATCTGAACGGTAGGTAGACACTGCCAGAACTTGAAACATTTGGACCTATTTGAACACTAAGTTTGTCCACTTTTAGAGCAAGTGCTAATCTTAGAGAGTATGTTTCATTGTTACCACCGTTGACGCCCTGGCTCCCAGTTCAGAGGTTGCAGTTTTCCAGTCTCGTATCCCAGTAGCCTCTAGCTAGCTGCTTGCCATGCCCTGGAATTGTCCTAATTCGACACCTGCCATGTGCCATGAGAGACAATAAGATGGCATACCAACTGCAAGACTCATGTGCCAATGGCTAGAACCAATGGTGCCAACTAATACTACCAAAACTGAGTTGAACTGCTGGCCTATTTGAGGCACCTAATTCAACATTTGAAGGCTACACCACCCTTCCTATAACAAGCCTCTAGCTAAAGAAAGGGCCTACCGACAGCAGCTAGACTATGACTCTGCATTGTGTGTGTGTGTGTGTGTAAAAAATGAGTGGGCTCTGAATTATATCAGGGGGCAGGCCTAGCTAGGCCACACACCCTTAGTGACTTGAGAGTTATCAAATGGAGTCAGTCCCCCAGGGGTGGATTATGTCCCTTTTACTGCCGGAATTCAGAATTTAAAAAGCTAATGTCTGTTTCCCATAAGATAGGTAGAAACTGGTTCCCATTATTATCAATTTGCTACTGTATAGATAAAAAAAATATGATTCCAATAATAGCCTGTAGACCAGGTATTCCCAAACTGGGGTACGGGTACACACAACAGTCCATTTATATTTTCCAACGGGGCTATACATTTGGGTGAGTTTTTTTTCCCCTCGCCTGATTAGCCTCATTTTACTGCCAAAAATAAAATTAAAGCATCTATTGTTCAGCGAAATAACAACACAATGTCATACAGGTAGCAAAGTCAAATAATTAACATTCAATCACATTAATCACTAATCTCGCGGGAATTCCACTAACGATCTGTATGTAGCCAAATGTAGCAGCTGCTCATTCCGTTTGCTCGAAAATTGAGAAATGGTTAAAAAGACACATACTGCTATTACCAGCAGTACTCCACCTGCACCTGTCGATGTCACAAGTTGTTCTTCTTCCACGAGCACATCCATTGCTAGCATCAGTAATTCTTGTTGTTGGCCCAGCTAGCATGGACACTGACAGTTGTGAATCAGATGCAGCCAAAGAGCTACTGCCCCCTTAACCGAGAAAACACCGAACAGGACGTTGGACCATTGAAGAGGCGCAAATATGAGAACTACATTGATTTGGGGTTCACTTACACTACCGTTCAAAAGGTTGGGGTCACTCAGAAATGTCATTGTTTTCCTTGAAAAAAATAAATTAAATGAGTTGCAAAATTAATAGGAAATATAGTCACGACGTTGACAAGGTTATGAATAATTATTTTAATTGAAATAATAATTGTGTCCTTCAAACTTAGCTTTCGTCATAGAATCCTCCATTTGCAGCAATTACAGCCTTGTGGCCTTTGGCATTGTAGTTGTCAATATGTTGAGGCAATCTGAAGAGATTTCACCCCATGCTTCCTGAAGCACCTCTCACAAGTTGGATTGGCTTGATGGGTACATCCTATGTACCATACGGTCAAGCTGCTCCAACAACAGCTCAATAGGGTTGAGATCCGGTGACTGTGCTGGCCACTCCATTATAGACAGAATACCAGCTGACTGCTTCTTCCCTAGATAGTTATTGCATTGTTTAGAGCTGTGCTTTGGGTCATTGTCCTGTTCTTTGGGTCATTGTCCTGTTGTAGAAGGAAATTGGCTCCATTTAACCTCCATCCACAGGGTCTGGCATGGCGTTGCAAAATGGAGTAAAAGCCTTCCTTCTTCAAGATCCATTTTACCCTGTAGAAATCTCCCACTTTACCACCAAAGCACCCCCAGACCATGCTTGCCAGGTGGCGTCAGGCACTCCTCCAGCATCTTTTCTGTGTCTCACAAATGTTCTTCTTCGTGATCCGAACACCTCAAACTTATACTTGTCTGTCCATAACACCTTTTTCAATCTTCCTGTAACGGCATTCATTAGAAGAAGGTGAAGACCAAGGTACAGCGTGGTACGTGTTCATATAATTTATTCTGACTGAACACTGAATACAAAATAACAAAAGAATAGCCAAAACAGTTCTGACAGGTGCAACAAACACTGAACAGAAAATAACCACCCACAACTAACAGTGGGAAAACAGGCTACCTAAGTGTGGTTCTCAATCAGACACAACGAAAGGCAGCTGTCCCTGATTGAGAACCATACCCGGCCAAAACATAGAAATACACAACCTAGACATACAAACATAGAATGCCCACCCACATCACAACCTGACCAAACAAAAAATAGAAACATACAAAGCAATCTACGGCCAGGGCATGACACTTCCTCTGTCCAGTGTCTGTGTTCTTTTGACCATCTTAATCTTTTAATTTTAAGATATGACTTTTTCTTTGCAACTCTGCCTATGCCAGCATCCCGGAGTCGCCTCTTCACTGTTGACATTGAGACCTGTATTGTCCTCTTGCTCAGTTGTGCACCGGGGCCTCTCACTCCTCTTTATATTCTGGTTAGTGCCAGTTTGCGGTGTTCTGTGAAGGGAATAGTACACCACATTGTACGAGATCTTCAATTTCTTGGCAATTTCTCGTATTGGAATAGCCTTAATTTCTCAGAAGAGGAATAGACTGACGAGTTTCAGAAGAAAGTTTTGTTTCTGGCCATTTTTAGCATGTAATTGGACACACAAATGCTGATGATCCAGATACACAACTAGTCTAAACAAGGCCAGTTGTATTGCTTCTTTAATCAGGACACCATTTTTCAGCTGTGCTAACATAATTGTAAAATGATTTTCTAATGATCAATTAGCCTTTTAAAATGATTAACTTGGATTAGCTAACGCAATGTGCCATTGGAACACAGGAGTGATGGTTGCTGATAATGGGCCTCTGTACGCCTATATAGATATTCCATAAAAAATCTGCCGTTTCCAGCTGCAATAGTCATTTACAACATTAGCAATGTCTACACAGATTTCTGAAAAATCGGATATTTTAATGTACACAAAATTAGCTTTTCTTTCAAAAACAAGGACATTTCTAAATAGCCCCAAACTTTTGAACAGTAGTGTATATTGGGAGTAGTGCCTTTCCTCAGCCACAGTGTGTTATATGTGCAAAAATACTTTCTCACAATTCAATGAAAGCTTCACTCTTGAGCAGACATTTAGAAACAAAACATGACAATTTGAAAAATAAGCCATGGTCGTAATGGTAGTATGGTAGTATGGTAGTAATACATGTATAAAAGCAACAGATACCATTAGTTAGAGAGGCTAGAAGCGTCTTATATGGTGAGCTACCGAGTGGCTAGGACAGCCAAGCCCCATACTGTTGTGAGAACTTAATTCTTCCTGCTGCCGCAGATATGGCTCATTTCCCCACAATGTTGTGGGAAAATGCCCCAAAAACTATACAGACAATGCCTTCATCAAACAGCACTGTTTCACGATGCATCAGTGACATGACAGGAGATGGGGGGTCAATTAAGGAAGACATCCTCTTCTGCAAACCACTGGGAACCAGGACGACAGGAGAGGATATTTTTAAAGTACTGGACAGCTTTGTGACATCAAATGGACTTGGTCAAGATGTGTTGGTATCTGTACTGATGGCGCAAAATCCATGACAGGGAAACATAGTGCAAGCAGTTTCTCCCGACGCCACTTGGGTACACTGCAGAATCCACCGAGGGACTGTTGCTGCCAAGAGAATGCCTGACAGCTTGAAATACATTTTGGACACTACAGTGAAAGTGGTTAACTTTGTTAAAGCAAGGCCCCTGAACTCTCGTGTATTTTCTTCACTATGCAAAGATATTGGCATGTAACACTTTTACAACATACAGAAGTGCACTGGTTATCAAGGGGAAAAGTATTGACATGTTTTTTTTAATTGAGAGATGAGCTTGAAGTTTTCTTTACTGATCATAATTTTCACTTGTCTGACCGCTTGCATGATGACTAGTTTCTCATACGACTGGCCTATCTGGGAGATGTTTTTTCTCGCCTGAATGATCTGAATCTAGGATTACAGGGACTCTCTGCAACTATATTCAGTGTGCGGGACAAAATTGAGGCTACAATTATGAAGTCGGAGCTCTTCTCTGTCTGCATTAACAAGGACAACACACAGGTCTTTCCATCAGAGTTTTTTGTGTGCAAATGAACTCAAGCTTACGGACAATGTCAAATGTGATATAGCGAAGCACTTGAGTGATTTACTGAGGTACTTTCCAGAAATGGATGACACAAACAACTGGATTCGTTATCCCTTTCATGCCCTGCCTCCAGTCTACTTACCGATATCTGAACAAGAGAGCCTTATCGAAATTGCAACAAGCGGGTCTGTTAATTAAAATTGAATTTAATCAGAAGCCACTGCCAGATTTCTGGATTGGGCTGCGCTCAGAGTATCCTGCCTTGGCAAATCACGCTGTTAAGACACTGATGCCCTTTACAATCACGTACCTATGTGAGAGTGGATTCTCGGCCCTCACTAGCATGAAAACTAAATACAGGCACAGACTGTGTGTGGAAAATGATTTAAGACTGAGACTCTCCAACACAAGCCAATATTGTAGAGGTATGTACTTCCTTTCAAGCACACCCTTCTCATTAACCTGTGGTGAGATATTCACAAATGTTGATGAACAAATTAGGTTTTATATATAAGATGGCTAAATAAAGAGCAAAATGATTGATAATTATTATAAACTCAGCAAGAAAAGATTCGTCCTCACTGTCAACTGCGTTTATTTTCAGCAAACTTAACGTGCAAGTATTTGTATGAACACAACAAGATTCAACAACTGAGACGTAAGCTGAACAAGTTCCACAGACATGTGGCTAACAGAAATGGAATAATGTGTCCCTGAACAAAGGGGTGTCAAAATCAAAAGTAGCAGTCAGTATCTGGTGTGGCCAGCAGCTGTATTAAGCACTGCAGTGCATCTCCTCCACATGGACTGCACCAGTCTTGCCAGTTCTTGATGTTAACCCACTCATCCACCAAGGCACCTGAGAGTTCTCAGTCATTTCTGGAGGGAATGGCCCTAGCCTTCACCCTCCGATCCAACAGGTCCCAGACGTGACTTGACTTGAGATCCGGACTCTTCGCTGGCCATGGCAGAACACTGACATTCCCTTCTTGCAGGAAATCACGCACAGAACGAGCAGTATGGCTGGTGGCATTGTCATGCTGGAGGGTCATGTCAGGATGAGCCTGCAGGAAGGGTACCACATTAGGGAGGAGGATGTCTTCCCTGTAATGGACAACATTGAGATTGCCTGTAATGACAACAAGCTCAGTTGTGACACTGCCCCAGACCATGACGGAGCCTCCACCTCCAAATCGATCCTGCTCCAGAGTACAGGCCTCAGTGTAACGCTCATTCATTCGATGATAAACACTTTTTACCAGTCCTGTCTGGTCCAGCGATGGTGAGATTATGCCCATAGGCGACGTTGTTGCCTGGTGAGGACCTACCTTACAGCAGGCCTACAAGCCCTCATTCCAGCCTCTCTCAGTCTATTGCAGACAGTCTGAGCACTGATGGAGGGATTGTGCATTCCTGGTGTGACTCGGGCAATTGTTGTTGCCATCCTGTACCTGTTCCGCAGGTGTGCTGTTCGGATGTACCGATCCTGTGCAGGTGTTGTTACACGTGGTCTGCCACTGCGAGGACGATCAATTGTCCGTCCTGTCTCCCTGTAGCGCTGTCTTAGGCATCTCACAGTATGGACATTGCAATTTATTGCCCTGGCCACATCTGCAGGCTTCATTCCTTCTTGCAGCATGCCTAAGGCACATTCACGGAGATGAGCAGGGACCCTGGGCATCTTTCTTTTGGTGTCCTACGTTTTCATAATTGTGAACTTAATTGCCTACTGTCTGTAAGCTGTTAGTGTCTTAACGACCGGGTGCATGTTCATTAATTGTTTATGGGCCATTGAACAAGCATGGGCAATAGTGTTTAAACCCTTTAGTATGAAGATCTGTGAAGTTATTTGGATTTTTACAAATTATCTTTGAAAGACATGGTCTTGAAGAGTTTATTATTACTTGTGCCCTGGTCCTATAAGAGCTCTCTGTCGCTTCCCACGAGCTGGGTTGTGTAAAAACACACTCATTCTTATGTTTAATAAATGTATCTTATAGTGTGTGATAGGCTTACAATGATGGAAAAAACTTTTGAGTGAGTTTGGAGTTTGGATGTTTGAAGGAGTACAGGACTATGAAAAGTTTGGGAACCACTGCTGTCGAATAAATATGAACCAATGGACAAAATGAAATGTACACCAATCCATCTGTGTATGCGTGGTGTGTGTGTTTCTTTGTTTTTATGCATGTTTCTGCTTGTGTTTGTGTCTGTATGCACACAAGCTACCATTTTTTTTGCCCCGGGAGACCACAGATGGGTGGGGGTTTGAGGAGAATGGGGTGTTGGAAAACCACATCCATGTGCTAGAACCCCTTGATTTTACATCCATTTTCCATAATCTTCCCCCTTTACCTAATCCCCCAATGTACACACATGCTAAATCCATATACAGTTAAGTCAGAAGTTCACATACACTTCATTAAAGTCATTCAAATTTGTTTTTCAACCACTACAAATGTCTTGTTAACAAACTATAGTTTTGGCAACTCGGTTAGGACATCTACTTTGTGCATGACAAGTCATTTTTCCAACAATTGTTTACAGACAGATTACACTTATAATTCACTGTATCAAAAGTCCAATGGGTCAGAAGTTTACATACACTAAGTTGACTGTGCCTTGAAACAGGTTGGAAAATTCCAGAAAATTATGTCATGGCTTTAGAAGCTTCTGTTACCCTATTTGACATCATTTGAGTCAATTGGAGGTGTACCTGTGGAGGCCTACCTTCAAACTCAGTGTCTAATTTGCTTGACATCGTGGGAAAATCAAAAGAAATCAATCAAGACCTCAGAAACAAAATTGTAGACTTCCACAAGTCTGATTCATCCTTGGGAGAAATGTCCAAATGCCTGTAGGTACGGTCATCTGTACAAACAATAGTACACAAGTATAAACACCATTGGACCACGCAGCCGTCATACCGCTCAGGAAGGAGACGCGTTCTGTCTCCTAGAGATGAACATACTTTGGTGCGAAAAGTGCAAATCAACCCCAGAACAACAGCAAATGACTTTGTGAAGATGCTGGAGGAAACAGGTACAAAGTATCTATAGCCACAGTAAAACGAGCCCTATATCGACATAACCTGAAAGGCCATTCAGCAAGGAAGAAGCAACTGCTCCAAAACCTCCATAAAAAAATCCAGACTATGGTTTGCAACTGCACATGGGGACAAAGATTGTACTTTTTGGAGAAATGTCCTCTGGTCTGATGAAACAAAAATAGAACTGTTTGGCCATAATGACCATCGTTTTGTTTGGAGGAAAAAGGGGGAGGCTTGCAATCCGAAGAACACCATCCAAACCGTGAAGTACAGGGGTGGCAGCATCGTGTTGTGGGGGTGCTTTGCTGCAGGAAGGACTGGTGCACTTCACAAAATAGATGGCATCATGAAGAAGAACAATGTGGATATATTGAAGCAACATCTCAAGACATCAGTCAGAAAGTTAAAGCTTGGTCACAAATGGGTCTTCCAAATGGACAATGGCCACAAGCATACTTCCAAAGTTGAGGCAAAATGGCTTAAGGACATCTAGGTCAAGGTATTGGAGTGGCCATCACAAAGCCCTGACCTCAATCCTACAGAAATTTGTGGGCAGAACTGAAAAAGTGTGTGATTAAATATCAGGAATTGTGAAATACTGAGTTTAAATGTATTTGGCTAAGGTGTATGCTATCTTCCGACTTCAGCTGTAGGAGATGGGGGACTACCCACGGCCTCTGCTTATGCCAACATTAAGATTGTCATTCTGATCAACGTTTGATTGTGTTTCGTCTCTGATAGGGTGGACCCGGTCCCCATGGAAAACCTGGCCGTCCAGGTCCACCTGGGCTTAAGGTATGTCCCACACACACACACCATTTTTTTTATTTGTCCATTTGAGTCTTTTAGCAGAAACTCTTATTCAGAGCAACTTACAGTTAGTGCATTCAAGCTAGTTGGGACAACTACATATCACAGTCATAGTAATTGCATTTTTCCTCAATTAATGAGCTATCAGCATAATCCGAGCTAGTAACATCGAGTTTAATCACTGCCTGGTACGGCAATTGCTCGGCCTCCGACCGCAAGGCACTTCAGAGGGTAGTGCGTACGACCCAGTACATCACTGGGGCAAAGCTGCCTGCCACCCAGGACCTCTACACCAGGCGGTGTCAGGGGAAGGCCCTAAAAATGGTCAAAGACCCCAGCCACCCCAGTCATAGACTGTTCTCTCTACTACCGCAGGGCAAGCGGTACCAGAGTGGACAAAAAGGTTTCTCAAAAGTTTATCCCCAAGCCCTAAGACTCCTGAACAGGTAACCAAATGGTTACCCGGACTATTTGCATTGTGTGCCTCCCCCCCAACCCCTCTTTTACACTGCTGCTACTCTCTGTTTATCTTATATGCATAGTCACTTTAACTATACATTAATGTACATACTACCTAAATTGGCCCGACCAACCAGTGCTCCCGCACACTTGCTAACCGGGCTATCTGCATTGTGTCCCACCACCCGCCAACCCCTCTTTTTACGCTTCTGCTATTCTCTGTTCATCATATATGCACTTTAATGACACCTACATGTACATACTACCTCAATAAGCCTGACTAACAGGTGTCTGTATATAGCCTTGCTACTCTTTTTTCAAATGTCTTTCTACTGTTGTTATATTTCTTTACTTACCTACACACACCTTTCTTTTTCTTTTCTTTCTCCGCACCATTGGTTAGAGCCTGTAAGTAAGCATTTCACTGTAATGTCGACACCTGTTATAAGTGACAAATAAACTTTGATTTGATTAGTAAGATGACATTTTTTGTGCATTGCAACATTTTAGCTACTGTTAGCTTACGGGTGAAACAGTGTCCGAGACATTCCAAAAGAAGTGTCAGACTTAGCTAGTTAAGGTAGCTAGGTAACCAAAACATCAATTATTATTTTTTTTTACATTTAGTTATATTCTGCGACAACACTTCAGTGAGCTAGCATAGCGAGCATGGTAACGATACTAACGTTAGCTAACTAACATTACCACAGACAGAGATATTAGCACAGAAAATGGCTCGCTGTCTAACAGTCGTTAGCTAATGCTCAATCTAACATTAGCTTTTATGATAGGACACCCTATTTAACCTGAATGACCTTGAAATTCATAATTTGTAGTTTGTTACTTGCCGTTTTCAGTCAGCCAAAACACCTTTAGTCTGTCAAAAATAACATTAGCCAATTTCCACTCAGTCAGTCACTCAGTAGCACTAGAACTGGAAGACTTTCTCATGTTCCGGTGGACTTCATGCGCTGGTGGCGGGAGAATTAACCCATTGGCTGGGTCAAATATTCATAGCCCAACCTTAATAACCCTCCACCAACATTCCAACCTTGCTGTACTTACAGAAAACAACCCAACTATTGACCCAATGCCTGCAACCCAGCAATTCGGTCAACCTAGCATTTTTTTATAGTGTAATTTACATCTCAAAGCCATTCATGCAAGAAGCCTTGACCTGTCTGGTGCATATATATATTTCTCTGTCCTCAGATTGATTGAAGGCCTCAATCTGTATTTTTGCCTTGTAACTGATTGCTTCTAGAAAGAGAGAAGGAACAACATGATCAAGATGAGCTAGCTACTAGTTTAAAGCAATGAAATATCTAATGGTTGCAACTAATGAATGTATGGGCTATGTTTGAGAATGATACATGCATTTGTTTACCTTATTACTCTTGAAGACGATGCCCTCATTTATCACTCAAAAAGTGCTATGAGTGAGTGCACCACAAACATATTTCCAGGGTGTTGATGCATCCTCCTCCCAGTACTACTTTAGCTGTTGGGCTAGCTAACAGTTTCCCAGTTCAGTACTAGCATATCGACATACATATTGGTATTAAAAGACAGCAACGTATTCACCTAAAAATATAAGTGTTTAGGCAAGTTATTAGTTAGCTAGCTACCTATCACATGAATTGTGGAAAGAATATGATATCTAACGTTAGCTGCTAAGTGCTAGCCAGTCAGTCAGTGAAGCTGACAGATTGAAACTGGTATCAACAAAATGTGTTTCACTCTATTCCAGTGAGAGGTTGTGGTCCTAGCACCACACTGCCAGTTCTCTGACCTCCTCTCTGTAGGCTGTCTCGTCGTCGGTGATCAGGTCTACCTGAGCTGTAGTCAATTAACAGCATTACATAGGTGTTCCTCTTCTCCAGGTGGAAAAGAGCACTGTGGAGTGCAATAGAGATGTAATCATCTGTAGATCTGTTGGGTATGTATGCAAATTAGAGTGGGTCCCAGGGTGTCTGGGATGATTGTGATGATATGAGCCATGAACAGCCTTTCAAGGCATTTCATGGCTACAGATGTGAGTGCTACAGGGGAATAGTCATTTAGACAGGTTACCTTGGCATTCTTGGGCACAGGGACTATGGTGGTCTGCTTGAAACATTTAGGTATTACAGAGGGTGGTTGAAAATGTCAGTGAAGACACTTCCCAGCTGGTCATTGCATGCTCTGAATACACGTCCTGGTAATCTGTCTGGACCTGTTTAAAGGTCTTACTCACATCAGTTACGAAGAGCGTGATCACAGTCATCTGGAACAGCTGGTGCTCTCATGCATGGTTCAGTGTTGCTTGCCTCGAAGCGAGCATAGAAGGCATTTAGCTTGTCTGGTTGGCCTGCGTCACTGCAGGTTTCCCTTTGTAATCCATGATAGTTTGCAAGCCCTGCCACATCCGACGAGCGCCAGAACTGTTGTAGTAGGATTCCATCTTGGTCCTCTATTGACGCTTTACATTTTTGATGGTTCGTCGGAGGGTGTAGTGAGATTTCTTTTCAGCGTCCAGCTCCTTGAAAGCGGCAGCTCTAGCCTTTAGCTCAGAGTGGATGGCGCCTGTAATCCATGGCTTCTGGTTGGGATATGCATGTATGATCATTGTGGGGACTACGTCGTCGATGCACTTAATAAGAAAGCCAGTGACTGATGTGGTAAACTCCTCAATGAAACCTCATCGGATGAAACCCGGGAACATATTCCAGTCTGTGCTAGCGAAACAGTCCCGTAGCTTAGCATCCGCTTCATTGAATCATTTTATATGGTTGAAATAGCACCATTCTTCATGCACTGTAATTTACAACTTGATAAATAGCTACTGAAAAGAGCTCCAGTTGAAGTCTGAAGTTTACATACACCTTAGCCAAATACATTTAAACTCAGTTTCACAATTCCTGACATTTAATCTGAGTAAGAATTCCCCGTCTTAGGTCAGTTAAGATCACCACTTTATTTTAAGAATGTGAAATGTCAGAATAATAGTAGAGATAATGATTTATTTCAGATTTGATTTCTTTCATCCAGTGGGTTAGAAGTTTACATACATTCAATTCGTATTTGGTAGCATTGCCTTTAAATTGTGTAACTTGTGTCAACATTTCGGGTAGCCTTCCTCAAGCCTCCCACAATAAGTTGGGTGAATTTTGGCCCATTCCTCCTGGCAGAGCTGGTGTAACTGAGTCAGGTTTGTAGGCCTCCTTGCTCGCACACGCTTTTTCAGTTCTGCCCACAAAGTTTTCTATAGGATTGAGGTCAGGGCTTTGTGATGGCCACTCCAATGCCTTGACTTTGATGTCCTTAAGGCACTTTGTAAGTATGCTTGGGGTCATTGTCCATTTAGAAGACACATTTGCGACCAAACTTTAACTTCCTGTCGTCTGAATCCTTGCTTAGGAAGGCCACCAAAAATTCAGAAATGTCCATCCCCAACTACAACATTTTCCTACATGAGTGACGCTGGTGGCATTACCCGTATGGTTGATGAGGATCTCCATATTGCAAATGTATTGTCCCTTACTAGACGTCTGTGAGTGTAATTAAAATAGGCCGACGGCCTTAGGTCATGCCCCAGGGCCAGATCTTCTGGGAAGTCATCAAAATAAAGTATCTTGGAAATTTGAAGGCTAAGTACATAAAACTACAGTGTAAGGAAAAAAAGAACCAGCCGTTTATCTATTGTACTTTACGAGAAATAATTAAATGTCTGTTTGGTGATGGTTAAAGAAAAAAAAAATCTCCCAAAGTTATAGGTCCAGTTGCGGCGTGTTCAGATGAATCCATTAACTTCTTATGGTATAGGGGACGGTTGCGTCCCACTTGGGCAAAAAAACAGGGAAAATGCAGTGCGGAAAATTAAAAGAAATGATATAAAAATCAAACTTTCATTAAATGTAAATTTAAATGTAAGATACTAAATTAAAGCTACACTCGTTGTGAATCCAGCCAACATGTCAGATTTTAAAAAGTATTTTCGGCAAAAGCATAAGAAGCTATTATCTGATGATAGCCCAATAGTAAACAAAGAGGGTAGCATATTTCAACCCTGCAGGCGCTACACAAAACGCAGAAATAAAATATAAAACATGCATTACCTTTGACGAGCTTCTTTTGTTTGGCACTCCAATATGTCCCATAAACATCACAATTGGTCCTTTTGTTCGATTAATTCCGTCCATATATATCCAAATGTCCATTTATTTGACGCGGTTGATCCAGAAAAAAACAGCTTGCAAAAAACGCAACGTCACTACAAAATATTTCAAAAGTTGCCTATAAACTTTGCCAAAATATTTCAAACTACTTTTGTAATACAACTTTTGGTATGTTTAAACATTAATAATCGATCAAATTGTAGACGGGTCTATCTGTATTCAATACAGGAAGACAACAAACCATGCTACTTTTCACGTCTTGCGCACTCTCAACAGTGTTACCCAGTTCCTAGATGGCCTACTTCTTCATTGCACAAATGACCAGCCTTGTGCAGGTCTACAATTTTATCCCTGATGTCCATACACAGCTGTCTGGTCTTGGCCATTGTGGAGAGGTTGGAGTCTGTTTGATTGAGTGTGTGGACAGGTGTCTTTTATACAGGTAACGAGTTCAAACAGGTGCAGTTAAAACAGATAATGAGTGGAGAACAGGATGGCTTCTTAAAGAAAAACTAACAGGTCTGTGAGAGCCAGAATTCTTACTGGTTGGTAGGTGATCAACCATAGCCTGGTTCCTCTCTAGGTTTATGCCATGCAATAAAATGCACATTAATTACTTAAAAATCATACAATGGGATTTTCTGGATTTTTGTTTTAGATTCCGTCTCTCACAGTTGAAGTGTACCTATGATAAATAATTGCAGACCTCTACATGCTTTGTAAGTAGGGAAACCTGCAAAATCGGCAGTGTATCAAATACTTGTTCTCCCCACTGTATAGAGAGATGAAAGAACCTGCATTTATCAGGATATTTTTTGTGTTTATTTGTGTTTATTTGTCTTTATGTAGTTTTACTTAGTTGACAATGGAAGTTTTAAAAGCCTACTGCTACATTGGCCTAGGCTATCTCTTATTTATTTAGCCGTCAATGGCTCACAGTGTATCAATGTGTCCAAAAGCCACAGGCGCCGACAGAGATGGCCGCCTCGCTTCGCGTTCCTAGGAAACTATGCAGTTTTTTGTTTTTTTACGTGTTATTTCTTACATTAGTACCCCAGGTCATCTTAGGTTTCATTACATACAGTCGAGAAGAACTACTGAATATAAGATCAGCGTCAACTCACCATCAGTACGACCAAGAATATGTTTTTCGCGACGCGGATCCTGTGTTCTGCCTTACAAACAGGACAACGGAGTGGATCCTATGCAGCGACCCAAAAAAACGACTCCGAAAGAGAGGGAAACGAGCCGGTCTTCTGGTCAGACTCCAGAGACGGGCACACCGTGCACCACTCACTCCCTAGCATTCTTCTTGCCAATGTCCAGTCTCTTGACAACAAGGTTGATGAAATCCGAGCAAGGGTAGCATTCCAGAGGGACATCAGAGACTGTAACGTCCTTTGCTTCACTGAAACATGGCTCACTGGAGAGACTCTATCCGAAGCGGTGCAGCCAACGGGTTTCTCCACGCATTGCGCTGACAGAAACAAACATCTTTCTGGTAAGAAGAGGGGCGGGGGCGTATGCCTCATGGCCAACGTGACATGGTGTGATGAAAGTAACATACAGGAACTCAAATCCTTCTGTTCACCTGATTTAGAATTCCTCACAATCAAATGTAGACCGCATTATCTACCAAGAGAATTCTCTTCGATTATAATCACAGCCGTATATATCCCCCCCCAAGCAGACACATCGATGGCTCTGAACAAACTTTATTTAACTCTCTGCAAACTGGAAACGATTTATCCGGAGGCTGGGGATTTTAACAAGGCTAATCTGAAAACAAGACTCCCTAAATTTGATCAGCATATCGATTGCGCAACCAGGGGTGGAAAGACCTTGGATCATTGTTACTCTAACTTCCGCGACGCATATAAGGCCCTGCCCCGCCCCCCTTTCGGAAAAGCTGACCACGACTCCATTTTGTTGATCCCTGCCTACAGACAGAAACTAAAACAAGAGGCTCCCACGCTGAGGTCTGTCCAACGCTGGTCCGACCAAGCTGACTCCACACTCCAAGACTGCTTCCATCACGTGGACTGGGAGATGTTTCGTATTGCGTCAGATAACAACATTGACGAATACGCTGATTCGGTGTGCGAGTTCATTAGAACGTGCGTTGAAGATGTCGTTCCCATAGCAATGATTAAAACATTCCCTAACCAGAAACCGTGGATTGATGGCAGCATTCGTGTGAAACTGAAAGCGCGAACCACTGCTTTTAATCAGGGCAAGGTGTCTGGTAACATGACCGAATACAAACAGTGCAGCTATTCCCTCCGCAAGGCTATCAAACAAGCTAAGAGCCAGTACAGAGACAAAGTAGAATCTCAATTCAACGGCTCAGACACAAGAGGCATGTGGCAGGGTCTACAGTCAATCACGGACTACAAGAAGAAATCCAGCCCAGTCACGGACCAGGATGTCTTGCTCCCAGGCAGACTAAATAACTTTTTTGCCCGCTTTGAGGACAATACAGTGCCACTGACACGGCCTGCAACGAAAACATGCGGTCTCTCCTTCACTGCAGCCGAGGTGAGTAAGACATTTAAACGTGTTAACCCTCGCAAGGCTGCAGGCCCAGATGGCATCCCCAGCCGCGCCCTCAGAGCATGCGCAGACCAGCTGGCCGGTGTGTTTACGGACATATTCAATCAATCCCTATACCAGTCTGCTGTTCCCACATGCTTCAAGAGGGCCACCATTGTTCCTGTTCCCAAGAAAGCTAAGGTAACTGAGCTAAACGACTACCGCCCCGTAGCACTCACATCCGTCATCATGAAGTGCTTTGAGAGACTAGTCAAGGACCATATCACCTCCACCCTACCTGACACCCTAGACCCACTCCAATTTGCTTAGTGCCCAAATAGGTCCACAGACGATGCAATCTCAACCACACTGCACACTGCCCTAACCCATCTGGACAAGAGGAATACCTATGTGAGAATGCTGTTCATCGACTACAGCTCGGCATTCAACACCATAGTACCCTCCAAGCTCGTCATCAAGCTCGAGACCCTGGGTCTCGACCCCGCCCTGTGCAACTGGGTACTGGACTTCCTGACGGGCCGCCCCCAGGTGGTGAGGGTAGGCAACAACATCTCCTCCCCGCTGATCCTCAACACTGGGGCCCCACAAGGGTGCGTTCTGAGCCCTCTCCTGTACTCCCTGTTCACCCACGACTGCGTGGCCACGCACGCCTCCAACTCAATCATCAAGTTTGCGGACGACACAACAGTGGTAGGCTTGATTACCAACAACGACGAGACGGCCTACAGGGAGGAGGTGAGGGCCCTCGGAGTGTGGTGTCAGGAAAATAACCTCACACTCAACGTCAACAAAACTAAGGAGATGATTGTGGACTTCAGGAAACAGCAGAGGGAACACCCCCCTATCCACATCGATGGAACAGTAGTGGAGAGGGTAGCAAGTTTTAAGTTCCTCGGCATACACATCACAGACAAACTGAATTGGTCCACTCACACAGACAGCATCGTGAAGAAGGCGCAGCAGCGCCTCTTCAACCTCAGGAGGCTGAAGAAATTCGGCTTGTCACCAAAAGCACTCACAAACTTCTACAGATGCACAATCGAGAGCATCCTGGCGGGCTGTATCACCGCCTGGTATGGCAACTGCACCGCCCTCAACCGTAAGGCTCTCCAGAGGGTAGTGAGGTCTGCACAACGCATCACCGGGGGCAAACTACCTGCCCTCCAGGACACCTACACCACCCGATGTCACAGGAAGGCCATAAAGATCATCAAGGACATCAACCACCCGAGCCACTGCCTGTTCACCCCGCTATCATCCAGAAGGCGAGGTCAGTACAGGTGCATCAAAGCTGGGACCGAGAGACTGAAAAACAGCTTCTATCTCAAGGCCATCAGACTGTTAAACAGCCACCACTAACACTGAGTGGCTGCTGCCAACACACTGACACTGACTCAACTCCAGCCACTTTAATAATGGGAATTGATGGGAAATGATGTAAATATATCACTAGCCACTTTAAACAATGCTACCTTATATAATGTTACTTACCCTACATTATTCATCTCATATGCATACGTATATACTGTACTCTATATCATCGACTGTATCCTTATGTAATACATGTATCACTAGCCACTTTAAACTATGCCACTTTGTTTACATACTCATCTCATTTGTACATACTGTACTCGATACCATCTACTGTATCTTGCCTATGCTGCTCTGTACCATCACTCATTCATATATCCTTATGTACATATTCTTTATCCCCTTACACTGTGTACAAGACAGTAGTTTTGGAATTGTTAGTTAGATTACTTGTTATTACTGCATTGTCAGAAATAGAAGCACAAGCATTTCGCTACACTCGCATTAACATCTGCTAACCATGTGTATGTGACAAATAACATTTGATTTGATTTGATTTGGTAGAGGCTGGTGCTCTCCATTTGTGGCATTTTAACCTTTAGATTTTCATCATTTTTATTACGATTTGTATTCTCAACCATGTGACAATGATTTTGAATAACAAAACTGTTATTATTTATATGAAACTGTTCCCCGAAAATGCGCATATGAAAATCATATCTGGCACGCAGATCGGTAGAAATGTTAGGATAAATTGTAAGCTTCCCCAAACATGAAACTCAAATTTTAAACTTATGTGCCTCGGAAAAGACCGTTGTGAACAGAGTGCAAATATCATTGTATTTCATAATTACAATGGAGAGAGATAAAGTGAGGGATGTTGCAACTAAGACTATTAAAACTGAGCACAAATGGACAAAAAGTGGAGAAAAGCATTCACCTCTATCCAGCACCAGCGGGAGGAAAGCACCACTCACTGGGCTGATCCCAGCACTGTGTTGTTTGCTATGGGCAGGAGCAGGCCTTTGACATGGGCAGGAGCAGGCCTGCGAGCTGAGGGTAAGAGAATGCCATGCTACTTATTACATATTGTTTTCATTCCCTTTTCGACAAGTTTAGAATTGTAAACTAGTAGAAAACAGAAGTGAAGAACTAATTGCGAGCACTGCTCCAGTTTTATTTAACTTGGCAAGTCAGTTAAAAACAAATTCTTATTTACAATGACAGCCGACTGGGGACCAGTGGGTTAACTGCCTTGTTCAGGGGCAGAACAAAATATTTTTTACCTTGTCAGCTCAAGGATTCAATCCAGCAACCTTTCAGTTACTGGCCCAACTCTCCAACCACTAGGCTACCTGCCCCCCAGATCACTTGATATCCACCACAAGTTGGAGAGATTAGAAAAGGGAGAGAGAGAGGGGAGAGGGACAGAGAAGTAGAGAGAGACTTGACTCAACACAAACTAAACTGTCTATTGTACAGCAGAGCATGTGTCTGACTCAAATCCCCACAACTGAATAGATAAGAGCATATCATGAGCGCACCTTTTACAAAACAGAGCTGAGACCTCTCCATGCAGAATGGGCCCCATTTATAAATATCCCATGTTTTTTTCCCATTCCCTACCCCAATCCTATTATCATTTATGTCAATAATTGTATGTTTGATTTTACTGCAACGCAATTTACAGTTTTACCATTTAACAACCAGGGGGTGCTGCTGCACCTTCAACACCCATACTTACTGTGGCTATGCAACATTGAGTCAACATCAGCCAATACTTGTAAAAATGTCAATTCTGGAAAAAGTATACCTATACAACTGCGGTCCTTCCGCGATTTTATGAAACTCATATATTTAATAAAAACATCTCTAGAATACATCCACCATCACTTTCCTCATTTGTGTTGCTCAACTCAGTGCGAATGCGCTTGTGCCATGTTGAATGCACCGTCTCTCTGTTTGAACTACTGGCACACAGCTCGGACACCCATGCATAGCCCACAAGACATGCCATCAGAGGTCTCTTCAAAGTCCCCAAGTCCAGAACAGACTATGGGAGGTGCACAGTACTACATCTGTTATAATCTCCACCAGGCACAGCCAGAAGAGGACTGGCCACCCCTCATAGCCTGGTTTCTTCCTAGGTTTTGGCCTTTCTAGGGAGTTTTTCCTAGCCACCGTGCTTCTACACCTGCATTGCTTGCTGTTTGGGGTTTTAGGCTAGGTTTCTGTAAGGCACTTTGAGATATCGGCTGATGTACGAAGGGCCAAATACATTTGATTTGATTTAGAGCAATGCCTACATGGAACTCTATTCCACATAAAGTAACTGATGCAAGCAGTAAAATGTGATTTAAAAAAAGAGATAAAAATACACCTTATGGAACAGCGGCGACTGTGAAGCAACACAAACATAGACCTAGACACATGCTTACACACACAGGATAACATACACACAGGTACACATGGATTTTGTGTTGCACTGTAGATATGTGGTAGTAGAGTCGGGGCCAGAGGGCACACACGTAATGTCAATTCTGAAAACGCATACCTGTACTTATGTTCGACCTGTACAACTGCTGTCTGTTGTGAATGTATTATATTACTGCCTTCATTTTGCTGGACCCCAGGAAGAGTAGCTGCTGCCTACTAGCTTACGTAGTACGTCAAAGTAACAATGTCTCCAGTTGACCAACATAAATTACCCTTGCTTGGGGGTTGGAGTGTAGAGTCAGAGCCGCTCGCTTCGTTAAGCAGGTGTGTTGAGGGAACGTTTTCAAAGTGTTTGATGTTGCAGTAGCTCTCCCCGATTGTGCTCTTTCATCACCCTTTAATACAGAAAAGTTGTAAATCACAGGAGCTCTTTGGGAAAAAGAAGTCCATACGATGAGTTAAATTTCCATCTGAAGTGTAGAGATCCATAACGATTCTCTTTACTCCAACAATGAACACTTGTTTTGTCTGGCAGGAAGACCGCTGGGGAGAAATCTCACCACAGATTCATCCTGAGTCTGTAGATGAGGTTTCCCATGTGAAAAGACTGCTAGAATCATAAGGTTTCCCATGTGTCCAGGCAGGGTTGCTTTCACTCCTTCCACTCTGGTCACTAGCTGTTTGAGCAGGTTGTTGCTAATATCCTGTGACAATCATATTGATAGATGATGATTAATTAATTGATTAGGCCTCAAAAGCTGTCAAAAATGAGGTAATGAACATACAGTGCCTTGCGAAAGTATTTGGCCCCCTTGAACTTTGCGACCTTTTGCCACATTTCAGGCTTCAAACATTAAGATATAAAACTGTATTTTTTTGTGAAGAATCAACAACAAGTGGGACACAAATCAAATCAAATCAAATCAAATCAAATTTTATTTGTCACATACACATGGTTAGCAGATGTTAATGCGAGTGTAGCGAAATGCTTGTGCTTCTAGTTCCGACAATGCAGTAATAACAAGTAATCTAACTAACAATTCCAAAACTACTGTCTTGTACACAGTGTAAGGGGATAAAGAATATGTACATAAGGATATATGAATGAGTGATGGTACAGAGCAGCATAGGCAAGATACAGTAGATGGTATCGAGTACAGTATGTACAAATGAGATGAGTATGTAAACAAAGTGGCATAGTTTAAAGTGGCTAGTGATACATGTATTACATAAGGATACAGTCGATGATATAGAGTACAGTATATACGTATGCATATGAGATGAATAAATGTAGGGTAAGTAACATTATATAAGGTAGCATTGTTTAAAGTGGCTAGTGATATATTTACATCATTTCCCATCAATTCCCATTATTAAAGTGGCTGGAGTTGAGTCAGTGTCAGTGTGTTGGCAGCAGCCACTCAGTGTTAGTGGTGGCTGTTTAACAGTCTGATGGCCTTGAGATAGAAGCTGTTTTTCAGTCTCTCGGTCCCAGCTTTGATGCACCTGTACTGACCTCGCCTTCTGGATGATAGCGGGGTGAACAGGCAGTGGCTCGGGTGGTTGATGTCCTTGATGATCTTTATGGCCTTCCTGTGACATCGGGTGGTGTAGGTGTCCTGGAGGGCATGTAGTTTGCCCCCGGTGATGCGTTGTGCAGACCTCACTACCCTCTGGAGAGCCTTACGGTTGAGGGCGGTGCAGTTGCCATACCAGGCGGTGATACAGCCCGCCAGGATGCTCTCGATTGTGCATCTGTAGAAGTTTGTGAGTGCTTTTGGTGACAAGCCGAATTTCTTCAGCCTCCTGAGGTTGAAGAGGCGCTGCTGCGCCTTCTTCACGATGCTGTCTGTGTGAGTGGACCAATTCAGTTTGTCTGTGATGTGTATGCCGAGGAACTTAAAACTTGCTACCCTCTCCACTACTGTTCCATCGATGTGGATAGGGGGGTGTTCCCTCTGCTGTTTCCTGAAGTCCACAATCATCTCCTTAGTTTTGTTGACGTTGAGTGTGAGGTTATTTTCCTGACACCACACTCCGAGGGCCCTCACCTCCTCCCTGTAGGCCGTCTCGTCGTTGTTGGTAATCAAGATTACCACTGTTGTGTCGTCCGCAAACTTGATGATTGAGTTGGAGGCGTGCGTGGCCACGCAGTCGTGGGTGAACAGGGAGTACAGGAGAGGGCTCAGAACGCACCCTTGTGGGGCCCCAGTGTTGAGGATCAGCGGGGAGGAGATGTTGTTGCCTACCCTCACCACCTGGGGGCGGCCCGTCAGGAAGTCCAGTACCCAGTTGCACAGGGCGGGGTCGAGACCCAGGGTCTCGAGCTTGATGACGACCTTGGAGGGTACTATGGTGTTGAATGCCGAGCTGTAGTCGATGAACAGCATTCTCACATAGGTATTCCTCTTGTTCAGATGGGTTAGGGCAGTGTGCAGTGTGGTTGAGATTGCATCGTCTGTGGACCTATTTGGGCGCTAAGCAAATTGGAGTGGGTCTAGGGTGTCAGGTAGGGTGGAGGTGATATGGTCCTTGACTAGTCTCTCAAAGCACTTCATGATGACGGATGTGAGTGCTACGGGGTGGTAGTCGTTTAGCTCAGTTACCTTAGCTTTCTTGGGAACAGGAACAATGGTGGCCCTCTTGAAGCATGTGGGAACAGCAGACTGGTATAGGGATTGATTGAATATGTCTGTAAACACACCGGCCAGCTGGTCTGCGCATGCTCTGAGGGCGCGGCTGGGGATGCCATCTGGGCCTGCAGCCTTGCGAGGGTTAACACGTTTAAATGTCTTACTCACCTCGGCTGCAGTGAAGGAGAGACCGCATGTTTTCGTTGCAGGCCGTGTCAGTGGCACTGTATTGTCCTCAAAGCGGGCAAAAAAGTCATTTAGTCTGCCTGGGAGCAAGACATCCTGGTCCGTGACTGGGCTGGATTTCTTCCTGTAGTCCGTGATTGACTGTAGACCCTGCCACATGCCTCTTGTGTCTGAGCCGTTGAATTGAGATTCTACTTTGTCTCTGTACTGGCGCTTAGCTTGTTTGATAGCCTTGCGGAGGGAATAGCTGCACTGTTTGTATTCGGTCATGTTACCAGACACCTTGCCCTGATTAAAAGCAGTGGTTCGCGCTTTCAGTTTCACACGAATGCTGCCATCAATCCACGGTTTCTGGTTAGGGAATGTTTTAATCGTTGCTATGGGAACGACATCTTCAACGCACGTTCTAATGAACTCGCACACCGAATCAGCGTATTCGTCAATGTTATCTGACGCAGTACGAAACATCTCCCAGTCCACGTGATGGAAGCAGTCTTGGAGTGTGGAGTCAGCTTGGTCGGACCAGCGTTGGACAGACCTCAGCGTGGGAGCCTCTTGTTTTAGTTTCTGTCTGTAGGCAGGGATCAACAAAATGGAGTCGTGGTCAGCTTTTCCGAAGTGGAACAACATTTATTGGATATTTCAAACTTTTTTAACAAATCAAAAACTGAAAAATTGGGCGTGCAAAAATTATTCAGCCCCCTTAAGTTAATACTTTGTAGCGCCACCTTTTGCTGCGATTACAGCTGTAAGTCGCTTGGGGTATGTCTATATCAGTTTTGCACATTGAGAGACTGACATTTTTTCCCATTCCTCCTTGCAAAACAGCTCGAGCTCAGTGAGGTTGGATGGAGAGCATTTTTGAACAGCAGTTTTCAGTTCTTTCCACAGATTCTCGATTGGATTCAGGTCTGGACTTTGACTTGGCCATTCTAACACCTGGATATGTTTATTTTTGAACCATTCCATTGTAGATTTTGCTTTATGTTTTGGATCATTGTCTTGTTGGAAGACAAATCTCCGTCCCAGTCTCAGGTCTTTTGCAGACTCCATCAGGTTTTCTTCCAGAACGGTCCTGTATTTGGCTCCAACCATCTTCCCATCAATTTTAACCATCTTCCCTGTCCCTGCTGAAGAAAAGCAGGCCCAAACCATGATGCTGCCACCACCATGTTTGACAGTGGGGATGGTGTGTTCAGCTGTGTTGCTTTTACGCCAAACATAACGTTTTGCATTGTTGCCAAAAAGTTCAATTTTGGTTTCATCTGACCAGAGCACCTTCTTCCACATGTTTGGTGTGTCTCCCAGGTGGCTTGTGGCAAACTTTAAACAACACTTTTTATGGATATCTTTAAGAAATGGCTTTCTTCTTGATACTCTTCCATAAAGGAAGGCTCTTCCATAATCAAGGAGACTTGATTACACACAGGTGGATTGTATTTATCATCATTAGTCATTTAGGTCAACATTGGATCATTCAGAGATCCTCACTGAACTTCTGGAGAGAGTTTGCTGCACTGAAAGTAAAGGGGCTGAATAATTTTGCACGCCCAATTTTTCAGTTTTTGATTTGTTAAAAAAGTTTGAAATATCCAATAAATGTCGTTCCACTTCATGATTGTGTCCCACTTGTTGTTGATTCTTCACAAAAAAAAAGCAACACAGCTGAACACACCATCCCCACTGTCAAACATGGTGGTGGCAGCATCATGGTTTGGGCCTGCTTTTCTTCAGCAGGGACAGGGAAGATGGTTAAAATTGATGGGAAGATGGATGGAGCCAAATACAGGACCATTCTGGAAGAAAACCTGATGGAGTCTGCAAAAGACCTGAGACTGGGACGGAGATTTGTCTTCCAACAAGACAATGATCCAAAAGATAAAGCAAAATCTACAATGGAATGGTTCAAAAATAAACATATCCAGGTGTTAGAATTGCCAAGTCAAAGTCCAGACCTGAATCCAATCGAGAATCTGTGGAAAGAACTGAAAACTGCTGTTCACAAATGCTCTCCATCCAACCTCACTGAGCTCGAGCTGTTTTGCAAGGAGGAATGGGAAAAAATGTCAGTCTCTCGATGTGCAAAACTGATAGAGACATACCCCAAGCGACTTACAGCTGTAATCGCAGCAAAAGGTGATGCTACAAAGTATTAACTTAAGGGGGCTGAATAATTTTGCACGCCCAATTTTTCAGTTTTTGATTTGTTAAAAAAGTTTGAAATATCCAATAAATGTCGTTCCACTTCATGATTGTGTCCCACTTGTTGTTGATTCTTCACAAAAAAATACAGTTTTATATCTTTATGTTTGATGCCTGAAATGTGGCAAAAGGTCGCAAAGTTCAAGGGGGCCGAATACTTTCGCAAGGCACTGTAGATAGCATTCCCATGTGTGAAGAGATTAGTTTTTTTCCACTCTATGGTCCCACTTCATGATACCTTATATCAAACCCAATTGATAGTATCCATGTAAATGCAGTGTAATTACAGTATAGGTACACACTGCGGTACTGCATAACGTTTATCTATGTATGGTAAAATAGGACCAAATAACCAAGTATCACGAATTGGTCCTCTTTCTCTGTGTTTTTCTCAGGGGAGGAAAGGAGACGCTGGTCTCTCATCTGGAACAGCCGCTAAAGGAGAGAAGGTAAGCCCCCCCCCCTTCTATTCAAGTTTAGTCTAAGTTGAATCTAGGTTGTGTATTGACATGATATGTATTTATATGTATTTGTTTGACTGTCTTTCAGGGAGACCCAGGTATTCTTGGCCAAGTTGGACTAATCGGCCAGGCTGGTCGAAAGGTAAGAGAGACAGACACTCACCTATTGTTTGCTTCATACCTCATTGCCTCTCATCCTCTACTACTTTCTCATCAGAAAGCCCATATAACTGGAGTCTCATTTTGTGAGCTGGAATGGGTCTCGCTCTATGTCAAGATGTGAGCTGCAATGTGGCCCAGACACGCAGACACGCACATAAATGCGCGCACACACACACACACGTCTAGTACTCCAAATGCATACAAACACACATTTGGACTAAGAAAGAATCATCTCTGCACAATGTGTGTGTGAGGTCATAACATCAGTCAGCAGAAATATGCTAGAACATGACCATTAAAAAAACGAGTAAGAAAAGACAGTTCGGTATGAGTCAGAGTCACTATTATATATCTTCTCTCTCCTCTGTTTTTCTCTCTCGCTCTCGCTCTCGCTCTCTCTGTGTGTGTGTGAGTCCCTTTTTGACCTGCAGGAGATTATATTCTCTCTCTCCTCATGCTTTGTTTCTCTATAACACCGGTGGTCAAACGTTTTGACTTGAGGGCCACATCGGGATTTTGAAATTCAACGGAGGGCCGCATTTTTTGGGGGACCAATTGTTTGTTAAAATCCATTTGCGGGGGCCTCCCGAGAGAGTGAGCAGTCTAAGGCACTGCATCGCAGTGCTTGAGGTGTAACAACAGACCCGGGTTCAATCCCAGGATGTGTCACAACTGGCAGTGAATGGGAGACCCATGAGGTACTGACCCATGCCAGCAGTTCTGCTGTGCTCACCACTTCTACAATCTGTGTCAGCTGGGTCGGCTACAGTTTTGTTCGGAATGAAGGAGAGGGAGGGAGGAGGTTCATACTGTCAGCAGGAGGAGGGGGGCTCAGGGTGGGGGGGGGACATACTGTTGTAAGTCACTGGTGTCATAATGAGCAGGAAAGGCTTGACTGGGGTGATTCATACTTCTAGGAAATTGATCTCGGAACTTGGACAGAGGTTCTGTTGGATTGGATTTTCTCTGTGTGTGTGGAAGACTCTTCTCTGATGACAATGTAAACTACTACCCTTGTCCTCATAGAGAGGACACATTATGAGTTTAGTAGAATTAATCAATTTGTTATGACACAGGCACATGTTGTCAAGGGATAATGCGACTTGTTTCAGGAAACTAGGCGAATGTCACACGTCACTACTTCACAGGAGAAGCATTTGAACATCAACATTTATTTTCTATCAAAACGTGTTTTTTGGCAGAAATGAATTCTGGAACATGTGAACTTTCATGTGCCTTAATAACAAGCTTGTACTGTGTGCCATCTATAAATACGAATACAATTGTTAAATGACGAGTTAAGTTGGTTTAGCCACGGAAAAAGACTAACCATGATTGGCTGAGATAATGGTTTTGGCTGGAATTAGTATTTGGTAGCATTGCCTTTAAATTGTTTAACTTGGGTCAAACGTTTCAGGTAGCCTTCCACAAGCTTCCTACAATAAGTTGACTGAATTTTGGCCCATTCCTCCTGACAGAGCTGGTGTAACTGAGTCAGGTTTGTAGCCCTCGTTGCTCGCACACGCTTTTTCAGTTCTGCCCACAAAGGTTTCTATAGGATTGAGGTCAGGGCTTTGTGTTGGCCACTCCAATACCTTGACTTTTTTGTCCTTAAGTCATTTTGCCACAACTTTGGAAGAATGCTTGTGGTCATTGCGCATTTGAAAGACCCATTTCAAATCAAATCAAATCAAATTTTATTTGTCACATACACATGGTTAGCAGATGTTAATGCGAGTGTAGCGAAATGCTTGTGCTTCTAGTTCCAACAATGCAGTAATAACCAACAAGTAATCTAGCTAACAATTCCAAAACTACTACCTTATAGACACAAGTGTAAGGGCATAAAGAATATGTACTTCAAGATATATGAATGAGTGATGGTACAGAGCGGCATAGGCAAGATACAGTAGATGGTATTGAGTGCAGTATATACATATGAGATGAGTATGTAAACAAAGTGGCATAGTTAAAGTGGCTAATGATACATGTATTACATAAAGATGCAGTAGATGATATAGAGTGCAGTATATACATATACATATGAGATGAATAATGTAGGGTATGTAAACATTATATTAGGTAGCATTGTTTAAAGTGGCTAGTGATATATTTTACATCATTTCCCATCAATTTCCATTATTAAAGTGGCTGGAGTTGAGTCAGTGTGTTGGCAGCAGCCACTCAATGTTAGTGGTGGCTGTTTAACAGTCTGATGGCCTTGAGATAGAAGCTGTTTTTCAGTCTCTCGGTCCCAGCTTTGATGCACCTGTACTGACCTCGCCTTCTGGATGATAGCGGGGTGAACAGGCGGTGGCTCGGGTGGTTGTTGTCCTTGATGATCTTTATGGCCTTCCTGTGACATCGGGTGGTGTAGGTGTCCTGGAGGGCAGGTAGTTTGCCCCCGGTGATGCGTTGTGCAGACCTCACTACCCTCTGGAGAGCCTTACGGTTGTGGCGGAGCAGTTGCCATACCAGGCGGTGATACAGCCCGACAGGATGCTCTCGATTGTGCATCTGTAGAAGTTTGTGAGTGCTTTTGGTGACAAGCCAAATTTCTTCAGCCTCCTGAGGTTGAAGAGGCGCTGCTGCGCCTTCTTCACGATGCTGTCTGTGTGGGTGGACCAATTCAGTTTGTCTGTGATGTGTACGCCGAGGAACTTACTACCCTCTCTACTACTGTTCCATCGATGTGGATAGGGGGTTTTCCCTCCACACTCCGAGGGCCCTCACCTCCTCCCTGTAGGCCGTTTCGTCGTTGTTGGTAATCAAGCCTACCACTGTTGTGTCGTCCGCAAACTTGATGATTGAGTTGGAGGCGTGCGTGGCCACGCAGTCGTGGGTGAACAGGGTGTACAGGAGAGGGCTCAGAACGCACCCTTGTGGGGCCCCAGTGTTGAGGATCAGCGGGGTGGAAATGTTGTTGCCTATCCTCACTACCTGGGGGCGGCCCGTCAGGAAGTCCAGTACCCAGTTGCACAGGGCGGGGTCGAGACCCAGGGTCTCGAGCTTGATGACGAGCTTGGAGGGCACTATGGTGTTAAATGCCGAGGTGTAGTCGATGAACAGCATTCTCACATAGGTATTCCTCTTGTCCAGATGGGTTAGGGCAGTGTGCAGTGTGGTTGAGATTGCATCGTCTGTGGACCTATTTGGGCGGTAAGCAAATTGGAGTGGGTCTAGGGTGTCAGGTAGGGTGGAGGTGATATGGTCCTTGACTAGTCTCTCAAAGCACTTCATGATGATGGAAGTGAGTGCTACGGGGCGGTAGTCGTTTAGCTCAGTTACCTTAGCTTTCTTGGGAACAGGAACAATGGTGGCCCTCTTGAAGCATGTGGGAACAACAGACTGGGATAGGGATTGATTCAATATGTCCGTAAACACACCAGCCAGCTGGTCTGCGCATGCTCTGAGGGCGCGGCTGGGGATGCCGTCTGGGCCTGCAGCCTTGCGAGGGTTGACACGTTCAAATGTTTTCCTCACGTCGGCTGCAGTGAAGGAGATTCCGCATGTTTTAGTTGCGGGCCGTGTCAATGGCACTGTATTGTCCTCAAAGCGGGCAAAAAAGTTATTTAGTCTGCCTGGGAGCAAGACATCCTGGTCTGTGACTGGGCTGGTTTTCTTTTTGTAATCCGTGATTGACTGTAGACCCTGCCACATACCTCTTGTGTCTGAGCCGTTGAATTGAGATTCTACTTTGTCTCTATACTGACGCTTAGCTTGTTTGATTGCCTTGCGGAGGGAATAGTTACACTGTTTGTATTCGGTTATGTTTCCGGTCAACTTGCCCTGATTAAAAGCAGTGGTTCGGGCTTTCAGTTTCACGCGAATGCTGCCATCAATCCACGGTTTCTGGTTTGGGAATGTTTTAATCGTTGCTATGGGAACAACATCTTCAACGCATGTTTTAATGAACTCGCTCACTGAATCAGCGTATTCGTCAATGTTGTTGTCTGATGCAATACGAAACATATCCCAGTCCACGTGATGGAAGCAGTCTTGGAGTGTGGAATCAGATTGGTTGGACCAGCGTTGGACAGACCTCAGCGCGGGAGCTTCTTGTTTTAGTTTCTGTCTGTAGGCTGGGATCAACAAAATGGAGTCGTGGTCAGCTTTTCCGAAAGGAGGGCGGGGCAGGGCCTTATATGCGTCGCGGAAGTTAGAATAGCAGTGATCCAAGGTTTTTCCAGCCCTGGTTGCGCAATCGATATGCTGATAAAATTTAGGGAGTCTTGTTTTCAGATTAGCCTTGTTAAAATCCCCAGCTACAATGAATGCAGCCTCCGGATAAATGGATTCCAGTTTGCAAAGAGTCAAATAACGTTCGTTCAGAGCCATCGATGTGTCTGCTTGGGGGGAAAATATACGGCTGTGATTATAATCGAAGAGAATTCCCTTGGTAGATAATGCGGTCGACATTTGATTGTGAGGAATTCTAAATCAGGTGAACAGAAGGATTTGAGTACCTGTATGTTGTTATGATCACACCACGTCACGTTAACCATGAAGCATACGCCCCCGCCCCTCTTCTTACCAGAAAGATGTTTGTTTCTGTCTGCGCGATGCGTGGAGAAACCAGTTGGCTGCACTGACTCCGATAGCGTCTCTCCAGTGAGCCATGTTTCCGTGAAGCAAAGAACGTTACAGTCTCTGATGTCCCTCTGGAATGCTACCCTTGCTCGGATTTCATCAAACTTGTTGTCAAGAGACTGGACATTGGCGAGAAGAATGCTAGGGAGTGGTGCACGATGTGCCCGTCTCCGGAGTCTGACCAGAAGACCGCTTCGTTTCCCTCTTTTACGACGTCTTTGTTTTGGGTCGCAAGCTGGGATCCATTCCGTTGTCCTGGGTGAAAGGCAGAACACAGGATCCGCTTCGCGAAAGTCATATTCTTGGTCGTACTGATGGTGAGTTGACGCTGCTCTTATGTTCAGTAGTTTTTCTCGACTGTATGTAATGAAACCTAAGATGACCTGGGGTACCAATGTAAGAAATAACACGTAAAAAAACAAAAAACTGCATAGTTTCCTAGGAATGCGAAACGAGGCGGCCATCTCTGTCGGCGCCGGTAGGATGCTTTTGCAACCAAGCTTTAACTTCCTGACTGATGTCTTGAGATATTACTTCAATATATCCACATCATTTTACTGCCTCATGATGCCATCTATTTTGTGAAGTGCACCAGTCCCTCCTGCAGCAAAGCACCCCCACAACATGATGCTGCTACCCCCGTGCTTCATGGTTGGGATGGTGTTCTTCGGCTTGCAAGCATCCCCCTTTTTCCTCCAAACATAACGATGGTCATTATTGCCAAACCATTTCTATTTATGTTTCATCAGACCAGAGAACATTTCTCCAAAAAGTACGATCTTTGTCCCCATGTGCAATTGAAAACCATAGTCTGGCTTTTTTATGGCGGTTTTGGAGCAGTGGCTTCTCCCTTACTGAGCGGCCTTTCATGTTATGTCGATATAGGACTTGTTTTACTGTGGATATAGATACTTTTGTACCTGTTTTCTCCAGCATCTTCACAAGGTCCTTTGCTGTGGTTCTGGGATTAATTTGCACTTTTCGCACCAGAGTAGGGTCATCTCTAGGAGACAGAACGCATCTCCTTCCTGAGCGGTATGATGGCTGCATGGTCCCATGGTGTTTACACTTGTTTGTACAGATGAATGTGGTACCTTTCAGGTGTTTGGAAATTGCTCCCAAGGATGAACCAGACTTGTGGAGGTCTCCAATTTTGTTTCTGAGGACTTGGCTGATTTCTTTTGATTTCCCCATGATGTTAAGCAAAGAGGCACAGGTACACCTCCAATTCAGTCAAATTATGTCAATTAGCCTATCAGAAGCTTCTAAAACCATGACATCATTTTCTGGAATTTTACAAGCTGTTTAAAGGCACAGTCAACTTAGTGTATGTAAACTTCTGACCCACTGGAATTGTGATACAGTGAATGATAATTGAAATAATCTGTCTGTAAACAATTGTTTGAAAAACTTATCATGCATAAAGTAGATGTCCTAACCGACTGGCCAAAACTATAGTTTGTTAACAAAAAATGTGTGCAGTGTTTGAAAAACGAGTTTTTATGACTTGTGTATGTATGACCTAAGTATATGTAAACCTCCGACTTCATCTGTATATGCGGGAACACGTTTGAACCATCTAATGAGTGAACATGTAGTTAATCTGTAACATTCTTATGAGAGTTTAAGAACAGCATGTATTTAGTTTTGTCTGTGTTCAGCGCAAGTTCTAAATCAGCAAGAGATTCCTTCATTCAATAGCTATAAAATCTGACTGTGGTTTTGACACAGCCAGATCAACAGTCAGGGGAGTAGAATATTTAATAGTATCATGCACATTTAGATAAATTTTAACATTTGTAACAGATTGACCTGTGGTGTTTATATAAATAGTAAAGAGAACAGGTCCCAAAATGGACACCTGTGGTACACCATTATGTACTTCAAGAAATTCAGACTTAACCCCATCATTAATGATAGCCTGAGTTCTGTCTCTTAGATCATCATGAATAACCATCAATAAAATAACATGATCAACAGTATCAAAAGCTTTTGACAGGTCCACAAACAAAGCAGCACATTTGATTTTAGTGTCTAAAGCATTGACCAGATTATTAACAACTATAGGACTATTTCTCTCTATACGATTTGTATTTCATATACCTTTGACTATTCAATGTTCTTATAGGCACTTTAGTATGGCCAGTTTAACAGTATAGCTTCCACCCCTCTCCTCGCCGCTACCTGGGCTCGAACCAGAAACACATCGACAACTACTCCAAGTCTCAGAGCGAGTGACGTTTGAAACGCTATTAGCGCTCACCCCACTAACTAGCTAGCCATTTCACATCGGTTACACCAGCCTAATCACGGGAGTTGATAGGCTTGAAGTCATAAACATCGCAACGCTTGAAGAGCTGCTGGAAAAACGCACAAAAGTGCTGTTTGAATGAATGCTTACGAGCCTGCTGGTGCCTACCATCGCTCAGTGAGACCGCTCTATCAAATCATAGACTTAGTTATAACATAATAACACAGAAATCCGAGCCTGCTGGTGCCTACCATAGCTCAGCGAGACCGCTCTATCAAATCATAGACTTAATTATAACATAATAACACACAGAAATACGAGCCTTAGGTCATTAATATGGTCGAATCCGGAAACTATCATTTCGAAAACAAAATGTTTATTCTTTCAGTGAAATACGGAACCGTTCCGTATTTTATCTAACGGATGGCCTCCCTAAGTCTAAATATTGCTGTTAGATTGCACAACCTTCATGTTAAGTCATAATTACGTAAAATTCTGGCAAATTAGTTCGCAATGAGCCAGGCGGCCCAAACTGTTACATATACCCTGATTTCGTGCAATGAACGCAAGAGAAGTGACACAATTTCACCTGGTTAATATTGCCTGCTAACCTGGATTTATTTTAGCTAAATATGCAGGTTTAAAAATATATACTTCTGTGTATTGATTTTAAGAAAGGCATTGATGTTTATGGTTAGGTACACGTTGGAGCAACGACAGTCCTTTTTCGAGGAATGCACACCACATCGATTATATGCAACGCAGGACACGCTAGATAAACTAGTAATATCATCAACCATGTGTAGTGATTATGATTTATTGATTGATTGTTTTTTATAAGATAAGTTTAATGCTAGCTAGCAACTTACCTTAACTTCTTATGGTTAACTAGCGTTGGACTAGTTAACCGTAAGGTTGCAAGATTGAATACCTGAGCTGACAAGGCAGTTAACCCACCGTTCCTAGGCCGTCATTGAAAATAAGAATGTGTTCTTTACTGACTTGCCTAGTTAAGTAAAGTTCTAAAAAAATATAGAAAAAAAACCCAGGCAAAATCGGCGTCTAAAAATACCGATTTTCGATTGTTATGAAAACCTGAAATTGGCCCTAATTAATCGGCCATTCCGATTAATTGGTCGACCTCTAATACAAACGGCCTCACAACCACAGACCACGTGTAACCATGCCAGCCCAGAACCTCCACATCCGGATTCTTCACCTGCGGGATTGTCTGAGGGGAGGGGGTGCTGATTATTTATGTCTGTAATAATACCCATTTGTGGGGAAAACTCATTCTGATTTGCTGAGCCTGGCTCCCAAGTGGGTGGGCCTATGCCGTCCCAGGCCAACCCATGGCTGTGTCCCTGCCTAGTCATGTGATATCCATAGATTAAGGCCTAATTTATTTATTTCATGAGAGTTATTGTCATTATTATTTCATGAGAGAACTTGGGAAGGTTGAAAACCAGGCAGGCTGCAGCGTTCTGGATACGCTGCAGGGGTTTTATTTCACAATTGGTGAGCCCAGCCAACAGTAAGTTGCAGTAGTCCAGCCAGGAGAGGACAAGTGTCTGGATTAGGACCTGGACTGCTTTTTGTGTGAGGTAGGGTCGTACTCTACAGATGTTGTAGAGCATGAACCTGCAGGAGCGAGTCATTGCTTTGATGGTTTCAGAGAACGAAAGGGTGTTGTCCAGAGTTATGCCAAGGTGCTTTGCACCCTGGGAGTGCAACACTGTGGAGTTGTCAACCGTGATGTAGTGGTCTTTGAGTGGGCAGGCCATCCCCGGGAGGAAGAGCACCCCTGTCTTGTCAAGGTTGAGATGATGGGCCGACATCCAAGTTGAGATATCTGCCAGGCACTCTGAGATGCATGTCGCTACCTGAGTGTCAGAAGGGGGGGAAGGAGAAAAGTAGTTGAGTGTCATCTGAATAGCAATGATAGGAGAGACCATGTGAGGATATGTCGGCGCCGAGTGATTTGGAGAGAAGTGGAGAGTGTCTAGAACTGAGGCCTGAGGGACACCAGTAGTGAGAGTATGTGGTGCAGACTTAGATCCTCTCTACTTCACCTGGTAGGAGTGGCCCGCCAGTCGGATGCAAATCCAAAAGTGTGCAGAGACGCCCACCCCTAAGAGTGTAAGGAGGGGGATCTGATGGTTCAAGGTGTCGAAGGCAGCAGATAGATCTAGGAGGATGAGAATAGAGGAGAAGAGTCAGCTTTGGCAGTGTAAAGGCCTCTGTGATACAGAGAAGTGAGGAGGGGAGGGGATGGGGTCGAGTAGGAAGATTGTCGGGCAGCCCGACTTCAGAAGTCACAGGATTTAATCTGGAGAGAGAGGGGAGAAAGAGGTCAAGGCATAAGGTATGCAAGTGCAAGTGAGACCAGTGGACTCAATAGGCTAAGGGAATGAGTAGCGGATGTCGTCAACCTTCTTTTGAAAGTGGTTGACAAAGTCGCCCGTAGAGGGAGGAGATGATTGGTCCTCCGGAAGTTTAGTTTTCCTCAACTGCCTGCAGCCCTGTTCTGTCAGCTCACAATGAGTCACTCCGCCACGGAGCAGGAGGGGAGGGCGGGAGGAAAGGAGACAATGCGAGTAATAGGATGCGGAAAGGGAAAAGTGTAGGGTCGAAGAGGCTGAATCAGGAGACAGGAGGGAGAAGGATTTAACAGAAGGGAGATATGACAGAAGAGGAGCAGTTGGAGAAATATTGTGTGACCAGCTGGGTAGGGGCTGAGTGGTTAGGGTTGGAGGAAAGGGAGACCAGTGATCAGAGACCTGGAGTGGGGTTGCAGTGAGATTTAGTAGGCGAACAGCCTCTAGTAAAGATGAGGTCAAGCGTATTGCCTGTCTTGTGAGTTGGAAGGGATTGGGAAAGTGTGAAGTCAAAAGAGGCAAGTAGGGGAAAGAGAGAGTTCGAAAGAAATGAATCGAAGGCAGACATGGGGAGGTTGAAGTTGCCAAGTACAAAGAGTGGTGAGCCATCGGCAGGAAATGAGCTTATCAAGGTGTCATGCTCATTGAGGAACTCTCTAAGGGCACATGGTGGGCGATAGATGACAATAATAATAATGTTAAGCTTGAGTTGACAATTGACAGTGACAGCATGGAATTCAAATGAGGAGATGTACAGGTGAGAGAGGAAGAAAATAGAAAATCTCAATTTACGAGAAATGAGAAGACCTGTGCCACCACCGCGATGACCAGATGCTCCTGGACTATGAGAGAAAACGTAGTCAGATGAAGAAAGTGCAGCTGGAGTAGCAGTGTTCTCTGGGGTTATCAATGTCTCCATCAGGGCCAAAAAGTCAAGGGACTGAAGGGCAGCATAGGCTGAAATGAACTCTGTGTTCTTGACAGCAGATCAGCATTTCTAAACGCTGCTTTCAAAGAGATAACCCGCTGAAATAAAATGGTGATTAATGCATCGATTATGGAGGCCACTGGGCTCAATTGTAATGAGGCCAGTGTCTGAATTCATTTGTTGTGGCAGAGAGGAGGAAGTAGAACCTTTCAGGTTTTTGACAGTTTTACAGAATTTAACCAGGTTCCATTACAATCGGAAAGATTTGTCTTACACAATGATTCCTCAGTTGCTTAATTATAAGCTTGCCAGTCTGGGCCTAAGCCTGTGCTCCTGGCCTTGACCCAAGCATCATATATTTTATGAATGACCCCAGTGTACCAGGCATTCAATCTACCATTAACCCTGATTATCCACAATAGTATTGAATACATCTGCAAAAAGGCTCAAAGCTAAATCAGGTTCAGGTATAACTGAAATACAATCAAGGTCACTAAAATAAAAAATAATGTCAAAAAGCCTGTTCACTGACATTTTTAAAATTCCTCTTTGTGATGACACGGACCTTAGATTTAGATCTCTAACACAAACAGTTGTGCAATGGTCACTAATGTCTTGGGGTGACATTTTTGTTAAATTAAGATCAATGAGAGTTAACTTTGAAGGATCTTTAAAGAATCTTTTATCGAGCAATATAAACCAGAATTGTTTTTGTTCGAACCGGGTTAAGAACTTTATTTTGCTGGTCAGAACAGTGGATCAGAACAAAAAAAAGAATGGTTCTGTTCAGAATGAAATCATTGGAAAATCATGTGGGTTCCAACCCCTGATACCAACTACTGAGAAGTGTGTAGGAAAGGCATACATTTCCTAAGTCTGCATCGGCCCCTTAGTATATAATCCAGTATGTGAACAAGAATCCAGTATATAAATATGTGGAGTATGGATGGAGCAGTGTGCTTCTTTTATTGAGCTCAGTTGGTAGAGTATTGCGCTTGTAACTCCAGGTAGTGGGTTCGATTTACCCATACGTAAAATGTATGCACACATGACTCTAAAAAAAGAGTGCTAAATGGCATATGTTATTTAAAAAAAATACAATGTAAAGTAGTGTATATAAGAAAACAGTATATGAATACACAGTACGAACAATCCAGTGTTTAATGTCTCTCTCTATATGGGACACAGCACTGTATGTGTTTGTGATTATGGGAGTGTGTGTGTGTGAGTGTATATATGAAATCAAATGTTATTTGTCAAATGCGCCCGAATACAACAGGTACCGGGAGAGGTTGTTGTCCTGGCACCACATTGCCAGGTTTCTGACATTCTCCCTATAGGCTGTCTCATTGTTGTTGGTGATCACTTTTGTGTAGTTTACAAACTTAATGATGGTGAAGTCGTGCTTGGCCACGCAGTCGTGGGTGAACAGGGAGTACAGGTGGGGACTATGCACCCACCCCTGAGGTGCCCCAATTTTAAGGATCAGCGTGGCAGATGTGTTGTTGCCTACCCTTACCACCTGGGGGCGTCCCATCAGGAAGTCCAGGCTCCATTTGCAGAGGGAGGTGTTTAGTCCCAGGGTCCTTAGCATAGTGATGAGCTTCATGGGCACTATGGTGTTGAATGCAGACCTGCAGTCAATGAACAGCATTCTCACATAGGTGTTCCTTTTGTCCAGTTGGGAAAGGGCAGTGAGGAGTGCAATTGAGATTGCGTCATCTGTGGATGGGGCAGTATGCGAATTGGAGTGGGTCTAGGGTTTCCGGCATGATAGTGTTGATGTCAACCATGACCAGCCTTTCAAAGCACTTCATGGCTACCGACGTGAGTGCTATGGTACGGTAATACTTTTTTTTATTTGTTATTTTATTTAACCTTTATTTAACTAGGCAAGTCAGTTAAGAACACATTCTTATTTTACAATGACGGCCTACCCCGGCCAAACCCTCCCCTAACCCGGATGACACTGTGCCAATTATGAGCCACCCTATAGCACTCCCGGTTGTAATACAGCCTGGGATCGAACCAGGGTCTGTAGTGACGTCTCTAGCACTGAGATTTATTTTTTTATTTTTTTTATTTCACCTTTATTTAACCAGGTAGGCAAGTTGAGAACAAGTTCTCATTTACAATTGCGACCTGGCCAAGATAAAGCAAAGCAGTTCGACACATACAATGACACAGAGTTACACATGGAGTAAAACAAACATACAGTCAATAATACAGTATAAACAAGTCTATATACGATGTGAGCAAATGAGGTGAGATAAGGAAGGTAAAGGCAAAAAGGCCATGGTGGCAAAGTAAATACAATATAGCAAGTAAAACACTGGAATGGTAGATTTGCAATGGGAGAATGTGCAAAGTAGAAATAAAAATAATGGGGTGCAAAGGAGCAAAATAAATAAATAAATAAAATACAGTAGGGAAAGAGGTAGTTGTTTGGGCTAAATTATAGGTGGGCTATGTACAGGTGCAGTAATCTGTGAGCTGCTCTGACAGTTGGTGCTTAAAGCTAGTGAGGGAGATAAGTGTTTCCAGTTTCAGAGATTTTTGTAGTTCGTTCCAGTCATTGGCAGCAGAGAACTGGAAGGAGAGGCGGCCAAAGAAAGAATTGGTTTTGGGGGTGACTAGAGAGATATACCTGCTGGAGCGTGTGCTACAGGTGGGAGATGCAATGGTGACCAGCGAGCTGAGATAAGGGGGGACTTTACCTAGCAGGGTCTTGTAGATGACATGGAGCCAGTGGGTTTGGCGACGAGTATGAAGCGAGGGCCAGCCAACGAGAGCGTATAGGTCGCAATGGTGGGTAGTATATGGGGCTTTGGTGACAAAACGGATTGCACTGTCATAGACTGCATCCAATTTGTTGAGTAGGGTATTGGAGGCTATTTTGTAAATGACATCGCCAAAGTCGAGGATTGGTAGGATGGTCAGTTTTACAAGGGTATTTTTGGCAGCATGAGTGAAGGATGCTTTGTTGCGAAATAGGAAGCCAATTCTAGATTTAACTTTGGATTGGAGATGTTTGATATGGGTCTGGAAGGAGAGTTTACAGTCTAACCAGACACCTAAGTATTTGTAGTTGTCCACGTATTCTAAGTCAGAGCCGTCCAGAGTAGTAATGTTGGACAGGCGGGTAGGTACAGGTAGCGATCGGTTGAAGAGCATGCATTTAGTTTTACTTGTATTTAAGAGCAATTGGAGGCCACGGAAGAAGAGTTGTATGGCATTGAAGCTTGCCTGGAGGGTTGTTAACACAGTGTCCAAAGAAGGGCCAGAAGTATACAGAATGGTGTCGTCTGCGTAGAGGTGGATCAGAGACTCACCAGCAGCAAGAGCGACCTCATTGATGTATACAGAGAAGAGAGTCGGTCCAAGAATTGAACCCTGTGGCACCCCCATAGAGACTGGCAGAGGTCCGGACAGCAGACCCTCCGATTTGACACACTGAACTCTATCAGATAAGTAGTTGGTGAACCAGGCGAGGCAATCATTTGAGAAACCAAGGCTGTCGAGTCTGCCGATGAGGATGTGGTGATTGACAGAGTCGAAAGCCTTGGCCAGATCAATGAATACGGCTGCACAGTAATGTTTGTTATCGATGGCGGTTAAGATATCATTTAGGACCTTGAGCGTGGCTGAGGTGCACCCATGACCAGCTCTGAAACCAGATTGCATAGCAGAGAAGGTATGGTGAGATTCGAAATGGTCGGTAATCTGTTTGTTGTCTTGGCTTTCGAAGACCTTAGAAAGGCATGGTAGGATAGATATAGGTCTGTAGCAGTTTGGGTCAAGAGTGTCACCCCCTTTGAAGAGGGGGATGACCGCAGCTGCTTTCCAATCTTTGGGAATCTCAGACGACACGAAAGAGAGGTTGAACAGGCTAGTAATAGGGGTGGCAACAATTTTGGCAGATAATTTTAGAAAGAAAGGGTCCAGATTGTCTAGCCCGGCTGATTTGTAGGGGTCCAGATTTTGCAGCTCATTCAGAACATCAGCTGAGCAGATTTGGGAGAAGGAGAAATGGGGAAGGCTTGGGCGAATTGTTGTGGGGGGGTGCAGTGCTGTTGACCGGGGTAGGAGTAGCCAGGTGGAAAGCATGGCCAGCCGTAGAAAAATGCTTATTGAAATTCTCAATTATGGTGGATTTATCAGTGGTGACAGTGTTTCCTATCTTCAGTGCAGTGGGCAGCTGGGAGGAGGTGTTCTTATTCTCCATGGACTTTACAGTGTCCCAGAACTTTTTTGAGTTAGTGTTGCAGGAAGCACATTTCTGCTTGAAAAAGCTAGCCTTGGCTTTTCTAACTGCCTGTGTATAATGGTTTCTAGCTTCCCTGAACAGCTGCATATCACAGGGGCTGTTCGATGCTAATGCAGAACGCCATAGGATGTTTTTGTGTTGGTTAAGGGCAGTCAGGTCTGGGGAGAACCAAGGGCTATATCTGTTCCTGGTTCTAAATTTCTTGAATGGGGCATGTTTATTTAAGATGGTTAGGAAGGCATTTAAAAAAAATATCCAGGCATCCTCTACTGACGGGATGAGATCAATATCCTTCCAGGATACCCCGGCCAGGTCGATTAGAAAGGCCTGCTCGCTGAAGTGTTTCAGGGAGCGTTTTACAGTGATGAGTGGAGGTCGTTTGACCGCTGACCCATTACGGATGCAGGCAATGAGGCAGTGATCGCTGAGATCTTGTTTGAAAACAACAGAGGTGTATTTAGAGGGCAAGTTGGTTAGGATGATATCTATGAGGGTGCCCGTGTTTAAGGCTTTGGGGAGGTACCTGGTAGGTTCATTGATAATTTGTGTGAGGTTGAGGGCATCAAGTTTAGATTGTAGGATGGCTGGGGTGTTAAGCATGTTCCAGTTTAGGTCGCCTAGCAGCACAAGCTCTGAAGATAGATGGGGGGCAATCAGTTCACATATGGTGTCCAGAGCACAACTGGGGGCAGAGGGTGGTCTATAGCAGGCGGCAACGGTGAGAGACTATTTTTTAGAGAGGTGGATTTTTAAAAGTAGAAGTTCAAATTGTTTGGGTACAGACCTGGATAGTAGGACAGAACTCTGCAGGCTATCTTTGCAGTAGATTGCAACGTTGCAATGTTGTAGTTTGGAATTAAAATGTCTGAATTTTTGGTGGTCTTCCTAAGCCAGGATTCAGACACAGCTAGAACATCCGGGTTGGCAGAGTGTGCTAAAGCAGTGAATAGAACAAACTTAGGGAGGAGGCTTCTAATTTTAACATGCATGAAACCAAGGCTATTACGGTTACAGAAGTCGTCAAAAGAGAGTGCCTGGGGAATAGGAGTGGAGCTAGGCACTGCAGGGCCTGGATTCACCTCTACATCGCCAGAGGAACAGAGTAGGAGTAGAATAAGGGTGCGGCTAAAAGCAATAAGAATTGGTCGTTTAGAACGTCTGGAACAGAGAGTAAAAGGAGGTTTCTGGGGGCGATAAAATAGCATCAAGGTATAATGTACAGACAAAGGTAAGGTAGGATGTGAATACAGTGGAGGTAAACCTAGGTATTGAGTGATGAAGAGAGAGATATTGTCTCTAGAAACATCATTGAAACCAGGAGATGTCATTGCATGTGTGGGTGTTGGAACTAATAGGTTGGATAAGGTATAATGAGCAGGACTAGAGGCTCTACAGTGAACTAAGCCAATAAACACTAACCAGAACAGCAATGGACAAGGCATATTGACATTAAGGAGAGGCATGCTCAGTCGAGTGATCAAAAGGGTCCAGTGAGTGGAGAGGTTGTTTGGGGGTCACGGCGATTTAGACAGCTAAATCTGTAGCAAGCTAGCATAGGAGCAAGCTAGCATAGAATGGAGGTCTGTTATTAGCCAACTCTTGCGTTCCGTCAGTAGATTAGTGGGTTTCCGTGTGGTAGAGGGGATTAATCCAAATCACACAACAACAACAAAAATAAAAACAATAGATATAGTTATAGAGGCCCAAGAAGAAAAATAAATAAATAAATAAAAATAAAATAAAAATTGTCCGATTGTCTATTCAGATAGCAGCCGATAAGATAGCCAACGGCTAGCAGGCCACAGATGGGCGCCCAGGCAACGTTGCGCCGGAGGAGCCAGCCGGACAATTCCCTCGGGTAGACAACGTCGGCAGTCCAACTGTGAAGGCCCGGTGGGGCTCCGCGTAGGCAGCAAAACGGGTCCGGATAGGTGACTGCAGCCCAGGAGTGATTGATGGAACTCTTCAGCTGGCTAGCTCCGGAACAATTGATGTTAGCTCCGGAATCGACGAAAGCCGATAGTCACACGGATAGCAGCTAGCTAGCTGTGAGATCCAGGTATGGATGTCCAGAGCCAGCGGCCGAAATCCGGTATGTTCCGTTCCGAGCCGCGCTGCGCTGCACCGCGCCATACAAAACTGGCGATAGATTCTCGAGCCAAAGGACAGCCGATGACCACAAACCGTGGTTAGCTGAGTACTAACGATTAGCCAGTAAATAAGCTAACTAGCTTCTGAACCAGCTTCAGAGTAGCTTCTGGACCAGCTTCTGGCTAGCTCCCGGCTAGCTTCTGGCTAATTTCTGGCTAGCCTCTCGGAGGATTACAGATCTGAGGTAAATAATACTTTTTTATATAAATATAAATTGGTGAAGCGGATTGCAGGAGAGTGTTCTGAAGATGAGTTTTTGGAAAATTAAAAATGTATGTGAAAAAAAAGTTGTAAATATATCTATATATTTCTATACACGACAGGACGAGGACAAAAATACGACTGAACTGCTATGCCATCTTGGGAATGTTCAATGCAGTGCCTTAGACTGCTGCGCCACTCAGGAGCCCATTTAGCGAGGTTACCTTCGCTTTCTTTGTCACAGGGACTATGGTGGCCTGTTTAAAACATGTAGGTATTACAGACTTGGTCAGGGAGAGATTGAAGAACATTGCCAGTTGATCCGCGCATGATATGAGTACCCTACCTGGTAATCCGTCTAGATTATTATTATTATATCATGCACGGCTTTGTGAATATTGACCGGTATAAAGGTCTTTCTCAAATTGGCTAAGGAGAGCGTGATCACACTGTCGTCCGGAACAGCTGGTGCTCTCATGCATGCTTCAGTGTTGCTTGCATCGATGCAAGCACAAAAAGCATTTAGCTTGTCTGGTAGGCTTGTGTCACTGGGAAGCTCGTGGCTGAGTTTCCCCTTGTAGTCCGTAATATTTTTCAAGCCCTGCCACATCCGACGAGCATCAGAACCAGTGTAGCAGGATTCAATCGTAGTCCTGTATTGACGCTTTGTCTGTTTGATGGTTTGTCTGAAAACATAGAGGATTTCTTATAAGCGTCCGGATTATTGTCCCGCTCCTTGAAAGCAGAAGCTCTAGCTTTTAGCTCGGTGCGGATGCTGCCTGAAATCCATGGCTTCTGGTTGGGAAATGTACGTACGGTCTCTGTGGGGACAACGTCGTCGATGCACTTATTGATAAATCTGGTGACTGAGGTGGTATTCTCCTCAATGCCATTGGATGAGTCCCGGAACATATTTCAGTCTGTGCTAGCAAAACAGTCCTGTAGCATAGCATCCGTGTCATCTGACCATTTCCGTATTGTGCGAGTCACTGGTACTTCCTGCTTTAGGTTTTGTAAGCAGGAATCAGGAGGATTAATTATGGTCAGATTTGCCAAATGGAGTGCGAGGGAGAGCTTTTTATCTAAGTGCGAGGGAGAGCTTTGTCTCCGTGTGTGGAAGTAAAGGTGGTCTAGAGTTTTTTTTCTTCTGGTTACTCGTGACATGAGGGTAGAAATTAGGTGAAACGGATTTAAGTTTGCCTGCTTTAAAGTCACCGGCCAGTAGGAGCGCCGCTTCTGGATGAGCATTTTCTTGTTTGCTTATGGCGTTTCACAGCTTATTGAGTGCAGTCTTAGTGCCAGAATCGGTTTCTGGCATGAAATAAACGTCTGCGAATAATATAGATGGGAACTCTCTTGGTAAATATTGTGGTCTACAGGTTAAGATATTCTACCTCAGGTGAGCAATACCACCAGACTTCTTTAATATTAGACATTGTGCACCAGCAGTTATTGACAAATAGGCACACACCCCCGCACCTTGTCTTACCAGACATAGCTTCTCTGTCCTGCCGATGCATGGCGAAGCCAGCCAGCTCTTTATTATCCGCGTTGTCGTTCAGCCACGTCTCGGTGAAACATAAGATATGACAGTTTTTAATGTCCCATTGTTAGGATAGTCTTAATCGTAGATCGTCCAGTTTGTTTTCCAATGATTGCACGTGAGCCAATAATACGGAGAGTAGTGGTGGTCTACCTACTCGTCTGCAAATTCTACCAAGGGACCCCACCTCCTCCCCCTTTTCCTTCGTCTTTTCTTCACACTGATGATGGGGATTTGGGCCCTGTTTGGACAAAATAGTATTTCCTTCGCGTCAGACTCATTAAAGAAAATCTTTGTCCAGTTCAATGTGAGTAATTGCTATTCTGACATCCAGAAGCTCTTTTGGGTCATAAGAGACAATAGCAGCAACATTATGTACAAAATGAGTTACAAACAATGCTAAGAAAACAACAGCCATTCCCTCCGGCGCCATTATTAATTAGGAAGTATATTTGAGTATGAGGTGTGTGAGCTTGTGTGTATGTGTTTTGTGTTACTGAGTGAGTCTATATGTGTCTCTTACTTACTACAGGAGTAATACTTACTACAGGAGATGGCATGATGACTGTTCAACAGTTTGATGGCCTGGAGATAGAAGCTGTTTTTCAGTCTTTCGGTCTCGGCTTTGATGCACCTGTACTGTCTCTTTCTGTTAAATGGTAGCAGAGTGAACAGATGACTCGGATGGCTGAGGTCCTTGATGAACTTCTTGGCCGTCCTTTGACACAGAGTGCAGGGCAGGCAGTGTGCCTCCGGTGATGCATTGAGCTGACCCCACAACCCACTGGAAAACTATTAGGTTGAGGGCCGTGCAGTTGCTGTACCATGCGATGATGCTGCCTGACAGAATGCTCTCAATGGTGCATCTATAGAAGTTTGTAAGGGTCTTATAGGCCATGCCACATTTCTACAGCTACCTGATGTTGTGCCTTCTTTACCATGGTGTCGGTGTGGTGGGACCATTGCAGGTCCTCAGTGATGTGCACATCAAGGAACTTGAAGCTCTTGACCCTCTCCACTGTGCCCCATCGATGTGGATGGGGGCATATTTCCTCTTCTGTCTCCTGTAGTCCACTATCAGCTCCTTTGTTTTTTATTTTGAGAGGGAGGTTATTTTCCTGACACAACTCCACCAAGGCTCTAGCCCTCCCTGTAGACAGTCGTGCCATTGTTGGTAATCAGGCCTACCATTATCATGTCGTCAGCAAACTTGGTGATTGAGTTAGGGTCGTGTGTAGATATGTGGGTGAACAAGAAGAACAGGGAGTACAGTGTTAGCTAGCTGTTAGCTGTTCCGTGACTCGCTGCGTGTGCCCTTTCATAATTCTTCAGTGTTCTCTCAGATTTTACCTAATTTCTTGAACTTTTTCAATCTATAATTTCTCACTTGCTCTCTCTCAATTTGTCTCTATGCTTGGTACTCATTCCTTTGTGTTTCTCTCCTCAGGGACAGAGAGGGCATCCTGGTCCACCTGGTCACACAGGAGAGCCTGTGAGTATTAAGTAGTTCATATCCAGTAAAAACTCAGTTATAACTGGTTACCACATGCCATGTTACACCTCTACATACACAGAAGGCACTGTTTTGATAGTACATAAATGCGGAAATAACAAAAATATCCCTAATCCCTCATTTTCCTTTAGCCGGTCACAATACTCCTTTTATGATGTGCATAAGGCCAACGCTTACTTATGTGGGTATAAAGCAGTGGTACTTGAGTAAAACTGTCATACTTGAGAGAAGGGAAAGTCACCCAGTAAAATACTACTTGAGTAAAAGTCTACAGGTATTTGGTTTTCAAAATACTTAAGTAGGAAAAGTAAAAGTATAAATAATATCAAATTCCTTATATTAAGCAAACCAGCCAGCACAATTTTCTTGTTTTTAAATGTACTGATAGCCAGGGGCACACTCCAACATAATTTACACATTTGTGTTTAGTGAGTCTGCCAGATCAGATGCAGTAGGGATGACCAGGGATTTTCTCTTTAAGATTGTTAATTGGACATTTTTCCTGTCCTGCTAAACAATCCAAATGTAGTAGTACTTTTGGGTGTCAGCGAAAATGTATGGAGTAGAAAGTACATTATTTTCTTTATGAATGTAGTAAAGCAAATGTAAACGTTGTCAAAAATAGAAATAGTATTACTTAAGTATTACTTTAACCACAGGATCAGTGTTCCCCCCCCCCGTGGGATGGTTGAGCTAATGAAGGCTAATGTGATTAGCATGAAGTTGTAAGTAACAAGAACATTTCCCTGGACATAGACATATCTGATATGGGCAGAAAGCTTAAATTCTTGTTAATCTAACTGCACTGTCCAATTTACAGTAGCTATTACAGTGAAAGAATACTATGTCAAATCAAATCAAATGTATTTATAAAGCCCTTCTTACATCAGCTGATGTTACAAAGTGCTGTACAGAAACCCAGCCTAAAACCCCAAACAGCAAGCAATACAGGTTTAGAAGCACCATGTTATTGTTTGAGGAGAGTGCACAGTTTTGAAATTGAAAATGTATTAATAAACCAACTAGGCACATTTGGGCAGACTTGATACAACATTTTGAACATAAATGCAATGGTTCATTGGATCAGTCAAAACTGTTGCACATACAATGCAAAAAATATCAAAATTGCACCTAACCTGGAATAATATATTGTTACCTTTCTCTTGCATTTCAAAGATGCTAAAAAATATGATTTTTTCTTTGTATTATCGTTAACCAGATCTAATGTGTTATATTCTCCTGCGTTAATTAATTAATGTTTCCTTTCAAATGGTATCAAGAATGTATATATCCTTGCTTCAGTTCCTGAGCTACAGGCAGTTAGATTTGGGTATGTCATTTTAGACGAAAATTTAAAAAAGGGTTCGATCCTTAAGAGGTTTTAATGTAGTTTTACTTAAGTACTTTACACGACTGGTGTAAAGTTAACATTGTGTATTTGCAAAGCAATTGCTATTGGCAATCAAATGTCGTGCTGGATATTTGGAATGATGCAGTTTGTTTTGGAAACATCTTCGCATTGTCGCTCTGTCAAAATGTCCCTGCTACAGTCCCATAGGAAAGCTCGTATCAATGACCCATGATGCAAAAAATATCTCCAAGACCAGAGCAACTCCAACCCATTATGTCTCGCCTCAGTCTGCCACTCTCCGTCAATGTCCAACAGCCCAAATTATGGACTGTATTATGGGATCGCAAAAGTGCTATGGCGACCATGGTAATGGATGATGATTTGGCATGCTAAATCATCTATCAATCAGATTGATTCCTGGTCCATTATCGACTCTTGGGAGTTCCAGCCCCAGCCCCTTTTCAGCAGTTGGTAAATGGCTGAGCCAAACATGCCTGGAGGCAGCCAGATCTGGAGTGAGGAGAGATCTGGCTGGCTGGGCTGTTCCAGCTCCAAGAGCAGAGCCACTCACACCATCCAACACAGACACAGCCACTCACACCATATCACTGTATAGCAGCACTATACAGTGCCTTGCGAAAAAGTGCCTTGCGAATGCTAAGATGTATTATTATATTCTTTTGTCATTTAGTTTACAGTGCCTTGCGAAAGTATTCGGCCCCCTTGAACTTTGCGACCTTTTGCCACATTTCAGGCTTCAAACATAAAGATATAAAACTGTATTTTTTTTGTGAAGAATCAACAACAAGTGGGACACAATCATGAAGTGGAACGACATTTATTGGATATTTCAAACTTTTTTAACAAATCAAAAACTGAAAAATTGGGCGTGCAAAATTATTCAGCCCCCTTAAGTTAATACTTTGTAGCGCCACCTGTTGACCTCACACACACATTGTGCAGAGATTATTCTTTCTTAGTCCAAATGTGTGTTTGTATGCATTTGGAGTACTAGACGTGTGTGTGTGTGTGCGCGCATTTATGTGCGTGTCTGCGTGTCTGGGCCACATTGCAGCTCACATCTTGACATAGAGCGAGACCCATTCCAGCTCACAAAATGAGACTCCAGTTATATGGGCTTTCTGATGAGAAAGTAGTAGAGGATGAGAGGCAATGAGGTATGAAGCAAACAATAGGTGAGTGTCTGTCTCTCTTACCTTTCGACCAGCCTGGCCGATTAGTCCAACTTGGCCAAGAATACCTGGGTCTCCCTGAAAGACAGTCAAACAAATACATATAAATACATATCATGTCAATACACAACCTAGATTCAACTTAGACTAAACTTGAATAGAAGGGGGGGGGGCTTACCTTCTCTCCTTTAGCGGCTGTTCCAGATGAGAGACCAGCGTCTCCTTTCCTCCCCTGAGAAAAACACAGAGAAAGAGGACCAATTCGTGATACTTGGTTATTTGGTCCTATTTTACCATACATAGATAAACGTTATGCAGTACCGCAGTGTGTACCTATACTGTAATTACACTGCATTTACATGGATACTATCAATTGGGTTTGATATAAGGTATCATGAAGTGGGACCATAGAGTGGAAAAAAACTAATCTCTTCACACATGGGAATGCTATCTACAGTGCCTTGCGAAAGTATTCGGCCCCCTTGAACTTTGCGACCTTTTGCCACATTTCAGGCATCAAACATAAAGATATAAAACTGTATTTTTTTGTGAAGAATCAACAACAAGTGGGACACAATCATGAAGTGGAACGACATTTATTGGATATTTCAAACTTTTTTAACAAATCAAAAACTGAAAAATTGGGCGTGCAAAATTATTCAGCCCCCTTAAGTTAATACTTTGTAGCGTCACCTTTTGCTGCGATTACAGCTGTAAGTCGCTTGGGGTATGTCTCTATCAGTTTTGCACATCGAGAGACTGACATTTTTTCCCATTCCTCCTTGCAAAACAGCTCGAGCTCAGTGAGGTTGGATGGAGAGCATTTGTGAACAGCAGTTTTCAGTTCTTTCCACAGATTCTCGATTGGATTCAGGTCTGGACTTTGACTTGGCCATTCTAACACCTGGATATGTTTATTTTTGAACCATTCCATTGTAGATTTTGCTTTATGTTTTGGATCATTGTCTTGTTGGAAGACAAATCTCCGTCCCAGTCTCAGGTCTTTTGCAGACTCCATCAGGTTTTCTTCCAGAATGGTCCTGTATTTGGCTCCAGCCATCTTCCCATCAATTTTAACCATCTTCCCTGTCCCTGCTGAAGAAAAGCAGGCCCAAACCATGATGCTGCCAACACCATGTTTGACAGTGGGGATGGTGTGTTCAGGGTGATGGGCTGTGTTGCTTTTACGCCAAACATGACGTTTTGCATTGTTGCCAAAAGGTTCAATTTCGGTTTCATCTGACCAGAGCACCTTCATCCACGTGTTTGGTGTGTCTCCCAGGTGGCTTGTGGCAAACTTTAAACGACACTTTTTATGGACATCTTTAAGAAATGGCTTTCTTCTTGCCACTCTTCCATGAAGGCCAGATTTGTGCAATATACGACTGATTGTTGTCCTATGGACAGAGTCTCCCACCTCAGCTGTAGATATCTGCAGTTCATCCAGAGTGATCATGGGCCTCTTGGCTGCATCTCTGATCAGTCTTCTCCTTGTATGAGCTGAAAGTTTAGAGGGACGGCCAGGTCTTGGTAGATTTGCAGTGGTCTGATACTCCTTCCATTTCAATATTATCGCTTGCACAGTGCTCCTTGGGATGTTTAAAGCTTGGGAAATCTTTTTGTATCCAAATCCGGCTTTAAACTTCTTCACAACAGTATCTCGGACCTGCCTGGTGTGTTCCTTGTTCTTCATGATGCTCTCTGCGCTTTTAACGGACCTATGAGACTATCACAGTGCAGGTGCATTTATACGGAGACTTGATTACACACAGGTGGATTGTATTTATCATCATTAGTCATTTAGGTCAAAAAAAAAAAAAACTGCCAAATCGGTGTCCAAAAATACCGATTTCCGATTGTTATGAAAACTTGAAATTGGCCATAATTAAACGGCCATTCCGATTAATCGGTCGACCTCTAGTCTGAATTTGTCCTGATACGAGACCTAAACTGGGACATGCTTAAACCACCTGACCAAGTCCTAAAGCAATAGGACTCCCAAAATCTTTCTCAGATTATTACCAATCCCACAAGGTATGACTCCAAATACCCTGAAGAGGCCACTCTCCTTGATATAATTCTCACAAATAATCCTGATAGGTACCAGTCTGGTGTTTTCTGTAATGACCTTAGTGATCACTCTTTTACAGCCTGTGTTTGTAATGGTTACTCAGTGAAACGTCCTGTCCTGATTTGTCATAGACACTTGCTAAAAAACTTAAATGAGTAAGCCTTCATTTATGACCTGGCCTCTGTAAAATGGTATAGAATCAGCTTGATCCCCTCTGGCGAAGACGCTTGGACCTTTTTTTTTTATGTCTTCAGTGATATTGTTAACAAACACGCCCCCATGAAGATAATTATAATTAAAAAAAGGTTCAGGCCTTTGTTCAACCATGATTTTACAGAGTTACTCCACCTCAGAATTACACTTGGTGAAAGGCTCAGCACATGCATACTCATGGTTGAATGGCTCTCGTTCAGGCAAATGAGAAATAAGTGCACTCAGGCTCTCCGGAAGGCCAAAGTTAGTTACTTTAAGGAGCAGTTCTCTCTCGGTGGGTCTAACCCCAAGAAGTTCTGGAAAACGATTAAAGACCTGAAGAATAAACCCTCCTCCTCACAGCTGCCCATGTCCCTTAAAGTTGATGATGTGGTTGTTACTGACAAGAAGCACATGGCTGAGCTCTTTAAGAACCAATTCATTAAGTCAGGAATCCTATTTGCTCACTCAACATTTCATCATCTCCCACCCCTTCTAATGCGACGAGCCCCGACGCTCCTCCCTCTTTTTTTCCCTGCCCCACTACAAAGTTTCCCCCTGCAGGCGGTCGCTGAGTCTGAGGTGCTAAAGGACCCCCAAAAAACCTCTGGGTCAGATGGTTTATACCCTTTCTTCTTTAAGGTTGCTGCTCCTAGAATCCTGTCACTTACTGACCATAGAGAGTCCTTATTTTACAAGGTGGAGTAGGTCAGGGAGTGACTGGGGGGTTAGTCTAGCTTATTATTGTAGTTATTTTGTATGATTCCCAATTAGAGGCAGCTGGTAATCGTTGTCTCTAATTGGGGATCATATTTAAGTTGTGTTTGTTCCCACCTGTGTTTGTGGTATATTGTATTTTGAGTAAGTGTATGTAGCACCTCTGTAGTCACGGTTCGTTTATTGTTTTATTGTTAAGTTTCACTATTAATAAATTATGTGGAACTCAACATTCGCTGCGCCTTGGTCCGTTACTACAAACAAACGTGACAAATCCCCAACCCTATTTCTGATCTTTTTAACCTCTCTCCTCTCTGGGGAGGTTCCCATTGCTTGGAAAGCAGTTAGGTATTTATTTAAAGGGGGAGATCAAGCTGATCCTAGCTGTTATAGGCCTATTTATTTTGTGCCCTGTTTATCTAAAGTGTTGGAAAAACTTGTCAATAATCAACTGACTGGCTTTCTTGATGTTTATAGTATTCTCTCTAGTATGCAATCTGGTTTCCGCTCAGGTTATGGATGTGTCACTGCAATCTTAAACATCCTCAATGATGTCACAATTGCCCTTGATTCTAAGCAATGTTGTCCTGCAATTTTTATTGATTTGGCCAAAGCTTTTGATACGGTAGACCATTCCATTATTTTGGGCTGGCTAATGAGTATTGGTGTCTCTGAGGGGTCTTTGGCCTGGTTTGCTAACTACCTATCTCAAAGAATTCAGTCTCTAAAGTCAGAACATCTGCTGTCTCAGCCACTGCCTGTCACGAAGGGTGTACACCAAGGCTCGATCCTAGGCCCCATGCGCTTCTCAATTTACATCAACAACATAGCTCAGGCAGTAGGGAGCTCTCTCTTCCATTTATATGCAGATGCTACAGTCTTATACTCAACTGGCCCATCCCTGGATTTTGTGTTAAACGCCCAACAGCAAATATTTCTTAGTGTCCAACAAGCTTTTTCAGCCTTTAACATTTTTCTGAATACCCCCAAAACAAAGGTAACGTGGGCTGATAAGAAGAATGCCCCTCTCCCCACAGGTGTGATTACTACCTCTGACGGTTTAAAGCTTGAGATAGTCACCTTATACAAGTACTTGGGAGTATGGCTAGACGGTGCACTGTCCTTCTCTCAGCACATATCAAAGCTGCAGGCTCAAGTTAAATCTAGACTTGGTTTCCTCTATCGTAATCACTCCTTTTTCACCCCAGCTGCAAACTAACCCTGATTCCGAGGACCATATTAACCATGCTAGATTACGGAGACATAATTTATAGATCGGCAGGTAGGGATGCTCTCGAGCGGCTATATGTTCTTTACAATTCGGCCATCAGATTTGCCACCAATGCTCCTTATAGGACACATCACTGCACTCTATACTCTTCTGTAAACTGGTCATCTCTCTCTCAAGACCCACTGGTTGTTGCCTATTTATAAAACCCTCTTAGGCCTCACTCTCCCCCTTATCTGATATATCTACTGCAGCCCTCTTCCTCCACATACAACACTCGTTCTGCCAGTCACATTCTGTTAAAGGTCCCCAAAGCACACACATCCCTGGGTCGCTCATCTTTTCAGTTTGCTCCAGCTAGCGACTGGAACAAGCTGCAACAAACACTCAAACTGGACAGTTTTATCTCAATCTCTTCATTCAGACTCAATCATGGACACTCTTTACTGACAGTTGTGGCTTCTTTGCATTGTTGTCTCTACCTTCTTGCCCTTTGTGCTGTTGTTAGTGCACAACAATGTTTGTACCCTGTTTTGTGCTGCTACCATGTTGTGTTGCTACCATGTTGTTGTCATGTTGTGTTGCTTCCATGCTGTGTAGGACCATACACAGTCAGACCATACATACAAAGTAAATATACACGGTTCTATTACAAGGCGAAAGGCTGAGGCAAAAGAAGGGTGTTAAATAATAGAAGTGGGGAGAGAATATGTGTTGCTGCCATGCTATGTTGTCATCTTAGGTTTCTTTTTATGCCGTGTTGTGTTGTCTCTCTTGTCGTGATGTGCGTTTTGTCCTATATTTTTATTTAATATATTTTTATTTTTATTCCCAGCCCCCATCACCGCAGGAGGCCTTTTGCCTTTTGGTAGGCCATCATTGCAAATAAGAATTTGTTCTTAACTAGTTAAATAAAGGTTAAATACATTTTAAAAATGACACACCACATACCAACACATATTATTTACATCAACAACATAGGAATAACTTAAAAACATATTGTATGACCTCTTACACACATATAAGGCTCAGCATTTGGAACTGGTTTTCCTAGATATGGCTACTATATTGTGATCACTAAATCCTATGGATTTTAATACTGCTTTCCAGATAATTTCTGCAGCATTAGTAAAGATATGATCAATACATGTTGTTGATGTTTTTTCCTGTACTGTTTGTAACTACCCTGCTACGTTGATTGATAACCTGAACCAGGTTGCAGGCACTAGTTACAGTTTGAAGCTTTTTCTTGAGTGGGCAGCCTGATGAAAGCCAGTCAATAATTAAATCACCCAGCAAGTATACCTCTCCATTGATATCACATTTATTATCAAGCATTTCACACATGTTATCCAGATACTTACTGTTAGCACTTGGTGGTCTATAGCAGCTTCTCACCAGAATGGGCTTTAGGTGAGGCAGATGAACCTGTAGCCATATTACTTCAACAGTATTTAACATGGGATCCTCTCTAAGCTTTACAGGAATGTGGTTCTTAATATAAACAACCACACGTCCACATTTGGCATTTCTGTCTTGTCTGTAGATCTTATAACCATGTATTGCTACCACTGTATCATCAAGGGGATTATCTAAGTGAGTTTCGAAGATTGTCAGAATATTAATGTCATCTTTTACTAGCAAATTATGTTAACGTGGGCATGCCTCTCCCTAATATCAATATGCCTTGTCCATTGCTGTTTTGGTTAGTAATTATTGCCTTATTTCACTTTAGAGCCTCTAGCCCTGCTCAATACGCCTCAGTTAACCCTTTAGTCCCATCTCCCACACATGCGCTGACCTCACCTGGTTTAAATGATGTTTCTAGAGACAACATCTCTCTCATCGTCACTCAATGAATAGGTTTACCTCCACTGTATTCACATCCTACCATACCCCCTGTCTGTCCATTATGCCCTGAATCTATTCTACCATACCCAGAAACCTGCTCCTTTTACTCTCTGTTCCGAACGTACTAGACAACCAGTTCTTATAGCCTTTAGCCGTACCCTTATCCTACCCCTCTGTTCCTCTGGTGATGTAGAGGTTAATCCAGGTCCTGCAGTGCTTAGCTCCACTTCCATTCCCCAGACACTCTCATTTGTTGACTTCTGTAACAGTAAAAGCCTGCCAACCCTGATGTCCTAGCCGTGTCTAAATCCTGGCTTAGGAAGACACCCCAAAACCCTGAAATGTCCATTCCTAACTATAACTATCTTCCGACAAGATAGAACTGCCAAAGGGGGCGGAGTTAGCCTGCAGAGTTCTGTCTAACTATCCAGGTCTGTGCCCAAACCATTTGAGCTTTTACTTTTAAAAAACAAGTCTCTCACAGTTGCCGCTTGCTATAGACCACCTTCTGCCCTCAGCTTTGCCCTGGACACCATATGTGAATTGATTACCCCCCATTCTATCTTCAGAGCTTGTGCTGTTAGGTGACCTAAACTGGGACGTGCTTAACACCTCAGCAATCCTACAATCTAAGTTTGATGCCCTCAATCTCACACAAATTATCAATGAACCTACCAGGTACAACCCCAAATCCTTTAACACGGGCACTCTCATAGATATCATCCTAACCAACCTACCCTCCAAATACATCTCTGCTGTTTTCAACCAGGATCTCAGTGATCACTGCCTCATTGCCTGCGTCCGTAATGGGTCTGCGGTCAAACGACCACCCCTCATCACTGTCAAACGCTCCCTGAAACACTTCAGTGAGCAGGCCTTTGTAATCGACCTGGCCCGGGTATCCTGGAAGGATACTGACCTCATTCCATTAGTAGAGAATTCCTGGTTATTATTTCGTCACCATCTTAAATAGCATGCCCCATTCAAAAAGTTTAGAACCAGGAATAGATATAGCCCTTGGTTCACTCCAGACCTGACTGCCCTTGACCAGCGCACTCACGATATGCAACATTTCAGAGAAGTTAGGAAGGCTGTTAGGAAAGCAAAGGCTAGCTTTTTCAAACAGAAATTTGCATCCTGCAGCACAAACTCAAAAAGGTTCTTGGACACTGTAAAGTCCATGGATAATAAGAGCACCTCCTCCCAGCTGCCCACTGCACTGAGGCTAGAAAACACTGTCACCACCAATAAATCCGGGATAATTGAGCATTTCTTTAAGTATTTTTTACGGCTGGCCATGCTTTCCACCTGGCTACCCCTACCCTGGTCAACAGTCCTGCACCCCCCACAGCAACTTGCCCAAGCCTCCCCCATTTCTCCTTCACCCAAATCCAGATAGCTGATGTTCTGGAAGAGCTGCAAAATCTGGACCCCTACAAATCAGCAGGGCTAGACAATCTGGACCCTCTCTTTCTAAAATGATCCGCCAAAATTCTTGCAACTCTCATTACTAACCTGTTCAAACTCTCTTTCGTATCATCTGAAATCTCCAAATATTGGAAAGCTGCCGCGGCCATCCCCCTCTTCAAAGGGGGAGACACTGTAGACCCAAACTGCTACAGACCTATATCTATCCTACCCTGCCTTCCTGAGGTCTTCGAAAGCCAAGTTAACAAACAGATCACTGACCATTTCGAAATCCACCGTAACTTCTCCGCTGTGCAATCTGGTTTCCGAGCTGGTCATGGGTGCACCTCAGCCACTCTCAAGGTTCTAAACGATATCATAACCACCATCGATAAGAGACAATACTGTGCAGCTGTATTCATCGACCTGGCCAAGGCTTTCGACTCTGTCAATCACCACATTCTTATCGGCAGAATCAAAAGCCTTGGTTTCTCAAAGGACTGCATCGCCTGGTTCACCAACTGCTTCTCCTAAGAAGTTCAGTGTGTCAAATCGGAGTGTCTGTTGTCCGGACCTCTGGCAGTCTCTCGGGCCGACTCTTTTCTCTGTATACATCAATGATGTCGCTCTTGCTGCTGGTGTTTCTCTGATCCACCTCTACAACACCATTCTGTATACCTCTGGCTCTTCTATATATTAACTAACCTCCAGACGAGATTCAATACCATACAACTAGCCATGGCCTCCAACTGCAAGTAAAATTTATGCATATTCTTTAACCAATCGCTGCCCGCACCTGCCCACCATCACTACTCTGGACAGTTCTGAATTAGAATATGTGGACAACTACAAATACCTAGGTGTCTGGTTAGACTTTAAACTCTCCTTCCAGACTCACATTAAGCATCTCCACTCCAAAATTAAATCTAGAATCGGCTTCCTATTTCGCAACAAAGCATCCTTCACTCATGCCCTCGTAAAACTGACTATCTGGGCCTCCCGGGTGGCGCAGTGGTTAAGGGCGCTGTACTGCAGCGCCAGCTGTGCCATCAGAGTCCCTGGGTTTGCGCTTAGGCTCTGTCGTAACCGGCCGCGACCGGGAGGTCCGTGGGGCGACGCACAATTGGCCTAGCGTCGTCCGGGTTAGGGAGGGCTTGGTCGGTAGTGATGTCCTTGTCTCATCGTGCACCAGCGACTCCTGTGCGCGCTAACCAAGGTTGCCAGGCTCTCGTTGGCTGGCCATTGCTTCATATTCATCACCAAACCCACTGGCTCCAGGTCATCTATAAGACTTTACTGGGTAAAACCCCACCTCAGCTCACTGGTCACCATAGAAGGATCCACCCGTAGCAGGTATATTTCACTGGTCACCCCCAAAACCAATACCTTTTTTGGCCGCCTTTCCTTCCAGTTCTCTGCTGCCAATTACTGGAACAAACTGCAAAAATCACTGAAGCTGGAGACTCATATCTCCCACACTAACTTTAAGCACCAGCTGTCAGAGCAGCTCACAGATCACGAACTGCACCATCATAGCCCGTCTGTAAATAGCTCATCCAACTACCTCATCCCCATACTGTTATTTATTTTATGTATTTTGCTCCTTTCCACCCAAGTATCTCTACTTGCACACACATCTTCTGCACATCTATCACTCCAGTGTTTAATTGCTATATTATTTTGCCACTATGGCCTATCTATTGCCTTTCCTCCCTTATCCTACTTCATTTGCACACACTGTATATAGACTTTTTCTATTGTATTATTGACTGTATGTTTGTTTATTCCATGTGTAACTCGCAGTAGTAAATGAGAACTTGTTCTCAACTGGCCTACCTGGTTAAATAAAGGTGAAATAAAACAAATAAAAAATTAGTGCAGGGTGAACTGCACATAGTGGACTTCCTATTTGGGTACACTCCCTCAGCACTAACAGTATAACTCATGTTCATAGGCACATGATTACTACATACAATGGCTGTAGGATCAGCAGATGCATTACGGACAGTAAGAGGGACGTAAAACAAGGTTATTTACATTGTATCGTCCAACGCCACTAGAATATTGTACATTTGCTGAAGCATTATGACAACTCAGTGACACAATGGTAGAGATTAAATGAGCTTGACTTGGGTCATTGATAAGTCATTGTCTCAACTCAGCCCTTTAATGCTGTAAAAGGATCCAGGAACCCAAATGATTTGGGTGGATCCCATCCTCTTATAATACATGTTTTGTTTCCAGAAGGTATCACAATTGTTAATAAATATTACACCCACAGAGCTGCAATAGTCTTGTAACCAGTTATCGAGAGCTAAAAGGCTGCTGAACTGCTCAATGCCGCTATTTAGGGAGGGCAGAGGGCCAGATATTATGGGGCTGTTTGTTGGTGTCAAGTAGAGACCCAATCGAACCCTTCATTTAAATTCCACCTAAAAAGACATACCCAAATCTAACTGCTAATAGCTCAGGGCCTGAAGCAGGGATATGCATGTTCTTGATACTATTTGAAAGGAAACACTTTAAAGTTTGTGGAAATCTAAAATGAAAAGTCATGTTTTCTATTTTATTTTTGTTGCATCATCCAAGAAATGCAAAAGAAAGGCCATACATTGACATAGATGACTCATTTCAGGAAACTAGGCGTATGTCCCGGGTCACCACTTCACAAGAGAACCGTTTGAACAGAAACTTTTTTAAAATCAAAATTAGTTTTTGGCCAAAAATGCCTTCTGGAACGTGCACTTTCATGTGCCTTAATAACAAACCTCTATACCACCTGTAAATACGAATATTATTTTTTTACGAGCCTAGTTGGTTTGGCCATGGAAAAAGCCAGCAACCTCCCTGCTAGCCATGATTGGCTGAGATAATGTGTGGGCTGGACATGCTGAGAAATGAGTTTGGATTGGTCTGCCATATAGCATGCTTCTGTCTATTTGAGCTGGTTAGTATGTGTACGTAATCCTGTCTAACGCGGATTTCTCAAGTGTCAGTTGTGCAGAGGTGAGGACGGAGTAACTGAGTAAAATAACGTACTTTATTCTGAAAAATAAATCTGCCAAATAAATCCACGCAGGGAAAACAAACCCTAACACAAAAGACTAACACAAGACCAGGAATAATCATGCACAAAATAAATGAGGACCAGAGGGTTAAATAGGGAAATAATAATAATGAAATGGGAACCAGGTGTGTACAATCAAGAAATAACAAATGGAAAAAGAAACGTGGATCGGTGTCAGCTAGAAAGCCGGTGACGACGACCGCCGAACACAGCCCAAACAAGGAGAGGCACCAACTTCGGCGGAAGTCGTGACAGGCTTTAAAATAAATATATTGCATATTAGAACTGCATAAGTGTTGCTCTCCACTTTCTGGAGGACCAAGTTTTGATATCAGTGGAATTAGAGTTTGATAGCCAAGGAGATGGAGAAAACACCTGTCTAGGGATTACATCTTCAAACTAAGGGCAACCATGGCATCCGTGACAGGGAGAAGTGTCCATCCATGATGTATATGTGTAAGATAGTCTAGCTAGCTACATTTTCAGATATTACACATTTCTAATTTTGACATAAAGACTTTTCATTTCAAGGTAAAGTGTACTGTTAGCTCACTAACGTTTGCTGGCTGACTCGCTAACTAACGTCATGCATTGGGATTCATTGTTTACCTAGTTAGCTATCTAGCTACATTCCTTAAAAAAATACTCTCATCTTAGTGTGCCAGAGCTCAGAATAACTGATGCATTTTTGAACGCTCAACACCCTTTGAATATGTCCGGTGTCATTAAACATCGGCAAAAAAAAAACATAATTCAGTTTTTGTCAGCAGCCGAGTTACAGTCACCAACGCTCTTGTGATAAAAAGCCTAACCAGCTCTATTAAGGCGAGTAAAATGGTCAGAGTGAGGTGTTCTCTCATTATGGATGTAGCTAGCCAATGTTTGCCAGTTAGCTTGGGTGCTTGACTGTAGTTGTAAGGTCAGAGCTTTTGGAACAACCTTACTTATTGTCTGGAGCGTCCAGTGTGCACTCTGAATGCGAAACCACAGATAAATCGTCAGAGCGAGTAATGTTCAGTGAGCTGTTCTCTCTCTCTCTCTCTCTTAGATGTCTGGAAATAGCTGGAAAGTTTGAACAGAACGGTTGGATCAACCATTAAATAGATGGGTGGGGCTAAGGCTTAAGAGGGTGTAGACAAAGAGGGCTCTCCAATAGTAGTAACAAAACATTGAAATACGGTTTTCTCAAAAGTTAGTTTACAATTTGATCAACTTTCAAAGCAGAATTACTTTCCCATTGTTTCTTCAAATGCAGTGTATGATATACCATTTTGTAGCACTGTCTCTACTTTTATCGAATGTAAAAAACAGAAATTAATATGTTGCTACATAAGACCGAATCCAGGTGGTGAGTCACAATTTTCCTTTTTGTGGCACCTGACCCCATGACTGAACATTAGTCCAGGTGTGACAAAACTTGGGCCTGTAGATCCTGCCTTGTTTTCCAGCAGCAGACTATGATCAATAATGTCAAAAGCCACACTGAAGTCTAACAAAACAGCCCCCACAATATTTTTATAATCAATTTCTCTCAGCCAATCATCATTTATTTAAGTGCTGTGCTTGTTGAATGTCCTTCCATATAAGCATGCTGAAAGTTTGTTGTCGGTTTGTTTAATGTAAAATAGCATTGTATCTGGTCAAACCCATTTTTTTCTTACAGTTTACTAATGATTGGTAACAGGCTGATTGGTTGGCTATTTGAGCCATTGAAGGGGGCTTTACTATTCTTAGGTAGAGGAATTACTTTTGCTTCCCCCGAATACACTTTCAATTAGGCTTAAACTGGGAAAGTATGGAAAATATGAGTGGCATAATCGCTGTTCCATCCAAGATGTCAGACCCCAGTGGCATGTCATTGTTGACAGAGAAAAAATAATCAGTATATCTTCCGCAATCCTTTTACAGAATTTAAAATTACAATGCTTTTCTTTCATAATTTGGTCAGATATAGTTGGATGTGTAGTATCAGCAATTGTTGCTGGCATGTCATGCTTAAATGAGCTAATCTTACAAATTAGAAAATCATTAGTAGTTAGCAATATCAGTTGGTTTTGTGATGCATAAGCCATCTGATTCAATGAATGATGGAACTAAGTTTGCCTTTTTTCCCAAAATTGAATTTAAAGTGCTCCAAAACGTTTTACTATCATTGTTGATATCATTTATCTTTGTTTAATAGTTCATTCTTATTTGTATGCAGTTTAGTCTTGATTTCCCAATTTGCAATACGTTTGCCAATCGGTTGTGCAGCCAGACTTATGAGAGTCAAAATCGAGCTCAGGTGCATCCCGTTTCCATTGATCATCCTTGAGATGTTTCTACAACTTGATTGGAGTTGATTTGGAAAGGCAAACGCATGTCTATATAAGGTCAGTTGACAATGCATGCCACAGCAAAAACCAAGCCTTGAGGTTGAAGGAATTGACCACAGAGCTTGAGAGGATCTGCGGAGAAGAATGGGAGAAACTCCCCAAATGCAGGTGTGCCAAGCTTGTAGCGCCATACCCAAAAAAATTCTCGCTTCGCAGACCTATTGCTTTTACTTTCGGTATAGCATGTCTCATAGATTATGTGACTCACGTTATTGAGCCGTTACGGTGACATGGCAGCTTTGGTTTAGTTTGACCGTTATACTACCTATTACTCTGCACAAGGCGCTGTCTGTCACTGGCTTACTGTAATTTTTATCAATCTTTTCTATCTGCCTTTAACCCCACCTTCCTCCTTTCCCACAGGGGGAGCGAGGTCCAGATGGAAGCCCAGGTGCCAAAGGTTATCCTGGCAGGCAGGTGCAGTAAATCCTCTGGTGTGCTGGGACTGTTATAGTGGGGTCAGGCTTGACTGGTACAGTGGGGTCAGGCTTGTCTGGTACAGTAGGGCTAGGGTTCAGATTTGACTAGTAAAGGAGGGTCAGGGGTCAGGAGGTTATGCTCATCTAGAGTAGGGTTAGAGGGTTCAGACCAGCTCTTAACTGGTTGATTAAGGAGGATTAAGTGTTAACAGGTTGTACCTGTGTAGGGGAGAGTGAATGTACTAGAGCTATGAAGCATAATTATGCGTATCACAATTCTGCACATCTACACAAGTGCAGGACAAGAGTTGTTGTCATGTAAATCATGCCACAAAGAGTCAGTTGAAGAGCTATAGTAAATCTTCCTAAGAATAAATGTTCTGACAATAAATTAAGAGACTCTTTTAACTACATACTTCAAACCCAAGTCTGCTTCAGTCACAGCTGCTTTCCTGGCATCTACTCTGGGTTACTGTGTTTCTAGAAACTGCTACACTAGAGGAAGTCCTGTCTCTCCCTGCTGTTAATCACACACCGACTCATAAATTCCCAATTAACAGACTAAAAAAATTGCACAAAGAAGCACGAACACACACACACACACACACACACACACACACACACACACACACACACACACACATAGTGTCACTGTGATAATTGGTTGGTTTTTATCTTACCACTAATTGTGTTTAACCGTTCAACTACTTTTTCTCTGTCTTTGTCTTAGGGTTTGCCAGGTCCCATAGGAGCCATTGGGCCAAAAGGCACTCGGGTAGGTGTACCCTTAATTCCCTCTATCCCAATTATTTTCCAGTGGAGCCTGACTTTCTTTAGCAGTGCTATAGCCTGGACATTTGAGTCATACCCATAAACACCACACTGAACGCTGTTGTCATGCCTACGGGTCGTGATTTGATCAATTCTGGAAAGAGGCTGATGTTCTTATGTTTACTGTATGTTTTTGGTTTTCAAGGGCAATCCGTCTCTGTCTTCTATGTTTCGGCTGATCTGACCTTGACCTCTATGCATCCAGCTTGACACAGATTTTACTACTCTCTGTTTACAGTGGATCGTGTCTCCAGTCTCCAGCAAAACACACTCGCTTGCCAAGAGTTGTTTAATCAAAGTTATTGGTTTTGTCTGCTATAACCCCAAACACACACGTACTGTACTTCTGCCTTTTCCACATAAACAGTTGTCTAACTGTATACAACCACCACACTCACACACACACACTCAGTGATGTGATGTTATGTTGTGCTTCATTAAAGACCCTTTATCAGCTCCCTTGGCTGTTCCATAACTGGCCCTGACCCCACCGGCTGGAATTTCCTGTTTACAGTAGTAAAGAGGCTTTCCATCCTCTCCTTCTCTCCATCAGCAACCCCCATCCCCTGATCTACCACACAACCACCCCCCTGTCCTATCTACATCCATTCCCTACCTACCTATAACTACCATCGTATCTATCCCCTACCTACAACCATAAGCTATGCATCAACCAACTCCCTCCCAACCCTTGGTTCACACATCTACCCCTTATCCCATATTTACCTTCAAGTACTTACCTACCTATAGTATACTACAGCTACCCTGTCAATTACATCTAACCACCCTGTATCTCTGATCTACATCTACCCTGTCTGCTAATGTGCCTCACAACCAGCCCCTGATCCCCTAGCTACAACTAACCAACTCACTACGACTAACCACCACTATCACTCAGCTATAACCATAATCTACAAACTACCTAGGACTCTATTTTTAACTAGCGTTAATGCACCCTCTTTGGGAAATTTGACTTGTAAAAGCCAGCGCTCCTCTTTTATATCAGCTTGCTTGGGCTGAGGTGGGAATGGTGATGTATTTGTGGTGTGTCCTGTAAATCCTGTGTGCCAATTTCAAGCAGCGTAACTGGTGATATTTAAGACTCACCGAAAGCTGTCCTTAGCTGTAACTCAATTGGTTATGGCATCAATTTTGCCAGCGGAGGCACACAGTAGCTTAATCAGAGACAAGATGGTGCTGATAGAGATGGCAGCTTCGCTTCAAGTCCTTAGGAAACTGTGCAGTATTTTTTTCTTGCATTGTTAGTGTTATTACATACAGCCGGGAAGAACTATTGGATTTCAGAGAGACGTCAACTTACCAGCACTACGACCAGAAATACGACATTCCCAAAGCGTATCCTTTGCCTGCATCTCCCAGGGCATTTGAACTGATTCCAGAGGCCAACCAGAAACAACGCCATCGGAGAAGGTGCCGGCGCGGTCTTCTAGTGAGACTTTGGATGTGCGCACACCACCCACCACTTCCGAGTATTTTACTCTAATGTCCAATCCCTAGTTAACGAAGTGAACAATTAGGGCAAGAGTTGCTTTCCAAAGAGATATCTGGGATTGTAACATACTCTGTTACACGGAGACATGGCTAGCAGGGGACATGCTGTCAGAGTCCGTACATCCAACGAGATGTTCAGTGCATCACGCCGAAAGGAAAAAACATCTCTCTTGTAAATAGAAGGGCGGGGGTGTATGTTTCATGATTAACCACTCGTGGTGTAATTGTAACAACACACAATAACACAAGTCCTTTTGTTCACATGACCTAGAATTTTTCCTCACAACCAAATGCCGACCGTATTATCTCCCAAAAGAACTCTCCTCAGTTACAGTCACAGCCGTGTATATCCCCCGCAAGCGGATACCAAGACGGCCATCAAGGAACTTCACTGGCCTTTATGCAAACTGGAGGCTGCATTTACTGGGGGATTTTAACAAAGCTAATCTAAGAACAAGGCTACCTAAATTATATCAGCATATCGAGCATATCAAGTAACACACTCGACCACTGCTACTCTAACGTCCGCAATGCATACAAGGACCTCCTTAGCCCTCCTTTTGGCTAATCTGACCATGACTCCATCTTATTTCTTCCCTCCTATAGGCAGAAACTAAAACAGGAAGCACCCGTGCTTAGGTCTATCCAATGCTGGTCTGAATATCAGATCCACGCTTTAAGATTGCTTTGATCACGTGGACTGGGATATGTTCCAGATAGCCTCAGACAATAACATTGACGAATATGCTGACTCGGTGAGCAAGTTTATAAGGAAGTGTATAGGAGATGCTGTACCCACTGACTATTAAAACCTTCCAATAACCAGAAACTGTGGATTGATGGCAGCATTCGCGCAAAACTGAAAGCACGTACTACTGCATTTAATCATGGCAAGGTGACTGGAAACATGACCGAAAATAGTGTAGTTATTCTTCCCTCCGTAAGGCAATCGAACAAGCCAAGCGTCAGTATAGAAACAAAGTGGAGTCGCAATTCAACAGCTCAGACACGAGACATACATGGCAGGGTATAGAGTCAATCACGGATTGCAAAAAGGAAACCAGCACCGTCGCGAACATCGGCGTCTTGCTCCCAGACAAATTAAACAACTTCTTTGCGTGCTTTGAGGAGAATACAGTGCCACCCACATGGCCCACTACCAAAGACTGTGGGATCTCATTCTCTGTGGCCGACGTGCTAAGATAACTGAACTAAATGACACTCACCCCGTCGCACTCACTACTTTCATCACAAAGTGCTTTGAGAGACTAGTCAAGGATCATATCACCTCCACCCTACCTGTTACCCTAAACACACTCCAATTAGCTTATTGCCCCAATAGGTCCACAGATGATGCAGTCGCCATCACACTGCCCTGTCCCATCTGGACAAGAGGAATTCCTATGTAACAATGCTGTTCATTGACTACAGCTCAGCATTCAACACCACAGTACCCTCGACTCATCATTAAGCTTGAGACCCTGGACTTCCTGACTTCCAGGTGGTGAAGGTAGGAAACAACAGCTCCACTCCGCTCATCCTCAACACTGGGGTCCAACAAGGGTGCATTCTCAGCCCTCTCCTGTACTCTCAGTTCACCCACGAGTGGCCATGCACGCCTCCAACTCAATCATCAAGTTTGCAGATTACACTACAGTGGTAGGTTTGATTACCAACAACTACGAGACCGCCTCCAGGGAGGAGGTGAGGGCACTCGGAGTGTGGTGTTAGGAAAATAACCTCTCACTCAACATCAGCAAAACAAAAGCAATGATCATGGACTTCAGGAAACAGCAAAGGGAGCACCCCCTATCCACATCAATGGGACAGCAGTGGAGAAGGTGTAAAGTTAAGTTCCTTGGTGTACATATTACTGACAAACTGAAATGGTCCACACACACACACAGTGTGGTGAAGAAGGCGCAACAGCGCCTCGTCAACCTCAGGAGGCTAAACAAATGTGGCTTGTCACCGAAAACCCTCACTAACCTTTACAGGTGCTGAATTGAGAGCATCCAGCTGGGCTGTATCACCGCTGGTACAGCACTGTACTGCCCTCAACCGGAGGACTCACCAGAGGGTGGTGCGGTCTGCACAACGCATCACCGGGGCAAACTACCTGCCCTCCAGGACATCTACAGCACCCAATGTCACAGGAAGGCAAAAAGATCAAGGACAATAACCACCTGAGCCACTACCTGTTCACCCTGCTTCCATTCAGAAGGCGAGGTCAGTACAGGTGCATCAAATGTGGGACAGAGATTGCAAAACAGCTTCTATCTCAAGGCCATCAGATTGTTAAACAGCCACCACTAGCACAGAGAGGTGACTGCCTACCTACAAACTTGATATCATTGGCCACTTTAATAAATGGAACACTAGTCACTTAAATAATGCCACTTTACGAATGTTTACCTATCTCGCATTACTCATCTCATATGTACAGTTTATACTGTATCCTTCTATCTATTTATGGTGAGAATGTACATGGCCCAAATGAAATGCAATTTCATCTATTTCTGGAGAAGTACAAATATGGTTGGTTCCATGATGTTTAGAAAACATTACATTTGCGGACAGTATAACGGTGAGTGGACATTCCCCCTTTCTCTTTATATTCAATCTTTATCCAGCTCCTGTGAAAGTCTATGGAGGATTTGACACACATTCCAAAGTTAAGTTGCCTTGTCTGTATTATACACCCATGGGGAGAAATTCTGGTAACTGTATTTAGACATAGTCTATATAAAACAAGTGGTTGTTAAATTTGTATTAGAATTATACACTGTCTTATCAATAGCCTAGTGAATTGAATCTTGCTTATTGACTATGTTTGGCATGTCCATGTCCAGACTGCAATTTACAGTCGGCCTAGCCCCTATATCAGTGTGAATGCTATGGCCTATGTTTAACAATATATTTCCATATTGAAGCAATGCCATTAGAACAATGTAGACTGCAAACATGTTTATCAGATATGGGGCAGGCTATTTAACAAACTATGCTATAATAGACTAAAATTTAAATTGCAATACACAACTTGAAGTAACAACATATTTAGACATGGAGCATGTTCTGGTTGGACAGTGAGGGGCAAGCCTCAACATACCCATAACTTGTTTATTTATCAAAATAATTTGCGCCAGCTACTGCGTCCCCCCCAATACCAGTGGTGAAAATAGCTCAAATATTACTGACACCCCACTGAATCTATAACGCTAGCACTAAGACATACCATTCCATTAGGTTTGTTAAAATAGAGCACATCTAAAAATGCTACATCTCAATCAACTCCTGATCTACGTAGTCTATTCCCTATGCCCTATGAACCTTCAACCTTAACCCATCAGCTTAACCAGTATCAGCACCCCACTGTCTTATAGAAAACATTGCTACTGGAATTGCTGCTGTTGTTCCTGGTCTTGTTCTGTTTTGTTGCGCTGCGTTAAACCGCTATCAACAGGCCAGATTGGTGTCATCTTCAGAGATCCCTGGCGTGAGGGTATGTGCCCTTGGACTACATCGTGGAAGCCAGCACCATGCAGTCCATGGGCATATACACTTGCCTCATGGCTTAGTTCTTCATGGAGACCTGATCCATCAACCCTGGAACCTTCAGACCCCCAGCACTGGACTCCTCAACTCTCAAGCTATAATAGATCTACTTCGCAGTCATTGAAAATGGAATTCCTCTACCTCTCTCTCTCTCTAGGGCTTCATTGGAATCGCGGGCCTTTTTGGCCTACCTGGTGCTGATGGCAAAAGAGTATGTTTGTCTTTTTTTTACCTTACCGCTACACACATCAAAATACTCACTACGTCTGTAATGATTAGGGCCAGGACTTATTCCTGACCTCACCACACATTGTGTACAAGAATGGAGGCAACTCTGACTACCTGTCCCAATGGTGACTCTGATCTTCCCTCCCTCGGTTTCCATAAGAGACAACCAGTTTATTGTTTTGATTTAAATGTGGGAACTGCCTCCAGCATGCTATCAGGCTGCATTGAGTAAGACAGTGTGGGAGTGTTGGTGATGACTCATTGTGACCCCCCTTATTGAGCCTTTGAACTGGCTAAACTAATCAAGGCCTTCCTAAAGCTCAGCCTCCAAAAACACCAGACCATTGCCCTACTTATCGCATGCACCAGGGGTTACGTCATGGGTGAGCCTGTAATGGACTTTCCACTATGCAGCTCCACCATACTGTAGCAGGCTAATCTTTGTCTGTTGGTCACTGTGTCTGTCTGTCCTCTCTAACTTCCTCCTAATCTTCAAGGAAGACACCTATATGGGACAGAGCACGATAAAATAGCTCCAATTAGCTGGCACAGCTGTAGGTTTGTGCAGAGCAATGTAGAAGCAATAAAAGTATGCATATACATCGAGCAGTATTTACAGAGTAGCTAAACAAAATACCAACAACAAGTAGCTTACAGTCTGTGATGGTTTGACATTATTACATCAGTGTAGTTAGTAGAATTATTCCCAGAGAGTACAATGTTGCTCTGAACTTATTATTGTCTCTCTCTCTCTCTCTCTCTCTCTCGTTCTATTTTCAGGGCATTCTTGGGGAACCAGGGAAGAGGGGCAAGATGGGTAGGCCGGTAAAGTTGTCTCAACATACTTTATAGATAATTATTTATATGAACTGTTATGAAATGCGTTGATGTCAGCCACAGCAGACGCTGTGTTAAAACCTAACCCACAGGCTTAAGATATCTATGGTCTCCAGAGACTGATACCGACAACACTAACAGGACGTACAGTATATAGTGTCATGGAGGCTGCTGGCAATGATAGACATAGCTCAGAGCTGTGTTTAGCTAATGTTAGCTTATTGAACACTCAGACCTCTTTCTCTGTCATTCGGTCCTCAAATTCTTATTTGTATTCAGTAGCGTTTTGCAGTGGGAAACAGAAGTGAGCATTCTTGTTGGACAAATTCACATTCAGCATCTCCCAGTTCAGAATTTCAAGGTTTCGTGACCACTGAACATGACTTGTTTCAGTGAGTCAGTGTTCTAGTTCCAGCAGGGTTCTACAATATTGTAGCCAGACCTGCTCTCTAGCTGAGAACTCCTTTGAGAGGTTTGGTGCAAAGGCCCGCAGTCACACATTTGTCTACATCATTATAAGCTTCTCTCTTTATTTCCTTTGCTAATAGAAGGGTTACTCTAGGTTGAACACGTCAGAGATGTGCTACATGTGGGTTTTTTGGACATAATAAGAAAAGGCTCATATTGAAATGAGCTTATTTGGTCACCTTTCTCTCAATGGGATCATGTAGTTTGGATACTTAAAAAAATCACATTTATTCAACCAGGTAGGCCAGTTGAGAACAAGTTCTCATTTACAACTGCGACCTGGCCAAGATAAAGCAAAGCAGTGCAACAAAAACAACAACACGGAGTTACACATAAACAAACGTACAGTCAATAACACAATAGAAACATATATGTACAGTGTGTGCAAATGTAGGGAGGTAGGCCATAGAGGGGAAATAATTACAATTTAACATTAACACTGGAGTGATAGATGTGCAGATGATGATGTGCAAGTAGAGATACTGGAGTGCAAAGGAGCAAAAAAATACTAATTAAATGACAGTATGGGGAAGAGGGAGTTGGATGGGCTATTTACAGATGTGCTGTGTACAGGTACAGTGATCGGTAAGCTGCTCTGACAGCTGATGCTTAAAGTTAGAGAGAGATAGATAAGGCTTCAGTGATTTTTGCAATTCATTCCAGTCATTGGCTGCAGATAACTGTAAGGAAAGACGGCCAAAGGAAGTGTTGGCTTTGGGAATGAACAGTGAAATATACCTGCTGGAGCGTGTGCTACAGGTGAGTGTTGCTATGGTGACCAGTGTGCTTCGAAGGCGGGGATTTACCTAGCAAAGACTTATAGATGACCTGGCGCCAATGGTGGGTAGTATATGGGGCTTTGGTGACAAAACAGATGGCACTGTGTGGACTACATCCAGTTTGCTGAGTAGAGTGCAGGAGGCTATTTTGTAAATGACATCTCCGATTTTCAAGGATCAGTAGGATAGTCAGTTTTACGAGGGTATGTTTGGCAGCATGAGTGAAGGATGCTTAAGTCTGGCTGGAGAGTTTACAGTCTAACTAGACACCTAGGTATTTGTAGTTGTCCACATATTCTAAGTCAGAACTGTCCAGAGTAGTGATACTAGTCGGGCAGGTGGGTGCGGGAACAATCGGTTGAAGCATGCCTTTAGTTGTACTAGCAATTATAAGCAGTTGGAGGTCATGGAAGGAGTGTTGTATGGCATTGAAGCATGTTAACAGTGTCCAAAGAAGGGCCAGATGTATACAGAATGGTGTCTGTGTAGAGGTGGATCAGAGAATCAACAGCAGCAAGAGCGACTTCATTGATATATGCAGAGGAAAGAGTCTGCTCGAGAATTGAACCCTGTGTCACCTCCGTAGACTGCCAGAGGTCCGGACAACAGGCCCTCCGATTTGACACACTGAACTCTGTCTGAGAAGTAGTTGGTGAACCAGGCGAGGCAGTCATTTGAGAAACCAAGGCTATTGAGTCTGCCAATAGGAATGAGGTGACTGACAGAGTCGAAATCCTTGGTCGGGTCGATGAAGACGGCTGCACAGTACTGTCTTTTATTGATGGTGGTTATGATATCGTTTAGGACCTTGAGTGTGGCTGAGGTGCACCCATGACCAGCTTGGAAATGGTTGGTGATCTGTTTGTTATCTTTCAAAGATTTTAGAAAGGCAGGGCAGGATGGATATAGGTCTATAACAGTTTGGGTCTAGAGTGTCTCCCCCTTTGAAGAGTTGGATGACCGCGGCAGCTTTCCAATCTTTGGGATCTCAGACGATACGAAAGAGAGGTTGAACAGGCTTGTAATAATGGTTGCAACAATTTCAGTGGATAATTTTAGAAAGACAGGGTCCAAATTGTTTAGCCCAGCTGATTTGTAGGGATCCAGGCTTTGCAGCTCTTTCAGAACATCAGCTGTGTGGTTTTGGGTGAAGGAGAAGCTGCAACGGTGCGAGACTTGTTTCTGGAAAGGTGGATTTTTAAAAGTAGAAGCTTGAATTGTTTGGGCACAGACCTGAATAGTATGACAGAACTCTGCAGGCTATCTCTGCAGTACTTTGCAACTCTGCCCCCTTTGGCAGTTCTATCTTGTCTGAAGATGTTATAGTTAGGGATGGACATTTCAGGAGTTCTGGTGTCCTTCCTAAGCCATGATTCAGACACGGCTTGGACATCAGGGTTGGCGGAGTGTGCTAAAGCAGTGAATAAAACAAACTTAGGCTTTTACGGTTACAGAAGTCAACAAATGAGAGCGCCTGGGTAATGGGAGTGGTGCTGGGGGCTGCCGGGCCTGGTTTAACCCCTACATCAACAGAGGAGGCGTAGGATAAGGGTCGTCTAGTGCATTCGGAACAGAGAGTAAGAGGAGCAGATTTCTGGGCGCGGAAGAATATATTCATGGATAATGTACAGACAAAGGTATGGTTGGATGTGAGTACAGTGGAGGTAAACCTAGACATTGAGTGACGATGAGATAGGTTTTGTCTCTAGAGGCACCAGTTAAGCCAGGTGAGGTCACCACATGTTAGGGGGATGGAACAAATGGGCTATCTAAGGCATTTTGGGCAGGGCTAGGGGCTCTACAGTGAAATAAGACAATCACTAACCAAAACAGCAATAGACAAGGCATCTTGACATTAGGGAGAGGCATGTGTAACCGAGTGATCATAGGGTTCAATGAGTAGCACTAGATGACTCAGGGAGCCATTCCGAAGTCGCTGCTACGCTAGGCGAGCTGGAGACATGGCGATTCAAACAACTAGCGGGCCGGGGCTAGCAGATGGGCATCCGACGACATCACAATGGAAGAGCCTGTTGGCAAAAGAGGTATTGTGGCCCAAGAATTGGCTGGTGGACTTCTTTGGCTAGCCAGGAGATGGGCCTCGCTCGAGTCTAGCTTCAGGCTTACTGGTGCTTGCTTCAGGACAGAGACATTAGCCAGGAGTAGACACTTGCATAGCAGCTAGCTGCGATGATCCGGCGTAAAGGTTCAGAGCTTGCGGTATAAATCTGGAGATGTGGTAGAGAAAAAGCAGTCTGATATGCTCTTGGTTGATATTGCGCTGTTCAGATTGGCAGGAATTGACCAGGTTGAGGCTGGCTGATGTCCGAGTTAACGGCGAGGACCGCTAGCAGTGGCAAACTGACTACTAGCTAGTTAGCTGGCTAGCTCCTGAAGGGGATTCTGGTTCTAAAGTATAAAATTAGCAGATCCGTACCACATTGGGTGAGGCGGATTGCAGTATATTCAGTCCGTAGATGGAAAGTGAGTGAAAAAATATATGCAAAATATAGGACGGGACAAGACAAAAACACACGTCCGACTGCTACGCCATCTTGGACCACCTGTAGGTTTTTTTTGTGCGAGTGTCTTTCAAATAACATTTTATTTGTCACGTTTTGTAAACAACAGGTGTAGACTAACAGTGAAATAGTTACTCATCCCAACAATTCAAAGAAAGAAATGGAAAAATAACAACGAGGAATAAATACACAATGTGTAAAGATAACTAGTATACACAGTAAAGATACTATATACACAGGGTACCAGTACCGAGGCGATGTGCAAGAGTATGAGGTAATTAAGGTAGATATGTACATATACTGTAGGTAGGGGTAAAGTGACTAGGCAACAGGATAGATAGATAAGCAGTAACAGCAGCATATGTCTAGAGTCAAGAGGGTCAATGCCGAGACTGCAAAACTTAAACTAAACGCAGACTCAAATAGCTGACTGTCCCTTTTAATAGCTGGACATCTGCACACATTTAATTAAATAAGCACCGGTTTCAAACGCAAGGTCTAAATGAACTGTTTACGAGGTTTAATGTTTGATTTGGTACATTCAATAATTCAGTACTTTACTTATTTGTAATGACTAAGAAACTGCTAGCCATTGGCTGCTAACAGCTGAGAACTGCTAGCTGGCAAGTACACAAACAACTTCAGGAGTACAGGCCCCTAAAAATTGACTAATTGCCCTCTAGTGACAAAGGGAAGTACTGACAAATGCACTGTCAAAGAAGAGAAACATTTTTTTGTCAAGGAAAAGTTTTTATTTATAGAGGTTCCTGGTGGAGAGCCAGATGCGATTACCAGGATGGAACATGGGAGCCTCACTGAGGTGGTGATCCGCCTGCTCTTTCTGATGGCAGGTTGTGCGCTGAAGTCTCACGTGGGCATTGTTCCATACCTCTTCTGCACATCTGAACTACTGAAAGCCAATGCAGCTGCTGCCTATTGGCTTTCAGTAAATAATACTTACAAAGAAACTCAACACACCCAAGCCACTGTTGTTGAAGCGCTAGCTGCTTAGAAAAAAAAAAATATCCAATGAGGTTGTTATTTATGTGGTAGCTTTTAAGTGGGGATGTGTGCATATGCATTCATGAGGGAGCATTTGTATGTGCAGGCATTTTTGTTGTTTTGGCATGTACAGGTTGTGTTGTGTTTTTGTGTGTGTACATGCTCTCTTCCCCTCTGATGCATCTAGAGGTCAGCTATTCCCTAGGGATCTTTGACTGCTTCACTTACAGTACACAGTATGTCAAGTGGTAAAGCCATTCTCTGTATGCAGATTCACTTTTCAGGTTCAGCAGATTGTCTGTTAACTTAAACTCTGTTCTCACAATCTTAAAATTGTTTGCTGACATTTAATACTTGATGACAGAGGTTGTTTAGTTTTTCAGACTGAGTGGAAAGATCTGTGCCTGCAGAGATTTCTGATGTTGTCCTGTGACAATGATAAATTATATCCAAATAGAAACAAAATTCACCTAATCTCTCACTCGCACATGCACATTTTGCGCATTTTGTCATGTTTAGATGTTAGTTTGGTAGATTTGGATACCGAAGTTATTTACAATGCCCATTGTAGATATAAAACATGATTTAGCACGCATTGTACTAGCACAAGTTTTTTTCTAGAGTGAATCAAAAATAAAATCGCAAACAAAGATTGGGATGATGTCTTCATGTAAAACAGACACTTAAGCTTTTTTTTTTTATTTCTGAACAGCATTGGCATCAGGGTCAAAGTTAGCCTGGTCCCAGATCTGTATGTGCTTTAGCCAACTTCTCTGCCATCTGCTCTGACCATTGGAGCACTTGTAGGTCTGGGACCAGACTAGCAGTAGCATTCTTACTTTCTTTAAATCAGACCTGGTGATACTGTGCAGTAGTAAAAATGTAACTACTGTGATTAGTAGAACTACTGTGCATTAGTACAAATGGATGTACCAATTGCAGATTGTCGCTTTAAAGCTGCTCTCTCTCCAGGGGTTTCCTGGAGACTTTGGTGAAAGAGGACCACCAGGACCAGACGGGGACCCAGTAAGTGACCTTTCGTGACCAAACATGCACACACACAGCATTGGTCCATACAGTTTCTATCTAGGCATACTATATTACTTTACTCCACATCACTATGTAGGAAGATGCAAAACCTCCACAGGCACTGTCCTACATAGCACACAACCACATCCCCTCTTTCCTAGTGAAATACTTTTCTATTTATCTCATTCTCACCTGTGTAATGGAGTGAAGTCTTTAAGAGCACTTAACTCACCACACCATCCACACACACACTCCCATACACACTCTTCTCCTGGCTTTTCACTCAGTGGGAATGTGGACTGTGATACTTTTCAACAATGATAAGAAAATCCTATTTGACCACAAAGGATCCAAGAGATTGACTGTTTTGTTTGTAAGTACTTTTTGGACATACAGATGGACAGACAAGGTTTATGATATCGCATTTTTTATTTCACTGTGTTCTTTGTATTATAGATTTTATTTTCATTGGCATCAAGGCCCTAAAAAGTGTCAGACTCCAGCCACCCTAGTCATAGACTGTTCTCTCTGCTACCGCACGGCAAGCGGTACTGGAGCGCCAAGAGGTTCCTAAATAGCTTCTACTCCCAAGCTATAACACTCCTGAACAGGTATTTAAATGGCTACCCAGACTATTTGCAGTTGGAAGCACAGAATTGTCTAGAATGTGATTGTATGCTGTAGCGTTAAGATTTCTAAGGGGCCTAGACCAAACCATGAAAAACAGCCCCAGACCATTATTACAGCCCCAGACCATTATTGGCATCCGCCAAACCCAGATTAATCTTTTGGACTACCAGATGGTGAAGAGTGATTCATCCATTGAACACGTTTCCCATACTCCAGAGTCCAATGGCGGAGAGCTTTTCACCACTGCAGCCAATGCTTGGCATTGTGCATGCTGATTTTAGGCTTTTGTGCAGCTGTCTGGCCATGGAAATCCATTTCATGAAACTCTCGACGATCAATTCTGCAGCTCTAGAAGGGCAGAAATCTGACAAACTGGCTTGTTGAAAGTCACGGAGCTCTTCAGTAAGGCCATTCTACTGCACTGCCAGTGTTTGTCGATGGAGATTGCATTGCTGTGTGCTTTATTTTATACATCTGTTTGCAACATTTCAAGCTGAAATAGCTACATTCACTAATTTGAAGGGGTGTCCGCATCCTTTTGTGTATGTATATTGTATGCCCCAGAAATCTGGAAATTATACTTTATGCTAATTCAGATAAAAAAAATTCCACAAGTCATTTATAAAAATAAGGGTGAAAATGATTGCCACCCTTTTTTTCTGCCACCTTCCCCTTCCGAGGATAATGGCACTGAGCCTTTTTCTAAAATGTTTTATGAGATTGGAGAAGACATTGTGAGGGATCTTATACCATTCATCCATTCAGAATCTTTCCAGATCCTTGATATCTTTAGTCTGCGCTTATGGACTGCCCTCCTCAATTCAAACCACAGGTTTTCAATGGTGTTCAAGTCCAGACACTGAAATGACCATTGCAAAATGTTGATTTTGTAGTAAATGAACCCGTTTTTTTTGGATTTTGATGTGTGCTTGGGGTTATTGTCTTGCTGGAATTTCCACTTGCAGCCAAGTTTCAGTATCCTGGCAGAGGCAACCAGGTTTTTAGCAAAAATGTCCTGGTACTTGAAGTTCATGAAGCTGCTGAACATAACAAGGGCCCCGGACAGCTCATTTATCACAGGTGCATGAGCACAAAAAATACTCTTAACCTTGCCTGCTCCACAAGGCTGTTTGGCTCATCTCCTTCGCAAAGATTAATAACTTTGCATCTGTTTCTGATTAATAATCAAATAAAACCCAGAAACGAAACGTAGGCTGAAAAATAATTTGTTTGTCATAGGAAAAAACACTGCATTCACATTGATTTCCATGAAGTGGGAGGTTTGGGTTTGTCACTACAAGCCCAAATATATATAATACTTTGACTAAAACAATGACTTATTGACTCAAATCTGTGTGCAAACATCATGGGTAAGCTCTGGGCATCGTCTTTCAGTTCGGAAAAGTGCTACTCGTGTGGGAGTTTAAAACGTAAGCCTAATGATAAAACAGATACATTTGCCATTGGTAAGAAGATTGCATATATTTATTAGCTTTTGCATTAGGCCTAAATCATAATCGTATTGCAGGGAATGTCTCTACTATTCTGACGTGACTGGTTTTCCCACTACACAACAAATAGGCCTATTAGGCATTTATCCATCAGTCATTCAATAGCCAACCATGCTCGAAGGTAAATAGACCGGTAAGTGGTAGCCTATTTAAAATATTTGACAGTATGGGTAGGCTGTACTATAGTATTGCTGGGCCGTAGGAGTGTAACGTCTTAGCCCATTTAATCTCAGAACCTATACCAAGGCAAGAGATCACAATCATGTATTAATAAACAAAATATTCAACAACAATTATTTTGCATAGAAGTGTGGGCTGTAGGCAGTATTTACTTTTAAATTGTTCAATAGACAATCTTGCAGAATTTGCAGCCAGAGTTTGTAACTCATATAGGTGACATGCATTCTTACTTTTTTAAACTAACTCTGAAAGATTAAAACATTCTTTCCACACCTCTACAGAAATGATTTCTAATTTGCCATTGCCCAAAAATAAACAGACATGCCCACTCCCCAGACAGGTGCATGTCTAATGGCGAGCAGTTGCCATGCCAGGCGGCGATGCAACCATGCTCTCGATGGTGCAGCTGTAGAACTGTTTTAAGATCTGGGGACCCATGCCAAATCTTTTCAGTTGTTGTGCCCTCTTCATGACTGTCTTGGTGTGTTTGGACCATGATACTTTGTTGGTGATGCGGACACCAAGGAACTTGAAACTCTTGACCCTCTCCACTACAGGCCCGTCAATGTTAATGGGGGCCTGTTCGACCCTCCTTTTCCTGTAGTCCACAATCAGCTTCTTTGTCTTGCTCACATTGAGGGAGAGGTTGTTGTCCTGGCACTACACTGCCAGGTCTCTGACCTCCTCCCTATAGGCTGGCTCAACGTTGTCGGGGATCAGGCCTACCACTGTGTCGTCAGCAAACTTGATGATGGTGTTGGAGTCGTGTTTGGCCACCCAGTCGTGGGTGAACAGAGAATACAGGAGGGGAATTGGCACACACCCCTGAGGGGCCCCCATGTTGAGGATCTGCGTGGCAGATGTGTTGTTGCCTACCCTCACTACCTGGTGGCGGCCCGTCAGGAAGTCCAGGATCCAGTTGCAGAGGGAGGTATTTAGTCTCAGGGTCCTTAGCTTAGTGATGAGCTTTGAGGGCACTATAGTGTTGAACACTGAGCTGTAGTCAATGAACAGCATTCTCATGTAGGTATTCCTTTTGTACAGGTGGGAAAGGGCAGTGTGGAGTGTGATTGAGATTGCGCCATCTATGAATCTGTTGAGGTAGTATGCGCATTGGAGTGGGTTGAGGGTTTCCGGGATGATGGTGTTTATGTGAGTCATGACCAGCCTTTCAAAGCACTTCATGGCTACCAATGTGAGTGCTACGGGGTGGTAGCCATTTAGGCAGATTACGTTCACTTTCTTGGGCACAGGTACTATGGTGGTCTGCTTGAAACATGTTGGTATTACAGACTCTGTAAGGGAGAGGTTGAAAATGTCAGTGAAGACACTTGCCAGTTGTTCCGCACATGCTCTGAGTACACGTCCTGGTAATCCGTCTGGCCCCGCGGCTTTGTGAATGTTTACTTGTTGTTTGCTTACATCAGGAACGGAGATGTTTATGATGCTTTTGCGACGTTCAATTCATTCGCACAAAAGCATTCACTGTGAAAGTTGATACATGTAGGGCCTTCATATATAGGCTATGAGCAGCACTTAGTTCAATCAGTTATTGTTTTCTTGCTCAAACTGCGAGCAACACCTGTCAAACTCAGACATTTCTCTCAAATCACAGGGATGTCGATTCTCATGGGACTATTATCAGAGGACTTTGTAGTTTGCCAAAAAACTTCAGTTTCCATTTAACACATCTAAACAGTAGGCTACATTTCCCTTGACATGCCGTAGACCTAATTTGAAGTCCCGTTTTGTGAATGTGGAATATGTATAGTGCCTCAGTCATCACAGTAACAGCCGGCACTGCTATCATCCTCTTTTACCACTTTATCAAATATTTTCCAAACATGACTTTTCTGGCCCGCACATCACTAATGCTCACAACATTCAGTTGTTGGGTTACACCCACACCATTCCAACACAGAAAAGCTGATTTTTAACATACAGTTAAAAAGCAGTTTTTTGGAAGGAAAACCATTTCACTCATATTGTAAGTAATTATAGGTCCTATTTCATAAAAATTTGAAAAGACTGGGCAGTTACTTTAAAAAAGTAAATGTTTATGCAGATTACATTTTATTAGTTTTTATAAGAATCTTTAGAGGTGCCAATCATTTTCAACCAAATCTCTTTCAAGGAACAATTTGTATTAGTATAAAATAATATCCTCCCCCCCAAAAAATTAATACAATATACAATTAACTTAAATATAAACACAACATTTAAAGTTTTGGTCTCATGAGCTGAAATAAAAGATCACAAATTATTTATCTCAATTTGTGCACAAATGTGTTTACATCCCAAGATAATCCAAACTGACAGGTGTGGCATATAAAGAAGCTGATTAAACAGTATGACAATTACACAGGTGCTGTGTTGTCCCCACCTTGTGCTGGGGACAATAAAAGGCCACTCTAAAATTTGAAGTTTTGACACACAACAAAATGTCAGACCTCTCAAGTTGAGGGAGTGTGCGTTTGGCATTCTGACTGCAGGAATGTTCACCAGAGCTGTTGCTAGAGAATGTATTGCTAATTTATCTTCCATAAACCGCCTCCAATGTTGTTTTAGAGAATTTGGCAGTGCGTCCAACCGCCCTCCCATGAGCTACGGACAACAAACACAATTATCTGTTATCAATGGCAATTTGAATGCACAGAGATTGTCACGATCGTTTAGAGATGGATTGGACTAAAGTGTAGCGTGGTAGGCGTACATTTTTATTTTATTTAAATTACACTGAAAAAAACAATACAAAAACGAACGTAACGCTACATGCAGTGCAGAAAGCAACTACACACAAACAAGATTCCACAATCTAAAGGTGGAAAAAAGGCTGCCAAAGTATGATCCCCAATCGGAGACAACGTTAGACAGCTGCCTCTGATTGGGAACCCTGCCCGGCCAACAAAGAAATAGAAAAACTAGAATGCCCACCCAAATCACACCCCAACCGAACCAAATAGAGAAATAAAAAGGCTCTCTAAGGTCAGGGCATGACATACCTTGACGAGATCCTGTGGCCCATTTTTCATGCCATTTATCCGCCACCATCACCTCATGTTTCAGCATGATGCACACCCCCATGCTCACCATACTGTACATGTCACCCATTGAGCATATGTGTGATGCTCTGGATCGACATGCACGACAGCATGTTCCAATTCCCAACAATATCCAGCAACTTCACACAGCTATTGAAGAGTAGTGGGACAACATTCCCCAGGCCACAGCCTGATCAACTCTAATAGAAGGAGATGTTGCGCTACTTGAGGCACATGGTGGTCACACAAAGTATCTGTATACCCACTCATGAAATCCATAGATTAGGGCATAATTGATTTATTTCAACTGACAGATTTCCTTATGAACTGTAACGCAGTAAAATCTTAGAAATTGTTGCATGTTGCGTTTATTCTTTTGTTCAGTATAGCTCAATATTTGCATTATTTATTTTATACAGTCTTTTTTGCTCATCTTTATTAAGGGTGACAATAACTGTCAGGCTATTGCTATTGGAAGGTGAATGCAACAACAACCTCAGATTGGCCGATGAAGGCTGAAATAATGGCCAGTGGGCGGATCTCCACAGATCATGTCCCTCTATCTTTTAACTTGACTTTATTTTCACTTTTCCTCTGGAAAAAGGAATTTAGCTAGTTTGAGTTTCTTGACTTCCTGCGAGGCTAGCCTCCATCTCTCCTCTCTTCAGAAAAAGAAGAGGAGAATAAAGTGATCCTTTCATCATGGGCTGCAAGGCAGGAGGAAATGGGCATGGCACGTAGCAGAGGGGGCGAGGCAGGTGGTCAACAAACTTATCTCTGTGTCCCGCTGCAACTGTTCTCTTCTTGCATTGCCAGGGAAGATGGAACCTGGAGATTACATACACTCGCACACACACAAATGTCCCCCACCACCCCCTTCCTTAGTCTTCACTAAACACTCACTAAAAACATTTTACATTTTTTTTCACCTTTATTTAACCAGGTAAGCTAGTTGAGAACAAGTTCTCATTTACAACTGCGACCTGGCCAAGAGAAAGCAAAGCAGTGCGACACAAACAACAACACAGAGTTACACTTGGAATTAACAAGCATACAGTCAATAACACAATAGAAAAAAAGAAAGTCTATATACAGTGTGCAAATGCCGTGAGGTCGGCAATAAATAGGCCATAATGGCGAAGTAATTACAATTTAGCAGATTAACCCTGGAGCGATAAATGAGCAAATGATGTGCAAGTAGAGCTACGGGTGTGCAAAAGAGCAGAAAAGTAAATAAAAACAATATGGGGATGAGGTAGGTAGATCGGGTGGGCTATTTACAGATGGATCCAGCATATAACCCCAGAAACCTGTTCTCTCTCTAGCGCTCTCACAATCACACTTCCTCTCTTCCTCTTTCCTCTCCAAGGGTTTGCTTGGAGCCCGTGGTCCTAATGGAGTTCTTGGACTTATTGTAAGTATAAACTGTATGTGCCTCTGTTTGCTTCTGTGTACACCATTTCTATGTTTGTTTTATTGGTTTGTGTGCACGGGTGTCAACATCCATTTCCACCCAACACTGGCTTTGAAGACCATATCTTCAAAGGCATGGAGAGCTGTTTAATGTACTGTAAGTCTTTTAATTTGTTGGATATGTTCAGAATAACTTACTGCCTGGCCCATATTTTACCACTGGGCACACACTGGTTGAATCAACGTTGTTTCCACTTTGAATTGACATCTGTGCCCCGTGGGGTGGCTTTGTGCTGGCCACACGACACGACCCAAAGGCATCTCAGAAGCCCTGTGACAGAATGGCCTTCCCTTCCTTTATCCTGCCTGGGATCTAAAAATGACACTCCAAACAGCACACAGCCCTCAATCTACACCAATCCCCCAGAGACTAACAAGGGAGCTGCTGGGTGCATCCCAATTATATTGCCTTTCTCCCCAGGTGTGCCTTTCTCCCCAAGTGTGAACCAGTTCCTCTGTCACGGGCGAAATTGCCTCTGACTATAACGTTTCCCTAGTTTTCTCCCGCCCGCTTTGTTCCTTCCAGCCCCCCTACTCTATCCTCAGCCACCAGCAGGCCTATAATTGGAAATGCTGTGGTCCTGCCCTTAGTCTCAGTCTGACTAGGCATTCACCTGATCCTGGTGGTAAACACAGCAGCCCTTTCCTCTGCCACCAAGCCACATCTCTGTTTGCTTGTAAATATACAACTGCCATTTTTGATCCGACACCCCACCCCACCATTTGGGATCCAGTCTGTGACAGTTGCTGTGGCCCATTTGCTAGTGTTTGAATGCTCATAGGTCAACATTATCTGCAGGCCTTCAATCTAGCACAGGATTCTTTCTAATAAGACTCATTTGTTTCCTTTATAATGACCATCAAAGACTTGGATTATGTCTCCAATTTGAACAAACTTGAACACACACTGGAGAGAAGGAAAGTAATATTCTTCTCTTCTGGGACACCCAGTTCTGAATCCTAACTGAATGAAACTCAAAAAGCATGCATTCACACGCAGCCACACACACACATACAGATCCAGCTAACGCCATGCTCTCAAAGGCATGAAAATGTAATTAAATTCATCTCCAACCCAATACACCCCGATCTATGTCTTTGGTGCCTATACCTAGGAACGGAGGAACTAGCTGGAAGATATTCACTATCATAAGAGTAAAACTTGACAGTGTTTTGAATTGTGAAACACTTCCTGATTTCCTTCCTCAAGGGGTGCATTCCAGGTCACCTACATTGTACATTTTTTTTTGGGGGGGGGGGGGGTGATTCAATGTACAATTGTAAGGCAACCAGCTGTGATAGGATTGTGAGTTTTATAGCATATAGCTGAACTAACATACATTCTCAAGTTGAGTTGTATGTTCACTCAACTTTGAATTTTAGGTTGAGTGAACATTCAATTCATCTTCAGATTTTTTTCAACATGATTTGCATATTTCCCAGTGTAAAATTAAAGTATTTATGACAATATATAACATATATCATAAGGCCTTTGAGGGCCTAGTTACTGTACACCCTAAAGCAGTGGTCTAAAAGTTGCATTATGCTGGCTTGCAAAGTAATTTGTAATTTCTATTGGAATCCAGTCAGAGTGAGGATATCCAACAATTTGACATTTTTATTATCTCTAACCTACATTGAGAATAACTGCCAGGGTAATTTACATTTGTAATTTTACACAACAAGCTTGTTGAAATTAAGCTCAATTCGAGTAGAGTTTGTTGATTAAATTAACAATTGTAAGGCAACCAGCTGCAATGGGATTGTGACTTTTCTCAACATTTGGACATGTACTGTAGCAGAACAAACATACAGTGTTGCCTTCCAAAGGCAAACATGAATTTGTAATTTTACTCAACAAGCTTTTTCAAATTCAGCTCACTTCAAGCAGAGTTTGTTGAGTCAACACACTTTAACACTTCAAAGTCTTGTCCACTTAACTTGCATAATAACATTGGTTAAATTGGCTTTTTACAGACCAGATTATCAGGAGATTAATATGGCTTTGTGTCTCTCTCTTTCTGGCCTCAGGGTGACATGGGACAGAATGGGAAGATGGGCCTTCCAGGACCCAATGGGCTGAAGGTGATCACACACACACACACACACGCACACACACACAGAGGGCCTTTGCACCTACCTTACTCCTTTATAACCCCACTAGTGTAGTAGTATACTGTACATCTGGGAAAATATGAGCTTCTGCTCCTGTTAAAGTAGTGAGTTACTGTTGTCCTATCTATACTATATGGAATAATACTGCCAATTAATTAGATGTCTCCGTGTGGAACTTTAACAAACAGTTTATAGCGGTCAGTGCAATTGTTGACCAGTGCCGCTCCACAATAATATAGTGAATAATACTAAGTTTCTGATTTATTGGGATGGGACAGGCCAGACAGGAAAGGGGACAGTTTGATTGGTACTAATCTCTACATGTGTGTGTTTCTTGCAGGGGGTGTCCGGCAACCCTGGAGAACCAGGACTGAAAGGTGATAAGGTGATCTGAATATTCCCGTTATTGGCCTGTGATTGAGCAGCATGTGATGGATAATGTACCCCCCCCCCCCCTCTGGCCAGCTTGTACATAGCGTGCTCCGAAGCAGTTACTGTATAAGCTGGGCAAGGAGTTTTTCCTGACTGTAATCTGACCACGAAAAACCTCAAGGCCACTCCAGTTTTTTTTTTATCTGGTCAATTCACATCACTCTGTCTTTCCTGGTCAGGACACATGGTCAGGAAGAAACCCTTGGGTCATGTTCATTAGGTCACGCAATAGAATCCTTTTTTTCCACGGAAAACTAAAATTATGAGTCCAGGTAATCCCTCCATGTTACATTAAGTTGTCTTCTGTTTAGTGCCTAATGAACACAACCCTGGCCTAGTGTAAGTACAAGTGAGACTTGCTGCCTTAGCTTAGCATGTAAGGTGATAAACTGATATTTTGGTAGTCACACATGCAAAATTGTTAACCGGCATTTTTACAGAAATGTTGATTAATCTACATTGTCCTTGTAAAAATAAACTTAATAAAGTAAAGTAAATGTAGGCCATAATACAGTAAGTCAAGGGAGCCAACACTCCTCTCCTCCCTGTTCTCTCTTGTTCTTAATTTGGGTGGTTCGATCCCTGAATGGTGATTGGCTGACAGCCAATATACCACAGGTATGACAAAACATGTATTTTTACTGCTCTAAGTATGTTAAGGCACCTCAGGTTTGTGATATATGGACAATATACCACTGCTAAGGGCTGTGTCCAGACAATCCGCATTGCGTCGTGCCTAAGAACAGCCCTTATCTGTGGTATATTGGCCATAAACCACACCCTCTCGTGCCGTATTGCTTAAACATGCCCCGGTGAACTCATCTATTGAATTGAGTGTCAGAGACATATGTGTGGATGTATGGATAGATTGATGTTACTACATCCATACATTTACTCATTCGCATCAGCACCACGTGGAACAGGTGTATTTTGTATATATTTGTGCTGGAATATGATGTGATGGGCAGGATTGGGGAGTAACGGATTACATGTAAGGGATTACAAAAAAACGGTAACTGTAATCCGTTACGTTGCCAGCAAAATTATTGTAATCCTTTTACAGATACTTTTGAAAAACTAGATTATTACTTTTAAATTCAAAATCTTTGACACGGCTCTGTTTTCTCAATGACATTCAAAAAAATAAAAAAGAAGGCGCAAATTTAAGTTTGTTCCACTTGAGCGAGTCTACAGTGGTGTAGTCTACGGTGATACGGATATCACTTATTATTGATATCTACATAGGGCATTGATGTGAATCACACTGCTGCTCTCTCATTTAGCTATTTGCGCCTTAAGGAATGGGGTTGTTGTGGATGGCTGTTCACAAATCTAAATGTGTATTTGAACCCAATAAGGGTTGAATTCAAGAAGTTTAAGCTACCTTTCAGTCATTGTTTTTGAAACAGCCAATGAAAAATGTGCTTTTGCAACAGCGGCATAGTGCAGATCCCAGCCTAGGAATAAAAGTGGGTCTTTTATTGCTCAATCTAATTCAGGCTAATAAAAACATATATCCATAGGCCTAATGGACACATGCTCAAACTCGCACACTTTGGATCGACTTAAAGGAGAAATCTGTAGATTCTACATCCATTTTTTGGATTTAAAAATGATATACTGTGTATCTACAGTACCAGTCAAACGTTTGGACACCAACTCATTCAACGGTTTTTCTTTATTTGTACTATTTTCTACATTGTAGAATAATAGTGAAGACATCAAAACTATTAAATAAAACTATGAAATCACACAACATTCTGCAGCAATACGCCATCTCATCTGGTTTGCACTTAGTGGGACTATAATTTGTTCAACCAACACACCTCCAGGCTGTGTAAGGGCTATTTGACCAAGAAGCAGAGTGATGGAGTGCTGCATCAGATGGCTTGGCCTCCACAATCACCCTGCCTCAACCCAATTGAGATGGTTTGTTATGAGTTGGAACACAGAGTGAAGAAAAAGCAGCCAACAAATGCTCAGCAAATATGGGTACTCCTTCAAGACTATTGAAAAAGCATTCCAGGTGAAGCTGTTTGAGAGAATGCCAAGTGTGTGCAAAGCTGTCATCAAGGCAAATGGTAGCTACTTTGAAGGATCTAAAATCTAAAATATATTTTGATTTGTTTAACACTTTTTTGGTTACTACATGATTCCATATGTATTATTTCATAGTTTTGATGTCTTCACTATTATTCTACAATGTAGAAAATAGTACAAATAAAGAAAAAACTTTGAATGACTAGGTGTGTCCAAACTTTTGACTGGTACTGTACTGTATATCCATTGATTCTTTAAGTATATAACTTATGAGCTTAGTTCAACTATCACACTCCAAGAGAACCCAAAATATAAGCTTGTTTTTCTCCAATGTTTGTAAACATTGTATATGTAAACAATCACAAACATTGTATATGTAAACAAACACTGAAAAGTCCTATTCTTGAAGATGCATTTGTTTACCTTTTATTTAAGTAGGCAAGTAAGTTAAGAGCAAATTCTTATTTACAATGATGGCCTATCCCCCCGGCCAAATTCTCCCCTAACCCGGACAACACTGAGCCAATTGTGCGCCGCCCTATGGGACTCCCAATCACAGTCCGTTGTGACAGTCTGGGAACAAACCAGGGTCTGTAGCGACGCAGTGCCTTAGACCACTGCGCCACTCAGGGGGATATAACATTTATTGAAATGACTGGAATTCTGATAGACTTTAGTTTTTAATGTAAATATATAATTTAATCATATTATTATTATATGTAGTAGAAAGCGATGGGTTAGAAGAAGCCTACTTGAACAACCATAAATTAAAATGTAACATCCATATATGGCCAGCTAAGTAAACTTTAACATTTATCTATCTTGCAATAGATGTCGTTCAATTGGTAACATTTTTGTCTTCTTCTAATGCCTCTTAAGGGGAAAGTAATCTAAAAGTAACTGAATGTAATCAGAATTCATTACTGAGTGTGGTTTATCCAAAAGTTACGTTACTGATTACATTTAGAAAGTAACCTACCCAACCCTAGTGATTGGGTATAGTAAATGAATGCTAATCTTTGCAAAGTTATAATGAGTATTGTCTTGTAGTAAATTGTTGGATGTGTGCAATAGAGCGCAGACATTTCACCTTTTGCTAATGGTGTTCTCTCTTTCCCACTCCATTCTTTCACTTCCTCCAACCACATTAGGGTGAAATTGGGCTTCATGGACAGCAGGGAATGATCGGGTTCCAAGGAGACAAGGTAGAACCCCAACCCCCCAGGTTAACCCTTTAATTTCCTCTCTGCTGACCTCCAACTGCCCAAGCAAATGTACACACTCACACAGAGCCTTGGCCTTGGAGATGTTAACCAAAGTCATGCATGTCTAACGGCTGGTGAAGTTCCCATCAATCTCATTGGATATAATGCTTTCAGTGTTGTTCTGTTGCTGCTGAGATTACTAAGATCATTGGGGTCTGTGTATCTAACAGGGTGTTCAGGGTACTCGAGGGTTGCCAGGTACCAGAGGAAAACCAGGACTTCAGGTGAGTTCTCCCGCTATGAATTGAATTGGGATAAGGATTTTAGTTTGGCCATGCAAAATGCATCATCACCATTTTTGCTCTATACTGAAAGTGCTCGAGCTTGAAAACTTTACTGGTGATATGCACAATTCTTTGAAGATGTTATTAACAGTGGGCTAATTAACAAAATAGAGATGCCATATCTTCATTTAAGCCAGTTTCACATGACGTTTTAGTAGACACTCTTGTCCAGTTGGACTTAGAGTAGTGAGAGCATACATTTTCATGCTTTCTCGTACTGGTCCCCCGTGGGAGTCCAACCCACAACCATGATCCACCAACTGAGCAACATGGGACCACATGTGGCAGGAAAATAATCATGCAGCAACAGTAAATGTGAATTGTAACGTGGCTTTTAGTTGTTGGTCCAAAATTCCTCTAAGGCATATTGTATGATCTGTTTGATGTTGCGTTCATATATTTGGCAAGCGTGGTAAGGAGTACAGAAGCAGCTCATCCTAGAGCGATGTGTTCAATTTGTCCTGATGGTCGCGCTGTGGGGCCAGTGTGTGTGTGTTTATGAGTAATCTAGAGGAAAAAGAAATGCACACTTATTTAGGCGAGGTTGCTGTCTAGCGGAGTGGAAAACTTAAAATAAAGGAGAGTCTCACACTATGAGCTCAGATGCAAAAATGTAATGTCCAACGTTTCGACAGGCAAGCTGTCTTCATCAGGGTAATGAGTAGTGTTTATGAGTAGTACCTGAAGATGTGCATCAGGGGTATTGATAGTGTTTCACGATTAAAACATTTCACATACATAAATATGAATGTACAGTGCATTCGGAAAGTATTCAGACCCCTTCACTTTTTCCACATTTTGTTACGGTACAGCCTTACTCTAAAATGGATAAAAAAAAAAAAAATCCTCAACAATCTACACACGATACTCCATAATGACAAAGCAAAAGCTATTTAAAAAAAAATCTTTGCAAATGTATTAAAAATAAAAAAACAGACACCTTATTTACATAAGTATTCAGACCCATTGCTATGAGTATCGAAATTCAGCTCAGGTGCATCCTGTTTCCATTGATCATCCTTGAGCTGTTTCTACAACTTCATTGGAGTCCACCCTTGGTCAATTCAATTTTTTTGGACATGATTTGTAAAGGCACACACCTGTCTATATAAGGTCCAACAGTTGACAGTGCATGTCAGAACAAGGAAAAAGCCATGAGGTCGAAGGAATTGTCCGCAGAGGGGTTGGGTTAAATGCTGAAGAAACATTTCAGTTGAAGGCATTCAGTTTTACAACTGACTAGGTATCCCCCTTTCCCCTTAGTGCTCCAAGACATGATTGTATCGAGGCACAGGTCTGGGGAAGGGTACCAAAAACTTTCTGCAGCATTGAAGGTCCCCAAAAACGCAGTGGCCTCCATCATTCTTAAATGGAAGAAATTTGGAACCACCAAGACTCTGACTAGAGCTGGCCGCCCGGCCAAACTGAGAAATCGGGGGAGAAGGGCCTTCGAAGAAAAACCGAGAACCCAATGGTCACTCTGACAAAGCTTCAGAGTTCCTCTGTGGAGATGGGTGAACCGTGCAGAAGGACAACCATCTCTGCAGCACTCCACCAATCAGTAATTTTTCGTAGAGTGGCCAGACAGAAGCCACTCCTCAGTAAAAGGCACATGACAGCCTGCTTGGAGTTTGTAAAAGGCACATAAAGGACTCTCAGACCATGAGAACAAGATTCTAAGATCTGATGAAACCAAGATTTAACTCTTTGAATGCCAAGCGTCACATCTGGAGGAAACCAGGCACCGCTCATCACCTGGCCAAAAACATCCCTACGGTGAAGCATTGTGTTCGCAGCATCATGTTGTGGGTGTGTTCTTCAGCGGCAGGGAGTGGGAGACCAGTCAGGATCAAGGGAAAGGTGAACAAAGCAAAATAGAGAGATCCTTGATGAAAACCTGCTCCAGAGTGCTCAGGACTTCAGACTGGGGCGAAGGTTCACCTTCCTACAGGACAATGACCCTAATCACACAGCCAAGACAACACATGATTGGCTTAGGGACAAGCCTTTGAATATCTTTGAGTGGCCCAGCCAGAGCCCGGACTTGAACCCGTTCAAACATCTCTGGAGAGACCTGAAAATAGCTGTGCAGTGACGCTCCCCATCCAACCTGACAGAACTTGAGAGGATCTGCAGAGAATAAATGGTTGAAACTCCCCAAATACAGGTGTGCCAAGCTTGTAGCATCATACCATGAAGGCTCGAGGCTGTAATTGCTGTCAACAAAGTGCTGAGTAAAGGGTTCCGAATGCTCATGTAAATGTGATATTTCCGGTTTTTATTTGTAATGAATTTGCAAAAAATTCGAAATACCTGTTTTTGCATTGTCATTCTGGGGTATTGTGTGTAGATTGAGATTTTTTTATTTTTTTATCCGTTTTAAAATAAGGCTATAATGTAACAAAATGTGGGAAAAAGTTAAATGGTCTGAATACTTTCTGAGTGTGAAACATTTCATTGTCAAACACTATCAATATGCCTGATGCACCTCTTCATGTACTACTAACACTTTTGCCATCTTATAGCAACTACTCAAATCACTTCAACAGTTACCAACAATGAATAACTGTACCTAGCTTGAACACCGTCAACACTGCTTGCAGGTTTAATTATTATAATTATTCCTTTTGTTCCGTAAGGCAACATTACAAGGCAAATTCCTGGTGAGGCCTAGGAGGGTGGAACCTTGTATGATGGTAAAAGGCCATTGGCCACACCCTCACACGTAATGCCATGCAAATTGGCCACATGGTGGTGCTATAACAATAAATGTAACAGACACATGCCATGACACGATAACGCTATAACAAGCACATGTTGATATCTCTATATGCAAAAAATTTGCGATTCCCTGATCCACCTCTACGCAGACGACACCATTCTATATACTTTCGGCCCGTCATTGGACACTGTGCTATCTAACCTCCAAACAAGCTTCAATGCCATCCTTCCATGGCCTCCGACTGCTCTTAAACGCTAGTAAAACCAAATGCATGCTTTTCAACCGATCGCTGCCTGCACCCGCATGCCCGCCTAGCATCACCACCCTGGATGGTTCCGACCTAGAATATGTGGACATCTAAAAGTACCTAGGTGTCTGGCTAGACTGCAAACTCTCCTTCCAGACTCATATCAAACATCTCCAATCGAAAATCAAATCAAGAGTCGGCTTTCTATTCCGCAACAAAGCCTCCTTCACTCACGCCGCCAAGCTTACCCTAGTAAAACTGACTATCCTACCGATCCTCGACTTCGGCGATGTCATCTACAAAATGGCTTCCAACACTCTACTCAGCAAACTGGATGCAGTCTATCACAGTGCCATCCGTTTTGTCACTAAAGCACCTTATACCACCCACCACTGCGACTTGTATGCTCTAGTCGGCTGGCCCTCGCTACATATTCGTCGCCAGACCCACTGGCTCCAGGTCATCTACAAGTCCATGCTAGGTAAAGCTCCGCCTTATCTCAGCTCACTGGTCACGATGGCAACACCCATCCGTAGCACGCGCTCCAGCAGGTGTATCTCACTGATCATCCCTAAAGCCAACACCTCATTTGGCCGCCTTTCGTTCCAGTACTCTGCTGCCTGTGACTGGAACGAATTGCAAAAATCGCTGAAGTTGGAGACTTTTATCTCCCTCACCAACTTCAAACATCAGCTATCTGAGCAGCTAACCGATCGCTGCAGCTGTACATAGTCTATTGGTAAATAGCCCACCCATTTTCACCTACCTCATCCCCATACTGTTTTTATTTATTTACCTTTCTGCTCTTTTGCACACCAATATCTCTACCTGTACAAGACCATCTGATCATTTATCACTCCAGTGTTAATCTGCAAAATTGTAATTATTCGCCTACCTCATGCCTTTTGCACACATTGTATATAGACTCCCCCTTTGTTTTCTACTGTGTTATTGACTTGTTAATTGTTTACTCCATGTGTAACTCTGTGTTGTCTGCTCATACTGCTATGCTTTATCTTGGCCAGGTCGCAGTTGCAAATGAGAACTTGTTCTCAACTAGCTTACCTGGTTAAATAAAGGTGAAATAAAAAAAATATATGTTTATATCCCTTGATCTGTTTGACTTCGAATGATGATATTTGGCACACATGCTAAGGGCTATGAGTCTAGCTAATCTGTAAAGTATGGTTAAGTTTAGCCGTATGGGGGGGCTGTTGGAGGCTGTTGGACAGGAACAATCATTAATGCAAGCACATTGGCTTATTGTGGGCATATTGTTTGAGCAAGAGGCTTGGAAAATATTTTTTGAATATGTGCATCCGTAGACGCCATGTACCAAATGTGGCACTGATCAGTCGAGCGGTTCTGGAGAAGAAGACATTTAAAGTAGTCTATATCATAAATAATTGTCTAAAATATTGTATGATCTGTTTAATTTTTAGTTGTGATATTTGGCAAGCATGGTAAGGAGTACAGAAGTAGTGCATCCTTGGGAAATATGTCAAATGTGTGCTGATGGTGGCACAGTGGGCCCACTGCTTGCAGCTTTCATTTTCCTTGCATTTCCCTCCTACTCCCAGGGCAGGCCAGGAGAGAGAGGGTCTGATGGAGTACCTGGCCTTCCAGGAGCAGAGGTAACCACTTACAGTACACATGCACAAATGCATGTACACACACAAGTACACACAACAACAACATAAATATGTTCCCTTTTCTCTCTAAATCACAGGGTTTCCCTGGAGACATGGGGCCTCCTGGAGAGAATGGCTTAGAAGGCCCAAATGTGAGTAAATAACTTTTGTTCTTTTTGGGATCTGTTGAATGTTGGTATGACCCACATGAAAAAATACTAATGCATACTATGGTATAAAAACTGTAGTATTACTGTATTTATATACTATAATATTTACTTTAGTGTTTTTGCAGACTTTACTGAAGCCTAGTATTGTTTTTGCAAACATTTTGCAGACAGTTTACTAAAGTATAAATACTGCAGTATTACCATAGTTAAAAAACAGTAATAGTATTTCAGTCATAACTGTAGTATTTACTATTGTGTTTTATTATATTTGACATAGAAGTGGGGGCTTCCACAAATACTAAAAGAGCAAACTTTCCATAACCTGTTAGTAGGTAGGACTGCAGTCTGAACAGCTTGTTCAGCGCTTCTGCTCTTTTCTGTAACCTGTATGGAACACAATATATGTTCTATACTCAAGGTTGGGTAGGTTACTTTCTAAATGTAATTCATTACCTGTCCACAATTGTAATCAGTAAGGTAACTTTTAGATTACCCAAACTCAATAACATAATCTGATTACATTCAAAAACTTTTAGATTACTTTCCCATTAAGAGGCATTAGAAGACAACAATTTGTGTTACCAATTGAACAACATCTATTGCAGATTAAATCATTGTTAAAGTTTACATAGCTGGCCATTTACGGATGTTACATTTTACTTTATGGGTTGTTTATGTATGCTTCTTCTAACCCATTGCTTTCTACTTCATATAATAATATGTTTAAATTATATCTTTACATTAATATATGTAATTTATAAATCCAAAAATGGATGTAGAAACTCCAGATTACTCCTGGATATCAAAAGTCTGCAAGTTGGAGCATGTGTCCATTAGGCCTATGGATATATTTTTTATCAGCATGAATTAGATTGAGCAATAAAAGACCCACTTTTATTCCATAGGTATGCTAGGATCTGCTCTATGCAGCTGTTGCAAGAGTGCATTTTCACTGGCTGTCCACTGGTTTCAAAAGAATGATTGATATGCAGCTTAAACTTCTTGAATTCAACCCTTATTGGGTTCAAATACACATTTAGACTTGTGAACAGCCATCCATAACAACCACAATCCATAAGGCACAAATAGCTAAATGAGAGAGCAGCAGTGTGATTCACATCAATGCGCTATGTAGATATCAATAATAAGTCATTTCCTTATCGCCATAGATGTTTGATACTCTTTGGATGCCGACAGCAGTCGCACCATTGGAAGACATATTCCTAACTGCTCATAGCGTGGAACTGAGAAAAATGACTTTTATTTACTTTGGTTTCACAGTAACTTTATGCAGTTACTGCTAACATGACCCCGTTTTTCTCCAAAACACAATACAATAGAGGCAGGATACTTGTCCATGTGATTAAGTATGTATTTAATGTAACTCATTTTCGACCTAAATAGCAGTAACTGCCTTTTTGCTTGGTAGAGCAATACAGTTATCTACAGTTTATTACAGAATTGCATTTTTTAGATGTACTTTTAACTGACTAAAACCAAATTGAAACGGTCTAGAAATTGTAATGGACCTACATTTATACAATTTACTGAATGTGTCCAGCTCGCTAATAATCACCGAAAGTAAAGCTAGATAGTCAGGAAGTATGGAAAATTCCAATAATGTTGGATATTTTACTTTTTATTTAACTAGGCAAGTCAGTTAAGAACAAATTATTATTTTCAATGATGGCCTAGGAACAGTGAGGACTGCCTTGTTCAGGGGCAGATTTTTACCTTGTAAGCTCGGGGATTCAATCTTGCAACCTTTCGGTAACAAGTCCAACGCTCTAACCACTAGGCTACCTGCCGCCCCAGGATAGAGGATTATATTACGCAAATGTTTATGCAGAGGAAATATAACACATTTTCAGTGCAGCCCGACGGACCTTGTCGAAGACCAAATGCGTCCCCCAGGGGGAAATTAGTTTGACACCCCTGTTCATAGTAAGAACTACACGATCAACGTATAGTAAGAACAACACGATTGGATACTACAGTGTGTAGTAAGTATTCTATAGTATACTACAAAATGCAATACTAAGTAGTAGTAGACATGATCGAGGGATACTACAGTGTGGAGTATAGTATCTACAGTATGCTACAGAAATCTATAGAATTCTCGAGTAAGTACTGTAGTATTCTATAGTATTCTTTCATGGGGGGGAGACACAGTGGGTGATGAGCATGAAGAAAGTGCCTGCTTTTGGTTGTGATGCTGCACATTCTGCCTTTGTAAAATGTTTTGTAATGTCCTGCAGGGAAAGCCAGGAGTGAGGGGGTTGCCTGGTCCTAGAGGGGTGCCCGGGCTAGAGGTATGATATGATACAGCAGCTTGTTTTATGTCAGGGGTGGACAACCCCAGTCCATGAGTTCTGCTGTTCCAGTGGTTTTTATTGCTCTCTGTGGTGCTCTCTGACCCTGTGGCTGATTGGCTTGGGTCATGGTCAGTAGTCACAAAACGCTGCAAGGACTGGAGTTGTGCACAACTGCTCCTGAAACAACCGTGAGGAAAACCAGCTCCATATACATGTTGTGTCCAATTTATAATGCACTTCTTTTCACCAAGGACGTATGTCACAAGTAGTGCACTATGTAGAGAATATTGTCCCATTTGGGTTGCAGCCACAGTGTTTCATTTTAATAAAAGATAAATGCTAATGCCATTATCACTGTTTTCAGGGAGATGAGGGCCCACTTGGACCACTGGGTCTGACAGGAGTGGAGGTGAGTGGTGATTGGATGAAGATGGGAAAGGGGAAGTGAAGATAGCAGGGATCATTGTGGCTGCCTGTTTTACTTTTAACTGAGCTTTTTTATCTCAGCATAGCCCCTCTGGCTTCTGTAACTCACACTCACTTCTCACTACGCTATGGAATAAATATGTGCACGTGCCTTCGGAAAGTATTCAGACCCCTTGACTTTTTCCACATTTGTGACCCGTTTCAGGAAACTAGACATGTCTCTGGTCACTACTTGACAGGAAAGCCGTTTGAACTTTTATTTATATCTAAATGCGGTTTTTGGCAGAAATGCCTTCTCGAACATTTGAACTTTCATGTGCCTTAACAAAATTGTATGCCATCTGTAAGTATGAATAAAATTGTTAAATTACGAGCCTAGTTGGTTTAGCCACAGAAAAAGTCAGCAACCTTCCCACTAGCCATAATTGGCTGAGAAAATAATTTGGCTGAACATGCTGAGAGATGAGTTTGGATTTGTCTGCCATATAGCACCCGTCTGTCTATTTGAGCTGGTCAGTATGTCTAGGTAATCCTGTCTAGTGCGGCTTTCTAAAAAATGTATCACGTAGTAAAACTGTATAAGTGTTCCTCTCCACTTCCCGGAAGTCCGAGTTTTGAAATCAGTGGAATTTTGAGTATGATAGCTAAGGAGATGGAGAAAACACCTGTTTCCAGATAACATCTTCAAACTAAAGGCAACCATGGCATTTGACAGGAGACGCATACATCCATGATAGTCTAGCTTGCTACATTGTCAGATATTACACATTTCTAATTTCAACAGAAAGTTGTTTAATTTCAAGTTAGTGTACTGTTAGCTAGCTAGCTAACGTTACGTGTATGATCTTATTATTCGTATCTCAGAGCCATTTGCTTGGCTAGCTATAGCCTAATGTTAGCTAGCTAACATTGAACCTGGTTGATTAGCTACCTGCAGATTCATGCAGGGTATGAACATCGTGGGATTATGGTACATTGTTTAACTAGCTAGCTACATGTCTTAACAAAAGACTCCACTATGCAAGTAACCATTTCGGGTTCTTCATAAATACAGTCTTGCCATCTACTCTCATTTCTGAGCACTCTTGCAAAAGGCAGAATTAAATTGTTGCCAGCAGCACAGTTAGTCACCAACACTCTCGGTAACATGAAAACAGCCTAACCAGCTCTGCTAGGGCAAGTGAAATGCTCAGAGTGGGGTGTTTTCTCATTTGTGTCTGGAAGTAGGTAGCAAGCTAGCCAATGTTCGCCAGTTAGCTTTGGTGCTTGACTGCACTCATCGCCCAGATCGTCCAGCTTGCGCTCTGAACGCTCCAAGAGCGAAACGCTAAGAGTTTACAAATGTACAATCTGACTGCATAGTTGCAGTCACCAACACTCTGCATAACATAACAGCCTAACCAGCTCTGCTAGGGCGAGTAATGTCCAGTGAGCTGTTCTCTCATTTGTGTCTGGAAGTAGCTAGCAAGGTAGTTTGGGTGCTTGACTGCTGCTGTTAGGACAGAATGCTCAGATCAACCCTTAAAGAGATGGGTGGGGCTAAAGCTTAAGAGGGTGTGAAAAATGCTGAATTGGGTGTAGACAAAGAAGTGCGCTCCAGTAGTAGTACCAAAATGTTCAAAGGCCATTTTCTCAAAAGGGAGTTTACAAGTTCATCTTTCAAAGCAGAATTACTTCTCCATTGTTCATCAACTGTGGTGTATGATATCATATTTTTGTAGCTCTGAGTCTCTACTTTTATCCAATGTAAAAAGCACCATTTCAATTTTGCTACATAAGACCGATTTGAGCCAGTTGCTAGGCCACTCCAGGACCTTGAAATGCTTCTTACGAAACCACTCCATCGTTGCCCGGGCGGTGTGTTTGGGATCATTGTCATACTGAAAGACCCACCCACGTTTCATCTTCAATGCCCTTGCTGATGGAAGGAGGTTTTCACTCAAAATCTCACGATACATGGCCCCATTAATTATTTCCTTTACACGGATCAGTCGTCCTGGTCCCTTTGCAGAAAAACATCCCCAATGCATGATGTTTCCACCCCCATGCTTCACAGTAGGTATGGTGTTCTTTGGATGGAACTCAGCATTCTTTGTCCTCCAAACACGACGAGTTGAGTTTTTACCAAAAAGTTATATTTTGGTTTCATCTGACCATATGACATACTCCCAATCTTCTTCTGGATCATCCAAATGCTCTCTAGCAAACTTCAGACAGGCCTGGACATGTACTGGCTTAAGCAGGGGGACACGTCTGGCACTGCAGGATTTGAGTCCCTGGCGACATAGTGTGTTACTGATGGTAGGCTTTGTTACTTTGGTCCCAGCTCTCTGCAGGTCATTCACTAGGTCCCCCCGTGTGGTTCTGGGATTTTTGCTCACCGTTCTTGTCATCATTTTGACCCCACGGGGTGAGATCTTGCGTGGAGCCCCAGATCGAGGGAGATTATCAGTGGTCTTGTATGGCTTCCATTTCCTAATAATTTCTCCCACAGTTGATTTCTTCGAACCAAGCTGCTTACCTATTGCAGATTCAGTCTTCCCAGCCTGGTGCAGGTCTACAATTTTGTTTATGGTGTCCTTTGACAGCTCTTTGGTGTTGGCCATAGTGGAGTGGGACTGTTTGAGGTTGTGGACAGGTGTCTTTTATACTGATAACAAGTTCAAACAGGTGCCATTAATACAGGTAACGAGTGGAGGACAGAGGAGCCTCTTAAAGAAGAAGTTACATGTCTGTGAGAGCCAGAAATCTTGCTTGTTTGTAGGTGATCAAATACTTATTTTCCACCATAATTTGCAAATAAATTCATTATTTTTTATTTTTTTTTTCTGGATTTTTTTTCTCATTTTGTCTATCATAGTTGAAGTGTACCTATGATGAAAATTACAGGCCTCTCATCTTTATAAGTGGGAGAACTTGCACAATTGGTGGCTGACTAAATACTTTTTTGCCCCACTGTATATCTTTCAACTATGCTGTGATGTTTGTGAGTTGAAGATAAATACTTTTACTAAGAGTGTTAGTATATTAGTAATTGACTGACCTGGTCCCCCCAGATCTCCCAACAGTACTATTTCTAGGGTAAATTTTAGATCAATGTTATGCATTTTCAGCTATTCCTGAACCTGAGACCAAAAACAGGCTACATGAGGGCAATGACAAAATAAATGGTATATCATCTCTTTGTTAAGTGTTGCAGTCATTTCAGTTGCTGTAGTAGCTGACGTGTATAGTGTTCAGTCATCTGCATACATATACACACGGGCTTTACTCAAAGCCAGTGGCATGTCATTAGTACAGATTGAAAAAAGTAAGGGGCCTAGACAGTTGCCCTGGGGAATTCCTTATTCTACTTCGATTATGTTGGCAAGTCTTTCATTAAAGAACACCCTCTGTTCAACAGGTAACTCTTTATCCACAATATAGCAGGGGGTGTATAGACGTAACACATACGTTTTTCCAGCAGCAGACTGATCGATAATGTCAAAATCTACAATGAAGTCTAACAAAACAGCCCCCACAATCTTTTTGTCATATATTTTTCTCAGCCAATCATCAGTCATTTGTGTAAATGCTATGCTTGTTGAATGTCCTTCCCTGTTAGCGTGCTGAAAGTCCGTTGTCAATTAGTTTACTGTGAAATAGCATTGTATCTGGTCAAACACAATTTTTTCCAAAAGTTTACTAAGGGTTGGTAACAGGCTGATTGGTCAGCTGTTTGAGCCAGAAAAGGGGGCTTCACTATTCTTAGGTAGCGGAATGACGTTTGGTTCCCTCCAGGCCTGAGGGCACACACTTTCTAATAGACTTAAATTGAAGATATGGCAAATAGGAATGGCAAAATCGTCCGCTATTATCCTCAGTAATTTCCCATCCAAGTTGTCAGACCCCGGTGGCTTGTCATTGTTGATAGACAACAATACTTTTTTCAGCTCTTCCACACTCACTTTAATGAACTAAAAATGACAAAATTACCAAATAAAGATGTGCCAAGCTTGTAGCAACATATCCAAGAAGACGCAAGGCTGTAATCGCTGCCAAAGGTGCTTCAACAAGGTACTTAGTAAAGGATATGAATACTTATATAAATGTGATATTTCAGTTTTTTATTTTTTATACAATTTGAGAATAAAACATTTATTTAAATGTGGACAAAATGTGGAAAAAGTCAAGGGGTCTGAATACTTTTCGAATGCACTGTATGTCTGTGCATCAGGGTTTGGGGTCAATTACATTTCAATTCCAGTCAATTCAGGAAGTACTGAAATTCCAATTCTCTTCAATGCTTTCCAATTAGGAACATTTGGAATTGGGTCTACTTTCTGACTTGAAATGGAATTGACCCCAACTCTAGTGTGCATTTGTAAATGTACAGATTTGTGTTATTGATAAAGTAAGCACTCTAAGTGCATCTTGATGTTATTCTACTTGTGTTTTATGCTGAGTCTCTGAGCTCTGATGTTGTCCAGACCGTCTTCATTCTGGGTGTTTAACCTTGTGTTACACTGAATTTGCTCTGCAGAAGTAGAGTAAAGGTAATCTATACCCACTCACATACTCAGTCCTACAGGCTAATTCACATTCAGCTGAAAAGCCTGTAGTTCTGAGAACAACGGAACACTGGCTTCATGTCAGCAGCTCTGCAGCATCTGCCCAGTTATGTATCACAGAAGAGCTGGCACATAGAACCAGGTCTGAGCTGTATAGACTGAGTTGAAACCGTGTGCAGCTGACTTTGGACTCCAGTGGAACTGAGATCAGACAATATGATGAGGTGATTAGCTGAGTCAAGTGTGTTAGTGCTCGACTGAACCATAAGACTGCACACCTGTAGCTCTTAAAGGCTATGAACACCGCAGTTTAGGTTGACTGACCAGGTTACAGGTTTCTCATCCTCAACGTAGCCTAACAGGTAAGAGCATTGGGCAAGTAACCGAAGGGCTGCTGTTTGGAATCACCGAGCCGGCTAGGTGAAAAAATCTATCGATGTGCCCTCAAGCAAGGCACTTAAGTATAAGGTGGTGATAATTGCTATGTCCATTGCCCTGTTTTAAGAAACTCAAATTAATCAAATGTTCTTTATTATTAATGTGCACAGGTATAAACGGTACAGTGAATTTCAATATCAATAATCAAATGCCAAATATGAAGTAGAATATACAGCATGATAAAATGTGTGGAAGTAGTAAAGTGAGAAGTGACTTGGTATAACAGCTTAAATAAATAGTACTAATAAAAAGTAACTTCAGGTACCTGTGATACAAATTGTACTTCTTTCTGAAACACAAGTAAACAATGAATTTGACGTTGTAATGTGGTCTAATTGTAGACATGACATGTTGCCATGTTTTCCTCTCAACCATTGTTTTTACAGTGCATGGTATCTTATTCCTTTCCCTTTCTTTCCATCTTTGTTCTCTCTCTTCTTGTCTATTAGGCCCCTTTTGTCTGTCTGTCTCTCTTTCCCATCCTGTCTCTCTCTAAATCTCAGGGGAAGTGGTGTTTGTCTCGTCCTCTCCCTATGAGTGATCTCTGGCCAGGTGCCACAGTGCTTTGCTCATGTGCTTCACTCAACCATCTGTCTGCTTTCCTCAGTACTCTCTGGTTCACTTTCTCTCTCGAGCAACTGTGGTCAACCCAAGAGGAACGTGTTGTGACTTTACTTTCATTCATCTGATGACTGTTATTTATTTAATCAACTAACTATGTTTAATTGTTACCCGATTAAATTAATAATGTAACAATTAACTGATTAAGACTTGGCTTAACACAGAGGTTGTTTTAAGAGTTACCATCTTTCGAATGAAACCCTAGAAGGTATATACAGTTGAAGTTGGAAGTTTACATACACCTTAGCCAAATACATTTAAACTCAGTTTTTCACAATTCCTGACATTTAATCCTAGTAAAATAGCTTGACTTTGTCCTTTTGTCCTTAAGCCATTTTGCCTCAACTTTGGAAGTATGCTTGGGGTCATTGAACATTTGAAAGACCAATTTGCGACCAAGCTTTAACTTTATGACTGATGTCTTGAGATGTTGCTTCAATATAGCCACATAATTTCCCTGCCTCATGATGCCATCTATTTTGTGAAGTGCACCAGTCCTCCTACAGCAAAGCACCCCCACAACATGATGCTGCCACCCCCCTGCTTCACGGTTGGGATGGTGTTCTTTGGCTTGCAAGCCTCCCTCCCCCTTTTTCCTCCAAACATAATGATGGTCATTATGTCCAAACCATTTCTATTTTTGTTTCATCAGACCAGAGGACATTTCTCCAAAAAGTACCATCTTTGTCCCCATGTGCAGTTGCAAACCGTAGTCTGGCTTTTTTTTATGGCAGTTTTGGAGCAGTGGTTTCTTCCTTGCAGAGCGGCCTTTCATGTTATGTCGATATAGGACTCGTTTTACTGTGGATGTAGATAGTTTTGTACCTGTTTCCTCCAGCATCTTCACAAGGTCCTTTGCTGTAGTTCTGGAATTGATTTGCACTTTTCGCACCAAAGTACTTCCATCTCTAGGAGACAGAACGCGTCTCCTTTCTGAGCGGTATGACGGCTGCGTGGTCCCATGGTGTTTATATTGGGTACTATTGTTTGTACAAATGAACATGGTACCTTCAGGTGTTCGGAAATTGCTCCCAATGATGAACCAGACTTGTGGAGGTCTACAATAATTTTTCTGAGGTCTTGTCTGATTTCTTTTGATGTTCCCATGATGTCAAGCAAAGAGGCACCGAGTTTGAAGGTAGGCCTTAAAATACATCTAATTGACTCAAATGATGTCAATTAGCCTATCAGGAGCTTCTAAAGCCATTACATCATTTTCTGGAATTTTCCAAGCTGTTTAAAGGCACTGTCAACTTAGTGTATGTTGACTTCTGACCCACTTGAATTGTGATACAGTGAAATAATCTGTCTGTAAACAATTGTTGGAAAAATTGTGTCATGCACAAAGTAGATGTCCTCCGACTTGCCAAAACCATAGTTTATCAATACATTTGTGGAGTGGTTTAAAAACGGGTTTTAATGACTCCAACGTAAGTGTATGTAAACTTCCGATTTCAACTATCTATTACATTAAAAAACAGTGGTCTTATTAATCATTACCTCTTATCATATCATTCTAAACAATCGTAACCTCATGCATCTGCAAAAAATCCAACCGTACTTATGATTCAGTACTACACAAATTGGTTCAATAATTTATTTATTAGCTAACTAAATGGGAAAACAGGATAACACACACTTAATACATGAGAAAACAGTCCCTAGCGGACTGCTTAAAATATGGCAGCTTGTTACTCAGCAAATGAAGAGGGTGGGGAAGAGAGGGAGAGAGAAAAAGGGACACTTATCGTCGATAAATTTCAGAACTATTCTCACAGTAATAATATAGTTTGCACACGAACCGCCACCCGTTTGAAAAAAGAAATCATGAATGCATTGGTTTGCCGTTTATCTCTTTAGGAACCAGCCCTCCTGAGGAAGTGTGTTGGCCTTTCAGAGGCAAACTTGTATGGCTCTGATTGTCTACTGTTGTTCATTCTGGAAGAAAGCCATCCAGCTGTGTCGACGGTTCCTATTGGTGATGAGCATAGTAGGATAGTTCACTTAGATTAGCTGTACCAGTGATTGTCTTAGAGGAGTTTGTTTTCCCCTTCGTGTCGGTATTCAGGATTCGGACCACTTTGGACATTTGCTGCACCTCGCCTTCTTTCTGGTATAAAGGAAGGTGAGTTTATTTCTTCACCACGTGTTGAGGTTCCAACCATTTTAAACGTGTAGCTCCCGCCTCACATTTCGTGGTCTGGAGGTTGATTTCTCTCCCAAGCCTTTATTGCACTCTGGTCAAAAGGGGCCGGTTCCGTCAGTCTGACTCGCTCTCTGACCTCACTCGTGGCTACTAACTACAGTGGTTCTTCCTTTAAAAGTTTTGGCGTACTGCAGCAAAGCTTGCTTGGTGCCGCAAAATTCTATGGCACGTTATTTAAGTATCAGCCATTGTTGCCAGAAAGACGCAATTTATCACAATCTGCCACTATCTAACACAAACGGTCGCGGCATAAGCTCAAAACTTTTAAAGGAATAACCATTGTATGCACAGTTTATAGGAGATTATTATTTTACCTCCTAAAATCACATTCCTTTCAACGTAAAGTATGGAGACTTTCATACCTGTAGTGTAAATACTTTTCAAGTTACAGTATTTCCTCCATAATCTTTTTAGTGACAACACAAAATAAAAACCAATGTGAAATTAGTTTTCTATAGATAATCTCAGACCATTCCCCCAGTATTCACTTTTAAATGTGTTTGAGTTTAGGCGGGGAAAGGGATTTTACTGGAGGTGGAGAAAGAACCCCCTGTCTCATGTAATTTACAACAGTGTGTGAACTGTCAATCAGGCCCAGTTCCCTCCTCCCCTCTTCTGTGGGTGAGAGAAGGTCTGGTTGTTGTCAACCATTGCTATGCTGATCTGACCTATTGCGATCCTCACAGGACAGTCATGACAATGTTTATATAAATATTTTACCAAGCCATACAAATTCTCATGTTACAATGAGAATCTCCTTTTACACTCAGCAAGTGAATCACAGTTTGACTTGCGAAAGACTCATGAAAGGTGTCTAAAGACCCTCAATGGCATTACATTATTATTACACTGTAGGATTGTTAAGTGATTTAATGCCATTGAGGGTCTCTTAGAGTACTTGGACACTAACTTTTCTGACCCTGAGTTACTGCTGTAAAACACTTACACTGTTCCGAAGCCCTGTGAATTACTCTCCCAAATTACACAAATTGTTGAACATCACTTACTCACTGAACACTTGTAGAATCTGTCTTGAACATTTCAACCAGTGCAGCTAGTCCCACAATGAGAGCAAGACCAGCAGACTGACTGCTGCTATGGAAGCACATAGACGGATCATGTCTTGAATCAGTTCCTACATAGATCCTTTGTGCTAATATATTTCTATAGTAGGCCTTGGAGCTCTACAGACAATTTCTTCGACCTCATGGCTTGTTTTTTGCTCTGACTAGCACTGTCAACTGTGGGACCTTATATAGAGCAGTGTACAGTGGTTCATCCTTTAAAGGTTGCAGTGTACTGCAGCACAGCTTGCGTGGTACTGCAGAATTCTATGGCACGTTATTTAAGTGTGAACCACTGGTACCAAATGAGAAGCATTTGATATGCTTCAATAGTGGCTGTATTAGATATTTTAACACCTTTTTTTGTGAACATAGCATATGGGACTGATTTTAAGAAATGTCACTTAATTCATTTGCTTAATTTCTTCACCCTAATAGTATAATTGTAGTGTAACCAATAACCAAACAGGGATTCAGTGAAAATAAAAATGATTTATCAAGACCAGTCCCCATTCTTGTCTCAGGTGCTGAAATAGTTGTAGGCTATTGCTTCAAATCATATTGCTTCTAACTTCAATAAGCTCTTAAGACCTACACCACTTTTAACAGCACATTACTCAACACTAGTGAGACTCATGTCGCCTATGGTAGGACTACAGTATATCGAAAAATATGACATGACTCTCCACCAATAATTACATATAGAGGATTGGAGGATTCTAAATTCAAACTAAAAGACGCCTCATGGGTCTTCCGGTGGCAGCCGGCACAGGTATCTGTAGCAGCGCATTTTGCATTGCGATGCAGTGACATAGACAGCTGCACCACTGGGTAGGCCCCATCCACAAAGTATCAAAATACAGAGAGGTTTTGGTAAAGGTAAATTGTCCTGCTAATAGTCCATAATGGGCTATTATAAAACTGTACATGGTGTCCAGGTCAGGATAACCAAAACATTTATTTTATAATGTTTGTGCGAGTCACTCAGCTTTATGTTGGTGCCGGGCTATATGACTGTGCCATCAACTTGTTAATATATAACGATATTTTGGAGGTTAATTCATTTTTACAGAAAACAAAAGTGAGCGATTGTAATCTGAATAAAAGCCAAAATAATATTTGTAAAGGCCAAAACATTTATTTCTGTTTTTAGGGGGAGAGAAACGCTGGGCCAATTGTGCGCCGCCCTATGGGACTCCCAATCACAGTCGGATGTGATACATAATAATAATAATTTTTGTTGTATTATTTGTTTGTCTTTTCTGGTGGATTAAACTTAAATCGCAACCAATCACGGCCGGTTGTGATACAGCCAACCTAACTAAGAAATACATTTGACGATATAATTCTCCCTAACCTCCTTCTAGGCAAGTCTATTGTCCAGCTACCTGCTGGTAGCCATAATGGTGCTGTAGAACGTGTGTTTTGAAAGAGTATTTTCCAGTAAGCAACTAGTAATTCGTTATGGATCCATAACTAAATAAACATCGGCATTTTGAAAGAGTATTTGTATCATTATTGTATTAACGAAAGCATAAAGATGCCATTATTATTAGATACATTGTATTAGTTTGAACGTGCAGACTGGCACTTAGAACATTTCCCTAGTCAGCGCCATTATTAATACAATGCCCCTTAGTGTTGCTCTGTGCTACTCAGTGTGGTGGGGTAGGGCTCCAACCCCCCTCCCCCATGGGCTAGGTCTGTCTTCCCCATGGGCTAGGTCCGTCTTCCCCATGGGCTAGGTCCGTCTTCCCCATGGGCTAGGTCCGTCTTCCCCATGGGCTAGGTCCGTCTTCCCCATGGGCTAGGTCCGTCTGTGCACGGCTTTGCAGCCCATCCCATGTCCCCTGCCCTCGTGCCATGAACCTCGCACGCTTTCAGTGGATAAACTGGAGAACTGCAAGGCAATCCCATTGTGCGCCACTCGGGTGCCATGATCAATATGACAAATCAATATTGTCCTGCTAATAACAGGGTTAATAATATATATGTGAGAATATCTAAGGGGCTTTTATATAATTCTAAATTAATAATAATAATAATCACTTTGTTAAAAAAATTATATTTTGGAGATTATTTATTTTTCAAATAACGTAAAATGAGCGAGAAAAAGGCAATTTTTGAACATGGGGTGAGACATTGTTACTAATTTATAAATAAAGCTAGTTTGCTATTTAGAATAATTTATTTCTGTTTTTAGAGGGAGAGAAACCAAAAACCTACAGTCATCTCATGGGTCTCCCAGTAGAGGCCAGCACAGGTATTGCACCAGCATCTGTAGAAACACAGCTTGCACTGCTATGCAGTGTCTTAGACCGTTGCACCACTCAGGCACTGTACAGCATGGCTTGTCGGGAGTGGGCCACACAACTACAGTAAGAGCAAAATAATAAAACCTTTAGCGTAACAACAGTTTTAGTAAGTAACACTGAAGTCGTGCACAAGTATCAGTTTCTATTTAGGTTTATTGTCGCCCATTCATTGTCAGTTAGACACAGTAGGACCCATAAGCATAATCAGTGCTCTAACTCCCCCTTGCGCTGGGCTGAAGCCATGAAGTGGTGACACAGGGTGCCGTACTAAACCACAAATTGCCTCTAAGTTCTGCAGCATGTTCGCAAAACTTTTAGTGGAGCAACCACGTATGCCTTTTACCAAATCATGTCAAATCAATTGAATGTACTACAGGTGGACTCCAATCAAGTTTTAGAAACATCTCAAGGATGATCAATGGAAACAGGATGCACCTGAGCTCAATTTCAAGTCTCATAGCAAAGGGTCTGAATACTTATGTCAATAAGTTATTTCTGTTTTTTATTTGTAATACATTTGCAAACATTTCTAAAAACCTGTTTTCACTTTGCCATTATGGGATATTGTTTGTAGATTGATGAGGAAAAAATTATTTAATCAATTTTTGAATAAGACTGTAACATAACAAAATGTGGAAAAAGTCTAGGGGTCTGAATACTTTCCAAATGCACTGTATGTGACCTGCTGGGAGTGTTACCACTAGACCACAGGCTCTGCACATTGAGTGGTCAACGGTGGGCTATGTGTTTTGTTCAGGGTAGAGTCGGCATGAAGGGCTTCCCTGGGAAGATTGGAACGGATGGAGTGAAGGTGAGGACAGCTGTGGATTACCTCACATACTTGACCTTTTCATACATTGATGCTAACATTTTACTCTTCTAATCGCACACACGCAGTGAACAGAAACTATGTCTATGAGAAGTTGGCGATTTATTTATGCTGATACAAATTTAGAAGAGTAAAATGTTGCCTTTTATATCTTCCTCCAGTAATTATTACATTCAATATGCTGTATGGAATATAAAATACATTAGACTGTTCAGCATATTGGCTATCGATTTTGGGTATTCTTCCTTGTAGGTACAGTAAAAAATAAGTAACTATGCTATTTGTTCTCCTAGGGAGAGCTTGGTATCACCGGGAAGGTTGGAGGCATGGGTGAAAGGGTAAGAGTTTTCGCAAATACCTAGTGTTATGGCCACTGGTTGTTTTATTATTAACACAATAATACTAATGTTAATATGAACTCCCTTTCTGGCTCTGTTTGTGTTGTTTCACAGGGCCTGGTTGGCTTTATTGGGCCTGTTGGAGAGACTGGATTGGCAGGGGAGAAGGTAAGACACCCCCATCTCTCAACTGTTATTGGGTGTTTATTTTGGGTGTACATGTGTGTGCCTACCTGCATAGGGGTGTATGTCTGTGATCACCATGGTGTATTTGAGTGTCTGAGTTCCAATATCTGACCGTTATCTGATTGTCCTGGATGTTGGTGCCCTATAAACAGAAAATCAAAAAAAGATGTGGATTCAACGTACAATTGTAAGGGAACCGGCTTCAATAGGATTGTGAGTTTGCTGTACTTTGTTTATCAAATGTTGCGCAAACTCACAATCCTATAGAAGGCTTGACTGACAACATGAAAAGGATGAGTGGTTATCGACATGGCCAGAAGGAATGTTTTGTAATGATTCTGAACGGTCTTATAGCTAGCAACAATGACAAGAAGCTGTCAAGTGGGGAATTGTAAGGGGCTCGTTTCTGCTAGTTTTATATTGTTATTGATACCATCTCTTGTTTTGAGGTGTTTTGACTGATGTCATGTCTATGCTAATATGGCAAAAATGTGCTAACTAGCAAACCAACAACTGTGCTCATTGTGCAAATGTATTTATGTTTTCAATAAACCTTTTGGAGACAAAATATAGTTAACATTTTGCCAACTACAGTGCCTTGCGAAAGTATTCGGCCACCTTGAACTTTGCGACCTTTTGCCACATTTCAGGCTTCAAACATAAAGATATAAAACTGTATTTTTTTGTGAAGAATCAACAACAAGTGGGACACAATCATGAAGTGGAACGACATTTATTGGATATTTCAAACTTTTTTAACAAATCAAAAACTGAAAAATTGGGCGTGCAAAATGATTCAGCCCCCGTAAGTTAATACTTTGTAGCGCCACCTTTTGCTGCGATTACAGCTGTAAGTCGCTTGGGGTATGTCTCTATCAGTTTTGCACATCGAGAGACTGACATTTTTTCCCATTCCTCCTTGCAAAACAGCACGAGCGCAGTGAGGTTGGATGGAGAGCATTTGTGAACAGCAGTTTTCAGTTCTTTCCACAGATTCTCGATTGGATTTAGGTCTGGACTTTGACTTGGCCATTCTAACACCTGGATATGTTTATTTTTGAACCATTCCATTGTAGATTTTGCTTTATGTTTTGGATCATTGTCTTGTTGGAAGACAAATCTCCGTCCCAGTCTCAGGTCTTTTGCAGACTCCATCAGGTTTTCTTCCAGAATGGTCCTGTATTTGGCTCCATCCATCTTCCCATCAATTTTAACCATCTTCCCTGTCCCTGCTGAAGAAAAGCAGGCCCAAACCATGATGCTGCCACCACCATGTTTGACAGTGGGGATGGTGTGTTCAGGGTGATGAGCTGTGTTGCTTTTACGCCAAACATAACGTTTTGCATTGTTGCCAAAAAGTTCAATTTTGGTTTCATCTGACCAGAGCACCTTCTTCCACATGTTTGGTGTGTCTCACAGGTGGCTTGTGGCAAACTTTAAACTACACTTTTTATGGATATCTTTAAGAAATGGCTTTCTTCTTGCCACTCTTCCATAAAGGCCAGATTTGTGCAATATACGACTGATTGTTGTTCTATGGACAGAGTCTCCCACCTCAGCTGTAGATCTCTGCAGTTCATCCAGAGTGATCATGGGCCTCTTGGCTGCATCTCTGATCAGTCTTCTCCTTGTATGAGCTGAAAGTTTAGAGGGACGGCCAGGTCTTGGTAGATTTGCAGTGGTCTGATACTCCTTCCATTTCAATATTATCGCTTGCACAGTGCTCCTTGGGATGTTTAAAGCTTGGGAAATCTTTTTGTATCCAAATCCGGCTTTAAACTTCTTCACAACAGTATCTCGAACCTGCCTGGTGTGTTCCTTGTTCTTCATGATGCTCTCTGCGCTTTTAACGGACCTCTGAGTCTATCACAGTGCAGGTGCATTTATACGGAGACTTGATTACACACAGGTGGATTGTATTTATCATCATTAGTCATTTAGGTCAACATTGGATCATTCAGAGATCCTCACTGAACTTCTGGAGAGAGTTTGCTGCACTGAAAGTAAAGGGGCTGAATAATTTTGCACGCCCAATTTTTCAGTTTTTGATTTGTTAAAAAAGTTTGAAATATCCAATAAATGTCGTTCCACTTCATGATTGTGTCCCACTTGTTGTTGATTCTTCACAAAAAAATACAGTTTTATATCTTTATGTTTGAAGCCTGAAATGTGGCAAAAGGTCGCAAAGTTCAAGGGGGCCGAATACTTTCGCAAGGCACTGTATCTAAGCCAACCCTTCTGTTTTGTTCCATAGTTGTGCATGCGTCAGTTTTGTTGTTAAACAACCAACCGGTCTATTGCAGCTGGTTGCCCTACAACTGTATGTTGAATCAACCTCAATGCCATTGTATTAAACAAACACACAATCCTATTGCAGCTGGTTGCCCTACTAGTGATGTTACATTTGATACAGGAGCTCCAAGTTATGCATCGGAACTGATAAGAATTTTACTTCGAAGCAGTGTGCTGACGCTTGTATCATTTTATCAGAAGCACGTGATCGATTCCCGAAGCTTAGTTTTGTAGAACAATCACCAGATTGCTTTGGTTTCGGGTAGAAGACAAAAAGGCTATCCTGTGTGTGTGACGTCATCTATAATAATTTTGCTGTTCTAAATTATTTTGACTAACAGGTGCCATTTAGTGTGTTGATCAAAGCCTTGAGTAATGAACCTATTTGACACAATTGGCTCGACATGTTCAAGCTTCGTTGCCCCATCACTATGCCTTACAATTGTATGTTGATTCAAACCTCAATGCTAGTTTGCAAAGTTATGTGAAATTCCTATTTGAGACTACCGAAATCAAATAAGCTGGAACATTCATCTCAGTAACGGGTGCAAAAAGTCAAACTACTAACAGGTTGGATTAGTTTAGATTTTTTATTTATACTGCACAAAAATATAAACTCAACATGCAAGCATTTTCAAAGATTTTACTGAGTTACAGTTCATATAAGGAAATCAGTCAATTGAAATCAATTCATTAGGACCTAATCTATGGATTTCACATGACTAGGAATACAGATATGCATATTTTGGTCACAGATACAGTACCTTAAAAGGTAGGGGCATGGATCAGAAAACCAGTCAATATCTGTTGTGACCAACATTTGCCTCATGCAGTGCGACACATGTCCTTCACAGAGAATTGATCAGGCTGTTGATTGTGGCCTGTGGAATGTTGTCCCACTCCTCTTCAATGGCTGTGCATAGTTGCTGGATATTAGCGGGAACTGGAATACGCTGTCCTACTCATCAATCCAGAGCATCCCAAACATGCTAATTGGGTGTCATGTCTGGTGAGTATGCAAGCCATGGAAGAACTGGGACATATTCAGATTTCAAGAATTGTGTACAGATCTTTGTGACATTTGACAGTGCATGCTGAAACATGAGTTGATGGCAGCGCATGAATGTCACAGCAATGTGCCTAAGGAGCTCAACTTGCCATCGATTAAAATGCTATTTTATTCATTGTCCGTAGCTTATACATGCCCATACCATAACCCCACCGCCACCATGGGAAACTCTGGTCACAACACATTCTCTAAAATGACGCTGGAGGCGGCTTAAGGTAGAGAAATAAATTGATCAAATTATCTGACAACAGCTCTGGTGAACATTCCTGCAGTCCGCATGCCAATTGCACATTCCCTCAAAAGTTGAGACATTTGTGTCATTGTGTTGTGTGACAAAACTGCACATTTTAGAGTTGCCTTGTATTGTCCCCAGCACAATGTGCACCTGTGTAATGATCATGCTTTTTAATCAGCTTCTTTACATGCCATCATCTTGGATTATCGTGGCAAAGGAGAAATGGTCACTAACAAGGATGTAAATAAAAACTAGAGAGAAATATGCTGTCACTTTCTGACCTTAGTTCCTTTGTTATGTCTTTGTTTTAGTATGGTCAGGGCATGAGTTGGGTGGGTTGCCTATGTTCTTTTTTCTATAATTTGGGATTTTCTGTGTTCGGCCTGGTATGGTTCTCAATCGGAGGCAGCTGTCAATCGTTGTCGCTGATTGAGAATCATACTTAGGTAGCCTGGTTTCACTTTTGAGTTGTGGGTGTTTATTTTTCTGTTTCAGTGTTTGCACCATTCGGGACTGTTTCGGTTTTCATTTTGATTCTCTTGTTCTTTTGTATTTTGTTTTCATTAAATCATTATGGATACATACCACGCTGCATATTGGTCCGATTCTTGCTACTTCTCATCAGAAGAAGAAGACGAGAATTGTTACATACACTTTTTGTGCATATAGAACATTTCTTGGATCTTTTATTTCAGCTCATGAAACATGGGACCAACGCTTTACATGTTGCGTTTATATTTTTGTTCAGTGGATGTTGTGTAGCATATGATTAATCAACCAATACAGTACATGCAAAAACACAGGTATTGAAACCTACAATAGAACATGCTGGGAAATATGATGATGATGGGTGTGGTTTTGAGTGGTTTTGAGAAAACATGTATTTGTAATTTTACTCAACTTCTTGTCCTTCTGAAGTCCACACAACTCAAAGAATAAAGCTGATTAAGCAATGGTTAAGTTGGCGTGTTTACAGTGTATGATTGTGTGTGTTTTCTAGGGGGATCGAGGGGAGATGGGCCTGCCGGGACCTCCTGGAGAAAAGGGATCAATGGTAAGATAGAGATGTGAGGAGCTTGTGAGGAGCCAGAGATTTTTGAGAGTCCAAGTGAGGGGGTACGAGGGGTGGGGCCCTCATAAAAGTGAAGTTGAAAGTCAGTCCTCTAAGATTGTTTATGTAATTCCCATGGGAATAGATGGTCCTATTGAGAACATACATGTACGTACGCACACGCACGCACTCTCTCACACATACACACACAAGATGTGTGTAAATGTCTAGCTGACAAAGTAACCTGGCCAGTTCAGAACTGCCTTTATTGATGATCTCACATGAGTCTCTGAGGCAGCTGAATACTGTTGAGTGTGCACGTCTGTCTGAACCGCAGCCAACAGCTATGTTACACACACACACACACACACACTGTAACAGAAAACTGTAACAGAAAACTGTAATTTCTAGGGATATTTTGGGTATTATAAACAGTAGAATACTCTGAAACGTTTTACAGTGGCATAGTGTAAATTATGGTGCACTGTGGGAAAATGTTGTGGGTGGGGAAATAAATTGCTGTATTTCCAATGATTAATTGGAACGCCGACTGCGATTCAGGCCTAATCACCCAACATCTGTGCCCAACCTCACTAATGCTCGTGTAGCTGAATGGAAGCAAGTCCTGGCAGCAATGTGGAAAGCATTCTAAGAAGAGTGAAGGCTGTTATAGCAGTAAAGGGGGCACCAACTCCATGCCCATGATTTTGGAATGAGATGTTTGAAGAGCAGTTGTCCATATACTTTTGGTCATGTAGTGTAAGAGCGACTGCTAAATGACTAAAATGTGAATACAACTTCAGACACTTAACCTTTTGTTTGGTCTTCTTTCACGTTTTACAACTTTATTTAATTCCCATACCTGTTTCAGACATGCATGACAAGTTAAGACAGGATAGACAGCAGACGATTTTAAAGTCATTTCCTACATACTCTTATCCCTGTCAGTCCTTAAAGAGAGAGCCCTTGCAAGGTTATGATCGTTTATGGGAAATTAAATGGTGCCTGACTTTATATAGGATGACCAGTCTGAGTGGATAATATGAATGGAAGTCAGCCATCAATCATATTGAAACAGTTTCCGGGTTACCTGCTGATTGCAAAGGGAATCCTTTGGGGCTTGACTCGTGCATGAATATGAGGAGACTGTCAGCTGCACTAGAGCCTCTGAAAACAAAAATTGAAAAAAAATAGCAGTATAAAAGGAAAAACCTGACCAGCACGTTGTCTCTGTCTCTCTCTCTCTCTGTCTCTCTCTCTCCCCGTGATGCAACAGACATGTTCACCACAGTGCGTTAATCACATTAATGTGACGATGTGTGTAGCCAGCCACCACCATTACTTTTCATATTCACTCTCACTGTGTGAATCCCCATCCATTTCATACCCTCAATGACTGCTTGCCAATTGGCACCATAGTCTCTACATGCACTACTGTTGACCAGAGCAAGGTCATATGATATAGGTTCCCATCTGGGACACATTCAATAAACCTTAACACCCTTCCTAGCATAACTGGGAGGAATAGTTTGCCATGAGTTTTAAAGTACAGTGGCAAGAAAAAGTACGTGAACCCTTTGGAGTTTGGAGTTACCTGGATTCCTGCATAAATTTGGCATAACATTTTATCTAATCTTCATCTAAGTCACAACAATAGAAAAACTCAGTGTGCTTAAATTAATAACACACAAATTATTGTAAATGTCTTGTCTATATTGAATACATAATTTAAACATTCACAGTGTAGGTTGTAAAAAGTATGTGAATCCCTAGGACATTGACTTCTCCAAAAGCTAATTGGAGTTTGGAGTCAACTAACCTGGAGTCGAATCAATGAGACGAGATTGGAAAATTTGGTTAGAGCTGCCCTGCCCCATAAAAAACACTCACAAAATTTGAGTTTGCTATTCACGAGAAGCATTGCCTGATGTTAACCATGCCTCGAACAAAAGAGATCTCAGAAGACCTCAAATTAAGAATTGTTGCCTTGCATAAAGCTGGAAAGTGTGACAAAAGTATCTCTAAAAGTCAGTCCATGGTAAGACAAATTGTTTATAAATGGAGAAATTATAGCACTGTTGCTACTCTTCCTAGGAGTGGCCGTCCTGCAAAGATGACAGCAACAGCACAGTGCAGAACGCTCATTGAGGTTAACAAGAATCCTAGAATGTCAGCTAAAGAATTATAGAAATCTCTGAAACATGCTAACATCTCTGTTGATGAGTCTACAATACACAAAACACTAAACAAGAATGGTGGTCATGGGAAGACACCATGGAAGAAGCCACTGCTGTCCAGAAAAAACATTGCTGAACATCTGAAGTTTGCAAAAGAGCACCTGGATGTTCCGCTGCGCTACTGGCAAAATATTCTGTGGACAGATGAAACTAAAATTGAGGTTTTTTGGAAGGAACACACAACACTATGTGTGGAGAAAAAAGGCACAGCAGACCAACATCAAAACCTCATCCCAACTGTAAACTATGGTGAAGGGAGCATCATGGTTTGAGGCCTGGACATCTTGCTATCATCAACTGAAAAATGGATTCCCAAGTTTATCAAGACATTTTGGATGAGGTTATTGCTGCCGACGGAAGGTCAACCTGTTATTAAATCCAAGGGTTCACATACTTTTTCCAACCTGCACTGTGAATGTTTACTCGGGGTGTTCAATAAATAAATGACAAATTATAATTGTTTGTGTGTTATTAGTTTAAGTGTTTGTCTATTGTTGTGACTTAGATGAAGATCAGATCAAATTTGATGACCAATTTATGCAGAAATCCAGGTATTTCTAAAGGGTTGACATACAGTGCCTTGCGAAAGTATTCGGCCCCCTTGAACTTTGCGACCTTTTGCCACATTTCAGGCTTGAAACATAAAGATATAAAACTGTATTTTTTTGTGAAGAATCAACAACAAGTGGGACACAATCATGAAGTGGAACGACATTTATTGGATATTTCAAACTTTTTTAACAAATCAAAAACTGAAAAATTGGGCGTGCAAAATTATTCAGCCCCCTTAAGTTAATACTTTGTAGCGCCACCTTTTGCTGCGATTACAGCTGGAAGTCGCTTGGGGTATGTCTCTATCAGTTTTGCACATCGAGAGACTGAAATTTTTGCAAAACAGCTCGAGCTCAGTGAGGTTGGATGGAGAGCATTTGTGAACAGCAGTTTTCAGTTCTTTCCACAGATTCTCGATTGGATTTAGGTCTGGACTTTGACTTGGCCATTCTAACACCTGGATATGTTTATTTTTGAACCATTCCATTGTAGATTTTGCCTTATGTTTTGGATCATTGTCTTGTTGGAAGACAAATCTCCGTCCCAGTCTCAGGTCTTTTGCAGACTCCATCAGGTTTTCTTCCAGAATGGTCCTGTATTTGGCTCCATCCATCTTCCCATCAATTTTAACCATCTTCCCTGTCCCTGCTGAAGAAAAGCAGGCCCAAACCATGATGCTGCCACCACCATGTTTGACAGTGGGGATGGTGTGTTCAGGGTGATGAGCTGTGTTGCTTTTACGCCAAACATAACGTTTTGCATTGTTGCCAAAAAGTTCAATTTTGGTTTCATCTGACCAGAGCACCTTCTTCCACATGTTTGGTGTGTCTCACAGGTGGCTTGTGGCAAACTTTAAACGACACTTTTTATGGATATCTTTAAGAAATGGCTTTCTTCTTGCCACTCTTCCATAAAGGCCAGAGGGATTTCCTCCTCTTCCAATATGCAGCGTGGTTAAAGTTCATGGTTCTTTAATCAGAGAAAGTATACATGAACAGAATACAAAACAAGAATGGTTAATGGTTCCTTAATCAGAGAAAGTATACATGAACAGAATACAAAACAAGAAATGTGAAAACCCGAACAGTCCCGTGTGGCACAAACACTGACACAGGAGACAACCACCCACAAAATACCCAAACAATATGGCTGCCTAAATATGGTTCCCAATCAGAGACAACGATAAACACCTGCCTCTGATTGAAAACCACTCTAGGCAAACATAGACTTACCTAGACAACTACACTGAACACAACCCTATACAGTTCCTTGCGAAAGTATTCGGCCCCCTTGAACTTTGCGACCTTTTGCCACATTTCAGGCTTCAAACATAAATATATAAAACTGTATTTTTTTGTGAAGAATCAACAACAAGTGGGACACAATCATGAAGTGGAACGACATTTATTGGATATTTCAAACTTTTTTAACAAATCAAAAACTGAAAAATTGGCCGTGCAAAATTATTCAGCCCCCTTAAGTTAATACTTTGTAGCGCCACATTTTGCTGCGATTACAGCTGTAAGTCGCTTGGGGTATGTCTCTATCAGTTTTGCACATCGAGAGACTGAATTTTTTTTCCCATTCCTCCTTGCAAAACAGCTCGAGCTCAGTGAGGTTGGATGGAGAGCATTTGTGAACAGCAGTTTTCAGTTCTTTCCACAGATTCTCGATTGGATTTAGGTCTGGACTTTGACTTGGCCATTCTAACACCTGGATATGTTTATTTTTGAACCATTCCATTGTAGATTTTGCTTTATGTTTTGGATCATTGTCTTGTTGGAAGACATCTCCGTCCCAGTCTCAGGTCTTTTGCAGACTCCATCAGGTTTTCTTCCAGAATGGTCCTGTATTTGGCTCCATCCATCTTCCCATCAATTTTAACCATCTTCCCTGTCCCTGCTGAAGAAAAGCAGGCCCAAACCATGATGCTGCAACCACCATGTTTGACAGTGGGGATGGTGTGTTTAGGGTGATGTGTTGCTTTTACGCCAAACATAACGTTTTGCATTGTTGCCAAAAAGTTCAATTTTGGTTTCATCTGACCAGAGCACCTTCTTCCACATGTTTGGTGTGTCTCCTAGGTGGCTTGTGGCAAACTTTAAACAACACTTTTTATGGATATCTTTAAGAAATGGCTTTCTTCTTGCCACTCTTCCATAAAGGCCAGATTTGTTCAATATACGACTGATTGTTGTCCTATGGACAGAGTCTCCCACCTCAGCTGTAGATCTCTGCAGTTCATCCAGAGTGATCATGGGCCTATTGGCTGCATCTCTGATCAGTCTTCTCCTTGTATGAGCTGAAAGTTTAGAAGGACGGCCAGGTCTTGGTAGATTTGCAGTGGTCTGATACTCCTTCCATTTCAATATTATCGCTTGCACAGTGCTCCTTGGGATGTTTAAAGCTTGGGAAATCTTTTTGTATCCAAATCCGGCTTTAAACTTCACAACAGTATCTCGGACCTGCCTGGTGTGTTCCTTGTTCTTCATGATGCTCTCTGCGCTTTTAACGGACCTCTGAGACACTCACAGTGCAGGTGCATTCATACGGAGACTTGATTACACACATGTGGATTGTATTTATCATCATTAGTCATTTAGGTCAACATTGGATCATTCAGAGATCCTCACTGAACTTCTGGAGAGAGTTTGCTGCACTGAAAGTAAAGGGGCTGAATAATTTTGCACGCCCAATTTTTCAGTTTTTGATTTGTTAAAAACGTTTGAAATATCCAATAAATGTCGTTCCACTTCATGATTGTGTCCCACTTGTTGTTGATTCTTCACAAAAAAATAGTTTTACAGTTTTATATCTTTATGTTTGAAGCCTGAAATGTGGCAAAAGGTCGCAAAGTTCAAGGGGGCCAAATACTTTCGCAAGGCACTGTACTTTTTATTCCCACTGTTTGTAAAAACTCAATTAGTAGGTCCTCCTGGGTGGCGCAGTGGTTAAGGGCACTGTACTGCACCGCCAGCTGTGCCATCAGAGACTCTGGGTTTGCGCCCAGGCTCTGTCGTAACCGGCCGCGACCGAGAGGTCCGTGGGGCAATTGGCCTAGCGTCGTCCGGGTTAGGGAGGGCTTGGCCGGTAGGGATGTCCTTGTCTCATCGCGCACCAGCGACTCCTGTGGCGGGCCGGGCGCAGTGCGCGCTAACCAAGGTTGCCAGGTGCACGGTGTTTCCTCCGACACATTGGTGTGGCTGGCTTCCGGGCTGTGTTAAGAAGAAGTGCGGCTTGGTTGGGTTGTGTATTGGAGGACGCATGACTTTCAACCTTCGTCTCTCCCGAGCCCGTACGGGAGTTGTAGCGATGAGACAAGATAATAGCTACTAAAACAATTGGATACCACGAAATTGGGGAGAAAAAAGGGGTAAAATAAAAAATCAATCAATCAGTCACTGGAATGTCACGTTGTAAAGTTGGTACTAAATCCAAATCAAATACATGTTTATTTGTCACATGTGCCAAATACAGTGGTTGAAAAAGTACCCAAATGTCATACTTGAGTAAAAGTAAAGATACCTTAATAGAAAATGAATCAAGAAAGTGAGTCATCCACTGAAATACTACTTGAGTAAAAGTCTAAAAGTATTTGGTTTTAAATATACTTCAGTACCCTAAATGTAATTTTTTAAATACACTTAAGTATCGAAAGTAAAAGTGTAAATAATGTCAAAGTCCTTATATTAAGCAAACCAGACGACACCATTTTCTTTTCTTTTTTATATATTGACGGATAGCCAGGAGCTTAATAATAAGTGCGTGAATTGGACTTTCAGTCCTGCTAAGCTTTCAAAATGTAATTTGTACTTTTGGGTGTAAGGGAAAATGTATTTATTTAGGGATGTAGTAAAGTAAAAGTTGTCAAATATATAAATAGTCAAGTACGGACAACCCCAAAAACGACTTAAGTAGTACTTCAAAGTATTTTTAATGAAGTACTTTACACCACTGGCCGAATGTCACCTTACCGCGAAATGCTTACTTACAAGCCCGTACTTCACAATACATTAGAACATAAGCTTCCTCAGTTTCAGAGCCGTCAGCAATAATCACAGTAAATTGTGTTTATGAATGCTTACATTACAATTAACACACGCACATCATAAGGTACACAGTAAATCCTGTGTCCTTCCAATTGGAAGTTTAACTATCTTTCTGCTCTTATTCTGATAGCTTGTTCCGCTGTTACAACTCGTATTAAGAATGGGTGATATGTTAAACTGTAACTACTGTGATACAATCTGCTATTGTTCTTAAACAGCAGTGTCCCGTGTTGTCATCATGTCGTTGAGTAGTTTATTAATCACTCAGTGTGTCGTTGCTCTCTAAACAGGGTCACCAAGGGACACTAGGTGAAAGTGGGCCATCTGGGGAACCTGGAAGACCGGTACGTCACCATCCATTCATTCACTCACATGATATATTGAATTAGCTATGGTCTTAGCATAGCTTACTTCACATAATATTAGCTCTAGGCTAATATTTGCAGGGATGAGCTGTGTCACGAGATCTAATGTTAAACATTTGTTTGATCCATTATGATCACAAATATAAATGAATAGAATATGACTTTACCGTATGTCTTTAATGACATTTGACCCTGTTTGCTACAGTAGCTACTATATTACAAGAACTGTAACATGCTGCAGCAACTCTACAGTAAGTCTACAGCCTGTGTTGTTGAAGGGTTTTGAGGCTTATAGGACCTGGCTTCCCGCTGCCTGATTACCCTCCTGTCAGTCAAAACTCCAACACCTCCAACCAATTAGACGTACCCCCTGACCCTGTGATGTATTTTGCCCTGGCCCTGTGCCGCCTCGCCTGGCTCACACAGTGCAGGGGTCCAGGAGAGAGCTCTAGAGGAGGCGGGGGGCCGCAGAGGCACCAAAACAAACATAAACACAGGGCCACAGAGGAGCAAGATTCCTGACCAAGCTCTTTAATTGGGATGAGTGACATCTAACAACAAACCCCAGAGTGTGTTCCTGAGGTCAGACTGCACCCCCAGGGTGGGCAAAAAGGGGCTTTGCGGTTATTCTAAACCTTTGTTTTATATCTACCTCTCTCTTTCTCTCCCTCACCTTCCTTTTGTTGTACAGGGCCCCCCTGGATCTTGTGGGCCAATTGGTACCAGAGGACCCAAAGGCAGATGGGTATGAGATGGAATATTTCCTCACTTACTGTATGTTTCACACTCTTGCCCTTTTGTGACTGTGTAGAGAAGTAGCTACTAGCTAGTATCTGAATTTGATCACCCTGTTGAAGGAGAATTATCCTGCAATGAAGGACATGTTAAACTTGTAGTATATTTGAGGTTTAAAAAAGCTTCTTCTGAATTTTGACATTTCAGACTTGATTTCCCTTAATGTTGAGGTGGAGGAAAACATTTAGCTGTGTAATAAAATGATATGGAACTGCTTCTACACATTCTCAGGGTCAGAGGGACTGAGAACCAATCAAATCAAATGTATTTAAGGTCAGATAGCCACTCATTCAGATGTCGAGACGGCAGGTGAGAAAGAGAGACCCTAGCATTTGTCATCTTCGTTGGAAGTCAAAGCTCACCAGCAGCTATTATTTGTTGCCAATAAAAATATAACAATGAACAGTTAAAATGGGGTTCAGTGCAGCTAAATTGCATTTCTGAAAAATGGACTTGGCTGTTCCTGGTTATAGTCACAAGTAGTGGTCCTGGAAGATGATGGACACATTTTGTGAATTAGAGGGACAGGCCATGTTCTAACTTTAACCCCCCAGGGAGTGGTAACTAGGGGTCCACGAAGAGAACAACAAGATGTACCTTTCCACTGTTTACACCAATAATAAGAGGTAAATGGGTTGATCTGTCAATCAGCTGCCTCATGGGGTCAAAAGGGATCATAAAGAAGAAGAGATCATGAATGACAATGATTATGGAGGTCATGAAGAGGAAGATGTTTATCGTGATGATGGAGAAAACGGTGAACAAGTAGGTTCATCTGTAAAATGATGACAGAGACATACACTCTCTTCTACCCAAGTAGCCAGACGCCGCTCTGTTCTGGTGGAAGTGTCGCTGCCGTGTCGGCTCTCCACAGCCTACTGGCAGGCAGTCTGCAGTGATCCCTCCCGATGGGTTCTCCCCCTTCCCTGGAGAATAGAGCTAGGATGCTGGATCCAGATGTTTGAGTCCATTCTCTCCATTGTAGCCATTATTATGAGCCATTCTCCCCTCAGCAGCCTCCACTGATCCGAAGGTACCTTTGCAATCGTCCTCTGTTCTGTCTCCCTCTCCATTGACTTCGACCTCGGGTTCAAATCCTCAGAGCTCCCACCCTCATCAGACCGTGAGGCTGTCTGAGACTCCCGTTCATCATCCACGATGGACACTACAACTGGCTCGGGTCCATCAGGCCCTACCGCCCTTCCGTCCTCAAGGGGTTTGCGAAACCTTTTTCCACACCATTACACAACCACCACCAGCCTGTACCGTTAACACCAGGCAGGATGTGTCCATGGACTCATGATACTTATGCCAAATCCTGAATCTGCCATCAACATGATGTAACAGGAACCGGGATTCGTCGGACCAGGCAATATTTTTACACTTAATTGTCCAGTGTTGGTAATCGTGTGCCCGCTGGAGCCACCTATTTATCTTATAGGCACAATAATGCACATTCCTCATGGTTGCTGTTTAACCTATGGGCTCACCCAAGCAATTATCGCCTTTCTCTATCTCAACCAATGGACGTCATTGTAGAATTTGTTCTTAACTGACTTGCATAGTTAAATAAAGGTTAAATAAAACATTTATAAAAAAAGTACATCCTCTGGAGCCATCACATCATCTGGCTCTGAGGATCTTCCCTCAGGGATGAGACCTTCCTCCAAACTACTGTATTTAATGAAATATCATATTGCATTCAGTCTCTGTTGTCCATTCAGTTAATCCTATACTAGATTTAAATGCTAATGTGAGCTGCTTCCCCTGCCCATCAATCTGCCTGCTGCTCTGGGACTGACCTGGCTGGCGGGATGTCTCTCAGACCTGCATGTACCCTCAAAAAGGATCCATCCTTGAAGTAGTAGTTTATTTGTCACATGCGCCGAGTACAACAAGTGTAGCCCTTACCGTGAAATACTTACTTACAAGCCCGTAACCAACAATGCATTTTTAAGAAAATAGTTAAGAAAATATTTACTAAATAAACTAAAGTAAGTGCATTAAATACATGTAAAAAAGTAACAGAATAACATAACAATAATGAGGCTATATACAGGGCTACCGGTACCGAGTCAATGTGCCAGGGTACATGTTAGTCGAGGTAATTTGTAAAAGTGACTATGCATAGATAATAGACAATGAGTAGCAGCAGTGTAAAAACAAAGGGGGGGGGTCAATGTAGATAGTCCGGGTTGCCATTTGATTAATTGTTCAGCAGCCTTATGGCTTGGGGGTGAAGCTGTAAAGGAGTCTTTTGAACCTAGACTTGGCGCTCCGGTACCGCTTGCCGTGTGGTAGCAGAGAGAACAGTCTATGACTTGAGTGACTGGAGTCTGTGAGAATATACTCTTTTTTTTGCATTTTCTTTCACAGTTAAAATAAACAATGTTTGAAATACAGTACATGTATTTTTGTACATTCGATATAACATGGGAACATGATTTTTAAATGAGGTAGGAATGTGTTAGCCCTTTCAAAAATATAAAATACTTAAGTAATACTTTCAAAGCATACATTAGAAAAAAAGACAAATGAAACATGGCAAATGAAACATGGCAAGTCTTCAAAACGAATAGAACAATTATAATAGTAAGACGGGCTACTATTAAACACTCAAAGGTAGATCAATTAAATACAAAAGGTTAGGTAGGCATCTCTACATAGGTAAAGAAAGGTTGTCACATTCGGTAGAATTTGTCAGAATAATATTTTATCTTCTCCAATTAACTTGTGTAAGACATCTTTAATCCACACAAAATGAGAAGGAGGGGTGGGTGACTTCCACAGAAGTAAAATCAACCTTCTTGCCAACAAACTCAAAGGCTATAAAGTCAGATGTGTATTTTGGTAATGTTATAAATAATAATGTTATGGCAGTAGGCGGAAAGGACACTTGTAGTACTTTAGATATGGTATCAAAGATGGCAGACTAATAGTTATGTAGAGAAGATCCGGACCAAAACATATGTATTAATGAAGCAGGGGCTTGCCGACACCTGTCGCAAACAGAATCGAAATCAGGATAGACCTTTAGAAAGCCTGAGTTTAGTCCAGTGAGTGCGGTGTAGGATTTTTGCAGAAGTTGGCAGCCCAATAATAGAACTGGAAATTAGGTAGGGCCATGCCCCCTAAGGGTTTAGGCCTTTGTAGGAACACCTTGCGGATCCTTGGATTTGTTTTATTCCAGATGAAGTGTGAGATAATCCCATCGAGTTTGCATAAAAAAACGATTTAGGAATAAAAATAGGTATACATTGAAAAGGGTAGGACAATTTAGGAAGGGTATGCATTTTAACCTAATTATTTTGAGCAGCTAATGATAGTGGGAGTAGTGACCACCGTTCAAATTCTTTCTCCAACATAGTAAGGAGAGGAGAAAAATGTACCTTAAAAAGATTATCAAATTCATCTGTGACATGTACCCCCAAGTATGTACATTTGTTGAGAACTACTCTGAAAGTCAATGTGTGTAGTCGGTATTTACGAGCTGCCACATTTAGAGGGAAAAGCTTGCTCTTATTCAGATTTAACTTGTAACCAGAGACTAGGCCAAATGCATTAAGAACACAATGGGTAAGGATACATCAGGGTTTGAGATATAGAGAAGCAGGTCATCAGCATAAAGTGAGAACCTCTGTTTGATGTCGCCTCTGAACACTCCCGTTATATGTAGGTAGGATTGAAATGCAATTGCAAAGGGCTCGTTGGTGATGGCAAAAAGTAAGGGAGACATTTGACACCCCTGTCTAGTGCCTCTGAAGAGAGGGAAATAGGCAAAGTGGGTGTTTGTTCGGTCTGACAGATGCAAGTGGAGAAATTAACTTGATTCAAGCAATGGAATTTTTGCCAAGGCTACATTCTTCTAAGGTATGAAAAAGGTAGCCCCACTCCACTCTATCAAAAGCCTTCTCAGCATCTAGGAGATTAGAATCTCTGGGAGCTTTGAGAGAGAGGAATTATACATAACATTAAAGAGTTGTCTGATATTTGAAAAATAATGTATATTTTTTTATAGAACCTGTCTGGTCAGAGGAAATAACAGGTGGTAAGACCGACTCCAAACGCATAGCTAATAGTTTAGCCAAGACCTTAACATCCACATTGAGCAGTGAGATTGGGCGATAGGACCTACAGAAGAGAGGGTCTTTTATTCCTTTTCAATATCAATGAAATGGATCCCTGTGTTTAGGATAAAGGGAGAGAGACTGATTTAATAAACATATTAATCAAGAGACTATCCAGAAACTACTTATAAAATTATATTGGGTACCCATCTGGTCCAGGACTTTTACCACCTTGCATTGCACATGCCGCCTCTGAAATCTCTTCCATGGTGATAGGTTCCTCCAATTGAAGCTTGGAGACTGAATCAATTGTTGGGACAGTTAAAGTATAACAAAATGTATGAAGAGCAGAGCGGTCAGCAGAGGTGTATAAAGATGCATAGAAGTTCTTAAACTGGTTATTTATTAGCGGGGGATCTATTGTTGCACCTGTAGGTGTTTGAATTTGACAACTTTGTTGAGCAGAGGAAGACTGGCAAAGTTGATGAGAAAGCAATTTACTTGCCGCGTCACCATACTCATAGTGAGTATGTCTCGACTTAAGCAGCAGTTCCTCAATTTGTCCTGTTGACAAGGTATTGAATTCAGCTTGTGAAGAGAGTCGGTCCCTGTACACATTTGGGGATGGTGAGGTATCATAAGTACTGTCTAACTGTAAAAAACGAGTTGTCAGTTATATTTTTCCATTCAAAACTAGTGTATGAAATTATTTGACCTCTAATGTAGGCCTTAAAAGTCTCCCACAGAACAGATGCTGAAACATCGGGGGTGTCGTTAGTAGCTATAAAAACGTCAATCTGAGCAGTCAGAAAGTTAACAAAACTTTCATCAGACAGCAAGCGCATATTAAAAAGCCAAGGTACGCGAGGCTCAGTCCCACCACCAACTGATAGCACTAAAGTCAGAGGGGCGTGATCAGATATGACAATCGAATTGTATGAGCATGAGTGTACAAAGGAAAGAAGTCTGTTGTCTAAGAAGAAGTAGTCAATGCAGGTATAAGTGTGATGGACATGGGTGAAAAATGTATATTTCTTAGAAAACGTTGCTTTGCATATTCTGCTGACCAAGGCAACCAAACTGTGGCAGGAGCAGAGAATGCTATTCTTTAAAAGTGCCTTCCTCACCATCTTAAATAAGCATGCCCCTCTCATAAAATGTAGAACTAGGAATATATATAGTCCTTGGTTCACTCCAGACCTGTCTGCTCTTGACCAGCACAAAAACATCCTGTGGCGTTCTGCATTAGCATCGAATAGCCCCCGTGATATGCAACTTTTCAGGGAAGTTAGGAACAAATATACACAGGCAGTTAGAAAAGCTAAGGCAAGCTTTTTCAAAGAGAAATTTGCATCCTGTAGTTCTAACTCAAAAAGTTTATGGGACACTGTAAAATCCATGGAGAATAAGTGCACATCCTCCCAGCTGCCCACTGCTCTGAGGCTAGGAAACACTGTCACCACCGATAAATCCCCTTATTAAATTTCAATAAGCATTTCTCTACGGCTGGCCATACTTTCCACATGGCTACCCCTACCCCGGTCAACTGCCCAGCACCCTCCACAGCAACCCGCCAAAGCCCCCACCATTTCTCCTTTACCCAAATCCAGATAGCTGATGTTCTGAAAGAGCTGCAAAATCTGGACCCTTACAAATCAGCCGGGCTAGACAATCTGGACCCTCTCTTTCTAAAGTATCTGCCGAAATTGTTGCAGTCGCTATTACTAGCCTGTTCAACCTCTCTTTCGTATCGTCTGAGGTTCCCAAAGATTGGAAAGCTGCTGCGGTCATCCCCCTCTTCAAAGGGGGTGATACTCTAGACCCAAACTGCTACAGACCTATATCTATCCTACCCTGTCTTTCTAAGGTCTTCGAAAGCCAAGTTACCAAACAGATTACTGACCATTTAGAATCCCACCATACCTTCTCCGCTATGCAATCTGGTTTCAGAGCTGGTCATGGGTGCACCTCAGCCACGCTCAAGGTTCTAAATGACATCATAACCGCCATCGATAAGAGACATTACTGTGCAGCCGCATTCATCGACCTGGCCAAGGCTTTCGACTCAGTCAATCACAACATTCTTATTGGCAGACTCGACAGCCTTGATTTCTCAAATGATTGCCTCGCCTGGTTTACCAACTACTTCTCTGATAGAGTTCAGTGTGTCAAATCGGAGGGCCTGTTGTCCAGACCTCTGACAGTCTCTGTGGGAGTGCCACAGGGTTCAATTCTCGGGCCGACTCTCTTTTCTGTATACATCAATGATGTTGCTCTTGCTGCTGGTGATTTTCTGATCCACCTCTACGCAGTTGACACCATTCTATATACTTCTGGCCCCTCCTTGGACACTGTGTTAACTAACCTCCAGACGAGCTTCAATGCCATACAACTCTCCTTCCGTGGCCTCCAACTGCTCTTAAAAGCAAGTAAAACTAAATGCATGCGATCACTGCCTACGAAAGTAGCCTACAACACTCTACTCAACAAACTGGATGCAGTCTATCACAGTGCCATCCGTTTTGTCACCAAAGCCCCATACACTACCCACCATTGCGACCTGTACGCTCTCGTTGGCTGGCCCTCGCTTCATACTCGTCGCCAAACCTACTGGCTTCAGGTTATCTAAGTCCCTGCTAGGTAAAGCCCCGCCTTATCTCAACTCACTGGTCACCATAGCAGCACCCACTCGTAGCACGCGCTCCAGCAGGTACATCTCACTGGTCACCCCCAATGCCAATTCCTCCTTTGGTTGTCTTTCCTTCCAGTTCTCTGCTGCCAATGACTGGAACGAATTGCAAAAATCTCTGAAGCTGGAAACTCACATCTCCCTCACTAGCTTTAAGCACCAGCTGTCAGAGCAGCTTACAGATCACTGCACCTGTACATAACCCATCTGTAAACAGCCCATCTACCTACCTCATCCCCATACTGGTATCTATTTATTTATTTTGCTCCTTTGCACCCCAGTATCTCTACCTGCACATTCATCTTCTGCCGATCTACCATTCCAGTGTTTAATTGCTATATTGTAATTACTTCGCCACCATGGCCTATTTATTTCCTTAACTTACCTCATTTGCACTCACTATATATAGACTTTTTGTTTTCTTTTGTTCTACTGTATTGTTGACTGTATGTTTTGTTTATTCCACGTGTAACTCTGTGTTTTTGTATGTGTCGAATTGCTACGCTTTATCTTGGCCAGGTCGCAGTTGCAAATGACAACTTGTTCTCAACTAGCCTACCTGGTTAAATAAAGGTGAATAAAAATAATATATATATATATATATATATATGCCTGCCTCTCCAGTTGGTAAAACGTTCAGGCATCTAAGGCATTGCTGCGGTCTACATACTACGTATGTCAACAATACTTAGTAAGGTGTAATTAATTAAACAATACATTCAACTGATTAAAACACCTGTGTTTGTGAGCAATCTTTCTAATCATTAGGACATATAAACACCTTAATCGGCATTCCAGCGGTGTATTTGATCTGTGCATGTGCAGTTCAGAACAATGAAGTGAAGTGAAGTGAAGTGAGTTCAGAACAACTGAATGTATGCATTTTAGAGGTCATTTTCACATACAAACTTTTTATGTCCGAACTCCGAATCAAATATGCTTACCAAAAATAACATGGTCGCTGTGTTGGAACGTTTATTTTGATTGGTGATTTTCTGCATTGCCATCAGGTAGCCTGATTTCAGATGTGTCCATGAAAACACGATTATTAGGGAAATCGTTCTTCTTGCAAAGCAAGTAAACGTTTTAATCAAACTATTATATTAATCTGATTATCCACATTAATCACATTATTGTGTGAATGTAACGGTACTCAATGTAGCATAGGCCTACGGTTATTAAGTCATGTTTTTTTAATTAAGTCAGGCTCCTGAGTGGTGCAGTGGTCTAAGGCACTGTATCTCAGTGTGCAAGGGTGTCATTACAGACCTTGGTTTGATTCCAGGCTGTATCACATCCGGCCATGATTGGGAGTCCCATAGGGTGGGGCACAATTGGCCCATCGTTGTCCGGGTTTGGCCGGGGTAGGCCGTCATTGTAAATAATAATTTGTTCTTAACTGACTTGCCTAGTTAAATAAAATATATTTTTTACTTTTTTTACAATCTGAGCAGTAGATCTCGGCTTGCATTTGTACTTTTTTACCCTTTAGGGGTAAATCAGCTTTAATATTGCCGTTAGATTGTGGGTTCCATCAATGCATAATTTATAATCCCTGATATATACAGTGCATTGACTTTTTGCACATTTTGTTACATTACAGCCTTATTCTAAATGGATTAAATTGTTTGTTCCCTCATCAATCTACAAACAATACCCCATAATGACAAAGCAGGTTTTTATACATGTTTTCACATTTATAAAAAAACAACAACTGAAATATCACATTTACACGCACGACTATATTTAGGTCTCTCCAGAGATGTTCGATAGGGCTCAAGTTAAGGCTCTGGCTGAGCCACTGAAGGACATTGAGACTTGTCCCGAAGCCACTCCTGCGTTGTCTTGGTTGTGTGCTTAGGGTCGTTGTCCTTCACACCAGTCTGAGGTCCCGAGCTCTCTGGAGCAGGTTTTTCATCAAGGATCTCTCTGTGCGTTGCTCCGTTCATCTTTCCTTCGATCCATACTAGTCTCCCAGTCCCTGTCACTGAATAACATCCCCACAGCATGTTGCTGCCACCACCATGCTTCACCGTAGGGATGGTGCCAAGTTTCCTCCGGACATGACGCTTGCCATTCAGGCCAAAGTGTTCAATCTTGGTTTCATCAGACCAGAGAATCTTGTTTCTGAGTCCTTTAGGTGCCTTTTGGCAAACTCCAAGCGGGCTGTCATGTACCTTTTACTGAGGAGCGGCTTCCATCTGGCCACTCTACCATAAAGGCCTGATTAGTGGAATGTTGCAGAGATGGTTGTCCTTCTGGAAGTTTATCCCTTCTCCACAGAGGAATGCTGGAGCTCTGTCAGAGTGACCATTGGGTGCTTGGTCACCTCCCTGACCAAGGCCCTCTCCCCCGATTGCTCAGTTTGAGCGACCTTATTGCTTGGTGTTTGATCTGACATGCACTGTCAACTGTGGGACCTTATATAGACAGGCGTGTGTCTTTCCAAATCATGTCCAATCAATTTAATTTACCACAGGTGGACTCCAATAAAGTTGTAGAAACATCTCAAGGATGATCAATGGAAACAGGATGCACCTGAGCTGAATTTCGAGTCTCATAGCAGTGGGTCTGAATGCTTATGTAAATATGGTGTTTATGTTTAATACATTTGCAAACATTCCTAAAAACCTGTTTTTGCTTTGTCATTGTGGGTTATTGTGTGTAGATTAGATTAAAATTAGATTATTTTTTTTTACTCAATCTAAATTAATCAATTTTACAAAAGTTTGTAACGTAACAAAATATGGGAAAAGTAAAGGTCTCAATACTTTCCAAATGCACAATATATATTTGCTTATTTTAAAAAAAATATTTCTTCCTTTGTTATTTTCCCCTAACCCTACCTCCCCTCCCCTAATTGGAGTAAACTAATGGACAACAATACTTAGGCTTCTACTTCCAGCTTATACATACTGTCACGATGTATAAAGGATTGGAGACAGGCGCAGGAATACAGGGGGTTTTAATACTCCACCCAAAAATACATACAACATGCCTTGAAAGGCACAGGGACGAAGCCCCAAAAAAACACATACAAAAACACAAACATAAGAGCGAGGAAAAACTCAAAATACACGGGACGAGACCCATAATCACAATTACACAATACACGCAGCACAAAAGCCGAAGCAACAAAGCACAGGAGCTCACAAGACCAACGGACATGGGAACAATAACCGACCAGATAATGGTGAATAGAGGGTACATTTATACAATTACTAATCAGAGGAATGGGAACCAGGTCTGTGTAATGAAACAGTTCAGTGACGCCTAGAGGCCGGTGACGTAGACCTCTGGAGCTGGTCCACGGAATGAGAAGGAGTACTGGGGTAATCTGTGACAGTACCCCTGCCGCGCTGCACTAGCAGCGAGACTACACCGTCCTCGAGGAAGACCACAGGGACAGGGTGCGGGTTGGTCAGGGCCAGTTGCAGCTGTCAAAGTTGCGTTGTCGTCAGACGGGCCAGTTGCAGCTGCCGAAGATGCGGCAGCATCGGACAGACCAGTTGCAGCGGCATCGGACAGGCCAGTTGCAGCTGCTGATGTTGCGGCGTCAGACGGACCAGTTGTGGTGGCGTCGGACGGACCAGTTGCAGCTGTTGAAGTTGCAGCATCTGACGGACCAGTTGTGGTGGTGTCGGACGGACCAGTTGCGGCATCGTCGGACAGGCCAGTTGCGGCGGCGTCGCACGGGCCAGTTGCAGCTGCCGAAGTTGTGGCGGTGGCGGACGGGCCAGGTGCAGCTGCCGAAGTTGCGGCGGCGGAAGATGCGACTCTGGGATATTAGCCTTCTAGGCAGAGTTCCTCTGTTCAGTGTCTGTTATTTTGCCCATCTTAATATTTAATTTTTATTGGCCAGTCTGAGAAACTGCTTTTTCTCTGCAATTCTGCTTAGAAGGCCAGCATCCCGGAGTCACCTCTTCACTGTTGACGTTGAGACTGGTGTTTTTAAGGGTACTATTTAATGAAGCTGCCAGTTGAAGACTTGTGAGGTGTCTGTTTCTCAAACTAGACACTCTATTGTACTTGTCCTCTTGCTCAGTTGTGCACCGGGGCCTCCCACTCCTCTTTCTATATTGGTTAGGGCCAGTTTGCGCTGTTTTGTGAAGGGAGTAGTACACAGAGTTGTACGAGATCTTCAGTTTCTTGGCAATTTCTCGCCTTCATTTCTCAGAACAAGAATAGACTGACGAGTTTCAGAAGAAAGTTATTTGTTTCTGGCCATTTTGAGCCTGTAATCGAACCCACAAATGCTAATGCTACAGATACTCAACTAGTCTAAAGAAGGACAGTTTTATTTTTTCTTGAATCAGAACAGTTTTCAGCTGTGCTAACATAATTGCATAAGGATTTTCTAATGATCAATTAGCCTTTAAAAAAGTTAAACTTGGATTAGCTAACACAACGTGCCAATAGAACACAGAAGTGATGTTTGCTGATAATTGGCCTCTGTACGCCTATGTAGATATTCTATTAAAAATCAGCCATTTCCAGCTACAATATTAATTTACAACATTAGCACTGTATTTCTGATCAATTTTATGTTATTTGACTAGACAAAAAATGTGCTTTTCTTTCAAAAACAAGGACATTTCTAAGTGACCCCAAACTTTTGAACGGTAGTGTATGTCTGCGATTTAGTACATGGAAACCTTTCTGCCCGTTAAAATTACAAATGCAAACAACAACCACAGAGGAACGTTTTTATTCCTTGCTGACAAAATACACCCTCACATTCACTTATTTATATACATGGGGGTACACAGATGTTTTTAAGGCAATGATGGCTTATGTAAAGTAAGAGTCTGTTGTGCTGTGCTATGTTGTGGCTGTGTATCTGGCTGGCTGTTTTACAGCGACCTCTACTGATCTAAATTATACTCCTTTATTTTTCAGGGTGAGAGAGGGCCCGACGGTCCAACGGGGAAGCTGGGGTTAGTGGGCATGAAGGTAAGACTCCTGCTTGTGTCCAAGGTCACAGTCCTGCAGGGTATAAGGGACTTCAGCTGTAACATACACCCCCAGAAAAGACTAAGCTGCAGATACACATGGGGCCCACATAAAAAATACTACATTTTACTGTAGATTACTATAGTATTTACTATAGAATTATATAGTAAACTGTTGTAAACTATAGTATACTGTAGAATCCTATATTCCCCTGGAGATTTCCTCGATTGTGTCGTGCTTACTTAAGAATTGTGTAGTATACTATAGAATACTACACTGAGTATACAAAACATTAACACCTGCTCTTTCCTTGACATAGACTGACCATAGACTGTCACTTAAATCCACTTCAATCAGTGTAGATGAGACAAGAGGAGGAGACCCTTTGTCTATGCCCTGTCAAAAGGAAGTTTATTCTGAAGTATCTGTCCTACAGTATATCTGAATGTTGTCAGAAAGATCAGGAAACATATTTATTTTTTTAAATATGTTTTTTTTTACATATTTTTGGCACTAAACAGTGTTCAGATACTTTATACTTTCATTCCTTTTTTCAACTGGTAACGGGGGACCATCACACGAGTCTTGTGAGGCCTGTGGGCATCCTACAGCAAAAAAAACGCTACAGACAGAAGTCGGTACAGCCGATCTGCCAAGTCCCATTACGCTTGTGGGGGTCGTAGAGCAAATCTGAGAAAAACATCGCGTTCGTGAGAGTCATCTTTCCATAGAGGGGTCATAATAGTAGGCTACAGATGATTTTGTGAGAAGACCGATTTTTGGGATGTCTCATGGTCAGACAAACACCTCCCTAGCTCTGTCACCTTTCACCGCATATGCGGAAGTGCGACACAGGCAATTGTGGTGAATTGAGACGCATCCAATGCAAAAAAAAATCTCAAAACTGACAGATTCTTATGGAGATTTTTTTATTATGGGGTATTTCTGCGGGTATTTACTGTAGTGTTTTTGCAGACAAGACTGTCGTATACTATATATAATATTATTGCGGACATGACGGTAGTAACACCTTCCGACTAGGGTTAGCTAACAAGGAACAACTGCCAGACTTTGCCAGTTACTGTTTAATGTGGGGAACATCTCAAACAGAACATAAAACACAGGTTCGTGACAGGCCACCTATTGAGATGGGTCAACAGTTCTGAGCAATGCAACGGACCAGAAAACACTACAGTAAATACTACAGTATACGAGTCATGTCCACAAAAACACTACAGTGAATACTTGAGTAAAGTCTGCAAAAACACTACAGTGAATACTACACTATACTAGTCATGTCTGCAAAAACACTACAGTAAATACATGTCCGCAAAAACACTACAATGAATACTATAGTATACTAGTCATGTCCGCAAAAACACTACAGTGAATACTACAGTATGGTGGTCATATCAAATCAAATTGTATTTGTCACATACACATGTGACACACATCTAACCTGACAATTCCACAACAACTACCTTATACACACAAGTGTAAAGGAATTACTAAGAATATGTACATAAAAAAATATATGAATGAGTGATGGTATAGAACGGCATAGGCAAGATGCAGTAGATGGTATAGAGTACAGTATATACATATGAGATGATTAATGTAGGGTATGTAAACATTATATGAAGTGGCATTGTTTAAAGTGGCTAGTGATACATTTATTACATCCATTTTTCCATTATTAAAGTGGCTGGAGTTGAGTCAGTATGTTGGCAGCAGCCACTCAATGTTAGTGATGGCCTTGAGATAGAAGCTGTTTTTCAGTCCCTCGGTGGGTTTATGGGTTTAGGTGTGCGGCCGGGAGTCCGCACCTTTGGAGGGGGGGGGGGGTAACTGTCACGCCCTGGCCTTAGTTATCTGTGTTTTCTTTATTATTTTGGTTCGGCCAGGGTGTGATTTATTTGTTTCGTCTTGTCTAAGGGTTCATTAGATATAATGGGATTGTGCTCAGTGTAGTTGTCTAGGTAAGTCTATGTTTGCCTAGAGTGGTTCTCAATCAGAGGCAGGTGTTTATCGTTGTCTCTGATTGGGAACCGTATTTAGGCAGCCATATTCTTTGGGTATTTTGTGGGTGGTTGTCTCCTGTGTCAGTGTTTGTGCCACACGGGACTGTTTTCGGATATTCACGTTTCTTGTTTTGTATTCTGTTCATGTATAGTTTCTCTGATTTAAAGAACCATGAACTTTAACCACGCTGCATATTGGTCCTCCGATCCTTCTCGCCTCTCCTCTTCGGAAGAAGAGGTTGGAAGAGGAGGAAATCCCTTACAGGTCCAGCCGAACCTCAAAAAGTTTAAAAAGTTTAAAAACCACAAAAAGTTTAAAAAGTTCCGTTACAGCCGTAGAAACTTGTCAAACTAAGTATAGAATCAATCTTTAGGATGTTTTTATCATAAATCTTCAATAATGATCCAACCGCAGAATTCCTATGTCTGTAGAAAAGCAATGCAACGAGAGCTAACTCTCTCGTGACCGCGCCTCAGAGCCTGTGGCACTCTGCCAGACACCTGACTCATTCCTCTCTCATTCGGTCCCACCTCACAGTAGAAGCCTCAAACAAGGTTCTAAAGACTGTTGACATCTAGTGGGAGCCTTAGGAAGTGCAACATAACCAATATCCCACTGTATCTACAATAGGGGCTGAGTTAAAAAACTACAAGCCTCAGATTTCCCACTTGTTGGTTGGATTTTTCTCAGGTTTTCGCCTGCCATATCTATCCAATACTACTAATAATATGCATATATTATCATCTGGGACAGAGTAGCAGGCAGTTTACTCTGGGCACCTTATTCATCCAAGCTACTCAATACTGCCCCCATGTCACCAAGAAGTTAAAAGCAGTGGTTCGCGCTTTCAGTTTTGCCCGAATGCTGCCATCAATCCACGGTTTTTGGTTTGGGAATGTTTTAATAGACGCTGTGGGTACGACATCGCCGATGTACTTGCTAATAAACCCACTCACCGAATCAGCGTATTCATCAATGTTGTTGTTCGACGCAGTGCGGAACATATCCCTGTCCACGTGATTGAAGCAATCTTGAAGCGTGGAATCCAATTGGTTGGACCAGCGTTGGACAGACCTGAGCATGGGAGCTTCCTGTTTTAGTTTCTGTCTATAGGCTGGGAAAAACTAAATGGAGTCATGTTCAGCTTTTCCGAAAGGAGGGCATTATTTGCAGAAGTTAGAATAACAATGATCTCGGGTTTTGCCAGCCCTGGTTGCGCAATCGATATGCTTACGGTGCCTTGCGAAAGTATTCGGCCCCCTTGAACTTTGCGACCTTTTGCCACATTTCAGGCTTGAGAGAGGAATGAGTCAGGTGTCTGGCAGAGTGCCACAGGCTCTGAGGCGCGGTCACGAGAGAGTTAGCTCTCGTTGCATTGCTTTTCTACAGACATAGGAATTCTGCGGTTGGATCATTATTGAAGATTTATGATAAAAACATCCTAAAGATTGATTCTATACTTAGTTTGACAAGTTTCTACGGCTGTAACGGAACTTTTTAAACTTTTTGTGGTTTTTAAACTTTTTAAACTTTTTGAGGTTCGGCTGGACCTGTAAGGGATTTCCTCCTCTTCCAACCTCTTCTTCCGAAGAGGAGAGGCGAGAAGGATCGGAGGACCAATATGCAGCGTGGTTAAAGTTCATGGTTCTTTAAATCAGAGAAACTATACATGAACAGAATACAAAACAAGAAACGTGAATATCCGAAAACAGTCCCGTGTGGCACAAACACTGACACAGGAGACAACCACCCACAAAATACCCAAAGAATATGGCTGCCTAAATACGGTTCCCAATCAGAGACAACGATAAACACCTGCCTCTGATTGAGAAGCTGAAAGTTTAGAGGGACGGCCAGGTCTTGGTAGATTTGCAGTGGTCTGATACTCCTTCCATTTCAATATTATCGCTTGCACAGTGCTCCTTGGGATGTTTAAAGCTTGGGAAATCTTTTTGTGTCCAAATCCGGCTTCAAACTTCTTCACAACAGTATCTCGGACCTGCCTGGTGTGTTCCTTGTTCTTCATGATGCTCTCTGAGCTTTTAACGGACCTCTGAGACTATCACAGTGCAGGTGCATTTATACGGAGACTTGATTACACACAGGTGGATTGTATTTATCATCATTAGTCATTTAGGTCAACATTGGATCATTCAGAGATCCTCACTGAACTTCTGGAGAGTTTGCTGCACTGAAAGTAAAGGGGCTGAATAATTTTGCACGCTCAATTTTTCAGTTTTTGATTTGTTAAAAAAGTTTGAAATATCCAATAAATGTCGTTCCACTTCATGATTGTGTCCCACTTGTTGTTGATTCTTCACAAAAAAATACAGTTTTATATCTTTATGTTTGAAGCCTGAAATGTGGCAAAAGGTCGCAAAGTTCAAGGGGGCCGAATACTTTCGCAAGGCACCGTAAGCATATCGATTGCGCAACCAGGTCTGGCAAAACCCGAGATCATTGTTATTCTAACTTCTGCAAATAATGCCCTCCTTTCGGAAAAGCTGAACATGACTCCATTTAGTTTTTCCCAGCCTATAGACAGAAACTAAAACAGGAAGCTCCCATGCTCAGGTCTGTCCAACGCTGGTCCAACCAATTGGATTCCACGCTTCAAGATTGCTTCAATCACGTGGACAGGGATATGTTCCGCACTGCGTCGAACAACAACATTGATGAATACGCTGATTCGGTGAGTGGGTTTATTAGCAAGTACATCGGCGATGTCGTACCCACAGCGTCTATTAAAACATTCCCAAACCAAAAACCGTGGATTGATGGCAGCATTCGGGCAAAACTGAAAGCGCGAACCACTGCTTTTAACTTCTTGGTGACATGGGGGCATTATTGAGTAGCTTGGATGAATAAGGTACCCAGAGTAAACTGCCTGCTACTCTGTCCCAGATTATAATATATGCATATTATTAGTAGTATTGGATAGATTTGGCAGGCGAAAACCTGAGAAAAATCCAACCAACAAGTGGGAAATCTGAGGCTTGTAGTTTTTTAACTCAGCCCCTATTGTAGATACAGTGGGATATTGGTTATGTTGCACTTCCTAAGGCTCCCACTAGATGTCCACACTCTTTAGAACCTTGTTTGAGGCTTCTACTGTGAGGTGGGACCGAATGAGAGAGGAATGAGTCAGGTGTCTGGCAGAGTGCCACAGGCTCTGAGGCGCGGTCACGAGAGAGTTAGCTCTCGTTGCATTGCTTTTCTACAGACATAGGAATTCTGCGGTTGGATCATTATTGAAGATTTATGATAAAAACATCCTAAAGATTGATTCTATACTTAGTTTGACAAGTTTCTACGGCTGTAACGGAACTTTTTAAACTTTTTGTGGTTTTTAAACTTTTTAAACTTTTTGAGGTTCGGCTGGACCTGTAAGGGATTTCCTCCTCTTCCAACCTCTTCTTCCGAAGAGGAGAGGCGAGAAGGATCGGAGGACCAATATGCAGCGTGGTTAAAGTTCATGGTTCTTTAAATCAGAGAAACTATACATGAACAGAATACAAAACAAGAAACGTGAATATCCGAAAACAGTCCCGTGTGGCACAAACACTGACACAGGAGACAACCACCCACAAAATACCCAAAGAATATGGCTGCCTAAATACGGTTCCCAATCAGAGACAACGATAAACACCTGCCTCTGATTGAGAAGCTGAAAGTTTAGAGGGACGGCCAGGTCTTGGTAGATTTGCAGTGGTCTGATACTCCTTCCATTTCAATATTATCGCTTGCACAGTGCTCCTTGGGATGTTTAAAGCTTGGGAAATCTTTTTGTGTCCAAATCCGGCTTCAAACTTCTTCACAACAGTATCTCGGACCTGCCTGGTGTGTTCCTTGTTCTTCATGATGCTCTCTGAGCTTTTAACGGACCTCTGAGACTATCACAGTGCAGGTGCATTTATACGGAGACTTGATTACACACAGGTGGATTGTATTTATCATCATTAGTCATTTAGGTCAACATTGGATCATTCAGAGATCCTCACTGAACTTCTGGAGAGTTTGCTGCACTGAAAGTAAAGGGGCTGAATAATTTTGCACGCTCAATTTTTCAGTTTTTGATTTGTTAAAAAAGTTTGAAATATCCAATAAATGTCGTTCCACTTCATGATTGTGTCCCACTTGTTGTTGATTCTTCACAAAAAAATACAGTTTTATAGCTTTATGTTTGAAGCCTGAAATGTGGCAAAAGGTCGCAAAGTTCAAAGGGGCCGAATACTTTCGCAAGGCACTGTATCTGCTGTCTGCTTTCCTGAGGTTTGTCTCTTGGTCTGTCTTTTTCCTCTCACTCAAACACGCACACACACACACACTTCTGTCACACTATTCACATATTAATACTTTCTCTCCTTATCCCTCCTCATCATCCCTTTCTCTCCACAGGGCCCTGATGGTCTTCCAGGAAAAATTGGTTTTTCGGGAGATGAGGTAAAATTAAGTTTCCTATCACTGTCATATTTCAACCCTGGTTATGTTACACTGGATAGCCCAGCCACTTAGTCCTAACTGATTTACTGACAGGCACGCCACTTGAGACAGGCAGCTTTTTTACAGTTTCTTGTTCTTAGGAGCTTGTAGGTACACAGTCATTTATTGATTTACTGTGTGTAGCAATTTCTTCAAGCGTATACTGCTTTACCTTGTAAGGAGAGGACTCACCTTATCCACTGTCAATATGGTGCACTCACAGAGCAGTGCTGCAACAAATATGCTAATTTGTATTTCAGTTGTAGCTGTGCGTTTATCATATGATGGTCAGTCTTTTCTTCGCCTGTGTTTGGTAGCACATTTGGTGTACGTTAGGTCAGCTATCTTGTATAGTTGTGGTCTTATTTTTCCTGCTTTTTTGTGCTCTCTCCCCAGGGGAAAATTGGAGAGCTGGGAGAAGCTGGACCTCAAGGGTTTCCCGTAAGTTCTAAGGTTTGAATCTTAAGCAACCTGCCTACACATAGTTTGAAGTACAATACCAACACAGCTACTGTAGTAGGTCAAAACTGTGTGCTGGAAAACCTTTTGTAAAGCATGGGTGGAGTAAGCATTTTTGTGCTATTTCTTTTTTTTTTCAGCTTCAGACTAATGCCTACTTTTCACTTAGAATGTCGTTTTTTGTTTTTAATAGTACTGCTTTTGGTCAGAGCTTTATATCTTATCTTATGACTGTCTGAAAGTGGGGATTTAACCCATCATTAACTGGCCACATGTTGAGTGTTGTTCTGCTTCCCCCTCGGTGCGTGTGTGTGTGTGTGTGTATCTGTTCTCTACACTCATTAGCTGTTATATCAATAGGGTATTCAAGGACCCTCTGGACCTCTAGGAGACCAAGGAATAGCAGGCGAGCCAGTAAGTCCCTCTCTCCATCTCCCCTACTCCTTATACTCTCTTACTATTCTACTTTCTCTGTCACCTTTCTCTCCATCTCCTCTCTCTCTATTTATACTCTATCCATTTCTACTCTCTCATCACTCCTCTCCTTTCTCTCTCCACCTCCCCCTCTCCTTCTACTCTCTTACTCTTCTACTTTCTCTGTAACCTTTCTCTCCATCTCTCTCTCTCTATTTATACTCTTTCTATTTCTCCTCTCTCATCACTCCTCTCCTTTCTAGATCCACCTCCCCCTCTCCTTTTCCTGTCTTTCTCTCTACTTTCTCCATCACCTTTCTCTCCATCTCTCTCTCTATTTATACTCTTTCTATTTCTCCTCATCACTCCTATCCTTTCTCTATCCACCTCCCCCTCTCCTCTACTGTCTCTCTCTCCTACTTTCACCATCACATTTCTCTCCATCTCCTCTCTCTCTATTTAAAGTCTTACTATTTCTCCTCTCTTCATCACTCCTCTCTTTTCTTTCACCATTTCCTCTCTCTCCATCTTCTCCCTTTTCTCTCTCCATTATATATTCTCCCTATTGATCTCCTCAACCCCATCTCCACCTCCTTCTCTTCATATGCCTCTCCTCTCTCCCTCTCCATCCTGAATAAATTGCCTCCACTTGTCTTTCACATTCATCTGTCTGCACATCATTGTCTTGCCAACACTGCCCTCTCTCTGTCTTTTGCTCTTACTGGGTTAATAAGCACTAAATCCATCATACTTAACAGAGTTCTCTCTCTGTATCCCTAAACAAGCCAGTTCACTCAGGGAGAGTGGCAGCTAGTTTATAAGAGATATATGAATGTCTATTAAAGATGTACACTTCCGGTTAAATGTTTTACAACACCTACTCATTTAAGGGTTTTTCTTTACTTGGACAATTTTCTAAATTGTACAATAATAGTGAAGACATCAAAACAATGAAATAACACATATGGAATCATGTAGTAACCAAAAAAAAGTGTAAAAAAAATCAAAATATATATTTATATTTGAGATTCTTCAAAGTAGCCTCCCTTTGCCTTGATGACAGCTTTGCACACTCTAGGCATTCTCTAAACCAGCTTCATGAGGTAGTCACCTGGAATGCATTTCAATTAATACGTGTGCCTTGTTAAAAGTTAATTTGTGGAATTTATTTTCTTCTTAATGCGTTTGAGCCAATCAGTTGTGTTAAGACAAGGTAGGGGTGGTATTCAGAAGACATCCCTATTTGGTAGAAGACCAATAACTTAATATGACAAGAACAGCTCAAATAAGCAAAGAGAAACGAAAGTCCATAATTACTTTATGACATGAAGGTCAGTCAATCTGGAAAATGTCAAGAACTATTAAAGTTTCTTTAATTGCAGTCGCAAAAACCATCAAGCCCTATGATGAAACTGGCTCTCATGAGGACCGCCACAGGAAAGGAAGACCCAGAGTTACCTCTGCTGTAGAGGATAAGTTCAATAGAGTTAACTGTACCTCAGATTGCACCCCGAATAAATGCTTCACAGAGTTCAAGTAACAGACACAACTCAACATCAACTGTTCAGAGGAGTCTGTGTGAATCAGGCCTTCATAGTTGAATTGCTGCAAAAAAACACTACTGAAGGACACCAATAAGAAGAAGAGACTTGCTTGGGCCAAGAAACACGAACAATGGACATTAGTGGTGGAAATACGTATTTTGGTCTGTATTTTGGTCTGTCCAAATATGACATTTTTGGTCCCAACCTTGTCTTTGTGAGACTCAGATTAGGTGAACGGATGATCTCTGCATGTGTGGTTCCCACCGTGGAGCATGGAGGAGGATGTGTGATGCTGTGGGGGTCCTTTGCTGGTGACACTGTCTGTGATCTATTTAGAATTCAAGGCACACTTAACCAACATGGCTACCACAGCATTCTACAGCGATACGCCATCCCATCTGGTTTGTGCTTAGTGGTACTATCATTTGTTTTTCAGCAGGACAATGACCCAACACACATCCAGGCTGTGTAAGGACTATTTGACCAAGAAGGAGAGTGATGTAGTGCTACATCCAATCACCCGACCTCAACTCAATTGAGATGGTTTGGGATTGGAGTTGGAACACAGAGTGAAGTACAAGCAGCCAACAAGTGTTCAGCATATGTGGGAACTCCTTCAAAGTTGTTGTAAAAACATTCCAGGTGAAGCTGGTTGAAAGAATGCCAAGCGTGAGCACAGCTGTCATCAAGGCAACGGGTAGCTACTTTGAAGAATCTCAAATGTAAAATATACTTTCTTTCAACACTTTCTTGGTTACTACATGATTCCTTATGTACTATTTCACAGTTTTGATGTCTTCACTATTATTCTACAATGTAGAAAATAGAAAAAATAAAGAAAACCCTTGAATCATTATCTGTGTCCAAACGTTTGACTGGTACTGTAGGTTAAGCACATGGAGTAATGAGTAGGATCCTGTATTTTCACATGTAAAAGTGATTGCTTTTGATAAAAAGGCTTTATCTATCTTCCCAATGAAAACTAGTTTGAAAATGTGAATATATATTTATGAAAAGAGAAATTGGACTTTGCGGAATGTTTCTGAACGATGCACCATATTGATTTTGTTGATAACATGACCGAGCTACGCAGATTACTGTTCGATTTGAGGAGGACGTTCCTCCTGCACCGCTTTTGCCTGTTCACGTCACGGGCCATAGACACGGCTCCGGTTAATAGAACTTCCTCACTGTTTTTTTTTATTTTTTTTATTTATTTCACCTTTATTTAACCAGGTAGGCTAGTTGAGAACAAGTTCTCATTTGCAACTGCGACCTGGCCAAGATAAAGCATAGCAGTGTGAACAGACAACACAGAGTTACACATGGAGTAAACAATTAACAAGTCAATAACACAGTAGAAAAAAAGGAGAGTCTATATACATTGTGTGCAAACGGCATGAGGAGGTAGGCGAATAATTACAATTTTGCAGATTAACACTGGAGTGATAAATGATCAGATGGTCATGTACAGGTAGAGATATTGGTGTGCAAAAGAACAGAAAAGGAAATAAACAAAAACAGTATGGGGATGAGGTAGGTAAAAAATGGGTGGGCTATTTACCGATAGACTATGTACAGCTGCAGCGATCGGTTAGCTGCTCAGATAGCAGATGTTTGAAGTTGGTGAGGGAGATAAAAGTCTCCAACTTCAGCGATTTTTGCAATTCGTTCCAGTCACAGGCAGCAGAGAACTGGAACGAAAGGCGGCCAAATGAGGTGTTGGCTTTAGGGATGATCAGTGAGATACACCTACTGGAGCGCGTGTTACGGGTGGGTGTTGCCATCGTGACCAGTGAACTGAGATAAGGCGGAGCTTTACCTAGCATGGACTTGTAGATGACCTGGAGCCAGTTGGTCTGGCGACGAATATGTAGCGAGGGCCAGCCGACTAGAGCATACAGGTCGCAGTGGTGGGTGGCATACAGTGCCTTGCGAAAGTATTCGGCCCCCTTGAACTTTGCGACCTTTTGCCACATTTCAGGCTTCAAACATAAAGATATAAAACTGTATTTTTTTGTGAAGAATCAACAACAAGTGGGACACAATCATGAAGTGGAACTACATTTATTGGATATTTCAAACTTTTTTAACAAATCAAAAACTGAAAAGCGGGTGAATATTTTCGCAAGACACTGTAGCTAAATAATGATGGGTTATGCAAAATAATCTTCTAACCTATAGAATCTGTCTCTTGCGCAATATGCACGCACCTGTGCTCCGCTGGCCTCTCTCCTTAACCTTTTTGGGATATGGGGCAGCATTTTCACTTTTGGATGAATAGTGTGCCCAGAGTGAACTGCCTCCTACTCTGTCCCAGATGCTAATATATGCATATTATTATTAGTATTGGATAGAAAACACTCTGAAATTTCTAAAGCTGATTGAATGATGTCTGTGAGTTTAACAGAACTCATATGTCAGGTGAAAACCTGAGAAAAATCCAACCAGGAAGTGGGGCATCTGAGGTTTGTAGTTTTTCAAAGCTTGGCCTACTGAATACACATTGAGATATGGATGAGGTTGCACTTCCTAGGGCTTACACTAGATGTCAACCGTTTTTAGAAACTGGTTTGAGGATTCTACTATAAAGGAGGGGCTCATAAGACCTCTTTGAGTCAGTGGTCAGGCAGAGAGCCTCGGTCTCATGACTTGCGCTCCCGACAGACTTACCTCTCGTTCCAATGCTTTTCTGAAGACAAAGGAATTCTCCGGTTGGAACATTATTGATGTTTTATGTTAAAAACATCCTAACGATTGATTCCATACATCGTTTGACATGTTTCTAAAGGACTGTAATGGAACCTTTCAAGTTTTTGCCTGGACAAAATGCTCACGCCTCATGAAGATGGATTACTGGGCTGAACACGCTAACAAGTGGCTATTTGGACATAAATGATGGATCTTTATGGAACAAATCAGTCATTTATTGTCGAACTGGGATTCCTGGGAGTGCCTTCTGATGAAGATCATCAAAGGTAAGTAAATATTTATGGTGTTGTTTCTAACTTTGTTGATTCCAAAATTGTGGATATTCCTTTGGCTGTTTTGGGCTCTGAGCGCCCTTCTCAGATTATGCTTTTTCCGTAAAGTTTTTTTGAAATCTGACACAGTGGTTGCATTAAGGAGAAGTCTATCTTCAATTCTGTGAATAACATGAGAATGGGGGCCTGATCGGTCCTCCTTTTCATGTAGTCCACAATCATCTTTGTCTTGATCACGTTGAGGGAGAGGTTGTGGTCCTGGCACCACAAGGCCAGGTCTCTGATCTCCTCCCTATAGGCTGTCTCATCATTGTCGGTGATCAGGCCTAACACTATTGTGTCATCGGCAAACTTAATGATGGTGTTGGAGTCGTTCCTGGCCATGCAGTCATGAGTGAACAGGGAGTACAGGAGGGGACTGAGCATGAACCCCTGAGGGGCCCGCGTGTTGAGGATAAGCACAGCGGATGTGTTGTTCTCTACCCTAACCACGTGGGGGGTGGCCCGTCAGGAAGTTCAGGATCCAATTGCAGAGGAAGGTGTTCAGTCCCAGGGTCCTTAGCTTAGTGATGAGCTTTGAGGGCACTATGGTGTGAACACTGAGCTGTAGTCAATAGCATAGTGTTCCTTTTGTCCAGGTGGGAAAGGACAATGTTGGGGCGGTATGCAAATTGGATGGGTCTAGGGTTTCTGGGATAATGGTGTTAATGTGAGCCATGACCAGCCTTTCAAAGTACATGGCTACAGATGTGATGTGCTAGGGGTCGGTAGTCATTTAGGCAGGTTACCTTAGTGTTATTGAGCACAGGGACCAGGGTGGTCTGCTTGAAACATGTTGGTATTACAGACTCCGTCAGGGACTGGTTGAAAATGTCAGTGAAGACACTTGCCATTTGGTTAGCGCATGCTCCGAATACACTTCCTGGTAATCCGTCTGGCCCTGCGGCCTTGTAAATGTTGACCTGCTTAAAGGTCTTACTCACATTGGCTACGTAGAGTGTGATCACACAATAATTTGGAACATCTGATGCTTTCATGCATTCTTCAGTGTTACTTGCCTCGAGGCATAGACGTAACTTAGCTTGTCTGGTAGGTTTGTGTCACTGGGCAGCTAGTGGATGTGCTTCCCTTTGTAGTCTAACCCGTAAGCCCTGCCTCATCCGACGAGCATCGGAGCCGGTGTAGTACGATTTAATCTTAGTCCTGTATTGAAGCTTTGACTGTTTTATGGTCCATTGGAGGGTTTAGCGAGATTTCTTATAAGCTTCCGGGTTAGAGTACCGCTCCTTGAAAGCGGCAGCTCTACCCTTTAGCTCAGTGCAGATTTTGCCTGTAATCCATGGCTTCTGGTTGGGGTATGTACGTACGGTCACTGTGGGGATGACGTCATCGATGCACTTATTGATAAAGCCAGTAACTAATGTAGCGTGGCTGGGAGCTCACTCCCAGTGATGCGCTGGGCCGCCCACACTACCCTCTGTAGGGCCTTCTGTTCGAAGGTGGTGCAATTTCCATACCAGACGGTGATGAAATCAGTTAGGATGCTCTCGATCGTGCAGCTGTAAAAGTTCCTCAGGATCTGAGGAGCCATGCATTTCACGATCAGCTCCTAGGTCTTGCTGACATCTGTGTCATTGGCGTTGTTAATCAGGCCTACCACCATCGTGTCATCAACAAACGTTATGATAGAGTTGGAGTCGTGGGTGGCTACACAGTTGTAGGTGAACAGGGAGTATAGCAGGGGGCTAAGCACACACCTCTGATGAGGGAGTGGGGGTGTTGCCCACTCTTAGCACCTTGGGTAAGCTCCGGAAGTCCAAGATCCAGTTGCAGTTATGAGCTTGGAGGGCGTTAAGGTTTTCAACACTGAGCTGTAGTCGATGAACAGAATCCTCACATAGGTATTCCTCTTTTCTAGATGGGAGAGGGCATTGTGGAGTACAATTGAGTTTGCGTTGTCTGTGGATCTGTTGAAGCGGTATGCAAATTGGAGTGGATTCACGGTGTCTGGGATGATGAGTGGATGTGTGCCTTGACCAGCCTTTCAAAGCACTTCATTATCACAGATGTGAGTGATACAGGGCGGGAGTCATTGTGGCAGGATGCCTTAGAGTTTTTGGGAACAAGAATGATGGTAGTCAGTTTGAAATATGTGTGGATTACAGACTGGGACAAGGAGTTGTGTGTGACTGTGAAGACACTTGTCAGTTGGTCTGCACATGTCCTGAAGACACGTCCTTGAATACCGTCTGGCACTGCGGTCATATGAGTTTGGACCCACTTAAAAACCTTACTTACATAAGCCTCGGAGAGAGAGATCACCCAGTCCTCCGGATCAGCGGGGGCCCTCATGCAGGGCTCTGTGTTGTTTTTGTCGAAGTTTTCATTAAAAGGCATTGAGTTTGTCTGGTAGAGAGACATCGTTGGGCAGATCACAGCTAGGGCTAATTTTGTAGTCTGTAATGTACAGATTTTTCTGAATTTGATGTCCTGTCCGCTCTGTGAATGGAGAATCCATCGAGTTGGATAGTCATGGGGGGTATCTTGTCCTAAAGCCATGTTTCAGAAAAACAGAAAATATTGCAGTTACAAGTGTGTAATTTTAGCACTAGCAGTAAAGTTACTACAGTAGCTTACAACTAACGTTACTACAGTAGCTTGCTAGCTAGTTTTTGTTGGACGCATTCAACATTGTATGTGTAGCACTTGCTCTGTAGTATGAGTAGTATTATGATTTTAATTGTAAAATATATTTAATTAATTAATGAAGATTGAAAAATGTAAACATGAACATTGCATTTTTTTAAATATATACTGTGGGGCAAAAAAGTATTTAGTCAGTCACCAATTGTGCATGTTCTCCCACTTAAAAAGATGAGAGAGGCCTGTAATTTTCATCATAGATACACTTCAACTATGACAGACAAAATGAGAAAAAAAAACTGAAAATCACATTGTAGGATTTTTTATGAATTTACTTGCAAATTATGGTGGAAAATAAGTATTGGGGATGCGGTAGGTATTTGGGTTGGCTATTAACAGATGGGCTATGTACAGCGATCGGTAAATTGCTCAGATAGCTGATGCTTAAAGGTAGAGAGGGAGATATGAGTCTCTAGCTTCAGTGATTTTTGTAATTCGTTCTAGTCATTGGCAGCAGAGAACTGGAAGGAAAGGCGGCCAAAGGAAGAATAGGCTTTGGGGCTGACCAGTGAAATATACCTGCTGCAGTGCGTGCTACGGGTGGGTGCTGCTATGGTGACCAGTGAGCTGAGATAAGACGGGGTTTACCTAGCAAAGACTTATAGATGACCTGGAGCCAGTGGGTTTGGCGACGAATATGTAGCGAGGGCCAACCAACGAGATCGTACAGGTCGCTTTGGTGGGTAATATATGGGGCTTTGGTGACTTTGGCACTGTGATAGACTGCATCCAATTTGCTGAGTAGAGTGTTGGAAGCTATTTTATAAATGACATCGCCAAAGTTAAGGATCGGTAGGATAGTCAATTTTACGAGGGTATGTTCGGCAGCATGAGTGAAGGATGCTTTGTTGTGGAAGAGGAAGCCAATTCTAGATTTAATTTTGGATTGGAGATGCTTTTAATGTGAGTCTGGAAGGAGAGTTTACAGTCTAACCAGACCCCTAGGTATTTGTTGTCCACATATTCTAAGTCAGAACCGTCCAGAGTAGTCATCACTACTCTGGACGGACTGGCAGGTGCGGGCAGCGATCGGTTGAAGAGCATGCATTTAGTTTTACTTGCATTTAAGAGTAGTTGGAGGCCACGGAAGGAGTGTTGTATGGCATTGAAGCTCGTCTGGAGGTTAGTTAACACAGTGTCCAAAGAAGGACCAGAAGTATACAGAATGGTGTTGTCTGTGTAGAGGTGGATCAGAGAATAACCAGCAGCAAGAGCGACATCATTGATGTGTACAGAGAAAAGAGTCGGCCCAAGAATTGAACCCTGTGGCACCCCCATAGAGATTGCCAGAGGTCCGGACAATAGGCCATCTGATTTGACACACTGAACTCTGTCTGAGAAGTAGTTGATGAACCAGGCGAGGCAGTCATTTTAGAAACCAAGGCTGTTGATTCTGCCGATAATGTGGTGATTGACAGAGTCGAAAGCTTTGGCCAGATCGATGAATACAGCTGCACAGTAGCAAAAGATAATCTCGGTGGCGGTTATGATATCGTTTAGGACCTTGAGCATGGCTGAGGTGTACCGCGGAAGCTTTCCATTCTTTGCGGATCTCAGCCGATACGAAAGAAAGGTTGAACAGGCTAGTAATAGGGGTTGCAACATTTTTGCCGGATAATTTTAGAAAGAGAGGGTCCAGATTGTCTAGCCCGGCTGATTTGAAGGTGTCCAGATTCTGTAGCTCTTTCAGAACATCAGCTATCTGGATTTGGGTGAAGGAGAAATGGGGCTTGGGCAAGTTGCTGTGGGGGCTGCAGGGCTTTTTACCGGGGTAGGTGTAGCCAGGTGGAAAGCATGGCCAGCCATAGGAAAAAGGCTTATTGGAATTCTCAATTATCATGGATTTATTGGTGGTGACAGTGTTTCCTAGCCTCAGTGCAGTGGGCAGCTGGGAGGAGGTGCACTTATTCTCCATGGAGAATAAGAGTTTGTGCAACAGGATGCAAGTTTCTGTTTGAAAAAGCTAGTATTTGCTTTCCTAACCTCCTGTGTACATTGGTTCCTAACTTCCCTGAAAACTTCCCTGTTCGATGCTAATGCAGTATGCTACAGGATGTTTTTGTGCTGGTCAAGGGCAGTCAGGTCTTGAGTGAACCAAGGACTATAGCTGTTCCTGGTTAAAAAAAAATTACAATGGGGCATGCTTATTTAAGATGTTGAGGAAAGCACTTTTAAAGAATAACCAGGCATCCTCTACTGATGGAATGAGGTCAATATCATTCCAGGATACCCGGCCAGGTCGATTAGAAAGGCCTGCTCGCTGAAGTGTCATTGACATCTGTCATTGGCTTCATCAATAAGTGCATCGATGACGTCGTCCCCACAGTGACCGTAAGTACGTACCCCAACCAGAAGCCATGGATTACAGGCAGCATCCGCACTGAGCTACAGCTGTCATTTTCAAGGAGCTGGACTTTAACCCAGAAGCTATAAGAAATCCCGCTTTGCCCTCCGACGATCCATCAAACAAGCAAAGCGGCAATACAGGACGAAAATCGAATCGTACTACACTGGCTTTGACGCTCAACGGATGTGGCAGGGTTTGCAAACCATTACAGACTACAAAGGGAAGCACAGGCGAGAGCTGCCCAGTAACACAAGCCTACCAGATGAGCTGAACTACTTCTATGCTCACTGCGAGACATGCATGAGAGATTCTATTAATCAGTTGGTCTCTATAAGCTTCAATGTGAGGTCCTAAACTTAGCATGAAAGTGCATCCTTGTAGGTGTGTGGGCTATATAGTCAAAATGTTTGGGTTAAGTTTAGCCAATGGCCATGGGATAAGCTGAGCCACTGGCAGATTGATCAAATTGAAGTGTTTTCTTCCCAGGTGTAATGTAATGCAAGTTGAGCCTGTCCTGCGGCTCAATACACAGGATTTACAGCATCCTGCAATATATGTAGCAATCTTTGTTTGAAAATAATACTACATTTCCCTTGACGGAGTGATGCTGATGTGCTTTGAAAGGCTGTTCTTGTCTTGACTTCAACATCATCATCCCGGATACCCTAGACCCACTCCAATTCAAATACCACCCCAACAGATCCACAGATGATGCAATCTCAATTGCACTCCACACTGCCCTTTCGAACCTGGACAAAAGGAACACCTATGTGAAAATGCTGTTCATTGACTACAGCTCAGCGTTCAACACCATAGTGGCCTCAAAGCTCATCACTAAGCTAAGGACCCTGGGACTAAACACCTCCCTCTGCAACTTGATCTTGGACTTCCTGACGGGCCGCTCGCAGGTGGTAAGGGTAGGCAACAACACGTCTGCCACGCCGATCTTCAACACTGGGGCCCCTCGGGGTGTGTGCTTAGTCTCTTCCTGTACTCCCTGTTCACCCACAACTGCATGGCCAACACAACTCCAACACCATCATTAAGTTTGCAGATGACACAACAGTGGTAGGCCTGATCACCAATAACGATGAGACAGCCTATAGGGAGGACGTCAGAGACCTGGCAGTGTGGTGCCAGGACAACAACCTCTCACTCAATGTGAGCAAGACAAAGAAGCTGATCGTGGACTACAGGAAAAGGCGGGACAAACAGGCCCCCATTATTAACATTGATGGGACTGTAGTGGAGAGGGTCGAGAGTTTCAAGTTCCTTGGTTTCCACATTACCAACGAACTATCATTGTCCAAACATACCAAGACAATCGTGAAGAGGGCACGACAACTCCTTTGCCCCCTCAGGAGACTGAAAATATTTGGCATGAGTCCGAAGATCCTCAAAAAGTTCTACAGCTGCACCATTGAGAGCATGGTGCAGACACCGTCTGGTATGGCAAGTGCTCGGCATCTGGTGTCAGAGGAAAGCCCAACATTTTTTCAAAGACTCCAATCACCCAAGTCATGGACTGTTTTCTCTGCTACCGTACGGCAAGCGGTACCGGAGAGCCGAGTCTAGGACCAAAAGGCTCCTTAACAGCTTCTACCCCCAAGCCATAAGACTGCTGAACAATGAATCAAGTGGCAACCCGGACTATCTACATTGACCCCCCCCCCCCCCCCCCCCCCGCTGTCTAGTATCTGTACATAGTCACTTCATCCCTACCGACATGTACAAATTACCTCGACTAACCTGTACCCCCGCATATTGACTCAGTACCTGTACCCCCTGTATATATCCTCGTTATTGTTATTTTACTGTGTTACTTTTTATTATTTTTTACTTTAGTTTATTTGGCAAATATGTTCTTAACTCTATCTTGTGCTGCACTGTTGGTTAAGTGCTTGTAAATAAGAATTTCACGGTAAGGTTTTTGTATTCGGTGCATGTGACAAATAAAGTTTGATTTAAATGTAAAAATTCCCTCAACTTACCCCATTGTCCCCTACTCATTTTTGGGCAGCACCTGTTCTCTTGTAACTTGATCCACCAACCTTGACCTGACTGTAGCCCTCGTGAATCCATGTAGTGAAACAGAACGTAGGCTCATAAGATGAGGATGGTTGAACAAGGATAGTTCTCATGTTGTTTGAGCACAAAGCTGCATTGGTTTCTCTTATATGACCATCTCTCATCAACATTGTGTCTCTGCTGTGTTTTCTAGGGACTCCCTGGGCCAGTGGGGACAGTGGGGCCACTAGGAGAAACTGGTCTACAGGTGAGAATTCACACATACAGTACACACACACATGCATGCTCACACGTACACTCATGCGCGCACGCACACACACACACACATGCACATGTACACACACTGTATCACTCTCTCTCACACACACACAGACACATACACATTCACATCGTCTGGTCTCACTAGTTGAATCAGGATGTACCTGTTTGTTCTATAATGAATAATTGATTGACTGATTTTATTTGTCATATAAAAACACACTACTGTTCAAAAGTTTGGGGTCACTTAGAAATGTCCTTGTTTTTTAAAGAAAACCACCTTTTTTGTCCATTATAATGACATCAAATTGATCATAAATACAGTGTAGACATTGTTAATGTCTAATTGACTATTGTAGCTGGAAAATGGAAGATTTCTTATGGGCTATCTACATAGGCCCATTATCAGAAACCATCACTCCTGTGTTCCAATGGCATGTTGTGTTAGCTAATTCAAGTTTATAATTTTAAAAGGTAAATTTATCATTAGAAAACCCTTTTACAGTTATGTTAGCACAGCTGAAAACTGTTGTCCTGATTAAAGAGCAATAAAACTGGCCTTCTTTACACTAGTTGAGTATCTGGAGTATCAGCTGGTATTCTGTCTATAGTGGAGTGTCCAGCACAGTCATCGGATCTCAACCCTATTGAGCTGTTGCTGGAGCAGCTTGTCCCTATGGTACATAAGAAGTGCCCATCAAGCCAATCGACCTTGTGGGAGGTGCTTCAGGAATCATGGGGTGAAATCTCTTCAGATTACCTCAACAAATTGACAACTACAATGCCAAAGGTCTGCAAGGCTGTAATTGCTGCAAATGGAGGATTCTTTGACGAAAGCAAAGTTTGAAGGACAATTATTATTTCAATTAAAAATCATTATTTATAACCTTGTCAACATCTTCATATTTCCTATTCATTTTGCTACTAATTTCATGTATGTTTTCATGGAAAACAAGGGCATTTCTAAGTGATACCGAACTTCTGAACGGTAGTGTATATACACAGTGTATATAAAGTGCATTCGGAAAATTTTCAGACCCCTTGACATTTTCCACATTTTGTTAGCTACAGTATTATTCTTTTATTTTTCCTCGTCAATCTACACACAATACCCCATAATGACAAAGCAAAAACTGTTTTTTTAGAAATGTTTGCTCATTTATATAAAGTAACTGAAATATCACATTTACAGTGCCTTGCGAAAGTATTCGGCCCCCTTGAACTTTGCGACCTTTTGCCACATTTCAGGCTTCAAACATAAAGATATAAAACTGTATTTTTTTGTGAAGAATCAACAACAAGTGGGACACAATCATGAAGTGGAACGACATTTATTGGATATTTCAAACTTTTTTAACAAATCAAAAACAGAAAAATTGGACGTGCAAAATGATTCAGCCCCCTTAAGTTAATACTTTGTAGCGCCACCTTTTGCTGCGATTACAGCTGTAAGTCGCTTGGGGTATCTCTATCAGTTTTGCACATCGAGAGACTGAAATCTTTTCCCATTCCTCCTTGCAAAACAGCTCGAGCTCAGTGAGGTTGGATGGAGAGCATTTGTGAACAGCAGTTTTCAGTTCTTTCCACAGATTCTCGATTGGATTTAGGTCTGGACTTTGACTTGGCCATTCTAACACCTGGATATGTTTATTTTTGAACCATTCCATTGTAGATTTTGCTTTATGTTTTGGATCATTGTCTTGTTGGAAGACAAATCTCCGTCCCAGTCTCAGGTCTTTTGCAGACTCCATCAGGTTTTCTTCCAGAATGGTCCTGTATTTGGCTCCATCCATCTTCCCATCAATTTTAACCATCTTCCCTGTCCCTGCTGAAGAAAATCAGGCCCAAACCATGATGCTGCCACCACCATGTTTGACAGTGGGGATGGTGTGTTCAGCTGTGTTGCTTTTACGCCAAACATAACGTTTTGCATTGTTGCCAAAAAGTTCAATTTTGGTTTCATCTGACCAGAGCACCTTCTTCCACATGTTTGGTGTGTCTCCCAGGTGGCTTGTGGCAAACTTTAAACAACACTTTTTATGGATATCTTTAAGAAATGGCTTTCTTCTGCCACTCTTCCATAAAGGCCAGATTTGTGCAATATACGACTGATTGTTGTCCTATGGACAGAGTCTCCCACCTCAGCTGTAGATCTCTGCAGTTCATCCAGAGTGATCATGGGCCTCTTGGCTGCATCTCTGATCAGTCTTCTCCTTGTATGAGCTGAAAGTTTAGAGGGACGGCCAGGTCTTGGTAGATTTGCAGTGGTCTGATACTCCTTCCATTTCAATATTATCGCTTGCACAGTGCTCCTTGGGATGTTTAAAGCTTGGGAAATCTTTTTGTGTCCAAATCCGGCTTTAAACTTCTTCACAACAGTATCTCGGACCTGCCTGGTGTGTTCCTTGTTCTACATGATGCTCTCTGAGCTTTTAACGGACTTCTGAGACTATCACAGTGCAGGTGCATTTATACGGAGACTTGATTACACACAGGTGGATTGTATTTATCATCATTAGTCATTTAGGTCAACATTGGATCATTCAGAGATCCTCACTGAACTTCTGGAGAGAGTTTGCTGCACTGAAAGTAAAGGGGCTGAGTAATTTTGCACGCCCAATTTTTCAGTTTTTGATTTGTTAAAAAAGTTTGAAATATGCAATAAATGTCGTTCCACTTCATGATTGTGTCCCACCTGTTGTTGATTCTTCACAAAAAAATACAGTTTTATATCTTCATGTTTGAAGCCTGAAATGTGGCAAAAGGTCGCAAAGTTCAAGGGGGCCGAATACTTTCGCAAGGCACTGTGCATAAGTAATCAGCTCTGACGCTTGATGGATGTGGCATGGCTTGCAAACTATTACAGACTACAAAGGGAAGCACAGCTGAGAGCTGCCTAGTGACAAGCTAAATAACTTCTGTGCTCGCTTCGAGGAAAGGAAAACTGAAACATGCATGAGAGCATCAGCTGTTAAGGACGACTGTGTAATCACGCTCTCCACAGCCGGTATGAGTAGACCTTTTAAACAGGTCAACATTCACAAGGTCGCAGGGCCAGACAGATTACCAGGATGTGTACTCGGAGCATGCACTGAAAAACTGGCAAGTGTCGTCACTGACAATTTCAACCTCTCCCTGTCTGAGTCTGTAAGACCACCATAGTCCCATGTTTCAAGCAGAACACCATAGTTTCTCTACCCAAGAACACTAAGATAACCTGCCTAAATGACTACCGACCTGTAGCACTCACGTATGTAGCCATGAAATGCTTTGAAAAGCTGGTAATGGCCCACATTAACACTATTATCCCAGAAACCCTAGACCCACTTCAATTTGCATACCGCCCCAAACAGAGCTACAGATGATACAATCTCTATTGCACTCCACACTGCCCTTTCACACCTGGACAAAATTAAGACATATGTGAGACTGTTATTCATTGACTACAGCTCAGCGTTCAACATCATAGTGCCCTCAAAGCTCATCACTAAGCTAAGCACCCTGGGACTAAACACCTCCTTCTGCAACTGGATCCTGGACTTCCTGACGGGCCACCCCCCAGGTGGTAAGGGTAGGTAAACAATACATCCTCCACACTGATCTTCAACATGGGGGCCCCTCAGGAGTGCATGCTCAGTCCCCTCCGGGACTCCCTTTTCACTCATGACTGCATGGCCAGGCGCGACTCCAACACCATCATTAAGTTTGCCAATGACACAACAGTGGTGAGCCTGATCACCGACAACGTCGCCACAACCTATACGAAGGAGGTCAGAGACCTGACCGTGTGGTGCAAGGACAACAACCTCTCCCTCAACGTGATCAAGACAAAGGAGATGATTGTGGAATATAGGAAAAGAAGGACCGAGCACACTCCCATTCTCATCGATGGGGCTGTAGCAGGTTCAGAGCTTCAATTTTCTTGGCGTCCACATCACCAGCAAACTAACATGGTCCAAGCACACCAAGACAGTCATGAAGAGGGCACGAAAAAACCTATTCCCCCTCAGGAGACTGAAAAGATTTGTCATGGGTCCTCAGATCCTCTACAGCTGCATCATTGAGAGCATCACTGCCTGTTATGGCATCTGCTCGGCCTCCGACCGCAAGGCACAACAGAGAGTAGTGCGTACGGCCCAGTACATCACCGGGGCCAAGCTTCCTGCCATGCAGGACCTCTATACCAGGAGGTGTCAGAGGAATGCCCTAAAAATTGTCAAAGACTCCAGCCACCCTAGTCATAGACTGTTCTCTCTGTTACCGCACAGCAAGCAGTACCGGAGCGCCAAGTCTAGGTCCAAGAGGCTTCTAAACAGCTTCTACCCCCAAGCCATAAGACTCCTGAACATTAATTATGGCTTCTACCCCCAAGCCATATGACTCCTGAACACTAATTAAATGGCTACCAAGACTATTTGCATTGCCCCCACCCCCCCTCTTCTACACTGCTGCTACTCTCTGTTGTCATCTATGCATAGTCACTTTAATAACTCTACCTACATACACACTGATATTTCTCTGTACCGGTACCCCCTGTATATACAGTGCCTTGCAAAATTATTCAACCTATAATTTAAATTGATTTTTATTTGGATTTCATGTAATGGACATACACAAAATAGTCAAAATTGGTGAAGTGAAATGGAAAAAATAGCTTGTTTCAAAAAAATGCAAAAAAATGGAAAAGTGGTGTATTCACCCCATTTGCTATGAAGCCGCTAAATACGATCTGGTGCAACCAATTGCCTTCAGATGTCACATAATTAGTTTGATTGCACACAGGTGGACTTTATTTAAGTTTGACATGATATGTCACATGATCTCAGTATACACCTGTTCTGAAAGGCCCCAGAGTCTGCAACACCACTAAGCAGGGTGCACCAAAAAAAAATTTGAAACTTTGAACATCCCACGGAGCACCCTTAAATCCATTATTAGAAATGGAAAGAATATGGCACCACAACAAACCTGCCAACAGTCGGCCGCCCACCAAAACTCATGGACCAGGCAAGAGACCAAAGATAACCCTGAAGTAGCTGCAAAGCTCCACAGTGGAGATTTGAGTATCTGTCCATAGGATCACTTTAAGCCATACACTCCACAGACCTGGGCTTTATGGAAGAGTGGCCAGAAAAAAGACATTGCTTGAAGAAAAAAATAAGCAAACACGTTTGGTGTTCGCCAAGACTCCCCAAACATATGGAAGAAGGTACCCTGGTCAGATGAGACTAAATTCTTGAGGGAAACCTGTTTCAGTCTTCCAGAGATTTGAGACTGGGGCGGAGGTTCACCTTTCAGCAGGACAATGACCCTAAGCATACTGCTAAAGCAATGCTTGAGTGGTTTAAGGGGAAACATTTACATGTCTTGGAATGGCCTAGTCAAAGCCCAGACCTCAATCCAATTGAGATTATGTGGTATGATGTAAAGATTGCTGTACACCAGCGGAACCCATCCAACTTGAAAGAGCAGTTTTTCCTTGAAGAATGGGCAAACATCCCAGTGGCTAGATGTGCCAAGCTTATGGAGACATACCCCAAGAGACTTGCAGCTGTAATTGCTGCAAAAGGGGGCGCTACAAAGTATTAACTTTGAGGGGGGGGGGGGTGAATGGTTATGCACGCTCAAGTTTTCTGTTTTTTTGGTCTTATTTCTTGTTTGTTTCACAAGAGAAAATATTTTGCATCTTCAAAGTGGAAGGCATGTTGTGTAAATCAAATGATACAAACTCCCCAAAAATCTATTTTTAATTCTAGGTTGTAAGCCAACATAATGAGAGAAATGGCAAGGGGGGTGAATACTGTCGCAAGCCACTGTAGCCTCGCTATTGTTATCTTACTGCTGCTCTGTAGTAATTTGTTGTATTTCTTACTAATTTAAAGTATTTTCTTTACTGCATTGTTGGTTAAGAGCTTGTAAATGTCTACACCTTTTATATTCAGAGCATGTGATTTCTACAATTTTATTTGATTTAATGAGACGCTTTACTCAATACTTTTTTGTTGCACCTTTGGATGCGATTACAGGCACGAGTCTTCTTAGGTATGACGCTACAAGCTTGGCACACCTGTATTTGGCGAGTTTCTCCCATTATTCTCTGCAGATCCTCTCAAGCTCTGTCAGGTTGGATGGGGAGCGTTGCTGCACAGCTATTTTCAGGTCTTTCCAGAGATGTTCGATCGGATTCAAGTCAATAAATCAAATGCATTTATAAAGCCCTTCTTACATCAGCTGATGTTACAAAGTACTGTACAGAAACCCAGCCTAAAACCCCAAACAGCAAGCAATGCAGGTGTAGAAGCACGGTGGCTAGGAAAAACTCCCGAAAACTCCTCAACCTAGGAAGAAACCTAGAAAGGAACCAGTCCTCTTCTGGGTGTTCCAGGTGGAGATTCTAACAGAACATGGCCAAGATGTTCAAATGTTCATTGATGACCAGCAGGGTCAAATAATAATCACAGTGGTTGTAGAGGGTGCAACAGGTCAGCACGTCAGGAGTAAATGTCAGTTGGCTTTTCATAGCCGATCATTCAGAGTATCTCTACCACTCCTGCTGTCTCTAGAGAGTTGAAAACAGCAGGTCTGGAACAGGTAGCACGTCCGGTGAACAGGTCAGGGTTCCATAGCCGCAGGCAGAACAGTTGAAACTGGAGCAGCAGCATGACCAGTGGACTGGGAAATGCAAGGAGTCATCAGGCCAGCTTGTCCTGAGGCATGGTCTTCCTCCGAGAGAAAGAAATAGAGAAAAAGAGAGAATTAGAGAAAGCACACATATATTCACACAGGACACCGAATAAGACAGGAGAAATACTCCAGATATAACAGACTCACCCCGACACAAACTACTGCAGCATAAATACTGGAGCCTGAGACAGGAGGGGTTGGGAGACACTGTGATCCCGTCCGACGATACAGGGCCAAACAGGCAGGATATAACCCCACCCACTTTGCCAAAGCACAGCCCCCACACCACTAGAGGGATATCTCCAACCACCAACTTAACATCGTGAGTCAAGGCCGAGTATAGCCCACAAAGATCTCCGCCACGGCACAACCCAGGGGTGGGGCGCCAACCCGGACAGGAAGATCACGTCAGTGACTCAACCCACTCAAGTGACGCACCCCTCCTAGGGACGGCATGGAAGAGCACCAGTAAGCCAGTGACTCTCAGCCCCTGTAATAGGGTTAGAGGCAGAGAATCCCTGTGGAGAGAGGGGAACTGGCCAGACAGAGACAGCAATTGTGGTCCGTTGCTACAGTGCCTTTCCAGTCACCTTCACACTCCTGGGCCAGACTACACTCAATCATAAGACCTACTGAAGAGATGAATCTTCAATAAAGATAGGCAGACCATTGCATAAAAAATGAGCTCTATAGGAGAAAGCCCTTCCTCCTGCTGTTTGCTTAGAAATTCTAGGGACAATAAGGAGGCCTGCATCTTGTGACCGTAGCGTATGTGTAGGTATGTACGGCAGGATCAAATCGGAAAGATAGGTAGGAGCAAGCCCATGTAATGCTTTGTAGGTTAAAAGTAAAACCTTGAAATCAGCCCTTGCCTTAACAGGAAGCCAGTGTAGAGAGGCTAGCACTGGAGTAATATGATCACTTTTTTTGGTTTCAGTAAAGATTCTAGCAGCTGTGTTTACCACTAACTGAAGTTTATGTAATTCTTTATCCGGGTAGCCGGAAAGTAGAGCATTGCAGTAGTCTAACCTAGAAGTAACAAAAGCATGGATTAATTTTTCTGCATCATTTTTGGACGGAAAGTTTTAGATTTTTGCACTGTTACGTAGATGGAAAAAAGCTGTCCTTGTAACAGTCTTGATATGTTGGTCAAAAGAGAGATCAGGGTCCAGAGTAACGCCGAGGTCCTTCACAGTTTTATTTGAAACAACTGTACAACCATCAAGATTAATTGTCATATTCAACAGAAGATATCTTTGTTTCTTGGGACCTAGAACTAGCATCTCTGTTTTTGTCCGAGTTTAAAAGTAGAACATTTGCCGCCATCCACTTCCTTATGTCTGAAACACAGGCTTCCAGGTAGGTCAATGTTGGGTCTTCACCATGTTTCATCAAAATGTATAGCTGTGTGTCGTCCGCATAGCAGTGAAAGTTAACATTATGTTTCCGAATGACATCACCCGCGCTCAGGCTAGGCCATTCAATGACATTTAGAGACTTGTCCCGAAGCCACTCCTGCCTTGTCTTGGCTGTGTGCTTAGGGTCGTTGTCCTGTTGGAAGGTAAATCTTCTCCCCAGTCTGAAGTCCTGAGCACTGTATAGCAGGTTTTCATCTGTTCCTTGCTCTGTTCATCTTTGCCTCGAGTCTGAATAGTTTCCCAGTCCCTGCCGCTGAAAAACATCCCCACAGCATGATGTTGCCACCATGCTTCACCGAAGGGATGGTGCCATGTTTCCTCCAGACGTGGCGCTTGGTATTCGGGCCAAAGAGTTCAATATTGGTTTCATCAGACCACGATATCTTTTTTCTCATGGTCTGAGAGTCTTTTAGGTTCCTTTTGGCAAACTCCAGGCAGGCTGTCGTGTGCCTTTTACTGAGGAGTGGCTTCAGTCTGGCCACTGTACCTTAAAGGCCTAATTGGTGGAGTGCTGCAGAGATGGTTGTCCTTATTGAAGGTTCTTCCATCTCCACAGAGGAACTCTAGAGCTCTGTCAGAGTGACCATCAGGTTCTTGGTCACCTCCCTGACAAAGGTCCTTCTCCACCGATTGCTCAGTTTGGCCGGGTGGCCAGCTCTAGTCAGAATCTTGGTGGTTCCAAATTTCTTCAATTTAGGAATGATGGAGGCCACTGTGTTCTTGGGGACCTTCAATGCTGCAGAAATGTTTTGGTACCCTTCCCCAGATCTGTGTCACGACACAATCCTGTCTCGGAGCTCTACGGACAATTCATTCGACCTCATCGCTTGTTTTTTGCTCTGATGTGCACTGTCAACTCTGGGACCTTATATCGACAGGTATGAGCCTTTACAAATACTGTCCAATTAATTGCATTTACCACAGGTGGACTCAAATCAAGTTGTAGAAACATTTCAAGGATGGTCAATGGAAACAGGATGCTCCTGAGCTCAACTTCGAGTCTCATAGCAAAGGGTCTGAATACTTGTAAATAAGTTATTCTGTTTTTTTGGTTATAATACATTTACAAAAATATCTAAACTTGTTTTCACTTTGTCATTATGCTGTATTGTGTGTAGATTTGAGGAAATTGTTTTATTTAAAACGTTTTAGAATAAGGTAATGTAACAAAATGTGAAGGGGTCTGAATACTTACCGAAGGCACTGTACATAAAAACACGTGACCTGGATTTGATAATAAAGTCAGAGACTTATTTCCATTGTGGTATGACACATTACAGAGATACAGAAATAAAAAATGGTTCTACTGTTCACTCATTAGCCAGCTTTTGACATCATTTTTTGGGTAATTAAAATCTTGTGATTTTGTGATTACAATCTTGTCTCATCGCTGCAACTCCCCAATGGGCTCGGAATGGCGAAGGTCCAATAACGCATCCTCCAAAACATGACCCACCAAACTGTGCGTCTTTACACACATTCGCTTAACCCAGAAGCCAGCTGCACCAATGTGTCGGAGGAAACACTGTTCAACTGATGACCGAGTGAGCCTGCAGGGGCACGGCCTGCCACAGGGAGTCACTAGAGCGTGATTAGCCAAGTAAAGCCCCCCGGCCAAACACTCACCTAACCTGGACGACAACTGAGCACCGCCCTATGGGACTCCCGGTCACGGCCGTTGATCCAAGGCCCCACTAGCGAAGCCTTGACATTATTTTTAAAACAAATCAAGTCAAATTTGATTTGTCACATGCTTCATAGGCAACAGGTGTAGACTAACAGTGAAATGCTTACTTATGGGTCCTTTTCCAACAATGCAGAGTTAGTGACATAAATTGTGACACGAGGAATAAATACACAGTGAATAACAAACAATAACAATTAAAAATCACATGGCTATATACAGGGAACACCAGTACCCTTATTCATGTCACTTGTTAAATTCACTTTAATCAGTGTAGATGAACGGGAGGAGCCAGGTTTAGGAAGGATTTATAAGCCTTAAGACAATTGAGACATGGATTGTGTATGTGTGCCATTCAGAGGGTGAATGGGCAAGACAAAAGATTGAAGTGCCTTTGAACGGGGCATGGTAGTAGGTGCCGGATGTGTCAAGAACTGCAATGCCATTGGGTTTTTCATGCTCAACAGTTTCCCATGTGTATCATGAGTGGTTCACCACTCAAAGGACATCCAGCCAACTTGACACAATTGTGGGAAGCATTGGAGTCAACATGGGTCAGCATTCCTGCGGAACACTTTCAACACCTTGTAGAGTTCGTCCCGATGAATTGAAGCTGTTCTGAGGGCAAAGGGGAGTGGGGATGCAACTCAATATTAAGGTGTGCAGAGAAAGAAAGTAAACATAATTGGATAGGTACCTGGAGACTAAGTCTGTGATAATTCTGGGGGCTATATATAATATTTTTTGTTACCTACACTGGATCAAATCACATTTTATATGTCACATGCGCCGAATACAACAGTTGTAGAATTTACCATGAAATGCTTACTTACCAGCCCCTTCCCAACAATGCAGAGTTAAAACGTTTTAGTAAGCATTTCACGGTAAAGTTTACAACTATTGCATGTGACAAATAAAATCTAAAAAGTAACACAATAAAATAACAATAACGAGGCTATATACAAGGAGTTCCGGTACTGAGTCAATGTGCAGGGGTACGAGGTAGTTGAGGTATTGAGGTCAAATCAAACTTTATTGGTCACATACACATGGTTATCAGATGTTAATGTGAGTGTAGTGAAATGCTTGTGCTTCTAGTTCTGACTATGCAGTACAATCTAACAAGTAATCTAACAAATTCACAACTACCTCATACTCACAAATTCACACAAATGTAAAGAGATGAATAAGAATATGTAGTGGTGATTTACCACTTTTCATTGTGGACACTGCTGTTGCAATCTCCTCAGGTGTAAATTCTTCTTCTAGACAGTCATGGGAGTCTGTATCAATTGAAGGCATAGTCAAGCCATTAAAGAAGGAATCAATCAGCAAAGGGTCTTGAGGGGTTTCAGAGGTGTATAGCGCAGAGTAAAATTGTTTGAATTGATCATTGATCATTGATCATTGATCATTGATCTCTTTATGTATAACTGTGGTGGCACCAGACGGGGGTCCTTATCTGTGGGATTAAACGATTTTAAACGAGATTTACGGATCTGATGTGCAAGGAGTTTACTGGCCTTGTCACCTTGTTCATACACTTTGTATCGAGCTCGCAAGAGTAACTGTTCAGCTTGCCTGGTAGAAAGCTCATCAAATTCAGATTGGAGTAGTTGGCACTCTTTATGCAGATCAGAGGAAGGATCCGAAGCATACTTCTCATCCAATGTGGCTATGGACTCGCTCAGGTCCTGAAGTCGCTGAGAGCGAACTCTGTTTTGGTTGGCTGTATAAGAAATTATTTGGCCACGTAGGTATGCTTTGAGAGACTCCCATATGGTAGAGCAGGACATACCTGGTGTTGAATTAGTTTCTAGCAATAAGGTGATTTCAGAAGAAATGAAATTGACAAACTCCTTATCTGAGAGTAAAATGAGGTTGAGGCGCCATTGATAACACATAGGAGGTCTCTGTGGAAACTCTAGTTCAAGCACTAAATTAAATCAAATCAAAATCAAATCAAATTTGTTTGTGACATACATGTAGCGAAATGCTTGTGCTTCTAGTTCCGGCAATACAGTAATAACCAACGAGTAATCTAACTAACAATTCCAAAACTACTACCTTATACACACAAGTGTAAAGGGATAAAGAACATGTACATAAAGATACATGTATATGAATGAGTGATGGTACAGAGCGGCATAGGCAAGATGCAGTAGATGGTATCGAGTACAGTATATACATATGAGATGAGTAATGTAGGGTATGTAAACAAAGTGGCATAGTTTAAAGTGGCTAGTGATATATTTGACATCAATTCCCATCATTAAAGTGGCTGGAGTTGAGTCAGTGTGTTGGCAGCAGCCACTCAATTTTAGTGGTGGCTGTTTAACAGTCTGATGGCCTTGAGATGGAAGCTGTTTTTCAGTCTCTCGGTCCCAGCTTTGATGCACCTGTACTGACCTCGCCTTCTGGATGATAGAGGGGTGAACAGGCAGTGGCTCGGGTGGTTGTTGTCCTTGATGATCTTTATGGCCTTCCTGTGACATCGGGTTGTGTAGGTGTCCTGGAGGGCAGGTAGTTTGCCCCCGGTGATGCGTTGTGCAGACTTCACTACCCTCTGGAGAGCCTTACGGTTGTGGGTGGAGCAGTTGCCGTACCAGGCGGTGATACAGCCCGACAGGATGCTCTCGATTGTGCATCTGTAGAAGTTTGTGAGTGCTTTTGGTGACAAGCCAAATTTGCGCCTTCTTCACGATGCTGTCTGTGTGGGTGGACCAATTCAGTTTGTCTGCGATGTGTACGCCGAGGAACTTAAAACTTACTACCTTCTCCACTACTGTCCCATCGATGTGGATAGGGGGGTGTTCCCTCTGCTGTTTCCTGATGTCCACAATCATCTCCTTAGTTTTGTTGACATTGAGTGTGAGGCTATTTTCTTGACACCTCACTTCCTCCCTGTAGGCCGTCTCCTCGATGTTGGTAATCAAGCCTACCACTGTAGTGTCATCCGCAAACTTGATGATTGAGTTGGAGGCGTGCGTGGCCACGCAGTCGTAGGGGTGAACAGGGAGTACAGGAGAGGGCTCAGAACTCACCCTTGTGGGGCCCCAGTGTTGAGGATCAGCGGGGTGAAGATGTTGTTACCTACCCTCACCACCTGGGGGCGGCCCGTCAGGAAGTCCAGGGTCTCGAGCATGATGACGAGTTTGGAGGGCACTATGGTGTTAAATGCTGAGCTATAGTCGATGAACAGCATTCTCACATAGGTATTCCTCTTGTCCAGATGGTTTAGGGCAGTGTGCAGTGTGGTTGAGATTGCATCGTCTGTGGACCTATTTTGGCGGTAAGTAAATTGGAGTGGGTCTAGGGTGTCAGGTAGGGTGGAGGTGATATGGTCCTTGACTAGTCTCTCAAAGCACTTCATGATGACGGAGTGAGTGCTACAGGGCGGTATTGAATGCTGAATGGTCAGAAATAACAATACTCTCGCAAGTACACTGTCGAAGGTTAGGCAGAAGTTTTTTTGTCCAAAAAGAAGTAATCAATCCGGGAGTATGTTTGATGAAGATGAGAATAAAAGGAATGCTGTCTATCTGTAGGATGTAGGAAACGCCAGGCCTTAAACATAGCATATTTCTGAAGAAAGGATTGAATAAGTAGGGCACATTTAGATGGGCCTGTAGTTGTTCGTGAAGACTTGTCAAGAACTGGGGATGTTACAGTTGAAATCCCCCTAAAATCAACAAATGAAGAAATTAAACTTGTGTCATCCTAATTGGGAGCATAAACACTAGCCAAAACAAGAGGGGTAGAAAACAGTTTACCGGTTACTATGACGTATCGTCCCTTAGGATCAGCAATAACCTCAGAAGCTAAAAGGGAGTAGCTTTATCAACCAAAATGGCAGCACCTCGTGATTTACTATGAAAGTTAGAGTGGAACACTTGACCAACACAGTCCTTACGCATCCTAAAATGCTCACCAGTCCTCAATTGAGTCTCTTGTAGAAATGCAACATTTGCTTTCAAAACCTTTAATTGTGTCAATACCCTTTTACGCTTCACCGGGTTATTAGCCCCTCTGATGTTCCATGAAATGTACTTGATTACATTATTTCGGCCCCTCTGGGCATTCCCGTTATTCAACCCTGTCATTAGAGCATAGAATGGAAAAGCAATGAGCGCCCAAAACCCCCAGAATAGCTTGTCTCAGAGTAATAATGTACGGTGGTAGATGTTTGGGAAAAGTACAGAAACATAAACTAAAAAGACAGAATGACAACATCAGAACTGAACAATTCAACCCCCTCCCCTCCATCCCAGACAATACCTCCCCAAACGAGGTACAAGCCTAAATAGAACATGTTCTCTTCGCACAGTATGTCTGTGAGAGTGCGGCCTTAAACCTAAACCCATAGTCCCGCTCTTTAATGTCGCGTTTTGTTAGTGGATCAAACAGCAAAAAGAGAGATTACATTTTTTTAATAAAAAGTGAATCCCTTGTGTAAACGAAATTACAAAAGCACCACTTGTAGATGTGTATAATTATATTCCCAGTCTTATAACAGGCATTGAAAGAGAAAATAAATAAAATGTATAAAGGCTCTCGGCCAAAAACCTAATTTGAAGTAAGGAATTCGTAATTAGACAATCAATAATAATAATAATAATAATAATAGTTGTCTAGTTGACACTGAGACAGCTTACAACCAATACCAAAAAACTACGTGTGCGCAACGTTGAACGTTTGCTGGGCATAAATTACGCTCAAAACTTTTAAAATTGAAGTGAGACCCCAAAAAACGTGTAGTCTCGGGAAGCATTTACTGTTTACTGGGTCAATGCAAACGGATGCAGTAAACAAATAACCAAAAATATTTTGAGTCACTGAGACACTATGTAAACAAACTGAATAGGTGAGCGAGACAACCTAGAAACACAGGAGTTAAGTAAAACCTTAATACAATGAAATTAAAATGACTGAATGCTTGTAAGGCAAGCACACTAGATGATCAAAACATTAGATCACATCAAATAAGCCTGAATGGGTTCGCCAACTATACAAGACTAGCCTGTTATAACTAAACATAATTGTACCACAGGTGGGTTACTTACTATCCACAGTTCGCACGCAACAGTTGCTGAACTATAAGCAAGTTCAAGACTTCTTGATGTGACGTTGAATGTGAGCCATAGCCTCATCCGGAGACTCAAATGTGTAGTCTTTACCGTCATGAGATAGCCATGAACGGGCCGGGAATCGCAGTCCATACTTCATGGTCCCGTAGTAGATGGTCTCGTAGTAGTCGTTTGGCCTGTCCGAAAGCTGCGCGCTGCCTGGAAACAGTGGGGGAGTAGTCCTGGTAGATTGAGAAGCTCTGTCCTTGAAAGCTCAGAGTGGTATTGCGGGCTCGTCGGAGAATCTCCATCTTCTCATGAAAAAAATGTACTTGAAGAATTATGTCACGGGGCCTCTCCCCATCCCGGGGCTTTGGGCGCAGCGACCGGTGGGCACGATCAATCAGGGGCATCACGAACATCCTTCAGCAGCCCTGAAACGAAATCCGTGGCGCTAGGCATTTCCGCTGACTCTGGGACCGATACAAGTCTCAGGTTATTGCGGCGAGAGAATCCCTCTAAACTCACACAACTCTCCTTCACCTTTTTCAAATCCGCAGCTAGGCGTTTCACTTTAGCCTCCAGGGATGTAGTTAAGTCGGAGACATTGGTAGCGGAGGTCTCCAGTGCTGCGATCGTTGTAGTGTGCGACGCCGATGTTGTTTTGAGTGATGTGATTGCTGGCACCGTCTCGTTCCACAGGATGGTTAAATCTGCCTTTAAAGTATCAGAAACCTTCTGTATTCGGGCCTCAATCGTGGCAACCACCTCCGTTTTCATTTCAATTATCTAAGAGCATAGTAGTTTGATGGCCTCGAATGTTAATTTCAGCGCCGCCAGGCCAGGCCGCACCCCCGGGTAAAGTGTGAGTCCCCGGGTCCTCAGACTCAGGAGAGGGCGGTGATGAGAGTGGGTCTTGTAGGCCGGGTTTTCTCAAAGTCATGCTTTTGGCCTTATGTTTCGTCGACATGCTGACTTTCGGAAGCAAAGTAGTCTTGGTTTTTATGGAAAGGGATCACCAAACTAATATTTGAAAATAAATACGGTTCTGCTGCAAAATTCACATAAACTTTAAGAATACCACGGGAGTAAACAGAAAACACGTCAGTCGCACATGGCATCCCTCCAATTCCCCCTGATTTGCATTTTAATGAGGGAAATAAGTATTTGACCCCCTCTCAACCAGAAAGATTTCTGGCTCCCAGGTGTCTTTTATACAGGTAACGAGCTGAGATTAGGAGCACACTCTTAAAGGGAGTGCTCCTAATCTCAGTTTGTTACCTGTATAAAAGACACCAGTCCACAGAAGCAATCAATCAGATTCCAAACTCTCCACCATGGCCAAGACCAAAGAGCTCTCCAAGGATGTGCAGGAGAGTCAGTGCTACGAAAAAAAGAGGGTCAATGCAAATAGTCCAGATACTCATTTGATTATCTGTTCAGCAGTGTTATGGCTTGGGGGTAGAATCTGTTCAGCAGCTTTTTGGTTCCAGACTTGGCGGTAGCAAAGAGATAGGTGCAGTGAAATTTGTTACTTTGCAGGGTCAGAAATAGTAGTATGGCGTCCTTGGAGCCAATTAGGGATAAGTGCCTTGCTCAAGGGTACGTAAACTGATTTTTCAGCTTGTCGCCTTGGGTATTTGAACCAGCGAGCTTTCGGTTACTTCTCCTTTACTCTTTTTGTCTCTCTTAGGGTTCTCTAGGCAAAGTGAGTGGTCCAGGACTGCCTGGCGAGCCAGGGGAGAAGGTCAGTCACGAGTACTCACCACATTCTACTCTTATCACCCTCTGTCCTCATTCTAACACTGTAACATGGTTGTCTGTCCATTATAATAAGTCAGTCTCTCACTTCCTACACACACTTACATACCTAGTGAATGCAATGATGTTTCTGTGATGAGTCTGTGTAAATGACAAATTAGTGAATAACAGCACAGTTACTGTATGTAGGCAGTTATTGTTACAGCACATTCACACACCCTTGCACACACATGTACGCACACACGCATAAACACGCGCACACACACACACACACACACACACACAGGCAGAAACATATCTGTAACATTAAGGAAACCCTGCCCTCAAGATTGTGTGTGTGTATCAGGGAGCACTCGGAGCCATTGGTAACATCGGAGAGCAGGGACTAATGGGACAACGGGTCAGTTTTTCTGTCATTCTCTTCTTAAAATGAATTTCTCCTGATCGTTTTGTGTTTTGTTAACCATCAAATCAAATGTCAATCTCATTCACTGCTTGTGCTCTGTGTGTAGGGAGAGCCAGGGCTTGAGGGAGAGGCCGGTGCTGCTGGTCCTGATGGAACAAAGGTATGGACTGAGACAAATCTCTGAGTCATTGTGTGCGTCCAAATGGCACCCTATTCGCTATGAGACCTGGACAAAAGTAGTGAACAATTTATTTTGATTAACTTTGTTGCTGTCATAATTCTGATGTCTTTTGTGAGGTAATGGTCAGGTTGTTTATGGTGTTTTGAAACAACCAGGCAAAAACATATCTGAACAGATAAAAAAATATATGCAGTATATTATCAAGCAGAAATACCTCTTTATCTGATGACTCTACAACCAGAAAAACTGTTTACACCCAGAAATATGACATCATTATGACATTCCATGCCACATTATGCCTGCTGGTTTCACCAGCTCTCTTTTCAGGTCATTCCGTTTTTTGTTGGTGGTAAGTTGTATTGAGCTCCCCAGTTGAGCCCATGCTGTTCTGTTTTATTAGGGTGAAAAGGGTGACATGGGGCACGAGGGCGACAAAGGAGAGAAGGGTGAAACCGGAATGAAGGGAAAGGAGGGCCCACCTGGGAATCCTGGACTCATAGGCATCACAGTGAGTGATAAACGTAACCAAACACCCCCACACACACTCAACCAGGTTGATTATTGTTCTCAATTGCTTACCTTGGTAAATAAAAGCGTTATATGGCTACAATATGTTGACCTGACACACTACGCCAACTGTGACTGGGTTGTAGTTGTAATAAATAAATTAGATTTAATTACCACAAATTCCATGAAAAACGATAGAACGATAACCCAAATAAATAGCCTAAGGATAGCAGCCTAGAAGCCTGTATAGCAGCCTCTGGCGGTGGTGAGAATGATGAATAAGCTGTGTGTGTGCACTGCGGAGGCCGTCAGAGACTTGACCGCTTTGGCCAATGAGAACGTTGATAAACAACACGAGCTTGTTCACAAGCTTTAAAGGCATGTCCGCAGTGGACCAGACTGCAGCGCAGTCCGATTAGAGAGCTGGTCAGAGCCTCTCATTCGGAGATTCAAGAGAAAAAGACATTCACATCCGGTGCCAACGCTTCTCTCTCCCGTGCGCCTCCACTATCAATGGCTTTAGGGACTTTGTTCACAGTGGGGGACAAGCAAGCTGAGACCACTGCTTAACTGTACACATCTCCAGTTCTTGACTTGACTCTTACTAGCTCAAAAGTATTGTGGTGCCCCTGCAGCTAAAAATAAACTGTACCGGCACCCAAAATGAGTACCGGAACCTATTTCAGGTCAAGCACTGTTCACTGTATCTCGGCAGCATGTGAGAGGGGGTTTAGCCACATGAACCTTATCACACCAACAAGATCTAAGATCGAAATTCACCGTGCGTCTGCATTGATGTTCATTAAACTCCACAAACCCCCTCTTCCACAGTGGAACCCAGAACAATGTGACCACTAAGTTACGGTGAAACTATTCTGTTAAGGAAACCCAAACCCTCTCTGGGAGTATTTAGCCTATATTGGCTGAGACGCAGGAACCGTTGTAGCTTAATAATACATTAAGGTTATAGTTTATTAAGATGCATGAATACACCACACCAAAAGTTAGATTTGATGGCTGTTTTAAAACAAATTTCCTGCAATTCTAAGTAGTAATGATTTATGTTCACTACTTGGTCAATTGATTTGATGTTTGTTTAATCTATGCAAATAAATTATATGAATTGATAGTTCACCCCTCTGTTTTATTTTATAATAGCATATTGTAACCATATGTTCAAGCTAATCAAATCATAGTTTATTTAAGATACAGCGTAGTGTAAGCTACACAATACAATGAAATAGCTACTCGCAACTAAAGCTCTTGTCACGACTCCGAATGAAGGTGGCTCCCCTTCCCGTTCGGGTGGCGCTCTGCGTTCGTCGTCGCCGGCCTACTAGCTGCCACTGATTTTTTTTCTCCCCCTCCTTATGTGTTTATTGAGTACACCTGTTTTGAGTTGGTTATAATTAGTGAGGCTTTATTAGTCAGCCGGCCCGCCTGGTTCTTTGTGCGGGATTGATTATTGTAACCCTGGTGTTTGCATTAGATGTACATGTTTGTGTATTTAGTGCTAGACTGTTTTTGTTTCCCTGCGTCTGGGGCATTTGGTTTGAGCATCCGTAAGTGGGGTGACCGTAGTTCACCGTGTGTGCATTAAAAAAAGCACTTTATTGAACTCCATCGGGAGGCCCCGAGTGGAGTAAATAGTAAAAGTTGAATAGTAAAAAAAGAGTGGGCAGGATATGTGCTTTAATTAAAACAAAATACAAGGCTGATAGTTTGTTAACCCCATTTGCTCTAATTCGTTTATGAAACAGTAATTCAAGAAGATCTAAATGCATATTATCATGAAACTGATTGAGATCAATCAAATCATTGGCATGCAGATACAGTTTGGACGTTTTACTGGTAGAACGTTGTAATGCTGGGAATCGAGAAGCAGGTGAAGGTGGTAAGTGTTTAATATAACAAGTATCATGGAGAAAAAACCTAAGGGAGTGCCAAATAAAGGGGAGGTAATGAAAGAGCTGCGCGTATTGATGAATGCCAGGTGTGCGTAATGATGGTTCCCAGGACCGGTGGTTAGTAAACCGGCTACATCAAGCGCAGGAGGGGAGGAGCGGGAGTAGAGGTGACATTATCATTCACGGGTTACATTATTTTGCGCTCCCTCACCTAGAAATATTTCACAACACCATTGTCTATCTCTGTTAAATTTTGTCATATCTAGCTATTCAGCTGAAATGTATATTTCTCAGTCTGTCTCATATCTCCACTCCAGGGACAAGAGGGTAAATCCGGCAAGATTGGTGAAAGAGGCAAACCAGGAAGAAAGGTATTCTTATCAACCACAGATTTGATTTCACTTATTATTTTCCATTGCTAGATCAAACCATGGTCCAGAACCCTGTGATACCTATTATACCTTTATAAATGTATCTTTGTTTACAGTACTTGTATATCAAGTAATTTTACTGTATAATGTTTCATAATATCATACCAATTATATGTGTATGTTGTAGGGAGCCAAAGGCCATATGGGTCATCTTGGGGAGACGGGACGAATTGGAAAGACTGGGCCAAAAGGGTTTGTGGGACCGAAGGGCTCGAGAGGAACCATTGGACCTGTGGTAATGTGGACCTGTAGTATTGCAGACATTTTCTGGGCCTGTATTCATAAACTGTTTCAGAGGAGGAGTGCTGATCTAGGATCAGTTTTTCCTTTTAGATCATAATGTATAAAATTACATGGGCAGGGGGCACCTGATCCATCACCTTTAGAAAGAAAGGTGCTATCTGGAACCTAAAAGGGTTCTTCAGCTGTCCCCATAGGAGAACCCTTTGAGGAACCATTTTGGGTTCCATGCAGGACCTTTTCCACAGAAGGTTATACATGGAACCTAAAAGGGTTCTTCTATGGGGACAAATGAAGAATCCCTTCGGCAGTAGGGATGCGTGGGCAAAATCAAGCCAAGCCCCACTCAGGCCAGCCATATTACAACCTACACTATATGTGTTCTGTAAATTGCATTGTTTGCTGTTAATTCATATGCCGACCATGATATATAGGCCTAAAGGCCGAGGCAATGAGAAGCCAGTGGCAGAAGTTATTCAACCACACCATTGTTTTTTCACACCGGATAGAAACCTCTGTCCAGTGAAGTCCACAATGCATACTGCATGTAACAGATAGTTAGTTACATGACCTACAGCATGGTTAAGCAAGTTAATGTTTCCCAACATTTTCGGACCACTAAACAACTATTGATTTAGAACCACAGAGTTACTGCAAGTCGCATAAAAAAAACAGGAGCTGCCTCCACTATTCCAGCACCATGTTGCGTGCGCGTTCGTGCAAGTAGTAAAACATGTTGACTCACCCTACTTGTCGAGAAACGCCAATGGCATCCTCTCTTTCATGTTGACAAAACGGTCTATCACTCTGTCATACAGTACATACTTTTAGTTTTTGTTGTCCTAGGCTACTTGGCTAAAATGCTTGCCTGCTAGCCTAACTTCCATTCATGGGAAACGTTAACTAGTTAACAGTAGTCTTCTACATCTAGCTACATATTGAACTTCCACCCTCTCAGGACAGGGACACAACAATGTATGAATTAATGGTTGAATCAGAATTGCTGTTATCATCATAGGCCAGTATTGAAGGAAAATTATGAAACACAGAGTAATACATTATTTTATGTGTCTTTGTGTTCCCTATGTTCCCTGGGAGTCCATGAATACACGGCACTACCCTTTCGGAAGTCTTTTTTTTTGTCTAGATCAGCACTCCTGCTCTGTGATGCTTTATGCATATGGGTCCTGATGTTAGAACTAGAAGGTAAAACCCAGTAAAAAGTCAAGCAGTCAGAGCAAAATCTGTATTTAGGTTTGACCTTCATTGACATCTGAAGGCTGTCACTTTAGATGGGTAATGTGGTTATTTGCAGTTTTAGTTAGTGTGACCAAACCCTCCCTCCCTTCCTCTCACAGGGTCCCCCAGGCAGAATGGGTAAACAGGGGGAAATGGGTCTAGCAGGTTATGAGGTAAGTCTGCATATTTATTTACCTTCATTTAATCAGGGACTCACCATTGAGACCAGTGTCTCTTTTACGAGGGAGGCCTTCATATACAGTCGTAGCCAAAAGTTTTGAGAATGACACAAATATGAATTTTCAAAAAGTCTGCTGCCTCAGTTTGTATGATGGCAATTTGCATATACTCCAGAATGTTTTGAAGAGTGATCAGATGAATTGCAATTAATTGCAAAGTCCCTCTTTGCCATGCAAATTAACTGAATCCGCAAAAAAAAAAACATTTCCACTGCATTTCAGCCCTGCCACAAAAGGACCACCTGACATCATGTCAGTGATTCTCTCGTTAACACAGGTGTGAGGGTAGATGAGGGCAAGGCTGGAGATCACTCTGTCATGCTGATTGAGTTCGAATAACAGACTGGAAGCTTCAAAAGGAGGGTGGTGCTTGGAATCATTGTTCTTCCTCTGTCAATCATGGTTACCTGCAAGGAAACACGTGGCGTCATCATTGCTTTGCACAAAAGGGTTTCACAGGCAAGGATATATATTTCTGCCAGTAAGATTGCACATAAATCAACCATTTATCGGATCATCAAGAACTTCAAGGAGAGCGGTTCAATTGTTGTGAACAAGGCTTCAGGGTGCCCAAGAAAGTCAAGCAAGTGCCAGGACCGTCTCCTAAAGTTGATTCAGCTGCGGGATCGGGGCACCACCAGTACAGAGCTTGCTCAGGAATGGCAGCAGGCAGGTGTGAGTGCATCTGCACGCACAGTGAGGCGAATACTTTTGGAGGATGGCCTGGTGTCAAGAAGGGCAGCAAATAAGCCACTTCGCTCCAGGAAAAGCATCAGGGACAGACTGATATTCTGCAAGAGGTACAGGGATTGGACTGCTGAGGACTGGGGTAAAGTAATTTTCTCTGATGAATCCCCTTTCCGATTGTTTGGGGCATCCGGAAAAAAGCTTGTCCGGAGAAGACAAGGTGAGCACTATCATCAGTCCTGTGTCATGCCAACAGTAAAGCATTCTGAGACCATTCATGTCTGAAGTTGCTGCTCAGCCAAGGGAGTGGGCTCACTTACAATTTTGCCTAAGAACACAGCCATGAATAAAGAATGGTACCAACACATCCTCCGAGAGCAACTTCTCCAACCATCCAGGAACAGTTTGGTGACGAACAATGCCCTTTCCAGCATGGAGCACCTTGCCATAAGGAAAAAGTGATAACTAAGTGGCTCGGGGAACAAAACATCGGTATTTTGTGTCCATGGCCAGGAAACCCCCCATTGTCAATAAAAGCCTTTGACACTTATGAAATGCTTGTAATTAAACTTCAGTATTCCATAGTAACATATGACAAAAATATCTAATGACACTGGAGCCGCAAAACTTTGTAAAAAATTAATATTTGTCATTCTCAAAACTTTGCCACGACTACTGTACAATTTCATAAAACACAGACATTTTTTAAAATATAAAACAAAATACAGATTTTGACCTGTTCCTTGAGTTTCAAATCTCTCCAGTAACGCTTTAGTCACACCATACTAGTTTGTTAAAACTGGGTTACAGTAATGTAGTGAGTAAAACTGTTCCCGCAAAGCGCTTCACTCCTAATGCTTTTGATCACACTACTTAGGGACAGTTTGAAATTTAGGGGAGAGTGGTCTAACAATTTTTCTTTGCTTTGTGGAGGGTTGTGTGTTTTTTCCCTGGTTTACATTCACCCTTTTGCAGGTTTTACTATAGAATTCCATCCTCGACAAATTTCCTTATCTGCTTGCATGGGCCTCCCCTATATTAAAGTGTTTTGATATTGCCCTTATGCACTATGCTTTTCCGTGTGCTAACTATACTTCAGGTCAATATAGTCTACCAGTCTGTCTATCCTGCCCTCTATCCACCATTCATAGTGACAATAGTGGTAGGTGGATCGTTTGTCCAGATCGGGAATAGGCTAACTACACTGAACAAAAATATCAACGAATCATGCAACAATTCCAAATATTTTACTGAGTTACAGTTCATATAAGGAAATCAGTCAATTTCAATAAATTCATTAGGCCCTAATCTATGGATTTCATATGACTGGGAATACAGATATTCATCTGTAAGGTAGGGGCGTGGATCAGAAAACCAATCAGTATCTGGTCTGACAACTTTTTACCTTATGCAGCGTGACACATCTCCTTCACTTAGAGTTGATCAGGCTGTTGATTGTGGAATGTTGTCCCACTTCTTAAATGGCTGTGTGAAGTTGCTGTATATTGGCGGGAACTGGAACACGCTGTCGTACACATCGATCCAGAGCATCCCATAGATGCTCAATGGGTGACATGTCTGGTGACTCTGCAGGCCATGGAAGATCTGGGACATTTTCAGCTTCCAGGAATTGTGTACAGTTCCTTGAAACATTGGGCCGTGTATTATCATGCTGAAACGTGGTGATGGCGGCGGAATAATGGCACGACAATGGTATCGCTGTGCATTCAAATTGCTATCAATAAACTGCAACTGTATTCATTGTACATAGCTTATGTCTGCCCATACCATAACCCCACCACTGGGACACTCTGCTCACCACGTTGACATCAGCAAACTGCTCACCCACACAACGCCATACACTTGCTCTGGGGTTGTGAGGCATGTTAGACGTACTGCCACATTTTTTAAAACTACGTTAGAGGCGTCTTATGGTAGGAAATTAACATTCAATTATCTGGCAATTGCACGCTCCCTCAAAATTTTGGACATCTGTGGCATTGTGTTGTGTGACAAAACTCCACATTTTAGAATGGCATTTTATTGTCCCTAGCACAAGATGCACATGTGTGCTGGTCAGCATCTTGATATGCCACACCTGTCAGGTGGCTGAATTATCTTGGCAAAGGAGGGATGTAAACACATTTGTGCACATAACATTTCTGGGATCTTTTATTTCAGAAACATGGGTCCTTTACATGTTACATTTATATTTTTGTTCAGTATAGAGCCATCCGATGAGTGAAGATGTAATCCATCTGAGACAATTTTACGAGAACTTGAAAACAACATGTACTGTATTTTGTTTTGCCCGTATTAAGCATGCATTTTAAACCAGTAAAGGCTTCCCGCACAACTGCAAAATCGGACAGTAGTCTTGTCACATCAGTTCAGCAGTCAGGGGAATTGTGTACATAATATTATCATCTGCATATAGATGAAATGTACAATTTTCAACAGATTAACCAACAGCATTTATATAAATAGTGAAAAGAACAGTATCGCCACCTGCGGAACTACTTCAAGAAATTCTGACTTAACCTCATCTAATACCTATAACTGGCTTAATAACATTTAGAGCACAGTACTCCAACTCTCATTTTTAATCCAGACCATCACTAAGGTATCTAATTCAATGCATCATGATTATCCATATGAACAATAAATAGCTGAATCAGGTGTGATGCTGGAATAAAAGCCTACATACCCAGTAGCTCTCCAGACAGAGCTACTGGGTATGTAGAGACCCCTGAACTAGAAAATTGGCAATTTTAGTGAACAAACCTATGATGTGTGACAAGGAAACAAGTTAAGAAACAATAAAACATGTTTTGCTTCAAAGTGGATGGGAGCTTTGCCATCAGGGAAATATTTCATTATAAAGGTTATGTCAGTGAAAAGTGATCTCCGCAAACATCAGTGAAATTGCCTTTAAAAGTATATCATTGATTAAATCTGTATATCACAGAATTAACCCGTCCATGGACTCCAACTGCTCTTAAATGCTAGTAAAACCAAATGCATGCTTTTCAACCGTTCACTGCCTTACACCCGCCCGCCCGACTAGCATCACCACCCTGGACGGTTCTGACCTAGAATATGTGGACAACTATAAATACCTATGTGTATGGCTAGACTGTAAACTCTCATTCCAGACTCATATTACACATCTCCAATCCAAAATCAAATCTAGAATTGTCTTTCTATTTCGCAACAAAGCCTCCTCCACTCATGCCACCAAACTTACCCTAGTAAAACTGACTATCCTACCGATCCTCGACTTCGGCGATGTCATCTACAAAATAGCTTCCAATACTCTACTTAGCAAACTGGATGCAGTCTATCACAGTGCCATCCGTTTTGTTACCAAATCAACTTATATCACCCACCACTGCGACCTGTATGCTCTAGTCGGTTGGCCCTCGCTACATATTCGTTGCCAGACCCACTGGCTCATCTATAAGTCTATGCTAGATAAAACTCCACCTTATCTCAGCTCACTGGTCACGATAACAACACCCACCCATACCACACATTCCAGCAGGTATATCTCACTGATCATCCCCAAAGCCAACACCTCATTTGGCCGCCTTCCAGTTTTCAGCTGCTTGTGACTGGAACGAATTGCAAAAATCGCTGAAGCTGGAGACTTATATTTCCCTCACCAACTTTAAATATCAGCTATCTGAGCAGCTAACCGATCGCTGCAGCTGTACATAGTTCATCTGTAAATAGCCCATCCAATCTACCTACCTCATCCCCATACTGTTTTTATTTACATTTCTGCTCTTTTGCACACATTATCTCTACTTGCACATCATCATCTGCTCATTTATCACTCTAGTGTTAATCTGACAAATTGTAATTCCTTGCTACTATGGCCTATTTATTGCCTACCTCCTCATGCTTTTTGCGCACACTGTATATAGACTTTCTTTTGTTCTACTGTGTCATTGACTTGTTTATTGTGTTATTGGCTTGTTTATTGTTTATTCTATGTTATTCCATGTGTAACTCTGTGTTGTTGTCTGTGTCATACTGCTTGTTCACAACTAGCCTACCTGGTTAAATAAAGGTGAAATAAAAATTGAATAAAAAAGCCTTTCCTCCATCCCTGTCTGTCTATATAGGGTCATCAGGGACCCCAAGGCCCTATTGGGCATCAAGGAACAAATGGTGAAAAGGTACACCATTCCCAACACATTATGTCTAACTCAGAAACTAGCATCTATGTTTACAATGCCTAACTACTGTATGTCTAACTCAGAAACTACACTACAAGCATCACATAAGGCTAATGTTGCTTTGTCAACTTAATTTTGGGGGTGCTACAGCAGAAGCATATTACAGTCATACAGTGCCATCAGACAATATTCACACCCCTTAACATTTTCCACTCCTTGTTGTGTTACAGCCTGACTTTAAAATGGAATACTGGCATACACATTGTGTCACAGGCCAACACACAATACCCCACAATATCAAAGTGGAATTATGTTTTTGGAAATGTTTACTAATGAATTAAAAATAAGTATTGAAACCCCTTTGTTATGGCAAGCCTAAATAAGTCCAATAATAAGTTGCTTAATAAGTTGCATGGACTCACTCTGTGTGCAATAATAGTAACATAACTAACATGATTTTTGAATGACTATCTTACCTCTGTACTTAACACTATACAATTATCTGTAAGGTCCCTCATTTGAGCAATGAATTTCAAACACAGATTCAACCACAAAGACCAGGGAGGTTTTCCAATGCCTCACAATGAATTGCACCTACAGGTAGATTTAAAAAAAGAAAGCATACATTCAATATCCCTTTGAGCATTGTGAAGTTATTTCTCTTTTGGATGGTGTATCAATACACCCAGTCACTACAAAGGTACAGGCGTCCTTCCAAATTCAGTTGCTGTAGAGAAAGGAAACTGCTCAGGGATTTCACCATGATGCCAATGGTGACTTTAAAACAGTTACAGTGTTTATTGGCTGTGATAGGAGAAAACTGAGGATGGATCTACAACACTAAAGTTAAACTGCAAAAAAATGTGGCAAAGAAATTACCTTCATGTCCTGAATACAAAAAGCTTGGAGCAAATCCAACACAACACATCACTGAATACCACTCTTCATATTTTCAAGCATGGTGTTGGCTGCATCATGTTATGGGTATGCTTTTAGGATAAATTGTGTTCGGTCTGCTTTTAGGATAAAAACCGTGTTCAGTCTGATTTCCAACCGACACTGGGAGACAAATACCCCTTTCAGCAGGAGAATAACCTAAAACACAAGGCCAAATCTACACTGTAGTTGCTTACCAAGATGACATTGAATGAGTGGCCTAGTTACAGTTGTGACTTAAATCGGCTTGAAAATCTATGGCAAGACTTGAAAATGGCTGTCTAGCCATGATAAACAAATAAACTTGATAGAGCTTGAAGAATTGTTTTAATAATAATGTGCAAATATTATTATTTACAGCTGTAATCGCTGCCAAAGGTTATTCTAACATATTGACTCAAGGGTGTAAATACTTAAATAAGATATTTCTGTATTTCATCTTCAACACATTTGCAAACATTTCTGAAAATATGTTTTCACTTTGTCATTATGGGGTAATCTATGTAATCCATTTTAAATTGAGACTGTAACACAACAAAATGTGGAATAAGTCAAGGCGTATGACTACTTTCTGACGGGATGGTATATCAGACATTTGTAAAAAAAAAAAAAAAAAAAAAAGTGTTTAGCAAATCGCGCTTGCTGCCTCACTGATGTGATTCTTCTGCACCCACTGTAGTGCATCTAATATATTACAGTGGGTTAGATTCAACTGTGCCTGACGGGCAAAAGAAAAATGGACACTTGTTGTCTTGTTTGAACATAATGCTACCCTATTTCTCTATCAACATGTCTCTCTATCTCAGTCTGTTATGTAATAGTGTGTATTAACATCAACCAGCTGTTTGGATCTACATTTGAACTCAATGTTTCCCATTTGAACCACGAAACAAAGATCCTTTAACACAACTCTGCAGTTATCCTTTATATTCCCCAAGTCTGCTTTAAATGTATTGCCTAACAAACAACAAATCAACCCTGGCTAAAGCTAGTCATTTAAGCATGGCGTAAACACTGCAAAGCTTTTATTTTGCAGAGTGAGAGAGAAAACAATATCTGCTTCATGCACTGATGTGATATGTTTTTGAGTTTTTGACATGTGTACACACATCTGACATGTGTACACAGTTACAGTAGGATCACTCAGGACACTAACCAACAATCTTTGAAGAAACAGTACACTTTCAGTGAGCAATCTGTGAGAGGTAAATTGTATTGTCTTCCATTGAATGGCTCCACTAACATTGTTTCTTTATATTAGGGCGAGCAGGGGGATGATGGGAAGGTTGAGGGTCCTACTGGTCCTCCAGGCGACAGAGTGAGTTACTCACTATTATCTTCTCTCATCTTTCATTACTAATCCCAATATGGTTCTGAGGGTCTTTAATATCAACGTATTCTTCTGTTTTTGATCAGGGTCCTCCAGGAGACAGAGGAGAGAGAGGGGAGTTAGGGGATCCAGGATACCTAGTAAGTGTTATGAATCTGCATTTAAACAAACCAGTCAACCAGCTGATTGGTACAGACATTCCTGACCAATTGCATTTCAGTAGCCTGGAATAAACTCTCTCATTGGGTAGAATTTTGACACTGACACCTACCTGTAAAATATTATAGCAAGAGATCCACTCGGCTAGAGCGAGATGGATTTTGAAGAGTAAAATTAAAATGTGTGTGAGAAGAGACATCCGGGCATGGTATATTTGCAACAACTGAATCTTTATTTCTTCAGGGGGGAAATATCTTCACTCTCAGACTAATTTATTGGATGCTGCAATGATTTTCTGTTCCCAATGACACTTGCACGCTCTCAAATTCAATTTGTGCACCCTACACAACATGTGCACACTTGATGTGTTTTATATGCGCTTTGCAACTGATGTCATATGGGGCCTTTACAAGCTGTCGGAATTATCTGAAGTTCAGAGTTTTGACTCTGAAGTCATAATTACAAGTGTGAAACTCTGAGAACATTTTGTTATCCAAGTTGCAGAGTTGTTCATTCACCACTGACCATTCACCTTTTCAACCTAAACATGACAAAAAAATCTGTTTTTTTATAATTACAAAAAAAACTGTGTTTGCAGTAGCATGTCTTGTTATTGTAATATCCCCAACGTAGGTGTTAGTTTCACCAATGAAGGATTCAAGCTTTAAGCAAGCTAGCTAACTTTATTATTAGCAAAATTAACTACCTTATTTGGGTTTTTAGGTTTTATTTATTTGCACCAAAGAAAACAAGTGAAATACATAACACTACAGATAAAAAAAACTGCATGGAGGAGACTAAATCAAATCAAATTTATTTATATAGCCCTTCGTACATCAGCTGATATCTCAAAGTGCTGCACAGAAACCCAGCCTAAAACCCCAAACAGCAAGCAATGCAGGTGTAGAAGCACGGTGGCTAGGAAAAACTCCCTAGAAAGGCTAAACCTAGGAAGAAACCTTGAGAGGAACCAGGCTATGTGGGGTGGCCAGTCCTCTTCTGGCTGTGCCGGGTGGAGATTATAACAGAACATGGCCAAGATGTTCAAATGTTCATAAATTACCAGCATGGTCAAATAATAATAATCACAGGCAGAACAGTTGAAACTGGAGCAGCAGCACGGCCAGGTGGACTGGGGACAGCAAGGAGTCATCATGTCAGGTAGTCCTGAGGCATGGTCCTAGGGCTCAGGTCCTCTGAGAGAGAGAAAGAATTAGAGAGAGCATACTTAAATTCACACAGGACACCAGATAGGACAGGAGAAGTACTCCAGATATAACAAACTGACCCTAGCCCCCCGACACAAACTACTGCAGCATAAATACTGGAGGCTGAGACAGGAGGGGTCAGGAGATAATACTGGGTAGTTTGGTTAACCCCTAGTCTATGCAGGAATTCCAGAGTATGGAACCTGTATCTGATAGAGAATGGACTGTGAGGTGCGGCAGTGGGAGGATGCAGGTTATCGCAGTGTCTTGTGTTGTATGCATGGGTTTGGGAATTAACATGGAAGAATCCATTGAAGGGTTTAGGTAGGCTGTTTGGGTGGTATTTGTACATGAAGGTGCATAATTTTGGTATTTTAAATGTTGTAGATATACAGTGTATTCAGTTTCTTAAAACAGAGAGACCAATGGAGCCAAGTAGTTAAAGGGGGTGGCTAGTCTTGTAAATGTATTTGGTGTGAAGAATAATTTGTGTAGGTAGAAAGCATACAGTATATGTACTGTCCTAGACAATATTGCAGTAAATGAGATATGGGTAAATTAATCTGTAGTGTAGTATTAGGAAGCAAGCCTGATGAACCAAACCACTAATAGTTCTGATGATACTTTGATCTAAACAAAATGATTGATTTATAACTTTTCATCAATTGAAACACCTAGGAATCGAGTGGATGAAACCTGGTCCATTTTATTCCCCCAAATTGAGATTTTTCAATTCTATTGTTTGCTGTTTCTTATTCTTACGAGTGAATACATTGAAGATAGATTTTTTAACATTTAAAGATTATTAATTTATCTGGAACCATTCAGAAAAGTTGGCCATGCCTGAGTTTGCTTCATTGATTAGCGAATCAAAATTCTAGAGTGATAAAATCATTAGCAAAAAGAATGGGAATTACGGTAGAAGACAAAGTAGCAAGGTCTTTGGATTGAACCCTGTGGAATGCAACAGAATATCTTGGCCCTGGTAGGTGCACAACGATTTGCATATACAAATTGTTCTCTATCATAAACATAATTATATAGCCATTTATATGTAAAATCATGAAAACTGTAATAATGCAATATAGTAATATTCAACCATGTCGGATGCTTTTGATAAATCTAAAAAGATGCCAAGAGGGTATTCATTGTTGTTCAGGGCTGTAAAGATTTTATCCACAAGTTGTAAAAGAGACATCTGTGTGGTAGTGCTTATGAAAACCATATTGGTGCTCATATAGAATAGTGTTGGTTTAAAAAAACATCATAGTACAGTTATTGGGCGATAATATGTAAAAGATCTTGGATCCCCAGATTTACAAAAATACATTAATGGGAAGAAGTAAAAAATCCCATCACCCAGAACAAGAACAATACTTTAAATTGCCCAAATGGCACCAGAACATCAAGATGAAATGTATATTATTCCAACAATACAGTGCATTAATTAAAACACAGCAACCAAGAGTTACCCAATCCTCTGAACCAGTTAAGCAACTCAGATGCCTATACTTCAACAGCAAAGTTAGATTAGACAGAAGTTTATTAAGCAGGGCCTTGTAAACAAAAAGAGAGTAATGTAGAGGTCTATGTTGGTGTCTGGACTTCCCTAAAGACCCATAGACCTCTACATTACTTCCTTTTTGTTCACAAGGCTCTACTTCATAAACTTCTGTTTATGATAAGTATCAAAACTGTCACCTATAGGGCCTCCCGAGTGGCGTTTCTACAGACCTGGGTTCGATCCCATGTGGCCGCAACAGTTGTCCAGTTGTCCTTGTCCCATTGCGCTCTAGCGACTCCTTGTGGCAGGCTGGGCGCATGCACACTGACACCAGTTGTACGGTGTTTCCTCCAACACATTGGTGCGGCTGGCTTCTAGGTTAAGCGAGCAGTGCTGCTTGGCAGGGGCGTGTTTCGGAGGACGCATGGCTTTCGATCTTCTACTCTCCCGTATCCATACGGGAGTTGCAGCAATGGGACAAGACTAACTGCCATTTGGTCATCACAAAATTGGGGAGAAAAAGGATAAGTTACATTTTTTTTTTTAAATCATGTTAATAAAAGCTTTCACCTGTAACGAAATGAAGGGCACAATGGTAGATGGCATCCAAAGGCTTAGGAGAAGTAGCAGCTGCACTTTGATAAATAATATCACCATAATCAAGAAATATAAAAAGGTTGACTGAATAATCTGCACAATCTGTTTCTGTAGAAAAAGCCAACTTTAAAACTTAGCTTCTTAACCAGATCTACAGTATATATTTTTTAAATGTCAAATCCATATCAATCCAAATATTTACATGCAGGAGCACAGTCAGTTGAAGAGCAATCTTTTATTTTATCCCCCTCCTTCTCCCCAATTGGAAGTTAGTCTTGTCTCATCGCTGCAACTCCCGTACAGACTAGGGAGAGGTCGAAGGCCGAGAGCCATGCATCCTCCGAAACACAACCCAGCCAAGCCGCACTGCTTCTTGCCACAAGTTATACCATTTTAAAAACATTACAATACATTCACAACACACTGTGTTCCCTCAGGCACCTACACCACTACCACATATCTACAACACAATCCATGTGAACATGTGTGTATAGTGCGTATGTTATCATGTGTGCATGTGTCTGTGCCTATGTGTGTGTTGCTTCACAGTCCCCGCTGTTCCATAAGGTTTATTTTTATCTGTTTTTTAAATATAATTTTACTGCTTGCATAAGTTACTTGATGTGGAATAGAGTTCCTTGTAGGCATGGCTCTATGTAGTATGGTGCGCCTCCCATAGTCTGTTCTGGACTTGGGGACTGTGAAGAGACCACTGGTGGCATGTCTTGTGGGGTATGCATGGGTATCTCAGCTGTGTGACAGTAGTTCAAACAGACAGCTTGGTGCATTCAACATTTTTATGGTAAATTATCTTCCCCAAACTTGAAACTCACTCACTGCTTATATATGCCAGTTAGGCTCTACACCCCTTGTAAAGCAGATTAATGTGCTTCATTTTAAGAAGTTATTTGTCTATTTTAGTTGTGATACAAACATATAGGCCTATGGGCTAGGCTAAAGGTGCGCAACTATGATTCGAACAAGTGGCAAAAAAAAGGCATGTTTCTTATGCTAGGCATCATTCTCAAATTATAATATATATCATTCACAAGATAAAGGCTAATATTGTCACCCATCAGACTATACTTGATTTGATCTTGTCTCTACATATACTAAATTGGGGTGGAAGGTAGCCTAGTGGTAAGAGTTTTGGATTTGTAACCGAAAGGTTGCAAGATCAAATCCCCGAGCTGTCAAGGTAAAAAAAAATATGTCGTTCTGCCCCTGAACAAGGAAGTTAACCCACTTTTCCTAAGCCGTCATTGAAAATAAGAATGTGTTCTTACTGACTTGCCTAGTTAAATCAAGATACACACATATATATATATATATACTAAATAATATATGTGTGTGACATTTGTTATGATTTAGAATGGATGATTATCATGCACCTGCATCGAAACAGGGGCAGCGGGAAAAAATACTATGCACTTAAATAGCGAATGGAGGACGCTTTTCCCCATGGTTTATTTTCATGCCAGCCAGGTTGGCTATACTCCTGTTTGTAAATATAAGCAATGTGCTTAATATTAGGAAATTTGAGAAATAAATACAGTAGGCCTAGCCTATAGAAAGCTGATGGGACCCTCCTCTTTTTATCTGTTATCTCCCGCAATTGCATAGACTACTGAAATGTTGCGCAACATGAGCTCACATGAAGTGTTTGATTAGATTTTCGAAAACATAGACTGCAATAGAGATTGTGTCATCTGTGGATCTTTTGGGGCGGTACGTGAATTGCAGTCGGTCAAGGTTGTCTGGTATGGTGTTGATGTGAGCCATGACCAGCCTTTCAAAGAATTTCATGGCTACAGATGTGAGTGCTACAGTAATTTCGACAGGTTACCTTAGCGTACTTGGGCATAGGGACTATGGAGGTCTGCTTGAAACGTGGGGATTACAGATTGAGTCAGGAAGAGGTTGAAAATATCAGTGAATATACTTACCAACTGGTCAGAGCATGCTCTGAGTACACGTCTTGGTAATCCGTCTGGCCCTACGGCCTTATCAATATTAACCTGTTTAAAGTTCTTACATCGGCTACGGAGAGCATGATCACACAGTCGTCCGGAACAGCAAGTGCTCTCATGCATGGTTCACTGTAGTGCTTGCCTCAAAGCGAGCATAGAAGGTATTTAGCTCATCTGATATGTTCTTGTGCCTGGGCAGCTCGCAGGTGGGTTTCCCTTTGTAATCCATGTGATAGTGTGCAAGCCCTGCCACATCCGATGAGCGTCAGAGGATTCAGATTTTCTTTGACAGAGTGGAACCCGCATTCACAAAAAAGTTATTACATTCACATGAGATAACATCAGGATAACTATAGAACTTATTTCCAACCTTAAATTATTCAGTAGTTGATTGATGATTTTCCAAGTTGACTTTATATTGTTTGAGGATTCTTGGAATTTGGAAAACATTTTGGAAACCCGAAGTAGATGTGTGAATTTGTTCTTAAACCTTTTGTAATTAGCACAATTCAGGAGTGTGGGATTTTTTGAGACTGGCTGTAAATCAAAGTTTACAATATACACAGGCAGTTTGAAAAAGCTAGCCTTTGCTTTCTTAACAGAAATTTGCATCCTGTAGCACAAACTCCAAAAAGTTCTGGGACAACGTAAAGTCCATGGAGAATAAGAGCACCTCCTCCCAGCTGCCCACTGCACTGAGGCTAGAAAACACTGTCACCACCGATAATTCTCGTCACCACGAGAATTTCAGTAAATATTTTTCTACAGCTGGCCATGCTTTCCACCTGGCTACTCCTACCCCGGTCAACAGCCTTGCACCCCCCACAGCAACTTGCCCAAACCTCCCCCATTTCTCCTTCACCCAAATCCAGATAGCTGATGTTCTGAAAGAGCTGCAAAATCTGGACCCTTACAAATCAGCTGGGCTAGACAATCTGGACCCTCTCTTTCTAAAATGATCCACCGCAATTGTTGCAACCCCAATTACTAGCCTGTTCAACCTCTTAAGTATCGTCTGAGATCCAAAAAAAGATTGGAAAGCTGCCGCGGTCATCCCCCTCTTCAAAGGGGGAGACACTCTGACACAAACGGTTACAGACATATATCTATCCTACCCTGCCTTTCTAAGGTCTTCGAAAGTCAGGTTAACAAACAGATCACAGACCATTTCGAATCCCACCGTACCTTCTCCACTATGCAATCTGGTTTCCTAGCTGGTCATGGGTGTACCTCAAGGTTCTAAACGATATCATAACCGCCATCAATAAAAGACAGTACAGTGCAGCCGTATTCACCAAGGCTTTCGACTATGTCAATCACCACATTCTTATCGGCAGACTCAACAGCCTTGGTTTCTCAAATTACTGCCTCGCCTGGTTCATCAACTACTTTTCAGACAGAGTTCAGTGTGTCAAATCGGAGGGCCTGTTGTCCGGACCTCTGGCAGTCTCTATGGTGATGGCACAGGGTTCTTTTCTCGGGCCGACTCTTTTCTCTGTATACATGAATGATGTCGCTCTTGCTGCTGGTGTTTCTCTGATCCACCTCTACGCAGATGACACCATTCTGTCTACTTCTGGCACTTCTTTGGACACTGTTAACTAACCTCCAGACGAGCTTCAATGCCATACAACTCTCCTTCCGTGACCTCCAACTGCTCTTAAATGCCTGTAAAACTAAATGCATGCTCTTCAACCGATCGCTGCCCGCACCTGCCCGCCCATCCAGCATTACCACTCTGGACGGTTCTGACTTAGAATATGTGGACAATTACAAATACCTAGGTGTCTGGTTAGACTGTAACTCTCCTTCCAGACTCACATTAACTATCTCCAATCCAAAATTAAATATAGAATCGGCATCCTATTTCACAACAAAGCATCCTTTACTCATGCTACCAAATATACCCTCGTAAAACTGACTATCCTACCGATCGTCGACTTCGGCGATGTCATTTATGAAATCAAATCAAATCAAATCAAATTTTATTTGTCACATACACATGGTTAGCAGATGTTAATGCGAGTGTAGCGAAATGCTTGTGCTTCTAGTTCCGACAATGCAGTAATAACAAGTAATCTAACTAACAATTCCAAAACTACTGTCTCGTACACAGTGTAAGGGGATAAAGAATATGTACATAAGGATATATGAATGAGTGATGGTACAGAGCAGCATAGGCAAGATACAGTAGATGGTATCGAGTACAGTATATACATATGAGATGAGTATGTAAACAAAGTGGCATAGTTAAAGTGGCTAGTGATACATGTATTACATAAGAATACAGTCGCTGATATAGAGTACAGTATATACGTATGCATATGAGATGAATAATGTAGGGTAAGTAACATTATATAAGGTAGCATTGTTTAAAGTGGCTAGTGATATATTTACATATCCCATTTCACAATTCCCATTATTAAAGTGGCTGGAGTTGAGTCAGTGTCAGTGTGTTGGCAGCAGCCACTCAATGTTAGTGGTGGCTGTTTAACAGTCTGATGGCCTTGAGATAGAAGCTGTTTTTCAGTCTCTCGGTCCCAGCTTTGATGCACCTGTACTGACCTCGCCTTCTGGATGATAGCGGGGTGAACAGGCAGTGGCTCGGGTGGTTGATGTCCTTGATGATCTTTATGGCCTTCCTGTGACATCGGGTGGTGTAGGTGTCCTGGAGGGCAGGTAGTTTGCCCCCGGTGATGCGTTGTGCAGATCTCACTACCCTCTGGAGAGCCTTACGGTTGAGGGCGGAGCAGTTGCCGTACCAGGCGGTGATACAGCCCAACAGGATGCTCTCGATTGTGCATCTGTAGAAGTTTGTGAGTGCTTTTGGTGACAAGCCGAATTTCTTCAGCCTCCTGAGGTTGAAGAGGCGCTGCTGCGCCTTCTTCACAATGCTGTCTGTGTGAGTGGACCAATTCAGTTTGTCTGTGATGTGTATGCCGAGGAACTTAAAACTTGCTACCCTCTCCACTACTGTTCCATCGATGTGGATAGGGGGGTGTTCCCTCTGCTGTTTCCTGAAGTCCACAATCATCTCCTTAGTTTTGTTGACGTTGAGTGTGAGGTTATTTTCCTGACACCACACTCCGAGGGCCCTCACCTCCTCCCTGTAGGCCGTCTCGTCGTTGTTGGTAATCAAGCCTACCACTGTTGTGTCGTCCGCAAACTTGATGATTGAGTTGGAGGCGTGCGTGGCCACGCAGTCGTGGGTGAACAGGGAGTACAGGAGAGGGCTCAGAACGCACCCTTGTGGGGCCCCAGTGTTGAGGATCAGCGGGGAGGAGGTGTTGTTGCCTACCCTCACCACCTGGGGGCGGCCCGTCAGGAAGTCCAGTACCCAGTTGCACAGGGCGGGGTCGAGACCCAGGGTCTCGAGCTTGATGACGAGCTTGGAGGGTACTCTGGTGTTGAATGCCGAGCTGTAGTCGATGAACAGCATTCTCACATAGGTATTCCTCTTGTCCAGATGGGTTAGGGCAGTGTGCAGTGTGGTTGAGATTGCATCGTCTGTGGACCTATTTGGGCGGTAAGCAAATTGGAGTGGTAGGGTGTCAGGTAGGGTGGAGGTGATATGGTCCTTGACTAGTCTCTCAAAGCACTTCATGATGACGGAAGTGAGTGCTACGGGGCGGTAGTCGTTTAGCTCAGTTACCTTAGCTTTCTTGGGAACAGGAACAATGGTGGCCCTCTTGAAGCATGTGGGAACAGCAGACTGGTATAGGGATTGATTGAATATGTCCGTAAACACACCGGCCAGCTGGTCTGCGCATGCTGGGGATGCCTTCTGGGCCTGCAGCCTTGCGAGGGTTAACACGTTTAAATGTCTTACTCACCTCGGCTGCAGTGAAGGAGAGACCGCATGTTTTCGTTGCAGGCCGTGTTAGTGGCACTGTATTGTCCTCAAAGCGGGCAAAAAAGTTATTTAGTCTGCCTGGGAGCAGGACATCCTGGTCCGTGACTGGGCTGGATTTCTTCCTGTAGTCCGTGATTGACTGTAGACCCTGCCACATGCCTCTTGTGTCTGAGCCGTTGAATTGAGATTCTACTTTGTCTCTGTACTGACGCTTAGCTTGTTTGATAGCCTTGCGGAGGGAATAGCTGCACTGTTTGTATTCGGTCATGTTACCAGACACCTTGCCCTGATTAAAAGCAGTGGTTCGCGCTTTCAGTTTCACGCGAATGCTGTCATCAATCCACGGTTTCTGGTTAGGGAATGTTTTAATCGTTGCTATGGGAACGACATCTTCAACGCATGTTCTAATGAACTCGCACACCGAATCAGCGTATTCGTCAATGTTGTTGTCTGACGCAATACGAAACATGTCCCAGTCCACGTGATGGAAGCAGTCTTGGAGTGTGGAGTCAGCTTGGTCGGACCAGCGTTGGACAGACCTCAGCGTGGGAGCCTCTTGTTTTAGTTTCTGTCTGTAGGCAGGGATCAACAAAATGGAGTCGTGGTCAGCTTTTCCGAAAGGGGGGCGGGGCAGGGCCTTATATGCGTCGCGGAAGTTAGAGTAACAATGATCCAAGGTCTTTCCACCCCTGGTTGCGCAATCGATATGCTGATAAAATTTAGGGAGTCTTGTTTTCAGATTAGCTTTGTTAAAATCCCCAGCTACAATGAATGCAGCCTCCGGATAAATGGTTTCCAGTTTGCAAAGAGTCAAATAAAGTTCATTCAGAGCCATCGATGTGTCTGCTTGGGGGGGATATATACGGCTGTGATTATAATCGAAGAGAATTATCTTGGTAGATAATGCGGTCTACATTTGATTGTGAGGAATTCTAAATCAGGTGAACAGAAGGATTTGAGTTCCTGTATGTTTCTTTCATCACACCATGTCACGTTAGCCATAAGGCATACGCCCCCGCCCCTCTTCTTACCAGAAAGATGTTTGTTTCTGTCTGCGCGATGCGTGGAGAAACCCGTTGGCTGCACCGCCTCGGATAGCGTCTCTGCAGTGAGCCACGTTTCCGTGAAGCAAAGAACGTTACAGTCTCTGATGTCCCTCTGGAATGCTACCCTTGCTCGGATTTCATCAACCTTGTTGTCAAGAGACTGGACATTGGCAAGAAGAATGCTAGGGAGTGGTACCCGGTGTGCCCGTCTCCGGAGTCTGACCAGAAGACCGCCTCGTTTCCCTCTTTTTCGGAGTCGTTTTTTTGGGTCGCTGCATGGGATCCGCTCCGTTGTCCTGTTTGTATGGCAGAACACAGGATCCGCGTTGCGAAAAACATATTCTTGGTCGTACTGATGGTGAGTTGACGCTGATCTTATATTCAGTAGTTCTTCTCGACTGTATGTAATGAAACCTAAGATGACCTGGGGTACTAATGTAAGAAATAACACGTAAAAAAACAAAAAACTGCATAGTTTCCTAGGAACGCAAAGCGAGGCGACCATCTCTGTCGGCGCCGGAAGTTCGTTTAGCCTCCAACACTCTACTCAGCAAATTGGATGCAGTCTATCCCAGTGCCATCTGTTTTGTCACCAACGCCCCATATATTACCCACCACTGTGACCTGTATGCTCTCGTTGGCTGGCCCTCACTTCATATTCATCGCCAAACCCACTGGCTCCAGGTCATCTATAAGTCTTTGCTAGGTAAAGCCCCACCTTAGCTCACTGGCCACCATAGCAGCACCCACCCGTAGCACACGCTCAAGCAGGTATATTTCAATGGTTACCCCCAAAGCCTATTCCTCCTTTGTCCGCCTTTCCTTCCAGTTCTCTGCTGCCAAAATCACTGAAGCTGGAGACTCATATCTCCCTCACTAACTTTAAGCATCAGCTTTCAGTGCAGGTCACAGATCACTGCATCTGTACATAGCCCATCTGTAAATAGCCCATCCAACTACCTCATCCCCATATTGTTATTTAACATTTGTTTTGCTCCTTTTCACCCCAGTATCTCTACTTGCACATTGATCTTCTGCACATCTATCACTCCAGTGTTTAATTGCTAAATTGTAATTATTTCGCCTATATGGCCTATTTGCTTACCTCTCTAATTTTACCTCATTTGCACACACTCTATATAGATTTTTTTCCTAACTCTGTGTTGTTTGTGTCGCACTGCTTTGCTTTATCTTGGCCGGGTCGCAGTTGTACATGAGAACTTGTTCTCAACTGGCCTACCGGGTTAAATAAAGGTGAAATAAAAAAGGTTTACAGAACCCATCTGCTACTCTCTTACTTAGTCTAACAAAGGGAAATCAACTTACATGTTATTGTTTGAAGAAAAGGTCACACTTAAAAAGCACTTGAACACAATCATGTCCGACCCATGTCCGACCCATGAGCACATTAATGCCCCAATGGCCACGCTCCCCTGGTATGACACCTCTGATGAAGTGTGCTTAATGCTACCTTTGAAGTTTGACTGAGTTGCAATCCGCCCCCAAATAATACGTCTTCAGTTATTGATATCAGATCAGGTATAGTTTAAAACTAGCTGGTTAAAATATTTTTTAAATCTAAGAAGTGGGGGTGTTGTTTTTATCTACAGTTTTATCTTGTGATTTTATGCTGTGTTAAAATGAAGTGATTCTGAATGTCTATCCCAGCTTTATTTACTAAACATGGCATTAACATTGATGATAGCAAATAATTGTATCTGTCTGAGCTATTTAGCACTCGGCTAGTTTGTTCTGCCTTTGCTTGTCATGTGCCTTACTGGTTGGGTGCTGCTAGAGGCTCTGTGGTCTCCCAGCAGTTTTTAGAACAGTATGGTGAAGTAATACTATAGTGCAACCGGTTGCACCACATTACAGGCATACCAACTATACAGTACTCTCCTCATGCATGTCTTTTTGTATTACTGTCCTGTTGCATATGTTTTAATATAGCTGACAATGTTTTACTGTTCCTAAGGGGCAACAAGGTGTGGACGGAGGGAGAGGCAAACCTGGAGCCCCTGGACAACCTGTGAGTGTGGATCTGTTGAAGCTATGATTTACACATCAATATGTATTTACATTTTACATTGCAAACAAGGGATTGTGCACCCAAGCATGCCTGCAAATCATTGGCATTAATGAGCCAAATCAGTCATAACTGTACTGTACAGAAATGCATTGTGCAACAAGGAGTATAGAATATACAGCATGAATACACCATAAAAACCTATATTCTTAAAAACAAACGGTTTTATAGATTTTTACATTGTGACTGCGCAGGCACCAAAAAAATATTTCTCAGTTGTACAAAAAAAAAAAAATCAACCTACCCCCGAGCCCAAATGTGCTTGGACCAACACACCATAGAGCCACCAACACAGAGAATAGTGAGGCGCTGGATTTACGAGGCAGACTCTATGCTGCGCGATTGCTTTGAGAAGATTGATTGGAATATTCAATAGATTCATCCACCCAGGACTCATTAATCAACATTGACAAATATACTGTACATCGTCAGTCACAGGCTTCATTAGGAAATGTGTTGATGATGACCCACAAGAACAATCCGGACATACCCCAAACAAAACCCCTGAATGAACGGAGATAACCGTACAATGCTGAGAGCTCGTACTGCAGCAGAACGAACCCTGATGACTTGGTGGGGCACAACGCATAATCCATTGGGGACGCAAAAAGACTATAGAGATTCAAACTTGAATTGATGTTCGACAACTGACTACAGACTATTACAGACTAAAAAGGCAAATCCAGCTGTGCAGTGCCCACTGACGCTTCCCTCCCAGACAAGCTTAACACATTCTATGATTGCTTCAAGGCAGTCTCGCTGCTCCGGATGACCGGGTGCTTTCGCTCTACGAGTCATATGTGAGGAAAACTCTCAAAAGAGTGAATACTTACAAAACCGCCGGCCCAGATGGCATCCCTGGCCGCGTCCCCAGAGTGAAGTCTTCTCTGACATCTCTCAACCTGTCCATTTCCCAGGCTGTAGTCCCCACCTGCTTTAAGGAGACCAACATCACCACCACTCTTGTCAAGAGGGCACAACAGCGTCTCTACTTCATAAGGTGGCTGAAGAAATTTCCCATGCCGCCCCAGGTCCTCTCCAAATACTACCACTACACCATCGAGAGCGTCCTGAATGGTTGCATCCGTCCGGGAATTGCTCCGTTCATGACTGCAAAGTCCTCCAGCGGGTGGTGAACGTCACCGGGACCGTGCTCCCACCCATCCAGTGCATATACTTGAAACAGGTCCTGAGGAAGGCAGGCAGCATCATCAAGGACCCCAAACACCCCATCAACAAGCTGTTCTCTCCTTTACCATCAGGCAGACGGAGTCGGAGCATGAGGTCTGATACCAACAGGTTCAGAGACTATTTCTATTTCCAAGACTTCCAACTGCTGAACACTTGAACTGGACTGACCACCTGCTCTGATTCTCCGCACCTTAGCACACACTCACACAAGCATACACACACACATACAGTTGAAGTGCGAAGTTTACAAACACTTTTTCGACCACTCCACACATTTCTTGTTAACAAACTATAGTTTTGGCAAGTCGGTTAGGACAAAAGTAATTTTTCCAATAATTGTTTACTGACAGATTATTTCACTTAGAATTCACTGTATCACAATTCCAGTGGGTCAGAAGTTCACATACACTAAGTTGACTGTGCCTTTTATACAGCTTGGAAAATTCCAGAAAATGATGTCATGGCTTTATAAGCTTATGATAGGCTAAATGATATAATTTGAGTCAATTGGAGGTGTACCTGTGGATGTATTATAAGGCCTACCTTCAAACGCAGTGCCTCTATGCTTGACATCACAGGAAAATCTAAAGAAATCACCCAAGACCTCAGCAAAAAAAATTGTAGACCTCCACAAGTCTGGTTCATCCTTGGGAGCAATTTCCAAACCCCTGAAGGCACCATGTTCACCTGTACAAACAATTGCATGCAAGTATAAACACCATGAGACCACCAGCCATCATACCTCTCAGGAAGGAGATGCGTTCTGTTTCCTGGAGATTAATGGACTTTGCTGTGAAAAGTGCAAATCAATCATAGAACAACAACATAGGACCTTGTGAAGATGCTGGAGGAAACAGGTACAAAGGTATCTATATCCACAGTAAAGCGAGTCCTATATCGACATAACCTGAAAGGCCGCTCAGCAAGGAAGAAGCCACTGCTCCAAAACCGCCATAAAAAAAGCCAGACTACGGTTTGCAACTGCACATGGCGACAAGATCATACTTTTTCGAGAAATGTCCTCTTGTCTGAAGAAACAAAAATAGAACTGTTTTGCCATAATGACCATCGTTATGTTTGGAGGAAAAAGGTGGTGGCATGCAAGCCGAAGAACACCATCCCAACCGTGAAGCACGGGGGTGGCAGCATCATGTTGTCGGGATGCTTTGCTGCAGGAGGGTCTGGTGCACTTCACAAAATAGATGGCATCATGAGGGAGGAAAATGATGTAGATATATTGAAGCAACATCTCAAGACATCAGTCTTGGGTCTTCTAAATTGACATGGGTCTTCCAAATGGACAATGACCCCAAGCATACTTCCAAAGTTGTGGCAAAATGGCTGAAGGACAACAAAGTCAAGGTATTGGAGTGGCCATCACAAAGCCTTGTTCTCAATCCCATAGAAAATTTGTGGGCAAAACTGAAAAAGTGTGTGCGAGCAAGGAGGCTTACAAACCTGCCTTCGTTACACCAGCTCTGTCTGGAGGACCTAGCCAAAACTCACCCAACTTATTGTCGGAAGCTTGTGGAAGGCTACCTGAAAATTTGATCCAAGTTAAACAATTTAAAGGCAATGCTACCAAATACTAATTGGGTGTATGTAAACTTCTGACCCACTGGGAATGTGATGAAAGAAATAAAAGTTGAAGTAAATCATTCTCTAAACTGAGGTGTATGTAAACTTCCAAATTCAACTGTATACATTCATGCTTAACCGCTGCTACCAGACTCTTCCCCAATACACTTGTAAATATTGGACTATAAATTGTGCATTCCTGTAATTTCCTAATGCTAAGATGTATTATTATATTCTTTTGTCATTTAGTTTACAGTGCCTTGCGAAAGTATTCGGCCCCCTTGAACTTTGCGACCTTTTGCCACATTTCAGGCTTCAAACATAAAGATATAAAACTGTATTTTTTTTGTGAAGAATCAACAACAAGTGGGACACAATCATGAAGTGGAACGACATTTATTGGATATTTCAAACTTTTTTAACAAATCAAAAACTGAAAAATTGGGCGTGCAAAATTATTCAGCCCCTTTACTTTCAGTGCAGCAAACTCTCTCCAGAAGTTCAGTGAGGATCTCTGAATGATCCAATGTTGACCTAAATAACTAATGATGATAAATACAATCCACCTGTGTGTAATCAAGTCTCCGTATAAATGCACCTGCACTGTGATAGTCTCAGAGGTCCGTTAAAAGCGCAGAGAGCATCATGAAGAACAAGGAACACACCAGGCAGGTCCGAGATACTGCTGTGAAGAAGTTTAAAGCCGGATTTGGATACAAAAATATTTCCCAAGCTTTAAACATCCCAAGGAGCACTGTGCAAGCGATAATATTGAAATGGAAGGAGTATCAGACCACTGCAAATCTACCAAGACCTGGCCGTCCCTCTAAACTTTCAGCTCATACAAGGAGAAGACTGATCAGAGATGCAGCCAAGAGGCCCATGATCACTGCAGCCAAGAGGCCCCCAGGGCAATTTAACTCATCCCAGAGGCTGCTCCTCGCAGCCAGCGGAGAAGACATAATCGGAGTGGACTTCTAGTCCGACTCAGGAGGAATGCACACCATCCACCACTTCCGACTATATTACTTGCTAATGTTCTGTCCCTGGACATTAAAGTAGATGAGCTCAGGGCGAGGATCTACTTCTAGATCGACATCAGGGACTGTTACATACTCTGTTTCACAAAATCATGGCTCTCTCCGTCCATACAGCCAGTTGAGTTCTCAGAACATCGCGCAGAAAGGAATAAAGAACTTTCCGGGAAGAAGAAAGGGGTATTGTATGTTTCATGATTAACTACTCATGGTGTGATGTGATAACGTACAGGAACTCAAGTCCTTTTGCTCACCCGACTTAGAATACCTCACAACCAAATGTAGACCGTATTACAGCCCAAGATAATTCTCTTCGGTTATTGTCACAGCTATGTACATTTCCACTCAAGCCGATACCACTATGGCCCTCTAGGAACTACACTGGACTTTATGCAAACTGGAAACCACGTATCCTGAGGCCGCATTTATTGTAGTTGGGGATTTTAACAAAGCAGATTTGAGGAAAACACTATCAAAGTTCTATCAACACATTGCCTGTACTACTCGCGCATCAAAAACTCTCGACCATTGTCACTCCCCCTTCTGGGATGGCTACAAGGCCCTCCCCGCCCTCCCCGCCCTCCCGTTGGCAAATCAGATCACGACTCCATCCTGCTCCTCCCTTCATATAGGCAGAAACTCAAACAGGAATTACCCGTGCTAAGGTATGTTCAACGCTGGTCTGACCAATCGGAATCCATGCTTCAAGTTTGATTTGATCATGTGGACTGGGATCTGTTCTGGGTTACCTGTGAGAATAACAATGACGATGGACACAGTGACTGAGTACATCAGGAAGTGTATAGGTGAGGTTGTTCCTACTGTGACTATTAAAACCTACCCAAACCATAAAACATGGATAGATGGCAGCATTCGCACAAAACTGAAAGCATGAACCACCGTATTTAACCAATCAAAGTGCCTGGGAAAATGGTTGAATACAAACATTGTAGTTATTCCCTCCATCAGGCAAACAAACAGGCAAAACGTCAGTACAGAGACAAAGTGGACTCGCAATTCAACAGCTCAGACACGAGATGTATGTGGCAGGGGCTACAGACAATCACGGAAATATCAGCCACGTCGCGGACACCGGCATCTTACTCCCAGACAAGCTAAACACCTTCGCCCGCTTTGAGGATAACATAGTGCCACCGATGCAGCCCGCTCCCAAGGACTGTGGGCTCTCATTCTCCGTGGCCGACGTGAGTAAGACATTTAAACGCGTTAGCCCTCGCAAGGCTGCCAGCCCAGACGGCATTCCTAGCCGCATCCTACACGGGGGCCCCCCAAGGCTGCATGCTCAGCCCCCTCTTGTACGCCCTGTTCACCCATAACTGTGTGGCCATGCACATCTCCAACTCAGTCATCAAGGTTACAGACAGCACAACAGTAGTAGGCCTGATTACCAGCACTGATGACGCAGCTTACAGGTAGGAGGTAAGAGCCCTGGCGGAGTTGTGCCAGGAAAACAACCTCTCCCTCAATGTCAACAAAACTAATGAGCTGATCGTGGACTTCAGGAGACAGCAGGGGGAGCACCCCCCTATCCACATCAATGGGACCGCAGTGGAGAAGGTGAAAATGGAAAATCTGAAATGGTCCACCCTTACAGACAGTGTTGTGAAGAACGCGCAACAGCACCTCTTCAAACTCAGGAGGCCGAAGAAACTTGGCTTGGCCCCTAAGACCGTCTTTTACAGATGCACAATTGAAAGCATTCTGTCTGGCTATTTCACAGCCTGGTACGCCCTCAACCGCAGGGCTCCTCAGAGGGTGGTCCGATCTGCCCAACGCATCACCGGGGGCACACTGCCTGCCCTCCAGGACACTTACAGCACCCGATGTCAAGGGAAGGCCAAAAAGATCATCAAGGACCCAAGCCACGACCTGTTCATCCTGCTATCATCCAAAACAGAAAGCGAGATCAGTACAGGTGCATCAAAGCTGGGACCGAGAGACAGAAAAACAGCTTCTATCTCAAGATCATCAGACTTAAATAGCCATCACTAGCCAGCTGGCTACCACCCGGTTCCTCAAACCTGCATGTTAGAGAGTGCTGCCCTATGTACATAGACATGGAATCACTGGTCACATGAATAATGGAACACTAGTCACTTTAAACATACTGCTTTACTCATTTCATATGTATATACTGTATTCTACTGTATTTTAGTTAATGCCATTCCAAAGTTGCTCATCCTAATATTTATATATTTTTTAATTCCATTATTCTACTTTGAGAATTGTGTGTATTGTTCTGAACTGTTAGATACTACTGCATTGTTGGAGCTAGGAACACGAGTATTTCGCTACACCCGCAATAACATTGGATAAATATGTGTACAGTATGTGACAAATAAAATTTGATTTGATTTGACTGTTGTTCTCCAAATGTCTTGCTAGACACCTTCAATTTATTGTTCACTCTGTTCCTATTTCCAAATGGTCAAATTTCCAAACCAGGAAGGTCAAAATAGATTCTATATAAATAAAAGGTCTTTGAAACTGTTATTGATTCAAATAAAATGAAATACAATTTTATTTGTCACATGCACCTTAACCTGTTACGATCTACTAGGTGTGGTGGTTGGAATCAGGCGCAGAGAGCAGGGTTCAGTCGTATCTTCACATTTATTCCCCAGCGCAACAAAAACAGTCACGCCAACACACAGGGCGTAAAATAAGTTGCCAGTCAAAAACAACAGGACTAAACAGTCCGGAGAATAAATACAGGAAAAAATCATACCATCAAAACACAGAGTAACAAAAACAAGCCCGCACAAATACCCAGCGGGCCTAGTGCCCCTAAATACCCTACAAACAAATCCTAATACAAAACAGGTGTACCCAATTAACCAATAACCCAAAACAAACGGAAAGGGAATCGATGGCAGCTAATAGGCCGGCGACGACGACCGCCGAGCACCGCCCGAACAGGAAGAGGCACCATCCTCGGCGAGGTTCGTGACAGTACCCCCCCCCCCCTGACGCGCGGCCCCTGCAGCGCGCCGACCCCGGCCTCGAGGACGACCCGGAGGACGAGGCGCAGGGCGATCCGGGTGGAGGCGATGGAAATCCCTCAAGAGGGAAGGATCTAAAATGTCCCTCCCCGGTACCCAGCACCTCTCCTCCGGACCGTACCCCTCCCAGTCCACGAGGTACTGCAGGCCCCTCACCCGGCGTCTCGAGTCCAGAATAGCTCGTACTGTGTACGCCGGGGACCCCTCGATGTCCAGAGGGGGTGGAGGGACCTCCGGTACCTCACAGTCTTGTAGGGGACCAGCTACCACCGGCCTGAGGAGAGACACATGAAACGAGGGGTTAATACGATAATAAGAGGGAAGTTGCAATCTATAACACACCTCGTTTATCCTCCTCAGGACTTTAAATGGCCCAACACACTGCGGCCCCAGCTTCCGGCAGGGCAGGCGGAGGGGCAGGTTTCGGGTCGAGAGCCAGACCCTGTCCCCTGGTGCGAACACCGGGGCCTCACTGCGGTGGCGGTCAGCGTCTCTCTTCTGCCGTTCACTGGCCTGCCTGAGAGAATCCTGGACTGCCCGCCAGGTCTCTCTAGAGCGCTGTACCCACTCCTCCACCGCAGGAGCCTCGGTCTGACTCTGATGCCATGGAGCCAGGACCGGCTGGTAGCCCAGTACACATTCGAATGGCGACATCTTTGTGGACGAATGCCGAAGAGAATTCTGGGCTAACTCTGCCCACGGGACGTACCTCGCCCATTCTCCTGGCCGGTCCTGGCAATACGACCTCAGAAACCTGCCCACTTCCTGGTTTACTCTCTCCACCTGCCCATTACTTTCGGGGTGATAACCAGAGGTAAGGCTGACCGAGATCCCCAGACGCTCCATAAACGCCTTCCAAACCCGAGATGTGAACTGGGGACCCCGATCGGAGACGATATCCTCTGGGACCCCATAGTGCCGGAAGACGTGGGTAAAAAGAGCCTCTGCAGTCTGTAGGGCCGTAGGGAGACCAGGCAATGGGAGGAGACGGCAGGACTTAGAGAACCGATCCACAACGACCAAAACGGTAGTGTTCCCCTGAGATGGGGGAAGATCAGTAAGGAAATCTACCGAGAGATGGGACCATGGCCGTTGTGGAACCGGGAGGGGCTGTAACTTCCCTCTAGGAAGGTGCCTAGGAGCCTTACTCTGGGCGCATACCGAACAGGAAGATACATAGAGCCTCACATCCCTAGCTAAAGTGGGCCACCAGTATTTCCCTCTAAGACCCCGCACTGTCCTATCGATCCCCGGATGACCCGCAGACGGTAGTGTGTGAGCCCACCGAATCAACTTATCACGGACACCAAGCGGTACGTAACTTCTACCAGTCGGACACTGTGCAGGCGCAGGTTCAACCCTCAACGCCCGCTCGATGTCCGCGTCCACCTCCCATACCACTGGGGCCACCAGCCGAGAAGCTGGGAGGATGGGAGTGGGTTCGATAGACCGGTCCTCGGTGTCATAGAGACGGGACAGCGCGTCGGCCTTAGTGTTGAGGGAACCTGGTCTGTAAGAGATCGTAAATCTAAAACGTGTAAAGAACATGGCCCACCTAGCCTGACGCGGATTCAGTCTCCTCGCTGCTCGAATATACTCCAGATTACGGTGATCAGTCCAGATGAGAAAAGGGTGTTTAGCCCCCTCTAGCCAGTGTCTCCACACCTTCAGGGCCTTTACCATAGCTAGTAACTCCCGGTCCACCCACATCATAGTTCCGCTCTGCCGGACCCAGCTTCTTCGAAAAGAAAGCGCAGGGACGGAGCTTCGGTGGCGTGCCCGAGCGCTGAGACAGCACGGCTCCAACCCCAGCCTCGGACGCATCCACCTCCACTATGAATGCTAACGAAGGGTCCGGATGCGCCAACACGGGAGCCCCAGTGAACAGTGCCTTCAACTGGTTGAAGGCTCCATCAGCCTCTGCTGACCACCGCAAACGCACCGGCCCCCCCTTCAGCAGTGAGGTAATGGGCGCCGCTACTTGGCCAAAACCCCGGATAAACCTCCGGTAGTAATTGGCAAACCCTAAAAACCGCTGCACCTCCTTTACCGTGGTCGAAGTCGGCCAATTACGCACGGCGTTAACGCGGTCACACTCCATCATCATCCCCGAGCTGGAAATGCGATAACCCAAGAAGGAAACGGCTGGTTTGGAGAACACACATTTCTCAGCCTTGACGTATAGGTCATGCTCCAGCAGTCGCCCAAGAACCTTGCGCACCAGGGAAACATGCGCGGCGCGTGTGGCAGAATAAATCAAGATGTCATCAATATAGACTACCACACCCTGCCCGTGCAAGTCCCTGAGAATCTCATCTACAAAGGATTGAAAGACGGCTGGAGCATTTTTCAACCCATACGGCATGACGAGGTACTCATAGTGGCCTGATGTGGTACTAAACGCTGTTTTCCACTCGTCTCCTCCCCGAATACGCACCAGATTATACGCGCTCCTGAGGTCCAGTTTTCTGAAGAAACGCGCTCCGTGGAATGATTCCACCGCCGTAGCGATGAGAGGTAGCGGATAACTAAAACCCACTGTGATCGAATTGAGACCTCGATAATCAATGCACGGACGCAGACCTCCCTCCTTTTTCCTCACAAAAAAAAAACTCGAGGAGACGGGTGACATGGAGGGCCGAATGTACCTCTGTCTCAGAGCTTCCGTGACATATGTTTCCATAGCCAGCGTCTCCTCCTGTGACAGTGGGTACACATGACTCCGGGGAAGTGCAGCGTTCTCCAGGAGGTTTATCACGCAATCCCACCGTCGATGGGGTGGTAATTTGGTCGCCTTCTTCTTACTAAAAGCGATAGCCAAATCGGCATATTCTGGGGGAATGCGCACGGTGGAAACCTGGTCTGGACTCTCCACCGTCGTGGCACCGATGGAAACTCCTATACACCTCTCTGAACACTCGTCTGACCACCCCTTAAGAGCCCCCTGTTTCCAGGAAATAAGGGGATTGTGAATAGCCAGCCAGGGAACCCCCAACACCACCGGAAACCCAGGTGAATCAATAAGGTAGAAACTGATCCTCTCCCTATGATTCCCCTGCGTTACCATGTCCAGCGGAATCGTGGCCTCCCTGACCAGCCCTGACCCTAGCGGTCGGCTATCTAAGGAGTGCACGGGGACAGGTGGGTCTATCTGCACTAACGGAATACCCAATTTACGGGCGAGTCCACGATCCATAAAACTCACAGCTGCGCCTGAATCGACTAGCGCCTTATGCTGAAGAGAGGGGAAAAATGCAGGGAAAAAAATTAACAAAAACATGTGACCAACAGGGAGCTCTGGGTGAGTTTGGTGCTTACTCACCTGGGGTGGCCGAGGAGCGTTCTGCCGACCATCTCGACTCCCAGAAGGACTCCTCCAACACCGGTCCGAAGTGTGTCCTCTCCGTCCACAATAGGAGCAGGAGGAGCCCCCTCTGATCCCCCTAGATGCAGCTCCTCCCAACTCCATCGGAGTGGGAGTGGGAGAGCTGGAAGGTGGAATTAACAGGACCCCTTCTGAACGCCCGCGGGCAGCTAGCAGGTTGTCCAATCGAATAGACATGTCTATTAGTTCATCCAGGGAGAGAGTTGTGTCCCTGCAAGCCAGCTCCCGGCGGACGTCCTCCCGGAGACTACACCGGTAATGGTCCATCAGGGCCCTGTCATTCCACCCAGCACCAGCAGCTAGGGTCCTAAACTCCAACGCGAAGTCCTGCGCGCTCCTCGTCTCCTGTCTGAGGTGGAACAGTCGCTCACCCGCCGCTTTACCCTCTGGTGGATGATCGAACACTGCTCGGAAACGGCGGGTGAACTCCAGGTAGTTGTCCCGAGCCGAGTCTGGACTGTTCCAGACTGCGTTAGCCCAATCCAGGGCCCTGCCCGTTAAACAGGAGACGAGGAGGCTCACACTCTCCTCACCCGAGGGAGCCGGACGCACAGTAGCCAGGTAGAGCTCCAGCTGGAGCAAAAATCCCCGGCACCCAGCAGCCGCTCCATCGTACTCCCTCGGGGGGGGAGAGACGTAGTGCGCCGGACCCAGAGGACGACGTAGGTGGTGTCGGCAGTGGGGGAGCTGGGGTAGACGTCGGGAGACCACTCCTCTCCCATCGTTCCATCCTCTCCATCATCTGGTCCATCGCGGTACCAATCCGATGGAGGACAGCTGTGTGGTGATGAACGCGCTCCTCCATAGTGGGGAGAGGAGTGGTCGCTGCTCCTGCTGACTCCATTTCGAAGGTGCGGGCTTCTGTTACGATCTACTAGGTGTGGTGGTTGGAATCAGGCGCAGAGAGCAGGGTTCAGTCGTATCTTCACATTTATTCCCCAGCGCAATAAAAACAGTCACGCCAATACACACGGCGTAAAATAAGTTGCCAGTCAAAAACAACAGGACTAAACAGTCCGGAGAATAAATACAGGAAAAAATCACACCATCAAAACACAGAGTAACAAAAACAAGCCCGCACAAATACCCAGCGGGCCTAGTGCCCCTAAATACCCTACAAACAAATCCTAATACAAAACAGGTGTACCCAATTAACCAATAACCCAAAACAAACGGAAAGGGAATCGATGGCAGCTAATAGGCCGGCGACGACGACCGCCGAGCACCGCCCGAACAGGAAGAGGCACCATCCTCGGCGAGGTTCGTGACATAACCAACAACGCGGTTTAGAAAATATTGACAAAATACACTAAAGTATAAAAAGTAACACAATAGAATAATAATAATGAATGGGTACCGGTAGCGAGGCAATGTTTAGGAGTACAGGTTTAGTCGAGGTCATTTACTTGTGTTAGCGTTAGAACTATAAATATACTATATTCATTGGTCCTCTTAATAATGGTATACTTGTTGCTGTTCATCAAGTCTGCCTATCCTTTATCTGATGTTCACTGATCTGACATCTAGGGACATCCAGGACCTCATGCACAACACGGACCCAAAGGATCCAAAGGAGATCAAGTAAGGATGTTAAACATTATCATCATATTTGTTGCACCACCTAAACATTGCATAGTCTTGGTGTTTGGGCGTGTCTGTGAACATGTTACTGAACTGTACAGATAGTGCACATTTATCCACTTATGACCCTGATGCCTAACTATACACAACTCATACATGAGCATTAGCCATTCTCATGCCATTTTGACAGGGCCTTTTGCCATTTCTATGTGAATTTAGTGTTTTTTTCTGTTTTTCTCTCTCACTCTCTCTTTCGCTCTATTTCATTGTCTGTTTAGGGTCAGAAAGGCAAACTAGGTCAGAGAGGAGAATCTGGAAGCAGAGGATCGCTGGTAAGGAGTAGATTTCTCTCTGGTCCTGTCTCTAGTCCACGACTGATTATGTTATCAGCGTTTTGTTTAGTCTACATTTCAGTCTTCATATATCACAGCATGCTGGATTTTGGGGAAATGCTTGGACATGACCTCATATTTTCTAAAGGTTTTCATGGCTGATCTTCAAAACTTGAGTGGTACAAAAACAGCATAGATAGAACTGCCATAGTTTGCTAACGTTCAAATCAGATTTGGATGTGCATCTCATCTTGATTTAAATTGCACTCTTTGTCAGATGTCACTTAATGCAGCATCAGCTTTTTAAAAACCTAAACCAACTCATGAGCAGGTTTCAGAAGATATAAATCATAATGGATCAAGCAATATAAGCCACAATCTTTACACATAAGCATATTATTATAAAACATTAATTCACCATACCGTCACTATTTAGCCTACTTTGACATAGGCCTAATATAAAATACATTTTGAAAGACTTGGAACCTACAAAGGCTTACTGTAGATTCAATCAGTTCAGCGTTAACCCGTGATAACTGACACCTACATAGCAGATTTTAATTTAGGCGATATGTCAGAGGTGTAACTGCGTTGGAGCTGTGAAATTGGTGAGTGGCAGCACTTGTGGCCATTTCCATTAAGCCACACCGATCCCACTCAAATTAGAAGTTCAGAACAAGAAAGTGTAAGGTACAGTGAGGGAAAAAAGTATTTGATCCCCTGCTGATTTTGTACGTTTGCCCATTGACAAAGAAATTATCAGTCTATAATTTTAATGGTAGATTTATTTAAACAGTGAGAGACAGAATAACAACAAAAAAATCCAGAAAAACCCATGTCAAAAATGAGGGAAATAAGTATTTGACCCCTCTGCAAAACATGACTTAGTACTTGGTGGCAAAACCCTTTTTGGCAATCACAGAGGTCAGACATTTCTTGAAGTTGGCCACCAGGTTTGCGCACATCTCAGGAGGAATTCTGTCCCACTCCTCTTTACAGATCTTCTCCAAGTCATTAAGGTTTCGAGGCTGACGTTAGGCAACTCGAATCTTCAGCTCCCTCCACATATTTTCTCTGGGATTAAGGTCTGGAGACTGGCTAGGCCACTCCAGGACCTTAATGTGCTTCTTCTTGAGCCACTCCTTTGTTGCCTTGGCCGTGTGTTTTGGGTCATTGTCATCCTGGAATACAAATCCACGACCCATTTTCAATGCCCTAGCTGAGGGAAGGAGGTTCTCACCCAAGATTTGACGGTACATGGCCCCGTCCATCGTCCCTTTGATGCGGTGAAGTTGTCCTGTCCCCTTAGCAGAAAAACACCCCTAAAGCATAATGTTTCCACCTCCATGTTTGACGGTGGGGATGGTGTTCTTGGGGTCATAGGCAGCATTCCTCCACCTCAAAACACGACGAGTTGAGTTGATGCCGAAGAGCTCCATTTTGGTCTCATCTGACCACAGCACTTTCACCCAGTTGTCCTCTGAATCATTCAGATGTTCATTGGCAAACTTCAGACGGGCATGTATATGTGCTTTCTTGAGCAGGGGGACCTTGCGGGCGCTGCAGGATTTCAGTCCTTCACGGCGTAGTGTGTTACCAATTGTTTTCTTGGTGACTATGGTTCCAGCTGCCTTGAGATCATTGACAAGATCCTCCCGTGTAGTTCTGGGCTGATTCCTCACCGTTCTTATAATCATTGCAACTCCACGAGGTGAGATCTTGCATGGAACCCCAGGCCGAGGGAGGTTGACAGTTCTTTTGTGGTTCTTCCATTTCTGATTGATTGATTGCTTCTGTGGACAGGTGTCTTTTATACAGGTAACAATACAGGTAACAAACTCCCTTTAAGAGTGTGCTCCTAATTTCAGCTCGTTACCTGTATAAAAGACACCTGGGAGCCAGAAATCTTTCTGATTGAGAGGGGGTCAAATACTTATTTCCCTCAGTAAAATGCAAATGAATTTATAGCATTTTTGACATGCGTTTTTCTGGATTTTTTTGTTGTTATTCTGTCTCTCACTGTTCAAATAAACCTACCATTAAAATTATAGACTGATCATTTCTTTGTCAGTGGACAAATGTACAAAATCAGCAGGGGATCAAATACTTTTTTCCCTCACTGTATATAGAAATAATGATAATCAAATATAAAATCATTAAACAAAAACATTTTGATTTCTATCAGCCCCTATTGAGTTGTAGATTACAGTGCCTTGCAAAAGTATTGTAACGTTCGCCGTCCTCTTCATCTGAGGAGGATGAAGGATCGGAGGACCAATGCGCAGAACACTAAAACAAAAATAATAAAGAGAATGACACGAAACAAAACTGGTGAAGACACAAAACAGAAAACAATCACCCACACCACACAGGTGGGAAAAGGCTACCTAAGTATGATTCTCAATCAGAGACAACAAACGACACCTGCCTCTGATTGAGAACCATACCAGGCCAAAAACAAAACCACAACATAGAAAAACAAACATAGACTACCCACCCAACTCACGCCCTGACCATAAAACAAAGACATAACAAAAGAACTAAGGTCAGAACTTGACCGTACCCCCCGGTTACACCGGTTCTGAAAGGCCCCAGAGTCTGCAACACTACTAAGCAAGGGGCACCACTAAGCAAGCGGCACTATGAAGACCAAAGAGGTCTCCAAGCAGGTCAGGGACAAAGTTGTGGAGAAGTACAGATCAGGGTTGTGTTATAAAAAATCCATTATTAAAAAAGAAGAATATGGCACCACCACAAACCTGCCAAGAGAGGTTCGCCCACCAAACCTCACGGACCATGCAAGGAGTGCATTAATCAGAGGCAAAAAAGAGGCCAAAGATAACCCTGAAGGAGCTGCAAGGCTCCACAGCGGAGATTGGAGTATCTGTCCATAGGACCACTTTAAGCTGTACACTCCACAGAGCTGGGCTTTACGGAAGAGTGGCCAGAAAAAAAGCCATTGCTTAAAGAAAAAAATAAGCAACACGTTTGGTGTTCGCTAAAAGGGATGTGGGAGACTCCCCAAACATATGGAAGAAGGTACTCTGGTCAGAAGAGACTAAAATGTAGCTTTTTGGCCATCAAGGAAAACACTATGTCTGGCGCAAACTCAACACCTCTCATCACCCCGAGAACCCCCTCCCCACAGTGAAGCATGGTGGTGGCAGCATTATGCTGTTGGGATGTTTTTCATCGGCAGGGACTTAGAAACTGGTCAGAATTGAAGGAATGATGGATGGGGCTAAATACAAGGAAATTCTTGAAGGAAACCTGTTTCAGTCTTTCAGAGATTTGAGACTGGGACGGAGGTTCACCTTCCAGCAGGACAGTGACTTACTGCTAAAGCAACACTCCAGTGGTTTAAGGGGAACATTTAAATGTCTTGGAATGGCCTAGTCAAAGCCCTCAATCCAATTGAGAATCTGTGGTTTGACTTAAAGATTGCTGTACACCAGCGGAACCCATCCAACTTGAAGGAGCTGGAGCAGTTTAGCCTTGAAGAATGGGCAAAAATCCCAGTGGCTAGATGTGCCAAGCTTATAGAGACATACCCCTAGAGACTTGCAGCTGTAATTGCTGCAAAAGGTGGCGCTACAAAGTATTGACTTTGGGGGGTGCATAGTTTTGTAGTCATGCACGCTCAAGTTTTCAGTTTTTTTGTCTTATTTCTTGTTTGTTTCATAATAAAAATATTTTGCATCTTCAAAGTGGTAGGCATGTTGTGTAAATTAAATGATACAAATCCCCCAAAAGGCAACAAAATAAGAAAAATGCCAAGGGGGGTGAATACTTTAGCAAGCCACTGTACATCTCACATTCCAGTGTTCAAACTTGCAGACAAGGCTGCACGGTATTTCTACTAATGTGACTAGCAAATGGCAATCTCCGCTTTAGGTGTAATGCCGAGATGTTGTTTTGACAGCTATAATGCAGTTCCGGCTAGCGCGTGTTAGCTAGCGCGAATCTGATTGAATCTAGCCCTTAGTCTTATATTCGGCTGTGCCATAACATTCCATTTTGGTTACAGATTTTCTTGATAATCAACTCTAAATAAAGCAAAGTCAGCTAAATACGGTAGCTTACCTGTCCACCTTCACGCCGCATTTTCCCATTTGCCCATAATTGAGGGATTTCATTCCTAAACACTATGTCCACAATTTGTGTTTTTTCATCAGAAATGAATACCTTTTATGTTGTTATGTTTATTTTTACTGTTCTCAGATTTTTCATTCATAGATTTTAGATATACAGTTGAAGTCGGAAGTTTACATACACTTAGGTTAGAGTCATTAAAACTCATTTTTCAACCACTCCACAAATTTCTTGTTAATTAACAAACTATAGTTTTGGCAAGTCTGTTAGGACATCTACTTTGTGCATGACACAAGTCATTTTTCCAACAATTGTTTACAGACAGATTATTTCACTTATAATTCATTGTATCACAATTACAGTGGGTCAGAAGTTTACATACACTAAGTTGACTGTGCCTTTAACTTCTCTAGGGTCTGTGGGACGCTACTGTCCCACCTGGCCAACATCCAGTGAAATTGCTGCCGCCAAATTCAAAAACAGAAATACTCATTATAAAAATTCATGAAACATACTAGTGTTATACATGGGCTTAAAAATAAACTTCTTGTTAATCCAACCACTGTGTCAGATTTCAAAAATACTTCACGGCGAAAGCAAACCATGTGATCTGAGAACAGCGCCCAGCAGACAAATCATTACAAACAGTAACCAGCCAAGTAGACGAGTAGCAAAAGTCAGAAATAGCGATAAAATTAATCACTTACATTTGATGATCTTCATATGGTTACACTCACAAGACTCCCAGTTACCCAATAAATGTTTGTTTTGTTCGATAATGTCCCTCTTTATGTCCAAAAACCTCAGTGTTGTTGGTGCGTTTTGTTCAATATTCCATTGGAACAAAGCGCGGTCACAAAAGACAGACGAAGATTTTTCTACCCTAATATTTCAACCGGACAACCGGACAAAAGCTTTGTCAATAGATAAGGAAAAACAAGAATGGTGCACTCCCCGTCGTGCGCTGGCTTCATGTCTGGAAATTTCCACTGTCCACTACTTGAATGTTATGTTTCTCCATACTTTTTCAGAGTTAAAGCCTGAAACAATGCCATAAGACTGGCCACATGTTGTAGAAGGCATAGAGATTGTTAACTGCGTCATAAGTATTTGTATGGTGTATAGGATTCAATGGAAAAACAGGCATTTCAAAATAAAGGTGCTTCTTGGATGGATTTTCCTCAGGTTTTCGCCTGCCGTATCGGATATTAAATATACTCACAGACATTATTTTAACAGTTTCGGAAACGTTAGAGTGTTTTCTATCCAAATCTACCAATTAAATGCATATCCTAGCTTCTGTACCTGAGTAGCAGGCAGTTTACTTTGGACACGCTTTTCATCCAAAATTTCAAATGCTGCCCCCTACCCTAGTTGGGTTAAGGTACCACGTTCATCTGTACAAACAATAGTACGCAAGTATAAACACCATGGGACCACGCAGCCATCAGACCACTCAGGAAGGAGATGAACGTACTTTGGTGCGAAAAGTGCAAATCAATCCCAGAACAACAGCAAATGACCATGTGAATGACCAAACCGGTACAAAAGTACCTATATCCACAGTAAAACGAGTCCTATATCGACATGACCTGAAAGGCCGCTCAGCAACGAAGAAGCCACTGCTCCAAAACCACCATAAATATGTCAGACTACAGTTTACAACTGTACATGGAGATAAAGATGGTACTTTTTGGAGAAATGTCCACTAGTCTGATGAAACAAAAATATAACTGTTTGGCCATAATGACCATCGTTATGTTTAGAGGAAAAACGGGGAGGATTGCAAGCCGAAGAACAGCATCCCAACCGTGAAGCACAAGGGGTGGCATCATCATGTTGTGGGGGTGCTTTGCTGCAGGAGGGACTGGTGCACATCACAGAATTAGATGGCATCATGAGACAGGAAAAAAATGTGGATATACTGAAGCAACATCTCAAGACATCAGCCAGAAAGTTAAAGCTTAATCGCAAATGGGTCTTCCACATGGACAATGACCCCAAGCATACTTCCAAAGTTGTGGAAAAATGGCTTAAGAACAACAAAGTCAAGGTATTGGAGTGGCCATCACAAAGCCCAGATCTCAATCCTATAGAAAATGTGTGGGCAGAACTGAAAAAGTGTGTGTGTGCAAGGAGGCCTAGAAACCTGACTCCGTTACACCAGCTCTGTCAGGAGGAATGGGCCAAAATTCACTCAACTTATTGTGGGAAGCTTGTGGAAGGCTACCTGAAATGTTTGACCCAAGTTAAACAATTTAAAGGCAATGCTACCAAATACTAATTGAGTGTATGTAAACTTCTGACCCACTGGGAAAATGATGAAAGAAATAAAGCTGAAATAAATAATTCTCTCTAATATTATTCAGACATTTCACATTCTTAAAATAAAGTGATGATCCTAACTGACCTAAAACAGGACATTTTTACTAGGATTAAATGTCAGGAATTGTGAAAAACTGAGAAAGTGATTTTGGCTAAGGTGTATGTAAACTTCTGACTTCAACTGTATATAGCACAGCCACACAACCGATATATCCGTTCGTATCATGCATATTTTACATTTTTTTTATATTATTTTTAATATGGACTTCACACATGTTTAATTTGTACAGTTCTTTATTAAAAATAAAAAAAAATCACATTTGACTGTACAAAACCTTGCAGTGCTGTACTTAACCTGGTTACATTAATAGTTGGCCATACTTTCACACATTTGGTGCTGATGGCTCTTTCTCCTTTTTCTCTATCCTTCTTGCTTATTTTGTTTTTCTTCTTCCTCAGGGTGTGGTTGGTCTCCATGGCCCGAGAGGCATGGTGGGGCGAGAGGGGCTGGAGGGCGTGCCAGGCGTAGACGGAGTCTCAGGGAAGGATGGGTCCAAAGGCATGCCAGTGAGTAGAGCGTGTGGAGAGAGAGTTTCGGACAGTAATTGTGGTCAGTAGTTGTGTGCTCAATAGTTGTGTGGTTGTGGTCAGTAGTTGTGAGGTTTAGTAGTTTTGTGGTCACTATTTGTGTGGTTGTGGTCAGTAGTTGTGTGGTTAGAAGTTGTGGTCAGGAGTTGTTGTCAGTAGTTGTGTGGTCAGTTGCTGTGCGGTTGTGGCAAGTAGATGTCTTTCTCAGTAGTCATGTGGTCAATAATTGTGTTGTGTGATCAGTTGGTGTGTGGTTGTTGTCAGTAATTGTCTTTCTCAGTAGTTGTGTGGTCAGTAGTTGTGTTATTGTGGTCAATAGTTGTGTGGTTAAGGTCAGTAGTTGTGGTTAGGTGTTGTGTTGTGTTCAGTAGTTGTATGGTTCAGTAGTTTTGTGGTAAGTAGGTTTAGTCAGTAGTTGTGTGGTCAGTTGTGTGGTTGTGGTGAGTAGTTGTCTTTCTCAATAGTTGTGTGGTCAGTAGTTGTGTGATCAGTTGGTGTGTGGTTGTTGTCAGTAGTTGTGTGCTCAGTAGCTGTGGTCAGTAGGTGTGTTGTGGTCAGTAGCTGTGGTCAGGTGTTGTGGTCAGTAGTTGTATGGTTTAGTAGTTTTGTGGTAATTAGGTTTAGTCAGTAGTTGTGTGGTTAGTTTTGTGGTTGTGGAGGTTAGTTGTCTTTCTCAGTAGTTGTGTGGTTGTTGTCAGTAGTTTTGTGGTCAGTAGGTATGTTGTGGTCAGTAGGTGTGTGGTTCAATAGTTTTGTGTTAGTAGGTTTAGTCAGTAGTTGTGTGGTTATCAAAATCAAATCAAATTTTATTGGTCACATACACATGGTTATGTGATGTTAATGCCAGTGTAGCAAAATGCATGTGCAGTGCAGTAATATCTAAACAATAATCTAACATTTCCACAACAACTACCTAATAGACACAAATCTAAAGGGATGGAATAAGAATATGTACTTTCAAATATATGGAATACCGATGGCTGAGCGGCATAGGCAAGATGCAATAGATGTTATAAGATACAGTATATACATATGAGATGAGTAATGTAAGATATGTAAACATTATTAAAGTCGCATTATTTAAAGTGACTGGTGATCAATGTTTTAAAGTGGCCAATGATTTGAGTCTGTATGTAGGCAGTATCTCTGTGTTAGTGATGGCTGTTCAACAGTCTGATGTCCTTGAGATAGTAGCTGTTTTTCAGTCTCTCGGTCCCAGCTTTGATGCACCTGTTTTGACCTCGCCTCCTGGATGGTAGCGGGATGAACAGGCAGTGGCTCGGGTGGTTGTTGTCCTTGATGATCTTTTTGGCCTTCCTGTGACATTGGGTGCTGTAGGTGTCTTGGAGGGCAGATAGTTTGCCCCCAGTGATGAGTTGTGCAGACCGCACCACCCTCTGGAGAGCCTTGTGGATGAGGGCGGTGCAGTTGCCATACCAGGCAGTGATACAGCACAACAGGATGCTCTCAATTGTGCATCTGTAAAAGTTTGTCAGGGTTTTAGGTGACAAGACACATTTCTTCAGCCTGTGCAGTCGTATGTGTATACTAACTGCCTGTGTATATTGGTTTCTAGCTTCCCTGAAAAGTTGCATATCACGGGGGCTGTTCGATGCTAATGCAGAACTCCATAGGATGTTTTTGTGTTGGTTAAGGGCAGTCAGGTCTGGGGAGAACCAAGGGCTATATCTGCTCCTGGTTCTAAATTTCTTGAATGGGGCATGCTTATTTAAGATGGTGAAGAAGCCATTTAAAAAAAATAACCAGGCATCCTCTACTGACGGGATGAGATCAATATCCTTCCAGGATACCCCGGCCAGGTCGATTAGAAAGGCCTGCTCACTGAAGTGTTTCAGGGAGCGTTTGACAGTGATGAGTGGGGTTCGTTTGACCGCTGACCCATTACGGATGCAGGCAATGAGGCAGTGATCACTGAGATCTTGATCAGAGGTGTATTTAGAGGGCAAGTTGAGCATATCATTAGTAAAGATTGAAAACAGTTCTACCTGGAATATGTTTGAGAGACTTCCATTAAAGATCACCCTCTGTGTTCCATAATATAGCAGGGGGTGTAAAGCCAAAACACATACGTTTTTCCATCAGCAGACTATGATGGATAATGTCAAAAGCCGCATTGTCTAACAAAACAGCTCCCATAATCTTTTTATCGTAGTTGTCTCTCAGCCAATCATCAGCCATTTGTGTAAGTGCTGTGCTTGTCGAATGTCCTTCCCTATAAGCGTGCTGAAAGTCTGTTGTCAATTTGTTTACTGTAAAATAGCATTGTATCTGGTCAAACACCATTTTCTTTCAGAAGTTATCCAAAGGGTTGGTTACAGGCAGATTGGTCAGCTATTTCAGTCAGCCAGTAGATAGGGCTTTACTATTCTTGGACAGTGGAATTATCCAACACAAAAAAATTAATGCATCATGCAACAATTTCTCAGATTTTGCTGAGTTACAGTTCATATAAGGAAATCAGTCAATTGAAATAAATACATTAGGCCCTAATTTATGGATTTCCCATGACTGGGCAAGGGCGAAGCCAGTGGTGGGCCTGGGAGGGCATAGGCCCACCTTCTTGGGAGCCAGGCTGACCCACTGGGAAGCCAGGCCCAGCCAATCGGAATGAGTTTTTCCCCCCAAAAGGGCTTTATTACAGAGAAAAAACCCTCTGCACCCCCCTTTTTGCGCATATGGAACATTTCTGCAATCTTTTATTTCAGCTCATGAAACATGGGATCAGCACTTTACATGTTGCGTTTATATTTTTTGTTCAGTGTAATTTTGCTACACTCCAGGTCTGAGGGCACACACTTTCTAGTAGGCTTAGATTGAAAATATGGCAAATATGAATGGCAATATCGTCTGCTATTATCCTCAGTTGTTGTCAGACTTCAGTGTTTTGTCGGACGAGCTAAATGCCTTTTATGCTCGCTTCAAGGCACGCATTACACTGAACCATGCATTAGAGCACCAGCTGTTCCGGACAACTGTATGATCACGCTCTCCCTAGCCGATGTAAGAACTTTAAACAGGTTAACAATGATAAGGCCTTGGGGACAGACAGATTACCAAGATGCATACTCAGAGCATGTGCTGACCAGTTGGCAAGTATCTTCACTGACATTTTCAACCTCCTCCTGACTCAATCTGTAATCCCCACGTTTCAAGCAGACCACCGTAGTACCTGTGCCCAAGAATGCTAACATAACCTGTCTAAATTACTATTGCCCTGTAGCACTCACATCTGTAGCCATGAAACGCTTTTAAAGGCTGGTCATGGCTCACATCAACACCACCATCCCAGACAACCTGGACCCACTCAAATTTGCATACCGCCCCACAGATCCACAGATGACACAATCTCTATTGCACTCCAAAATGCCCTTTCACATCTGGACAAAAGGAAAATCAGCTTTCAACACCATAGTGCCCACAAAGCTCATCACTAAGCTAAGGACCCTGGGACTAAACACCTCCCTCTGCAACTCGATTCTGGACTTCCTGAGGGGCCACCCACAGGTGGTAAGGGTAGGCAACACCACATCTGTATAGCTGATCCTCAACACAGGGGCCCCTCAGGGGTGCGTGCTTAGTCTTAGACTGCATGGCCAAGAACGACTCCAACACCATCATTAGGTTTGCTGACGACACAACAGTTGAGCCAGCCTATAGGGAGGAGGTCAGAGACCTGGCAGTGTAGTGCCAGGACAACAACCTCTCCCTCAATGTGAGCAAGACAAAGGAGATGATCATGGACTACTGGAAAAGGAGTCAAACAGGCCCCCATTAACATCGACGGGGCTGTAGTGGAGCGGGTCGAGAGTGTTCCTTAGTGTCCACATCACCAACAAACTATCATGGTCCAAACACACCAAGACAGTCATGAAGAGGGCACAACAGCACTTTTCCCCCCAAAGGAGACTGAAAAGATTTGGCATGGGTCCCCAGATCGTCAAATAGTTCTACAGCTGCACCATCGACAGCATCCTGACTGTTAGCTTCACCGCCTGGTATGGTAACTGCTCGGCATCCCACCGTAAGGCGCTACAGAGGGTAGTGCACACGGCCCAGTACATCGCTGGGGCCAAGCTTCCTGCCATCCAGGACCGATACAGTAGGCGGTGTCAGAGGAAAGTCCGTAAAATTGTCAGAGACTCCAGTCACCCAAGTTATAGACAGTTTTCTCTGCTACCGCATGGCAAGGCCGTTATTGTAAATAAGATTTTGTTCTTAACCGACTTGCCAACTTAAATAAAAGTTAAATATAAAAAAGCTGGGGCTCATGCTTCTCATTCTTCACAATAAGAATACCCAATGAATAATAATGATAAACAGGACAATACAGTACAAAAAAATAGACTCTCTCTCTCTCTCTCTCTCTGTAGGGCGAGCATGGTGACGATGGTGAGTTCGGTCTCCCTGGCAAAGCTGGTTACCGTGGAAAAGTCGGCGGGCTGGGACTGCCGGGCGATATGGGAACCGTCGGACCAAAGGTACTGTAAGAGAGATGGAAATTGTGTAGTTGAGTATGGAGGAAGGGTTTTCATCAGGGTGTAAACATAGGCCAAGGATAATTGAATGACAATTCCAATTCAATAATTGTAAAATCGTCATTAAATCCTTTTCGAGTCATCCCCTGAATTGACTGAATTAAAATGTAATTAAGCTCAACTTAAAGAATGTCTCGATTCTAGAAACATTTATGGAACGTTATTGTAGAGTAATAGGCACCTACTCCATACTACTATTATTCATGTCAGTTGGCTCTATGTGATTTCTTCTCCCAGGGTGAAAGGGGCCTCCCAGGACAGACAGGACCCTCAGGGAAGAGAGGCTTTAAGGGTGGGATGGGACTGCCAGGGCCACAGGGGGACCAAGGGCCCAAAGGACAACCTGTAAGTTTTAGCCAACTAACCACATGTATATAGATCAATATTGACATTGATGATACTGGTAATGCTCACATAGCATGGTTCCTGTATTAGCTTACTTCTGTTTTCTGATGAAGGTCTATTGATGGACGTTGTTTCCCCCTATTGTTGGGGCCACATCCTAACTGCTGTGTCTGATCTGTTCCAGGGTGATACAGGAGAACCAGGTTTTCCAGGGATACTGGGAGTGTTTGGACCAACAGTGAGTTCATAAACACATGCACACGTCAGGCAGCCAAGGGGTATATGTAATGTAGCCGAACTACACCACCTACTGCATGTATATATATATATATATATATATATATATATATACTTTTTTTTGTGCATTTCTTGTAAATATATATAAATAAATATAAATATATATATATATATATATATATATATATATATATATATATATATATATATAATACAAGAAATGCACAAAAAAAAGTCCTTAATAATGTTCATGAAAACAATCAAGTTAGCAAAAAACAGTGTCCTTCCACCGCCAGTAGATGGCGACCTCGTACCACACAGCCCAGTTCAGATCTTAAGATGGCTAGGTGGGACAACCACATAAAGTGAGCTGGGTGGAATACATGTGTTGCACATGAAGTTATACTGATTGTCTAAATGTTTGTCATTGATGTTTCCAGGGGCCTCCAGGTGACTTGGGACCAAAAGGCATACAGGGACCAAAAGGGCCACAGGGCACAATGGTAAGTAGGGGCCTTTTGTAGACCAGTAATTTCCGGCATGCTAGCTCTACCAAACCTGGGTTCAAGTAGTATTTGTTTTCTTTCAAATACTTTGAGGTTTGGTTTCCCGGACACACCTCAAGCCTAGTCCTAGCTGAAAAAGAACCCTGGAGGAAGAGTTTTTGAGTTTGCTTTTTAGTCTAGGACTAGGCTTAATTAATCTGTTTGATTTAGCCTGCCTTAAGTGTCAGAGGGGCTGGGTTTGCACTTTTGGGACTATTCTGTGATGGGTTTATTGATTGCACACACAGGAGAAGGCTTTGTCTGAAACCTCTGTGTGAAAAAGTATTTCCCTCGCTGCTGCTAGAGAAAATACATTAAAATAGCACAAAGAAGATATTGTACTATGTCTACATTGTGTGCGAACATACCCTCTTGAACACTTTATTAGTTACACCATGTACGAACACAGATTGTTTTCAAACCAATGTCAGTTAGCGCAATTGTATCTTGGTCTCTTTTGAAAGAAAAATAAGCCATTTGAACTGAGGTCAGGGACAGTATCCATAAAATATCTTATATTCTTAACAATACTCTAAAATAGTGCTACACATTTTTACCAAGAAATGTAAATTCAGATACAATTCATAAAGTTGCCCGGAATATTAAAAACTATTTTTTGACTACAGTAGTAACACACAATTTTTTCAAAACTACTCAGGAGATGTTTAGCAAGTGCATATTTCAAGATATGGCATATGGTGGTATAGTGAGATACCTAATGGGCTGGACAATTCTCTTCATCTCACTGATCTTGAAAAAAATGTATGAAAATTGTGGAAATCAATCCACCATCATTAACACAATGGAAAAACAATATGATTTATTAGTTAAATATTTAAATTCTCTGGGTGACCGAGAAACGAATTGGTACAATTTAAGGCCACATGGCAGATAATAATGCAGGCACTAGGGATGGGGTCTGGGCAGATGAGATGTTGAGATGTTGTCGTTTGTGTGCGTCTGAAAGTTGTTGTTCGTGTTTGTATTTGGTGCGATTGTTTTTTTTAAATGAAAATGCAATTAGCACATGCAGTTCTTCGTCTGTAGGGCTCAATTATGATTTAAATGGTTTTACTGTCTAGGTCCATTTTACTGTCTAGGTCCATTGTAAGATATCCAGACACAATGCATTCCCGACTGCCTCTGGAGTCTTAATCGTCTACACCAGTCTAAAAATGTGGGCACAATCAGAATGTGGACAAAATCAGGAACAAAGGACGCATGTTAGCACCAGATATAAACAGGGCTATAGATTGACGTGAACTCATCACTCTCTTCCTCTTTCCTTCCATTTCCAGGGCAGAGGTGGAATAATGGGTCCGATGGGGATTATTGGGCCCGATGGAAGTCCAGTAAGTGCCCATATCAATTAAACAATATTTATTTAGGTATGGCTGATTGCTAGCCTTCATCATTCTGACTATACACGTATCTCCTCAGGGCCCTAAAGGAGACAAGGGGAGCCGTGGAGAGATGGTAAGTAACTACTATACCTACTCTGGAATCCAAGGTCAATTTTAGTATTATTTCATTTCACTGATTGTCTGCTCCAATAACGACACATTTGGTCCTTTTCTGAGGGCAGCTCTCCTCTGGTGAGGGCCATTTGGGTCCTAATATGAGCTCATGGTATAGGCCCAACCTTATGAAAATTGATCCGTTTTAACAGATTAGCATTGTATTCAAAAATCAACATAGTAGTTACTGTGTAAGATACTTTTATAATGTCACATGCACTTACTCAAGCCTTTATTAAGACTACTGAAATGGCCGTGTACAATCTGGAATGACACTCTTAACAGCTGTACAAAATAACTGAATGCAAACCACGCCCCAAAATATTCTAATGAGCCCCCGCCGGTACATTTTCAAGTAGAACAGAATAAAACACTCACCCCATCTAACACATTAGGGACCAGTGTGGGCTTCCCCATTTGGCCCATGCTATGTTAGCCACCTAATAATTGGCCCAGCATGTGCTAGCACATGTTAAGCTGGTGTGGGCTAGCCTGTGCTGGACTGGTGTTGGCCAGCCCATGTTAGGCTGGTGGAGCTAGTCCATGCCCACAGAATATCCAACAGGGCCAATGTGATCATGTTTTCTAGGTATTGTCCACTTGCAGCTCTGTAGTCTTTTTAAAGGCTTATATATATAATATATATATAAGCGCATGAGACAGTAAAAAATATCAAATGTTGTTGAGTCAACATTTTCCTTACAATATCTAATTGTTTTTCTCAGCATGTTGGAAAACAAAGAAAGGAAAAAGACAGGCATTATACAGCATTCTTGTCACTTAAAAAATAACATTTTCCTACTAGACCCCTATAATGTGGAATAATCTTCAAGTAATGTTTCATTTGGATGTGTCTCTGGGTCAGTTTAGGAGAAAGGCTAGGGATTTTTATATTTATAAATGTGTTTGTTTTGTTTGATTGTGTATATAATATTTGCTCTTTAATTCATCTCAATGTGTTTAAATGTGTTTAAAGAGAAGTGTATCAAAAAGGCTGTAGTGGCACCCTAAAAAAAGCTAAAATGTACCATTTCTGTAGGTGCACATTTATACCTGTGAGAAAGGTGCTATTTCGTCACCCATGAGGTACACAATTGCCTCTTTGCAAATACAACCTATAAGGGTAATATGATATGCCGCTGACTAAAGGTATAATATTTACATACCTTACAGGGTACCACCTCAGTGACAAGTAGGGTACCCCAGTGACAACTACTGTAGGTTCCTTTTTTTCCAGAGTGTACCCAGAATTTACGTATTTTTTCTCTTTCCCTCTTGCTCATCAACAGGGATTACAAGGACCAAAGGTATGTGTTTGCAGTGCAGGATGTTTTAAATAATGAAGCTGATTTAAAAACCTTCCAATGTTAGGCTTAAAAAATGCATTTATAACTACCGGATTGAGATGTTTTGTGATTTTGTTGTTTCACAGGGGCTTCCAGGACCCCCGGGACCTCCAGTAAGTCTTCACCTTCCTAACTCAATCTAACATACTTTGTTAGTGTGTTAGCCAACTTAGGTTAACACTTTACTTGACACCCAGCGTCATAGCACGTTATAACCATGTCATAACGTGTCATAACCTGTTATAATATGGTCATAACACTGTCATGACACATATGTTTACACCTGTTGTGACATTGTGTTATTTTATGGCTGGTTATGACACCTACATAAGAGTGTAACAACCCACGAAACCTACCACATAGTTATTTTATGGCTGGTTATGACACCTACATAAGAGTGTAAAAACCTACCACATAGTTATTTTATGGCTGGTTATGACACCTACATAACAGTGTAAAAACCTACCATGGTAGTTATTTTATGGCTGGTTATGACACCTACATATGAGTGTAAAAACCCACAACCTACCACGTAGTTTCTTTTATGGCTAGTTATTATAACAACATTAGCGTCAATACCCACAACCTGCACACAAGGTAAAACAGTCAATTACACCGTAGCCTATGTGTCAACAGTGTGTTTATGTTGAATACATTTTTGGGAAATTGACCATATTAAACTATCATTGTAATTGCACACACATTGATGTCAGACATGCACCTACCCCAATGCTCTGTTGCTGATGACTGGGATGAATGCAGGATCAGATTTCAGGAGCAGGACACCCTCTTTGTGACTGATGACTGATATAAGGGCATGTACAAGATAGGCCTGTCTGGCTTATATGATTATGGTGGTCATCATGTTTCTAGACAGTGCCATAAAGTGTATTTTCTTAGTTCAAGTAAACAAGATGGCCATAATGCTTCATGACATTGTCAGAAAGCTTATTTTCTACAAGTTATTTAAAATATGCTGAAAAAAATGACGTCGAAGAATTACAACAACAAAGTTTCAAACAAAAGGAAAGTTATTGGCAGGGAAATAAAGAATTTGAATAAATGTGGGTTTTGACACTTATGTAGCTGTCATAACCAGTCATAAAATAATGCAATATATGTCACAAATTCTTATTTACAAAGAATGCCTACCCAGGCCAAATCCTAACCCAGACGATGCTGTGCCAATTGTGCGCCGCACTATGGCACTCCTAATCACAGCAGGTTGTGATACAGCCTGGAATCAAACCAGGGTCTTTAGTGACAGCTCTATCACTGAGATGCAGTGCCTTAGACAGCTGCGCCACTCGGGAGCACTATAAATGGGTCATGACAATGTTATGGCTATATTATGACAGCTTATGATATGTTATGTCAGCTGTTGTAACTTTGTATGTGTATTAATTATGAATCCCCACTCTTCTTGGGGTTCAGCAAAATTAAGGCAGTTATACATTTTTAAATATTACAATACATTCATAACATATTTCACAACACATTAAGTGTGTGCCCTCAGGCCCCTACTCTACTACCACATGTATACAAAACAAAATCCATATGTACGTGTGTATAGCGCGTATGTTATCATGTGTTTGTATGCATGTGTCTGTTGCTTCATAGTTCCCGCTGTTCCATAAGGTATATTTTTATGTTTTTTAAATCTAATTTTACTGCTTGCATGAGTTACAATATGTGGAATAGAGTTCCATGTAGTCATGGCTCTATGTAGTACTGTGCGCCTCCCATAGTTTGTTAAGTACTTAGGGGCTGTGAAGAGACCTCTGGTGGCATGTCTTGTGGGGTATACATGGGTTTCCAAGCTGTGTGCCAGTAGTTCAAACAGACAGCTCGGTGCATTCAACATGTCAATACTTCTCACAAATACAAGTAGTGATGAAGTCAAGCTCTCCTCTACTTTGAGCCTGTTCTGAGCCAATTGCAATTTTCCTAAGTCACTCATTGTGACACGTGACCAAATGACTGAACAGTTGTCCAGGTGCGACGAAACTAGGGCCTGTAGTACCTGCCTTGCTGATAGTGCTGTTAAGAATGCAGAGCAGCACTTTATTATAGACAGACTTCTCCCCATCCTAGCTTCTGTTGCATCAATATGTTTTGACCGTGACAGTTTACAATCCATGATTACTCCAAGCAGTTTAGTCATTATTTAAAGCCAGTGGCATGTCATTAATACAATTTGAAAAAAGTGGCATAGACAGCTGCCCTGGGGAATTCCTGATTCTACCTGGATTTTGTTTGAGAGGTTTCCATTAAAGAACACCTTCTGTGTTCTGTTAGACAGGTAACTCTTTATCCACAATATAGCAGGGGTTATAAAGCCATAACACATATGTTTTTCCAGCAACAGACTATGATGACTTTGGAGATGTCAAAAGCCGCACTGAAGTCTAACAAAACAGCCCCTACAATCTTTTTATCCTCAATTTCTCTCAGCCAATCATTTTTCACTTGTGTAATGTCCTTCCCTACAAGTGTAAAGTCTGTTGTCAATGTGTTTACTGTAAAATAGCATGGTATCTGGTCAAACACCATTTTTTCCAAATTTTACTAAGGGTTGGTGACAGGCTGAGTGGTCGGCTATTTGAGGCGATCAAGGCAGGTGCACCGGGAATGATTCTTCATCTTTTTTTCTGGTCCCACCACGCATCCAATTACTCTCACCTGGAGTCTAACAATATTTTGACTGTTGATGGTTATGTAACGTGTTACCCTAATTTTCTCTCAAATTCAATTTTGAAGGGCTCCAGTTTTTCATAAAAACAGCTTAGTTCACAGTGCATTGTCAAAACTCACTGCTTTTAGCATGTTGGAAAGTAGCATCGCGAACCCAACTTCCAACCGAATAATTCAGATGGGCCTCATCAAGGACTACATTGCAAGATTAGTCCTTTATAAGGGCAAATTTCTTGATAGTTCCTGCAATCGAACTATGATGGAGCATACTTCATCTGTGTTACTTTAGGTGATCTGTAGCGTTATTTCTCCTGACTGGTTGTTCCATTTTCTCTAGGGTCCTCCTGGTGTCCCTCTGTCATTTGTAAGTTATTGTCTCTTCAATACACTAAGTACACTAGACCTTTCACCAAAACATTAGCTACTGTGACTATGGCCATCATCAACTATGTGACTATTGACTATGGCCATCACTACAGTACCAAACACGTTGTGTTCCTATACAGTACGTCCTATGAAAGTGTAATGTTACATTATGTTGTCTGTGCCGTTTTCTTATTCAGAAACAGGACGGTTCCCTTCAGATGTTTGAGTCTATAAACACCCCACTTAGGACTGAGGTCAGTACCCTCAATAAACTGTGAACATATCCATTTATTCTCATGTATAGTCATCCATTCATGTCTACAAATGAATTTCTCTATCTATCTCTGTGCAGAATTGGCTACTTATGGACCTGCCTATGCTAGACCATGTTACAGAGATCATTAAGACCCTCCACTACCTTAGTAACCTGATCCAGAGCCTGAAAAATCCACTGGGCACCAGCGATAACCCCGCCCGCATTTGCAGGGACCTCCACAGCTGTGAACAGAAAATGAGCGATGGTGAGAGGACAGATGTGTGTGTGCTTGCATGCATGTACTGTATGTGCACACAAGAGGGAGAAGAAGAATGGGAAAGAGTGTGTTTAGTAACTGACTATTTTCTCTCCCTAGGCACTTATTGGATTGACCCAAACCTGGGCTACTCCTCAGATACAATAGAGGTCACCTGTAACTTCACAGGTGGAGGGCAGACCTGCCTAAAACCCGTAACGGTGTCCAAGGTACTGCAGACATCACCGGTCATACATCACCAGTCATACTACAACCAGTCACACTGAATATATGATACCACAGTATTTCATGAATAGTAGCTAGGTTTCCATTCAATTGGCAAAAGAGTTTCAAATCAAATGTTATTTGTCAAATGCCCCGAATACAACCTTACCATGAAATGCGGTCAGATGCCGAGCAGTTGCCATACCAAGCGGTGATGCAACCATGCTCTCGATGGTGCAGCTGTAGAAATGTTTGAGGATCTGAGGACCCATGCCAAAGTCTCCTGAGGGGGAATAGGCGTTGTCGTGCTCTCTTCATGACTGTCTTGGTGTGTTTGGACCATGATCGTGTGTTAGAGATGTGGACACCAAGGAACTTGAAGCTCTCGACCCGCTCCACGACAGGTGTCGATGTGAATGTGAGCATGCTCGGTCCTCCTTTTCCTGTAGTCCACGATAAGCTCCTTTGTCTTTCTCACGTTGAGGGAGAGGTTGTTGTCCTGGCACCACACTGCCAGGTCTCTGACTTCCTCCCATTCGGCTGTCTCATCGTTGTTGGTGATCAGGCCACTGTTGTGTCATCAGCAAACTTGATGATGATGTTGGAGTCATGTTTGGCCACGCAGTCGTGGGTGAACAGGGAGTACAGAAGGGGACTAATCACACACCCCTGCTGAGGGGCCCCCATGTGGAGGATAAGCGTGGCTGATGTGTTGTTGCCTACCGTTATCACCTGGGGGAAGCCTCAAAGTCCAACATCCAGTTGCAGAGGGAGGTGTTTAGTCCCAGTGTCCTTAGCTTAGTGATGAGCTTTGAGTACACAATAGTGTTATACGCTGATCAACGAACAGCATTGTCACGTACAGTCGGAAGTTTACATACACCTTAGCCAACTACATTTAAATTCAGTTTTTCACAATTCCTGACATTTAATTCCAGTAAAAATTCCCTGTCTTAGGTCATTTAGGATAACCACTTTATTTAAATAATGTGAAATGTCAGAATAATAGTAGAGTGATTTATTTCAGGTATTATTTATTTCATCACATTCCCAGTGGGTCAGAAGTTTACATACACTCAATTAGTATTTGGTAGCATTGCCTTTAAATTGTTTAATTTCGGTCAAAGTTTTGGGTAGCCTTCCACAAGCTTCCCACAATAAGTTGGGTGAATTTTGGCCCATTCCTCCTGACAGAGCTGGTGTAACTGAGTCAGGTTTGCAGGCCTCCTTGCTCGCACACGCTTTTTCAGTTTTGCCCACAAATTCTATATGGGATTGAGGTCTGGGCTTTGTGATGGCCACTCCAATGCCTTGACTTTGTTGTCCTTCAGCCAATTTGCCACAACTTTGGAAGTATGCTTGAGGTCATTGTCCATTTGGAAGACCCAAGCTTTAACTGATGTCTTGAGATGTTGCTTCTAAATAGCCACATATTTTCCAGCTTCATGATGTCATCTATTTTGATGTGCACCGATCCCTCCTGCAGCAAAGCACACCCACAATATGATGCTGCCACCCCCACGCTTCACGGTTGTGATGGTGTTCTTCGGCTTGCAAGCCTCCCCCTTTTTCCTCCAAGCATAACGATGGTCATTATGGCCAAACATTTATATTTTTGTTTCATCAGACCAGAGGATATTTCTCCCAAAAATACGATCCTTGTCCCCATGTGCAGTTGCAAACCATAGCCTGGCTTTTTTTAAGGTGGTTTTGTAGCAGTTGCTTCTTCCTTGCTGAGTGGCCTTTCAGGTTATGTCGATATAGGACTCGTTTAGCTGTGGATATAGAAGCGTTTGTACCAGTTTCCTCCAGCAACTTCATAAGGTCCTTTGCTGTTGTTCTGGGATTGATTTGCACTTTTCGCACCAAAGTATGCTCATCTCTAGGAGACAGAACACGTCTCCTTCCTGAGCGGTATGACGGCTGCGTGGTCCCATGGTCTTTATACTTGCGAACTATTGTTTTTACAGATGAACTTGGCACTTTCAGGCATTTGGAAATTGCTCCCATGGATGAACCAGACTTGTGGAGGTCTACAATTTTTTTTCTGAGGTCTTGGCTGATTTCTTTTGATTTTCTCATGATGTCAAGCAAAGAGGCACCTGAGTTTGAAGGTAGGCCTTGAAATACATCCACAGGTACACCTCCAATTGACTCAAATGATGTCAATTAGCCTATCAGAAGCTTCTAAAGCCAAGACATAATTTTCTGGAATTTTCCAAGCTGTTTAAAGGCACGGCCAACTTAGTGTATGTAAACTTCTGACCCACTGGAATTGTGATACAGTGAAATAATCTGTCTGTGAACAATTGTTGGAAAAATGACTTGTGTCATGCACAAAGTAGATGTCCTAAATGTGTGGAGGGATTGCAAAAATTGTTTTAATGACTCCAACCTAAGTGTATGTAAACTTCTGACTTCAACTGTAGGTGTTCCTATTGTCCAGATGGGAAAGGGAATATTCTAAAATCTGCATGAAAAAAATATGCACATTTTCCCAACAAAGATATGTTTCCATCAAATGTACTTGTTGCAGATTTTTTTTAAAGTTGTGCTTAGCTAAATGGGTTTCCGTCGCATTTTCAACTCTACTGATGGTTTTAATAAAAAATATATGTTGAGTCATACAGTACCAGTCAAATGTTTGGACACCTACTCATTCAAAGGGTTTTCTTTATTTTTACTGTTTTCTACATTGTAAAATAATATTGAAGACTTAAACTATGAAAAAACACATATGGAATCATGTCGTAACCAAAAAAGTATTAAACAAATCAAAATATAGGTAAACTGATGCGGCATCTTCTTCTTGGTCAAATAGCCCTTACACAGCCTGGAGGTGTGTTGGGTCATTGTCCGGTTGAAAAACAAATGATAGTCCCACTAAGTGCAAACCAGATTGGATGGCATAACGCTGCAGAATGCTGTGGTAGCCATGCTGGTTAAGTGTGCCTTGAATTCTAAATAGATCAGACAGTGTCACCAGAAAAGCAATCCCACACATCACACCCAGAGGTAACTCTGGATCTTCCTTTCCTGTGGCGGTCCTCATGAGAGCTAGTTTCACCATAGCGCTAGATGGTTTTTGCGACTGCACTTTCAAAGTTCTTGAGATTTTCAAGATTGACTGACCTTCATGTCTTGAAGTAATGATGGACTGTCATTTCTCTTTGCTTTTTTGAGCTGTTCTTGCCATAATATGGACTTGGTCTTTTACCAAATAGGGCTATCTTCTGTAAACCATCCGTACAACACAACTGTTTGGCTCAAATGCATTATATAGGAAAGAAATTCCACAAATTAACTTTTAACAAGGCACACCTGTTAATTGAAATGCATTCCAGGTGACTACCTCATGAAGCTGGCTGAGAGAATGCCAAGAGTGTGCAAAGCTGTCATCAAGGCTACTTTGAAGAATCTCAAATATAAAATATATTTTGATTTGTTTAACAATTTGGGACAACATGATTCCATGTGTTATTTCATAATGTTTGTCTTCACTATTATTCTGCCATGTAGAATAAAGTAAAGAGAACCCCTTGAATGAGTAGCTGTGTCCAAACTTTTGACTGGTAATGTATAGCAGGTGTGCCCACAGCATCGATGATCATTCCACCAAAATAAGACCCTTAATATTAATTGGAAAGGAGCATCAAGCTCAACACCTTGCACTTTCACCACCCTGTGAAGTTCATAATTTATTTAATCTGTAGCCTAATAAACTGCATGCCTTCCCGACTAGTCGTAGTGGGAAGACCACACAACATGTTATCGTGGGACTAGAAGTTTACTTCGAGAAGATGTTTATTAAAGCGAGTCCACTGATATTTCAAGCATCATTAACTTTACAGGCACAAAAATATCCCATCTAGTGTATTTTGTTTGGTCAACATTGTTTTTTTACAGGGAAAATCAATTGAGATCTAGGTGTCTTTTACAAACATGTCCTGTATATACACACAACATAAATATACACATTATACCCAAACATATACACATTAAAATACAAAAACACAGTCATGGGAAGCACAAATAAAACATCACAAATCAGCCAGAAAAAGTTACTTTCCTCCACAAATAAGTCCCCAATCAATACTTGAAATTGCCTCAACATCAGCAGAACATCAAGATGAATGTATTTTGAATTTTGTTCCAGCAATATGGTGCATTAAAACTAAAAGCAGATTTACCTAGCTCAGTGGAGACCCTAGAAACCTCAAGTTAACCAATCCTCTGAACGGGTTAGGCAACTCGGGTGTCTTTACTTCAACATCAAAGTTAGATACGACAGAAGTTTATGAAGTAGCTCCTTGTAAACAAAAAGGGAAAGTTTACCGAGAAATTGTTTCCATCAGGCCTGCCATTACATTTTTTTATCCGACATGACATATAGTCGCATAAAAAGTTTGGATGGAAACCTGGTTAGTGGGACAAATGTTTTACCATATTGCATGCTCAACTAACTTAGCCAGTACAATTGCAATATTTCTTCACTGATAAGCATTATCCCATTCTCACCTATTTAATAATAATAATGCTTTATTTGTTATGGACAGGTACAAATAAAACATTGAAGTATCAACATATGCATTACACCATTATGCTTTAGCTTGTGCTAATTTGAATAATGAATCACCAAATTTGTGCTTTAAAATAAGTGAAAAAGAAAACATGACAAAATAAATAAACAAAACGTATTACAAAATAATCACACATGGTGGCGTTCTTGATGTTTTTAAACCAGCTTTTCACTTTCTTTGTGAATTCATTAAGACTTTTTTATACGTCTCCTGAAAGTTGGTCACAAGAGATGGACTGCTTTCACAGAAAAGATTGATTGTGCAAGTGCTGTTTTTCATATTGAAACACTATAGTTACCAATTGCTGCTCCCCGTGAATGTGAGCTTATAGACTGTAGTTTAGTCACTTGTTTATATTGGGGGTGTGGGGCAAGTTCATGCAAACATTTGAACAGAAATGTAACATTATCAAATGTACAAAAAAATCTAAACCTACACTACCGTTCAAAAGTTTGGGGTCACTTAGAAATGTCCTTGTTTTTGAAAGAAAAGCTATTTTTTTTGTCGATGAAAATAACATAAAATTTATCAGAAATACAGTATAGACTTTGTTAATGTTGTAAATGTCTATTGTAGCTGGATGATTTTAAATGGTGCACAGAGGCCCATTATCAGCAACCATCACTCAAATCAAATTTTATTTGTCACATACACATGGTTAGCAGAGGATAATGCGAGTGTAGCAAAATCCTTGTGCCTCTACTTCTGACAATGCAGTAATATCTATCATGTAATTTAACAAATTCACAACAACTACCTTATACACACAAATGTAAGGGATGAATAAGAATATGTACATATAAATATATGGGTGAGCGGTGGCCGTGCGGCATAGGCAAGATGCAATAGACAGTGTAGAATACAGTGTATATACAGTGCCTTGCGAAAGTATTCGGCCCCCTTGAACATTGCGACCTTTTGCCACATTTCAGGCTTCAAACATAAAGATATAAAACTGTATTTTTTTGTGAAGAATCAACAACAAGTGGGACACAATCATGAAGTTGAACGACATTTATTGGATATTTCAAACTTTTTTAACAAATCAAAAACTGAAAAATTGGGCGTGCAAAATTATTCAGCCCCTTTACTTTCAGTGCAGCAAACTCTCTCCAGAAGTTCAGTGAGGATCTCTGAATGATCCAATGTTGACCTAAATGACTAATGATGATAAAAACAATCCACCTGTGTGTAATCAAGTCTCCGTATAAATGCACCTGCACTGTGATAGTCTCAGAGGTCCGTCAAAAGCGCAGAGAGCATCATGAAGAACAAGGAACACACCAGGCAAGTCCGAGATAATGTTGTGAAGAAGTTTAAAGCCGGATTTGGATACAAAAAGATTTCCCAAGCTTTAAACATCCCAAGGAGCACTGTGCAAGCGATAATATTGAAATGGAAGGAGTATCAGACCACTGCAAATCTACCAAGACCTGGCCGTCCCTCTAAACTTTCAGCTCATACAAGGAGAAGACTGATCAGAGATGCAGCCAAGAGGCCCATGATCACTCTGGATGAACTGCAGAGATCTACAGTTGAGGTGGGAGACTCTGTCCATAGGACAACAATCAGTCGTATATTGCACAAATCTGGCCTTTATGGAAGAGTGGCAAGAAGAAAGCCTTTTCTTAAAGATATCAATAAAAAGTGTCGTTTAAAGTTTGCCACAAGCCACCTGGGAGACACACCAAACATGTGGACGAAGGTGCTCTGGTCAGATGAAACCAAAATTGAACTTTTTGGCAACAATGCAAAACATTATGTTTGGCGTAAAAGCAGCACAGCTGAACACACCATCCCCACTGTCAAACATGGTGGTGGCAGCATCATGGTTTGGGCCTGCTTTTCCTCAGCAGGGACAGGGAAGATGGTTAAAATTGATGGGAAGATGGATGGAGCCAAATACAGGACCATTCTGGAAGAAAACCTGATGGAGTCTGCAAAAGACCTGAGACTGGGACGGAGATTTGTCTTCCAACAAGACAATGATCCAAAACATAAAGCAAAATCTACAATGGAATGGTTAAAAAATAAACATATCCAGGTGTTAGAATGGCCAAGTCAAAGTCCAGACCTGAATCCAATCGAGAATCTGTGGAAAGAACTGAAAACTGCTGTTCACAAATGCTCTCCATCCAACCTCACTGAGCTCGAGCTGTTTTGCAAGGAGGAATGGGAAAAAATGTCAGTCTCTCGATGTGCAAAACTGATAGAGACATACCCCAAGCGACTTACAGCTGTAATCGCAGCAAAAGGTGGCGCTACAAAGTATTAACTTAAGGAGGCTGAATAATTTTGCACGCCCAATTTTTCAGTTTTTGATTTGTTAAAAAAGTTTGAAATATCCAATAAATGTCGTTCAACTTCATGATTGTGTCCCACTTGTTGTTGATTCTTCACAAAAAAATACAGTTTTATATCTTTATGTTTGAAGCCTGAAATGTGGCAAAAGGTCGCAAAGTTCAAGGGGGCCGAATACTTTCGCAAGGCACTGTATATATATATATATATATATATATATATATATATATATATATATATATATATATGCGATGAGTAATGTAGGATATGTAAACATTATTAAAGTGGCGTTATTTAAGGTGACTAGTTTTTATTAAAGTGGCCAGAGATTTGAGTCTGTATGTTGATAGCAGCCTCTCTATGTTAGTGATGCTCTCGATTGTGCATCTGTAAAAGCTTTTGAGTGTTTTAGGTGATAAGCCAAATTTCTTGAGCCTCCTGAGGTTGAAGAGGCGCTGTTGCGCCTTCTTCACCACGCAGTCTGTGTGGGTGGACCATTTTAGTTTGATGTGTACGCCGAGGAACGTAAAACTTTCCACCCTCTCCACTGCTGTACCTTCGGTGTGGATGGGGGGAGGGGATGCTCCCTCTGCTGTTTCCTGAAGTCCACAATTATCTCCTTTGTTTTGTTGATGTTGAGGGAGAGGTTATTTTCCTGACACACACTCCGAGGACCCTCACCTCCTCCCTGTAGGCCGTCTCGTCGCTATTGGTAATCAAGCCTACCACTATAGTGTCGTCTGCAAACTTGATGATTGAGTTGGAAGTGTGCATAGCCACGCAGTCATGGGTGAACAGGGAGTACAGGAGGGGGCTGAGAACGCAACATTGTGGGGCCCCAGTGTTGAGGATCAGCAGGGTGGAGGTGTTGTCTCCTACCTTCACCACCTGGGGGCGGCCCGACAAGTCCAGAACCCAGTTGTACAAGGCGGGGTCGAGACTCAGGGTACTATGGTATTAAATGCTGAGCTGTAGTCAATGAACAGCATTCTTACATAAGTCAATAAATAATACATAAAATAATACATAAAAAACAAATAACTGCATAGTTTACTAAGGACCTGAAGCGAGGCCATCATCTCTGTCGGCGCCATCCTGTGTTCCAATGGCACGTTGTGTTAGTTAAGAGGTAAGAGGCGACTCCGGGATGCTGGCCTTCAAGGCAGAGTTCCTCTGTCCAGTGTCTGTGTTCTTTTGCCCATCTTAATCTTTCCTTTTTCTTGGCCAATCTGAGATATGGCTTTTTCTTTGCAACTCTGCCTAGAAGGCCAGCATCCCAGAGTCGTCTCTTCACTGTTAGCGTTGAGACGGGTGTTTTGCGGGTACTATTTAATGAAGCTGCCAGTTGAGGATTTGTGAGGCGTCTGTTTCTCAAACTAGACACTCTAATGTACTTGTCCTCTTGTTCAGTTGTGCACCGGGGCCTCCCACTCCTCTTTCTATTCTGGTTAGAGCCAGTTTGCACTGTTCTGTGAAGGGAGGAGTACACAGCATTGTACGAGATCTTCAGTTTCTTAGCAATTTCTCACATGGTATAGTCTTAATTTCTCAGAACAAGAATAGACTGATGAGTTTCAGAAGAAAGTTCTTTGTTTCTGGCCATTTTGAGCCTGTAATCGAACCCACAAATGCTGATGCTCCAGATACTCAACTACTCTAAAGAAGGCCAGTTTTATCGCTTCATTAATCAGAACAGTTTTCAGCTGTGCTAACATAATTGCCAAACGGTTTTCTAATGATCAATGATCAGTGATGGTTGCTGAAAATGGGTCTCTGTACGCCCATGTAGATATTCCATTAAAAATCTTCCGTTGCCAGCTACAATAGTCATTTACAACATTAACCATGTCTACAATGTATTTCTGATCAATTTCTTTCAAAAACAAGGACATTTCTAAGTGACCCCAAACTTTTGAACGGTAGGGTACATTATAATAATAAGAAACACCCTTGCGTAAAATGTAAGTCGCTTTGGATAAAAGTGTCTGGCAAATGGCATATAAAGTTGAAATCAGAAATGTACATACACTTAGGTTGGAGTCATTAAAACTCGTTTTTTAACCACTCCACAAATGTCTTGTTAACAAACTATAGTTTTGGCTAGTCGGTTAGGACATCTACTTTGTGCATGACACAAATGCACAAAGGCCGTGCCTTTAAACAGCTTGGAAAATTCCAGAAAAGATGTCATGGCTTTAGAAGCTTCTGATAGGCTAATTGATATTTGAGTCAATTGGAGTTGTACCTGTGTATGTATTTAAAGGCCTACCTTCAAACTTAGTGCCTCTTTGCCTGACATCATGGGAAAATCAAAAGAAATCAGCCAAGACCTTAGAAAATAAATTGTAACCTCCAAGTCTGGTTCATCCTTGGGAGCAATTTCCAAATGCCTGAAGGTACCACATGCATCTGTACAAACAATCGTACACAAGTATAAACACCATGGGACCACACAGCCGTCATACCGCTCAGGAAGGAGACGTGTTCTGTCTCCTAGAGATGAGCATACTTTGGTGCGAAAAGTGCAAATCAATCCCAGAACAACAGCAACGGACCTTGTGACGGTGCTGGAGGAAACAGGTAGAAAAGTATCTATATCCACAGCTAAACGAGTCCTATATCGACATAACCTGAAAGGCAGCTCAGCAAGGAAGAAGGCACAGCTCCAAAACCGCCATCAAGCCAGACTACGCAACTGCACATGGGAACAAAGATCATACTTTTTGGAGAAATATCCTCTGGTCTGTGGAAACAAAAAATGGAACTGTTTGGACATAATGACCATCGTTTTGTTTGGAGGAAAAAGGGGGAGGCTTGCAAGCCGAAGAACACCATCCCAACCGTGAAGCACGAGGGTGTCAGTATCATGTTGTGGGGTGCTTTGCTGCAGGAGGGACTGGTGCACTTCACAAAATAGATGGCATCATGAGGAAGTAAAATTATGTGGAAATATTGAAGCAACATCTCAAGACATCAGTCTTAAAGCTTGGTCACAAATGGGTCTTCCAAATGGACAATGACCCCAAGCATACTTCCAAAGTTGTGGCAAAATGGCTTAAGGATGTCAAAGTCAAGGTATTGGAGTGGCCATCACAAAGCCCTGACCCCATAGAAAATAGAAATAGAAAATGTGTGGGCAAAACTGAAAAAGTGTGTGCGAGCAAGGAGGCTTTACAAACCTGACTCAGTCACACCAGCTCTGTCAGGAGGAATGGTCCAAAATTCACCCAACTTATTGTGGGAAGCTTGTGGAAGGCTACCCAAAACTTTGACCGAAGTTAAACAATTTAAAGGCAATGCTACCAAATACTAATTGAGTGTATGTAAACCTCTGACCCACTGGGAATGTGATGAAAGAAATAAAAGCTGAAAGAAATCATTCTCTCTACTATTATTCTGCCATTTCACATTCTTAAAATAAAGTGGTGATCCTAACTGACCTAAGACGGGGAATTTTTACTAGGATTAAATGTCAGGAATTGTGAAAAACAGAGTTGAAATGTATTTGGTAAAGGTGTATATAAACTTCCGGCTTCAACTGTATATTTATATATTATGATATATTATATTTGTTTTGAACAACTTTCATCCTCTTTATTGACAATGCAGCTGGAGATTAGTGTTGGGCGTGTCCAGATGAACTTCCTGCATCTCTTGAGCTCAAAGGCGGTGCAACATGTGACCATCCACTGCCTGAACGTACCTATCTGGAGGACCTCTGAGGACCAGCCTCCTTCAAAGGGGTCTGTGCATTTCAGGGCGTGGAGTGGGGAGATCATTGAGGCAGGAGGAGAGATGGAGCCTCACGTCATCGAGGACTCCTGTTGGGTACGGCTGCCATTTTCTCTCAGTGGAGTGCACTCTCTGAGCTTGAGGTAGAAGTTGTCTCTCACCACAGATCTAGGATCGATTTACACTACCCTACCCCTGATTCTAACCATTAGGGGTATGGAAAATATACTCCCCTCCATATGAAAAGTTTCTTTCCAAAACGCTATATACACTATATCCATTTTCAGATATGGTCAATTAGCTTTTATTGTTAAAAAAAATTAAAGAGGGGTTGTTCAATGATTGCTTGAAATCTATCACTCGCTTCCTTTCAGAGGGACAAATGTTTTTTTTTTTTTGCAAAACACTATAAATAAGTAGTACTGCTAGGTTTTACAGTCACATCTACAAGTAACTACATTTTTAGTAAATAACTGTAGGAATGATACTTTGACATCAATATTAAAATAAAAAACATTAAGAAATTAATCAATATAGTAATATGAGATCTGCATGTAAAACATTGACATTTTAGTCATTTAGCAGATGCTCTTATCTAGAGAAACTTGCAGTTAGTGCATAGCTAGTAAAAATTGTACTAAATAAAAAAACTTGGTGAGAAAATGAATATACAGTATACGAACATTCCATTCCAGCAAAAAAATTTATAGATTCATAATCAAGTGACATAACAAAGCATTGCAGTGCCATCTTTAGGACTCCATCTTCTGCTGTCTAAAACAGACCGAATTAATCAAAGTTAAAACAATACATCTGTAAATAATGTAGACATTTGATGAGGAAGTCTTAGTCATACCATTTTACATGGTGTTTTGTGAACCAATGAGCAGTATTTCTGAAGTTTGACAATGTCATGAAAGCATAGGATGATTTGTCCAGCCAGCCATATGACATCAAAGTGATGCTGCTAACCAGTTCAGCACACAAAATGTTGAATTCTTCCACCAAAAGCAAGCTAGCTACTGTTACTAAGTTAATAGCTAGCTAACATTATTTTCAGATGAGTCAAAGTTGGCTAGTTATGTCGCCATATTTCTAGCTCCTAGCCAACTTTGCTGTATTTTATTTTTTGTTATTTCTTACATTATTTGCTCAGAATATTTCCGGCATTATTACCTACAGCTGAAAATAACTTTTGGATATTAGATCGGCGGTCACTCGTCACAATTTCGATCAGAAATTCGACTTTCCTGAATTGGATCCTTTGTTTGAATTCCCAGAGGCAATTCCATTCATCCTGGGGCTGCAACGTCGACAGAGAACAGGAATAAGGTCTGGGCTGCTAATCAGACTCAGGAGGTGTGCATATCATCCACCTCTTCCGAGTATATTATTCATTAAAGTTCAGTCCCTGGACAATAAAGTATTGATGACTGTCACTGACTCTGTGACAGAGTTCATCAGGAAGTGCATTGAGGATGTTGTTCCCACTGTGACGATTAGAACTTAACCAAACCACAAACCGTGGATAGATGGCAGCATGCACGAACCACCGCATTTAACCACGGCAAGGTGAACAAACAGACCAGCTATGGGCAATCAAAGAGACAAAACGACAGTACAGGGACAAAGTGGAGTCGCAATTCAACGGCTCAGACACAAGACGTATGTGTCAGGGACTCCAGACAATCACAGATTATAAAGGGAAAGCCAGCCACGTTGCGGACACCAACGCCTCACTCCCGGACAAGCTAAAAAAAACTTATTCGCCCGCTTCAAGCAAAAAGATAGACAAGATAGAACTGCCAAAGGGGGCGGTGTTGCAATCTACTGCAAATATAGCCTACAGAGTTCTGTCCTACTATCCAGGTCTGTACCCAAACAATTTGAACTTCTACTTTTAAAAATCCACCTCTCTAAAAACAAGTCTCTCACCGTTGCCGCCTGCTATAGACCACCCTCTGCCCCCAGCTGTGCTCTGGACACCATATGTGAACTGACTGCCCCCCATCTATCTTCAGAGCTTGTGCTGCTAGGCGACCTAAACTGGAACATGCTTAACACCCCAGCCATCCTACAATCTAAACTTGATGCCCTCAACCTCACACAAATTATCAATGAACCTACCAGGTACCTCCCCAAAGCCTTAAACACAGGCACCCTCATAGATATCATCCTAACCAACTTGCCCTCTAAATACACCTCTGCTGTTTTCAACCAAGATCTCAGCGATCACTGCCTCATTGCCTGCATCCGTAATGGGTCAGCGGTCAAACGACCTCCACTCATCACTGTAAAACGCTACCTGAAACACTTCAGCGAGCAGGCCTTTCTAATCGACCTGGCCGGGGTATCCTGGAAGGATATTGATCTCATCCCGTCAGTAGAGGATGCCTGGATATTTTTTTTAAATGCCTTCCTAACCATCTTAAATAAACATGCCCCATTCAAGAAATTTAGAACCAGGAACAGATATAGCCCTTGGTTCTCCCCAGACCTGACTGCCCTTAACCAACACAAAAACATCCTATGGCGTTCTGCATTAGCATCGAACAGCCCCCGTGATATGCAGCTGTTTAGGGAAGCTAGAAACCATTATACACAGGCAGTGTAAAAAGCCAAGGCTAGCTTTTTCAAGCTGAAATTTGCTTCCTGTAACACTAACTCAAAAAGATTCTGGGACACTGTAAAGTCCATGGAGAATAAGAACACCTCCTCCCAGCTGCCCACTGCACTGAAGATAGGAAACACTGTCACCACTGATAAATCCACCATAATTGAGAATTTCAATAAGCATTTTTCTACAGCTGGCCATGCTTTCCACCTAGCTACTCCAAACCCGGTCAACAGCACTACACCCCCCACAGCAACTCGCCCAAGCCTTCCCCATTTCTCCTTCTCCCAAATCCGTTCAGCTGATGTTCTGAATGAGCTGCAAAATCTGGACCCCTACAAATCAGCCGGGCTAGACAATCTGGACCCTTTCTTTCTAAAATTATCTGCCGAAATTGTTGCCACCCCTATTACTAGCCTGTTCAACCTCTCTTTCGTGTCGTCTGAGATTCCCAAAGATTGGAAAGCAGCTGCGGTCATCCCCCTCTTCAAAGGGGGTGACACTCTTGACCCAAACTGCTACAGACCTATATCTATCCTACCATGCCTTTCTAAGGTTTTCGAAAGCCAAGTCAACAAACAGATTACCGACCATTTAGAATCTCACCATACCTTCTCTGCTATGCAATCTGGTTTCAGAGCTGGTCATGGGTGCACCTCAGCCACGCTCAAGGTCCTAAATGATATCTTAACTGCCATCGACTCTTAAATGCCATACAACTCTCCTTCCGTGGCCTCCAATTGCCCTTAAATACAAGTAAAACTAAATGCATGCTCTTCAACCGATCGCTACCTGCACCTACCCGCCTGTCCAACATCACTACTCTGGACGGCTCTGACTTAGAATATGTGGACAACTACAAATACTTAGGTGTCTGGTTAGACTGTAAACTCTCCTTCCAGACCCATATCAAACATCTCCAATCCAAAGTTAAATCTAGAATTGGCTTCCTATTTCGCAACAAAGCATCCTTCACTCATGCTGCCAAACATACCCTTGTAAAACTGACCATCCTACCAATCCTCGACTTTGGCGATGTCATTTACAAAATAGCCTCCAATACCCTACTCAACAAATTGGATGCAGTCTATCACTGTGCAATCCGTTTTGTCACCAAAGCCCCATATACTACCCACCATTGCGACCTGTACGCTCTCGTTGGCTGGCCCTCGCTTCATACTCGTCGCCAAACCCATTGGCTCCATGTCATCTACAAGACCCTGCTAGGTAAAGTCCCCCCTTATCTCAGCTCGCTGGTCACCATAGCATCTCCCACCTGTAGCACACGCTCCAGCAGGTATATCTCTCTAGTCACCCCCAAAACCAATTCTTTCTTTGGCCGCCTCTCCTTCCAGTCCTCTGCTGCCAATGACTGGAACGAACTACAAAAATCTCTGAAACTGGAAACACTTATCTCCCTCACTAGCTTTAAGCACCAACTGGCAGAGCAGCTCACAGATTACTGCACCTGTACATAGCCCACCTATAATTTAGCCCAAACAACTACCTCTTTCCCTACTGTATTTTATTTATTTATTTATTTTGCTCTTTTGCACCCCATTATTTTTATTTCTACTTTGCACTTTGCACATTCTTCCATTGCAAATCTACCATTCCAGTGTTTTACTTGCTATATTGTATTTACTTTGCCACCATGGCCTTTTTTGCCTTTACCTCCCTTATCTCACCTCATTTGCTCACATCGTATTTAGACTTGTTTATACTGTATTATTGACTGTATGTTTGTTTTACTCCACGTGTAACTCTGTGTCGTTGTATGTGTCGAACTGCTTTGCTTGGCCAGGTCACAATTGTAAATGAGAACTTGTTCTCAACTTGCCTACCTGGTTAAATAAAGGTGAAATAAAAAATAAATAATAAAAAAACACAGAGCCACCGATGCCGGCCACTGGCGCTCACGAGGACAGTGAGCTCTCATTCTCCAGCCCAGATGGCATCCCTAGCCGCGTCCTCAGAGCATGCGCAGACCAGCTGGCAGGAATGTTTATGGACATATTCAATCTCTCCCTAGCCAGTCTGCTGTCCCCTCATGCTTCAAGTCCCTTCTTATTCCTGTACCCAAGAAAGCAAAGGTAACTGAACTAAATTACAATCACTCCGTAGCACTCACTTCTGTCATCATTAAGTGCTTTGAGAGGCTAGTTAAGGATCATATCTCCTCCACCTTACCCGACACCCTAGACCCACTACAATTTCCATTCTGCTCCAACAGATAAACGGATTATACGATCACCGTCGCACTGCACACTGCCTATCCAATCTGGACAAGATAAATACCTATGTAAGAATACTGTTCATTGACAACAGCTCAGCCTTCATCGCCATAGTGCTCTTCACTAAGCCCAGCCCCTGGGTCTGAATCCCACCCTGTGCAACTGGGTCCTGGACTTCCTTACTGGCCGACCCCAGGTGGGGAAGGTAGGCAAAAAAACTTCCTCCACGCAGATCCTCAACATGGGGGCCCCACAAGGGCTCCTGTACACCCTGTTCACCCAGGACGCACGTCTCCAACTCAATCATCAAGTTTGCTGACGACACAACAAGGGTAGGCCTGATTAACATCTATGACAAGACAGCCTACAGGGAGGAGGTGAGGGCCCTGGCGGAGTGGTGCCAGGAAAATAACCATTCCCTCAACAACAGCAAAAACAAGCTGATTGTGGACTTCAGGAGACAGCAGAGAGAGCAAGCCCCCTCCACATCAACGGGCCACAGTGGAGAGGGTTCCTCTGCGTGCTCATCACTGACAACCTGAAACGGTCCATCCACACAGCATGGTGAAGAAGGCTCAGCAGCTATGGGGGCTGATCCAGGGGATGGCCGGCTCAGTAACCCAGGACCAGGTCCAGAGGAGTGTGTCGGAGGGCCCAGAGCCGTAAAACTGTTAGAGCCGCACGTCTGGATGAAAGGGCAGAAGGAGAATACGTTGGAATGTTCCTCCTCTCTTTGCTCTAACTCGATTCCACTTTGCCTCTGATGGTGTAGAGCAAGACGCAGTAGTCCTCTGTTTCTCGTCGGTGGGATGTGTTAATACAGGAAAGTGGTCCAAGGTATAATCCTCAGAAGCAACTGCAGAGGATTCCAATCTCATAGAGAACCCTGTATTACCCTCTCGGTCATTTAAAATTGTCACATCAAAAACAGCATGCGATCTTGAAGTCTTCTTAGCCAGAGCGTGATGTTCTTTTAGGATCCTTTTCCTCTCACTAGGTGTTCAATGATCTGGTCTTTTTAGGAAACTAGTTGTTTACACTTTTCACAAGTGCATACAGTAAGTCAGTAAATTCTTCCTCTATCACTACAGTCAACATAACACAGGTGTCACATTTCAGGAATCCTGGGTTAATTGAATTTGTCCAAATTCTTGTGAATTCTTCATGTGAGGACTAGATGCATAATGTGCTTATAGATATGTATGAAAATACTCTCAAATAAAAGGTGACAATCTGTACTGTCGCCTAATATAAAACATTTGAATTCAAATTAAAAATACTGGAGTATAGAGGCACATGTTTTAGCTTCACTGTCCAAATGCATATGGAGGGGAGTGTGTTTGACCATTACCTGGTCTGTATCTGTGAGGCTATCAGAAAGGTGCTACTTCTTCTTACTCCAGTCTCTCAACTTCCATTTTCTGCACTATGAACAGTAATAGAATAATGACATATCAATCATAAAATCTGAAACTCTTTTACTTTGACTTCTTTGTTTCTCTATTACAGATGAAGGATGGACGCTGGCACCACACCCATTTTGTGTTCCACACCCAGGATCCTAACCTGCTCCCTGTGGTTAACATCTATAACTTACCCAAGACCACTCTCGGATCACACTACCACCTGGAGGTTGGCCCTGTGTGTTTCCTGTAAGGTTGTGTATGTCTGTGTGGTGCTGTGTGTGCAGGGACCCTCACTTCTGAACCTCCATGCAGTTGGGGTGAATGGAACAGTCCACTCCCTTCCTCAAGCACCGTCCAAGAAGGACCTCTGCACCCCTCCCTCAACACCCCCTTATCACCCCTCTCATCAGACTGCAGAAATAAAGGGAAGATATTTTGATGCTGGGGGAGAATGAGGAGAAGAGCAAAGGAGGAATGGGGGAGTTCTCACACTAATAGCTCCTAAAGAAGACAATTTGTTATTTTTTGCTCTTCAGGAATGATTTAAACTAAAAACAAGCTGTGGATATCTTCTTGGAGAAAAGGCTTTGCCAAACAGTCTCTCATGAACAATTAAGTTAAGGGACATCCAGACTAAGTCGATACTGCCAATTCCCCTTCTTTTGGAATTACAGTGTGTACTTAATAAATACCAAGGAACAACAGTCTGTCCAAGAGATTAATTAAAGTAATGGGGAACAATATTAAACATACTGTACATATATATGCGTATTCCGTCACTTTTATACATGTATATTTTATGTAAAGAAATAATCTTCAAGTGCAATAGAAAATTAGATGATCATTTCATATTTTAGACTTCGATAATGCTGAAGGCTTTTTTTGTGTGCTTTGGTGCTTGACTTGATTTTCTTTTTAAAGCACTTACTCATAGTCCCAAACATGAGACCGACACGTCTCTCAGTCTCTGTGCCATAAAGGATATCAGTGGCAACCAGTCAGTGTATATTGTCTCAGACCTTCTGCCTATAATAATTATTAATGCGTATATCACACCAATTAGACTTGATATACTGTCGGGTGGTGGTCATTTTAGGACACACTTCAAGACCATGCTTGCCTGCATACTCTGTATTGAATGTCAGTCAGATAAGGGATCAGGGCCCAGTTTCCCAAAACCATTTTATGGCTAAGTTAATCGTAAGAACTATTTAGATGTTTTTGGGAAACTGGGCCCTGGTCACTACCTTCGGCTGATACTCCTCACCTAAAAGAGTGAGCAAGGTGTTTTAGAGGTGTTCATACAGTTGAAGTCGAAAGTATACATACACTTAGGTTGGAGTCATTAAAATGTGTTTTTCAACCACTCCACAAATTTCTTGTTAACAAACTATAGTTTTGGCAAGTCGGTTAGGACATCTACTTTGTGCATAACACCACTAATTTACCCAACAATTTTTTACAGACATTATTTCACTTTTGAAGTGGGTCAGAAGTTTACACACAAAGTTGACTGTGCCTTTAAACGGCTTAGAAAATTCCAGAAATTTATGTCATGGATTTAGAAGCTTATGATAAATGATGTCAATTAGCCTGAGTCAATTGGAGGTGTACCTGTAGCTGTATTTCAAGGCCTACCTTCAAACTCAGTGCCTCTTTGCTTGACATCAAGGGGAAAATCAAAAGAAATCAACCAAGACCTCAGAAAAAAATTATAGACCTCCACAAGTCTGGTTCATCCTTGGGAGCAATTTCCAAACGCCTGAAGGTACCACGTTCATCTGTACAAACAATAGTATGCAAGTATAAACACCATGGGACGAAGCAGCCGTCACCCGCTCAGGAATGAGACGTGTTCTGTCTCCTAGAGATAAATGTACTTTGGTGCAAAAACTGCAAATCAATCCCAGAACAACAGCAACGGGCCTTGTGAAGATGCTGGAGGAAACCGGTACAAAAGTATCTATATCCACAGTAAAACGAGTCCTATATCGACATAACCTGAAAGGCCGCTCAGCAAGCAGGAAGCCACTGCTCCAAAACCGCCATAAAAAAAAGCCAGACTACGGTTTGCAACTGCACATGGGGACAAAGATTGTACTTTTTGGAGAATTTTCCTCTAGTCTGATGAAACAAAAATAGAAATGTTTGGCCATATATGACCATCGTTATCTTTGGAGAAAAAAGGGGGATGCTTGTAAGCCGAAGAACACCATCCCAACCGTGAAGCACGGGGGTGGCAGCATCATGTTGTTGGGGGTGCTTTGCTGTAAGAGGGACTGGTGCACTTCACATAATAGATTACATCATGAGGGAGGAAAATTATGTTAATAATATTGATGCAACATCTCAAGACATCTGTCAGGAAGATAAAGCTTGGTCGCAAATGGGGTCTTCCAAATGGACAATGACCCCAAGCATACTTCCAAAGTTGTGGCAAAATGGCTTAAGGACAACAAAGTCAAGGCATTGGAGTGGCCATCACAAAGCCCTGACCTCAATCCCATAGAAAATTTGTGGGCAGAACTGAAAAAGCATGTGCGAGCAAGGAGGCCTACAAAACTGACTCAGTTACACCAGCTGTATCAAGAGGAATGGGCTAAAATTCACCCAACTTATTGTGGGAAGCTTGTGGAAGGCTACCCAAAATTTTGACCGAAGTTAAACAATTTAAAGGCAATGCTACCAAATACTAATTGAGTGTATGTAAACTTCTGATCCACTGGGAATGTGATGAAATAAATAAAAGCTGAAAGAAATCATTCTCTCTACTATTATTCTGACATTTCACATTCTTAAAATAAAGTGGTGATCCTAACTGACCTAAGACAGGGATTTTTTACTAGGATTAAATGTCAGGAATTGTGAAAAACGGAGTTTAAATGTATTTGGCTAAGGTGTATGTAAACTTCCGACTGCAACTGTAAATATATATATTTACATACAAAATATCAGCCCAATGACTCATGCATTTCCAAACAAGATCTATGCTTTTGCCTTCACCTGTCTGTTTGCCTTGCAGTTCCCCATGTTTAATGTTCAGTTCTTCAATAAATATTTAGGATCTGGGTTTGAACACTTGCATACCCAATAATATATTTTCTAGATTCTGCAGTATATCCGCCAGGGGTCACGATAATGGAACCAGTCCCTTCCTCTCACTACTCTGCCCTAGATTTGTGCGTTCACATGCGCCTCCACCGTAGGCATCAGTGCAGGCTGCTGAGGGCAGGGCAGCTTATAATAATGTCTGGAATGGAGTGAGTGGAATGGCATCAAACCCATGGAAACCAGTTCTATCCTAGCACGCTCAGCGATATGTTTGGAATTTGCGCAAAAAGGGCAGCGTTCAATCTGTGGAGCGCATTTGGCAGTGCCCCATTCATTAAAGGTAATTTCCAAAAGAGCCATCGATAAAATGCAATTGTGTTCATTGTCTGTAGCTTATGCCGGCACATACCATACCCCCACCGCCACCATGCGGCACTCTGTTTACAACGTTGACATCACTACAAACCACTTGCCCACACGATGCCATATACGTAGTCTGCAGTTGTGAGGCAGGTAGGACGTAATGCTAAATTCTCTAAAACAATGTTAGGGGTGACTTATAGTAGAGAAATTAACATTCCATTATCTGGTAACAGCTCTGGTGGACATTGTTGCAATCAGCATGCCAATTACATGCTCCCTCAAAACTTGAATCATCTGTGTTGTGTGACAAAACTGTACATTTTAGTGGCCTTTTATTGTCCCCAGCACAAGGTGCATCTGTGTAGTGATCATGCTATTTAATCAGCTTCTTGATATGCCACACCTGTCAGGTGGATGGATTATCGAGGCAAAGGAGAAATGCTCACTGACAAGCATGTAAACAAATTTGAGCAGAACATTAGAGAGAAATACGTTTTTTGTGCTTATGGAACATTTCTGGGATCTTTTATTTCAGCTCATGCGACCAACACTTACATATATATTTTTGTTCAGCATACCTTCGTTTGACATAACTAATTGTCATTTTAAGGAGAAAACACATTCCAATGAGCACAGATGTCAGGTCAACGTCTAGTTTTGATTTGATTGAGTTGTAAACAAATGTGAACTCAATGTGAAATAAAAAAAACAACAACGTGTCATTAGATTTAGAGTTTTTTTTACATTGATTACGTTTTGCAAATCCAATCAGTTCTCCACGTTGATTCAACGTCATCACATAGATTTCATGGGTTGAAATGACATGGAAATAACGTTAATTCAACCTAGTGGAATCGCACCGATTGACGTCTGCCGTTTATTTGCCGTTCATTTGCCATTCATTCGATTGCTGAAGGTGCTGTGTTTTTTAGGGTGGCGACTGACAAATGTCATTTTCGCCTGTTTCTACATGTAGAATCGGTTTGCAAATTATGGCTGGCACTCAGTTGAGGTGCTAAGCAGAGGTGCTAAGCAACAACCACATTGAATCTGATGTTTTTAATTCCAAATTCATACGTGGCACTCAAACCTGATACAATTTCGGTGTTTCATATTTTGAATTTCAAGCATCTAGACCTTAGTCTGGACACTCACATCCATTTTTTTTATCTTACGTATTTCTTTTGCACATGGCCTGCCATTACCACGACAACCACCCCCAAATTTAGAGGAACAGTGACACGAAATGAGCATTACATCTGTGTGCTACTTCAGAGGCTACATCAGTGTGAATGCACAAATCTGATATGTAAAACTGAGTGTGGACAGTCAGAAAAAAATATTGAATATGAATAATGATCAGATTTGGGTTTTTAGGATGGCTGTGTAATGCAAATCCACAGTTTTTGCCACGGGGCGAAGAGAAGATTTTACAATTGTATAACTCATTTCTTGCAATTCTACTCATTTTGCCATAGGGCGGAGAGAAAAATGTGCAGATTTACAGCTAATTTCCTGCATTTCCACAGATTTTCCCAGACTGTGGAGGAAAATATTTTAGTATGATAACTGATGATCAACGGGTCGATCCTGGTCGGTAATTCAACCATGATTATTACGAGTTTAGACAGCTGGCCAATCTAAAAAAAATTGCTGACATGGGCTAATTGAGTGACTGCTGATGCACAACAAAATTTTGAAATTGCACCTTGTGCAGTCTATTATAATAACTCTCAGCAGTAAGTTGAGACACCGACTGAGTTCCTAAAATTGGTTCCTGACATTGGTCCATAGGCTAGTTGCCAATAACTGTTCAAAAAGATAGGACAGCAGCTAGCTGATAGCATCTGCGCTCCAATAGTCCAAAAGGGGCTACAGCTACTAGCCAGAGCTCACCTAGTCCAGCAGGGGCAACAGCTACCAGAGAGAGCTCACCTAGTCCAACAGGGGCTACAGCCACTAGCCGGAGCACACCTCGTCCAACAGGGGCAAAAGCTACTACCCAGAGCTCACCTATTCCACCAGGGGCAACAGCTACCAGAGAGAGTTCACCTAGTCCAACAGGGGCTTCAGCCACTAGCCGGAGCACACCTCATCCAACAGGGGCAAAGCTACTAGCCAGAGCTCACCTAGTCCAACAGGGGCAACAGATACTAGCCAGAGCACACCTCGTCCCACATGGTCTACAGTTACTACCCAGAACTCACCTAGTACAACAGGGCTACATTTCCTACCCAGAGCTCACCTAGTCCGACATGGGCATTAGCTACTATAGAGAGCTCACCTAGTCCAACGGGGATTACAGCCACTAGAGAGAGCTCACCTAGTCCAACAGGGAATACAGCCACTAGCCAGAGCACACCTAGTCCAACAGGGGCTACAGCTACTACCCAGAGCTCACCTATCCCAACAGGGGCAACAGCTACTAGAGAGAGTTCACCTAGTCCAACAGGGGCAACAGCTAATAGAGAGAGCTCACCTAGTCCAACAGGAAATACAGCCACTAGCCAGAGCACACCTAGTCCAGCAGGGGCAAAAGCTACTAACCAGAGCTCACCTAGTCCAACAGGGGCAAAAGCTACTAGCCATAGCACACCTACTCCAACACGGCTACATTTTCAAGCCAGAGCTCACCTAGTCCAACAGGGGTTACAGCTACTAGACAGAGCTAATCTACTCCAAAAAGGGCCAGAGCTACTATCCAGAGCACACCTCGACCAACAGGGGCTACTGCCACGACCCAGAGCTCACCTAGTCCAACAGGGGCATAAACTACGAGTCCAGAGTACTACCTACTCCAAAACAGGCTACAGCTCCTAGCTACAGCTCACCTTGTCCTAAAGGGGATACAGCTACTAGCCAGAGCACTTCCTACTTCAAAAAGGGCTCCAGCTCCTAGCCAGAGCTCACCCAGTCCAACAGGGCTACAGCTACCAGAGAAAGCTCACCTACTCCAACAGAGAATACAGCCACTAGCCAGAGCACACCAAGTCCAACAGGGAATACAGCCACTAGCCAGAGCACACCTAGTCCAACAGGGAATACAGCCACTAGTCAGAGCTCACCGAGTCCAACAGGGAATACAGCCACTAGCCAGAGCTCAACTCATCCAACAGGGCTACAGCTACCAGGGAAAGCTTACCTAGTCCAACAGGGGCTACAGCTGCTAGAGAGCTCTAATCTACTCCAAAAAGGGCCACAGCTACTATCCAGAGCACACCTCGACCAACAGGGGCTACTGCCACGACCCAGAGCTCACCTAGTCCAACAGGGGCATAAACTACTTGCCAGAGTACTACCTACTCCAAAACAGGCTACAGCTCCTAGCTACAGCTCACCTTGTCCTAAAGGGGATACAGCTACTAGCCAGAGCACTTCCTACTTCAAAAAGGGGTCCAGCTCCTAGCCAGAGCTCATCCAGTCCAACAGGGCTACAGCTACCAGAGAAAGCTCACCTACTCCAACAGAGAATACAGCCACTAACCAGAGCACACCAAGTCCAACAGGGAATACAGCCACTAGCCAGAGCACACCTAGTCCAACAGGGAATAAAGCCACTAGTCAGAGCTCACCGAGTCCAACAGGGAATACAGCCACTAGCTAGAGCTCAACTCATCCAACAGGGCTACAGCTACCAGGGAAAGCTCACCTAGTCCAACAGGGGCTACAGCTACTAGAGAGGTCACCTCTTCCAACAGGGGCAACAGCTACTAGCCAGAGCTAACCTAGTCCAAGAGAGGCTACAGCCGCTAGTCTAGTCCAAGAGAGGCTACAGCCACCAGCCAGAGCTCACCTACTCAAATAAGGGCTACAGCCACTAGCCATAGTTTACCAAGTCCAACAGGGGCTACATTTTCTAACCAGAGCTCACGGTGTCCACCATGGCTACAGCCACTAGCCAGAGCTCACCTCATCCAACAGGGCTACAGCTCCTAGCCAGAGCTCACCTCTCCAACAGGGCTACAGATACCAGAGAAATCTCACCTAGTCCAAAAGGGGCAACAGCTACTAGAGAGCTCACCTAGTCCAACAGGACTACAGCTCCTAGCCAGAGCTCACCTCGTTCAACATGGGCAAAAGCTACTAGCCAGAGCACACCTACTCCAACAGGGCTACATTTTCTAGCCAGAACTCACCTATTCCAACAGGGGCAACAGCAACTACAGAGAGCTCACCTAGTCCAGGAGAGGCTACAGCCACCAGCCAGAGCTCAACAAGTCGAACAAGGGCTACAGCCACTAGCCACCATTTACCTAGTCCAACAGGGGCTACATTTTCAAGCCAGAGCTCACCTAGTCCACCAGGGCTACAGCTACTAGTCAGAGCTCTCCTAGTCCAACAGGGCTACAACTACTAGCCAGAGCTCACCGAGTCCAACAGGGAATACAGCCACTAGCTAGAGCTCAACTCATCCAACAGGGCTACAGCTACCAGGGAAAGCTCACCTAGTCCAACAGGGGCTACAGCTACTAGAGAGGTCACCTCTTCCAACAGGGGCGACAGCTAATTGCCAGAGCTAACCTAGTCCAAGAGAGGCTACAGCCGCTAGTCTAGTCCAAGAGAGGCTACAGCCACCAGCCAGAGCTCACCTACTCAAATAAGGGCTACAGCCACTACCCATAGTTTACCAAGTCCAACAGGGGCTACATTTTCTAGCCAGAGCTCAGTGTACACCAGGGCTAAAACTACTAGCCAGAGCTCTCCTAGTCCAACAGGACTCCTGCTACTAGCCAGAGCTCACCTAGTCGAACAAGGGCTACAGCCACTAGCCATAGTTTACCTAGTCCAACAGGGGCTACATTTTCTAACCAGAGCTCACGGTGTCCACCATGGCTACAGCCACTAGCCAGAGCTCACCTCGTCCAACAGGGCTACAGCTCCTAGCCAGAGCTCACCTCTCCAACAGGGCTAGAGATACCAGAGAAATCTCACCTAGTCCAAAAGGGGCAACAGCTACTAGAGAGCTCACCTAGTCCAACAGGACTACAGCTCCTAGCCAGAGCTCACCTCGTTCAACATGGGCAAAAGCTACTAGCCAGAGCACACCTACTCCAACAGGGCTACATTTTCTAGCCAGAACTCACCTATTCCAACAGGGGCAACGGCAACTACAGAGAGCTCACCTAGTCCAGGAGAGGCTACAGCCACCAGCCAGAGCTCAACTAGTCGAACAAGGGCTACAGCCACTAGCCACCATTTACCTAGTCCAACAGGGGCTACATTTTCAAGCCATAGCTCACCTAGTCCACCAGGGCTACAGCTACTAGTCAGAGCTCTCCTAGTCCAACAGGGCTACAACTACTAGCCAGAGCTCTCCTAGTCCAAAGGGCTACAGCTACTTGCCAGAGCTCATCTATTCCGACAGGGCTACAGCTACTAGCCAGAGCTCACCTAGTCCAACAGGGGTTACAGCTACTAGCCAGAGCACAGCTAGTCCAACGGGGGCTACAGCTACTAGCCAGAGCTCACGTAGTCCAACAGGGGCTACAGCCACTAGCCAGAGCTTACCTCATCCAACAGGGGCAACAGCTACTAGAGAGAGCTCACCTCATCCAACAGGGGCAACAGCTACTATAGAGAGCTCACCTAGTCCAAGAGAGGCTACAGCTGCTAGCCAGATTTCACCTAGTCAATCAAGGGCTACAGCTACAAGCCAGAGCTCTCTTAGTCCAACATGGCTACAGCTACTTGCCAGAGCTCACCTAGTCCAACAGGGCTACAGCTACTAGCCAGAGCACAGCTAGTCCAACGGGGATTACAGCTGCTAGCCAGATTTCACCTAGTCAATCAAGGGCTACAGCTACAAGCCAGAGCTCTCTTAGTCCAACATGGCTACAGCTACTTGCCAGAGCTCACCTAGTCCAACAGGGCTACAGCTACTAGCCAGAGCACAACTAGTCCAACAGGGGATACAGCTGCTAGACAGAGCACCCCTAATCCAACAGGGTCTATAGCTCCTAGCCAGAGCTCACCTAGTCCAAAAGGGGCTACAGCTACCAGAGAAAGCTCACCTAGTTCAACAGGGGCTACAACTACTAGCCAGAGCTCTCCTAGTCCAACAGGGCTACAGCTACTTGCCAGAGCTCACCTATTCCGACAGGGCTACAGCTACTAGCCAGAGCTCACCTAGTCCAACAGGGGCTACAGCTACTAGCCAGAGCTCACGTAGTCCAACAGGGGCTACAGCCACTAGCCAGAGCTCACCTAGTCGAACAGGGCCTACAGCCACTAGCCAGAGCTCACCTCGTCCAACAGGGGCATTAGCTACTAGCCAGAGCACCTCCTACTTCAAAAAGGGCTGCAGCTCCTAGCCAGAGCACACCTAGTCCAACAGGGGCAACAGCTACTAGAGAGAGCTCACCTAGTCCAACAGGACTACAGCTCCTAGCCAGAGCTCACCTCGTCCAACAGGGGCAAAAGCTACTAGCCAGAGCTCACCTATTCCAATAGGGGCAACAACAACTACAGAGAGCTCACCTAGTCCAACAGGGAATAAAGCCACCAGCCAGAGCTCACCTAGTCCAACAGGACTAAAGCTCCTAGCCAGAGCTCACCTCATCCAACAGGGCTACAGCTACCAGGGAAAGCTCACCTAGTCCAACAGGGGCTACAGCTACTAGAGAGAGCTCACCTCGTTCAACAGGACTACAGCCACTAGCCAGAGCTCACCTCGTCCAACAGGGGCTACAGCTACTAGCCAAAGCTCACCTATACCAACAGAGGCAACAGCTACTAGCCAGAGCTAACCTAGTCCAAGAGAGGCTACAGCCACTAGCCATAGCTCACCTAGTCCAACAGGGACTACATTTTCTAGCCAGAGCTCACCTTGTCCACCAGGGGCTACAGCCACTAGCCAGAGCTCACCTAGTCCAACAGGGGCAACAGCTACTAGAGAGCTCACCTCGTTCAACATCGGCAAAAGCTACTAGCCAGAGCACACCTACTCCAACACTGCTACATTTTCTAGCCAGAACTCACCTATTCCAACAGGGGCTACAGCTACTAAACAGAGCTAACATACTCCAAAGAGGACCCCAGCTACTAGCCAGAGCTCACCTATTCCCCAACAGGACTACAGGTCCTAGCCAGAGCTCACCTATTCCAACAGGGGCAACAGCTACGAGCCAGAGCTCACCTAGTCCAATAGAGGCTACAGCCACCAGCTAGAGCTCACCTAGTCCATCAGGGGCAACAGCTACTTGCCAGAGCACACCTAGTCCAACAAGGGCAACCGCTACTAGCTAGAGCTCAATTAGTCCAACTGGGCTACAACTATTAGTCATAGCTCAACTATTCCAACCATGGCTTTAGCTGCTAGCCAGAGCTCACCTAGTCCAACAGGGCTTTAGCGTCTAGCCAGAGCTCACCTAGTCCAACAGGGCTTTAGCTACGAGCCAGAGCACAGCTTGTCCAACAAGGGCTACAGCTACAAGCCAGAGCTCTCTTAGTCCAACATGGCTACAGCTACTTGCCAGAGCTCACCTAGTCCAACAGGGCTACAGCTTCTAGCCAGAGCTCACCTAGTCCAACAGGGGCTACAGCTGCTAGACAGAGCACCCCTTGTCCAACAGGTCTACAGCTGCTAGGCAGATTTCACCTAGTCCTACAAGGGCTCCAGCTACAAGCCAGAACTCACCTAGTCCAACAGGACTACAGCCACCAGCCAGAGCTCACCTAGTCCAACAGGGGCTACATTTTCTAGCCAGAGCTCACCTTGTCCACCAGGGCTAAAGCTACTAGCCAGAGCTCTCCTAGTCCAACAGGACTCCTGCTACTAGCCAGAGCTCACCTTGTCCAATAGGGGCTACAGCCAATAGCCAGAGCTCACCTAGTCCAACAGGGGCTACAGCCACTAGCCAGATCTCACCTCGTCAAACAGGGGCATTAGCTACTAGCCAGAGCACCTCCTAATTCAAAAAGGGCTGCAGCTCCTAGCCAGAGCTCACCTAGTCCAACAAGGAAAACAGCCACTAGCCAGAGCACACCTAGTCCAACAGGGAATACAGCCACTACCCAGAGCTCACCTATTCCAACAGGGGCAACAGCTACTACAGACAGCTCACCTAGTCCAACAGGGAATACAGCCACTAGCCAGAGCTCACCTCGTCCAACAGGACTACAGCTACTAGCCAAAGCTCACCTATTCCAACAGGGGCAACAGCTACTAGCCAGAACTAACCTAGTCCAAGAGAGGCTACAGCCACTAGCCATAGCTCACCTAGTCCAACAGGGACTACATTTTCTAGCCAGAGCTCACCTTGTCCACCAGGGGCTACAGCCACTAGCCAGAGCTCACCTAGTCCAACAGGGGCTACAGCCACTAGCCAGAGCTCACCTCGTCCAACAGGGCTGCAGCTCCTAGTCAGAGCTCACCTCTCCAACAGGGCTACAGCTACCAGAGAAATCTCACCTAGTCCAACAGGGGCTACAGCTACTAGAGAGCTCACCTCGTTCAACATGGGCAAAAGCTACTAGCCAGAGCACACCTACTCCAACACTGCTACATTTTCTAGCCAGAACTCACCTATTCCAACAGGGGCTACAGCTACTAAACAGAGCTAACATACTCCAAAGAGGACCCCAGCTACTAGCCAGAGCTCACCTATTCCCCAACAGGACTACAGGTCCTAGCCAGAGCTCACCTATTCCAACAGGGGCAACAGCTACAAGCCAGAACTCTCCTAGTCCAACAGGTGCTACAGCTACTTGCCAGAGCTCATCTAGTCCATCAGGGGCAACAGCTACTTGCCAGAGCACACCTAGTCCAACAAGTGCAACCGCTACTAGCCAGAGCTCATCTAGTCCAACAGTGGCAACCGCTACTAGATAGAGCTCAATTAGTCCAACAGGGGCTATAACTACTATTCATAGCTCCCCTAGTCCAACAGGGCTTTAGCTACTAGCCAGAGCTCACCTAGTCCAACAGGGCTTTAGCTACTAGCCAGAGCACGTCTTGTCCAACAAGGGCTACAGCTACAAGCCAGAGTTCTCTTAGTCCAACAGGGCTACAGCTACTAGCCAGATTTCACCTATTCCTTCCTACAAGGGCTACAGCTACAAGCCAGATTTCACCTAGTCCTACAAGGGCTACAGCTACAAGCCAGAGCTCTCCTAGTCCAACAGGTGCTACAGGTACTTACCAGGGCTCACCTAGTCCAACAGGGCTACAACTACAAGCCAGAGCACATCTTGTCCAACAGGGCTAAAGCTACTATTCAGAGCTCACCTAGTATAAAAGGGCCTTAGCTACTAGCCAAATCATAACACAAGACAAAACTGACCCTCCAGTTAGCCAAGTTCTAAACATTGTCTCAAGTCCAAGTGGTCACTCAAACAAAATCCAAAGAACCACAGGGGCCTTGAGCGGGTAGAAGTCAGACACAATCGTCCTTGATGAATGATGAACTTTAAAAAGGGAAACATGAAAATATAGGAGTATGTTGCCTTTACTAGGCTACCTAATTGCGGCAGGTAGCCTAGTGGTTAGAGTGTTGACCTAGTAATCGAAAGGTTGCAAGATCAAATCCCCGAGTTGAAAAGGTACAAATCTGCCATTCTGCCCTCTGAACAAGGCAGTTCCTAGGCTGTCAATAAAAAAAATAAAAAATAAAACAACAATTACAGCTGAAGGACAGAACAAGATAAAATGACATAATACATAACATTAATAGACAGGTACAGAATTACATAAATAAATACATAAAAAAGGACAATACATAGCATTAATTTAATAATGGCTAAACTGCAGTTATCCTTTTTGTTACAGTTGCAGGTCCTGATCCTATCTCTCGGAACCAGTTGTTCTGTAAATACTAGTGTCATGACTTTACTTGCATTAATCTGATGACTGTTATTAACTCACAAGGGATTCCAGCAGAGGCGGGACTTCCCTTGCCCAATACACAGGGTTTTGCCCTGAAAGCTGAAATCACACGGGAATCCCGCAAAGCGCAGGATTTTTCTGTGACAAATGAAAATTGCTGCTCTTTCTTTGTTAGCTTAACATCGAATGCAAAGCTAGCCGTTTTCTTACAAGAATGTTCACTTCCAAGCACAGACAGGGTCCCCTTCAATACGGGACCAGGGGTTTACTAACAACGATTCGTGTTCAATCCAATAGGTGTTTTTTCTAGCGACATTATGGGAACTGTTAGGGTTGCGTCATTTCGAATCTGGTATCAGGATAAGTATGACACTGAGTCTCCGACTGTATACTATGTATTTTTTATTAGCTAAGCAATAAGTGGTAAATGCAATTTTCGTATATACAGACTCTCTGTCCCACCTCTCAGGGCAAACAGAGAACTGACTTGTTCCTGACAAAGATATTATAATATACTCTTGGCAGAAATAGTTCCTGCTTCCGAGGCGGCCTGTCAGAGTAGAGACTGGGCGTGGTTTAGACTCACCCAGCCTATCGTTGATTGTTGGCGCAGAGCTGGTCCCATCCCCCGGGCGCTCCAGCTGTCAGTCGTTGTAGTTGTGTAGAATATACAGTTATCAGGCACCTGGCTCCTGTTATCCTTTTGTAACTAGGGGGCAGTATTTTCATTTTTGGATAAAAAACGTTACCGTTTTAAACGGGATATTTTGTCACGACAAGATGCTCGACTATCCATATAATTGACAGCTTTGGAAAGAAGACACTCTGACGTTTCCAAAACTGCAAAGATATTGTCTGTGAGTGCAACAGAACGGATGTTACAGGCGAAACCCAGATAAAAATCCAACCAGGAAGTGCCCCATATTTTGAAAGCCCTGCATGCCAATGACTCCTTAAATGGCTGTGAATGGGCTACGAATGAGCTTACACTTTCTACGTATTCCCCAAGGTGTCTACAGCATTGTGACGTCTTTCTACGCATTTATGTTGAAGAATAGCCGTAAGGGACCACATTGAGCAAGTGGTCACATGATGGCTCCCGCAGAAAATCTTGCGTAAAGTACATAAGTAGCCATTTTTCCAATCGCTTCTTATGAGAAACCAATTGTCCCGGTGGATATTTTATCGAATAGATACGTGAAAAACACCTTGAGGATTGATTCTAAACAACGTTTGCCATGTTTCTGTCGATATTATGGAGCTAATTTGGAAAAAAGTTTGCAGTTGTAGTGACTGCATTTTCTGGCCGATTTCTCAGCCAAACGCGAAGAACAAACTATTTCGCCTACAAAAATAACATTTTGGGGAAAAAAGGAACATTTGCTATCTAACTGGGAGTCTCCTGAGTGAAAACATCCGAAGTTCTTCAAAGGTAAATGATTTAATTTGATTGCTTTTCTTATTTTCGTGAAAATGTTGCCTGCTGGTAGCAGAGCCTAGCATAGCATTATGCCATGATAAACTTACACAAATGCTTGTCTAGCGTTGGCTGTTAAGCATATTTAGAAAATCTGAGATGACAGTGTGATTAACAAAAGGCTAAGCTGTTTCTCAATATATTTCATTTGTGATTTGCATGAATAGGACAATTTTCTAGGGATATTTATGTCCGCTGCGTTATGCTAATTAGTTTGAGGCTATGATTACGCTGCCGCATGCGGGATGGGTAGTATCAAGAAGTTTTTAACTAACAAAAGACTGTTTGTTCTCACAACACTACGTTCTGAATGTGCCCCCCAACTCATTGCACAGGTCCTGTCTTCATGTTATTCTGTATTTTTCCATCATGAGAAAGGCCCATGGCCCTGAAACTGTTAACAATGTCTCAAGTCAGCCATGTTGCATAACACATATACCCACACAAGCCAACAGCAAATAATATTCCATCACATATGATATGGTAAGGGCTATAGTGTATAACACAGAACCTCACAGAACACGCAATAACATAATGAAATATTCGCTGTCACTTTTCACATTTTTAAGTGTGATAGACAGAGAGATAATGCTTTGCTTTGGCCAACAAATATATCTTCTCAATTCTCCTAAATCAACAGGCCCTAGCTCTAGGAATTAATTAATTCACCCTACACACTCTGACTCTTTGTCAGATATACAACACCTGAGTCAATCTCTCGACTATCTTTTTCAAATGGAAACACACACACCACTCAACAACAAATCCTGCCTACTGCTCTAATGATGTATAACGTAATCTGCTGCACAATTCATATAGACTGAATTCAATAGCAAGGCCTAGTTCTAAACGACGAACAAAGGCATTTCACACATAAATACATTAATGATTTCTTATTCCAAACAGGCAGTGGTTTGTGTGCGAGGTATATGAGTAATGGGATAATAGTTATAGAATGTGTCCCTTTTTCCTCTCTCTTTCTCCCCCTCTTCCCTATCTATGTTGTAACAAGCTGTCATATCTTGTTAGCCCACGAGGGACCTTTGTCTCATGTAAGCGTGTGTGTGTATTCTGTGTTATTATTTAGTTAGCTAGTAAATAAATGATTAAACCAATTTGTGTAGTACTGAATAATGTGCAAGGCTGGGGTTTTTGCAAATCCAAGAAGATTAAGATTGTTCAGAATAAGTTTTTGATAAGAGCTAATGATTAATAAGATGACTGTTTATAGATGTGATGGGTAAAGACATTATAGAGTTTAATTCGGGAGATGGTAACTCTCTAAATAACTTCTTCCGAGGTGCCCCAGATCCTAATGAGTTAATTGTTACATGATTAATTTAATCAGGTAACAATGAAACCATAGTTAGTGGATTAAATAAATAACAATCATCAGATGAATGGAAGTAAAGTCACAGCATATTAGAGCCCCGTGCAAGGAATATAAGACAGAACTGGGCCTTGCTGTTGAATTCAGTCTATATATGATTCATAAATGCTACTGAATGCAAGTGCAACAAAAACGACAATAGAAATGCAACAATTCCTCAAACACAGTTTTCACCTCAGCAACCGCACCATCCAACTCATAAATGAGCTACAGATTGAGTTTTCTCCATGCTGAAGCTTCAATTTAATCCTTTACCTCATAACCCGTGTTGGAGTTTCTTCCAGCTAAAGTTTCAATTTAATCATACACTTGTGCTACATGTGGACTACTTAGAGATCCATCACTCCATTCCATTCAATAATTTGAACAGAGTGAACAGTCAACAAATTGAACAGAGTCATTATTATCATCAGAAGGGGTTCTCTCTTATTCTTCGCCCAGGTGTAGTGCATAGAAATGAATAAAACCAAACATTTTCTGTGTTACAGTCTACCACCCATAAAGGGGTAACTTAGGTATAATGTAACGTGTTACAGTGTACCGCCCGTCAAATCAAATTGTATTTGTCACATACACATGGTTAGCAGATGTTAATGTGAATGTAGCGAAATGCTTGTGCTTCTAGTGCCGACAATGCAGTAAAAACCAACGAGTAATCTGACCTAACAATTTCACAAGAACTACCTTATGTAGTGTAAAGGAATCAAGAATATGTACATAAAAATATATGAACGAGTGATGGTACAGAACGGCATAGACTGGATGCAGTAGATGGTATCGGGTACAGTATATACATATGAGATGAGTAATGTAGGGTATGGAAACATATAAAAGTGGCATTGTTTAAAGTGGCTAGTGATACATGAATTACATCAAGATGGCAAGAAGCAGTAGATGGTATAGAGTACAGTATATGCATATGAGATGAGTAATATAGGGTATGTTAGGGTATGTATTTTATGAAGTGGCATTGTTTAAAGTGGCTCGTAGTTGCAGGAATTAAATTCCTCTGTTTTAATACCCAATTAAAATCAAACACTCTGTCAATTCATAAGGATATGTATGACACTTATTAGTATAAAAATGGACAGAGCCCAGTATTAAAGCAGCCTCTATTCACGAGAGTACTGCTCCTTACACATTTTACCACAGGTTATAAACTTAAAATGACGTCATTAGTTTCAGTACCAACCCGTGCCATCTCCGTTCTAGTACAAAGACTGTATGGTTCTCACATCGTCTCTCCTTATTAAGTTGATATATGACTAAGCTTAGGACAGCTGGTGTAGAAGCCAGTCTGACTATAAGTTCATTCATTTCTACCATGGTACAGTCAGTCATTGTTCTAATTCTTCATTATATTTGCACACATTATATTCAGTACTAAGAATTAAAAGAAAATTCATACATATACAGTAACATAATAGTATGCTGATTAGTCAGTCCTGATTGAAATGTATACATAATTAGTCATCATTGATAAAAAATTCCCTTAACACTCGTGAAACATTTTTCATACATTTTTACATTATTAAAGTGGCTGGAGTTGAGTTAGTATGTTGGCAGCAGCCACTCAATGTTAGTGGTGGCTGTTTAAAAGTCTGATGGCCTTGAGATAGAAGCTGTTTCCAGTCTCTCGGTCCCTGCTTTGATACACTTGTACTGACCTCGCCTTCTGGATGATAGCGGGGTGAACAGGCAGTGGCTCAGGTGGTTGCTGTCCTTGATGATCTTTATGGCCGTCCTGTGACATAGGGTGGTGGAGGGCAGGTAGTTTGCCCCCGGTGATGCGTTGTGCAGACCTCACTACCCTCTGGAGAGCCTTACGTTTATGGGCGGAGCAGTTGCCATACCAGGCGGTGATACAGCCCGACAGGATGCTCTCGATCGTGCATCTGGAAAAGTTTGTGAGTGCTTTTGGTGACAAGCCAAATTTCTTCAGCCTCCTGAGGTTGAAGACGCGCTGCTGCGCCTTCTTCACCACGCTGTCTTTGTGGGTGGACCAATTCAGTTTGTCCGTGATGTGTACGCCGAGGAACTTAAAACTTACTACCCTCTCCACTACTGTCCCGTCGATGTGGATCAGGGGGTGCTCCCTCTGCTGTTTCCTGAAGTCCACAATCATTTGTTTTGTTGATGTTGGGTGTGAGGTTATTTTCCTGACACCACACTCCAAGGGACCTCACCTCCTCTCTGTAGGCCGTCTTGTCATTGTTGGTAATCAAGCCTACCACTGTAATGTCGTCTGCAAACTTGATGATTGAGTTGGAGGCGTGCATGGCCACGCAGTCGTGGGTGAACAGGGAGTACAGGAGAGGGCTCAGAATGCACCCTTGTGGGGCCCCAGTGTTGAGGATCAGCGGGATGGAGATGTTGTTACCTACCCTCACCAACTGGGGGCTGCCTGTCAGGAAGTCCAGTACCGAGTTGCGAAGGGCGGGATCGAGACCCAGGGTCTCGAGCTTGATGACGAGTTGAGGGTACTATGGTGTTAAATGCTGAGCTGTAGTCGATGAACAGCATTCTCACATAGGTATTCCTCTTGTCCAGATGGGTTAGGGCAGTGTGCAGTGTGATTGCGTCGTCTGTGGACCTATTGGGGCGGTAAGCAAATTGGAGTGGGTCTAGGGTGTCAGGTAGGGTGGAGGTGATATGGTCCTTGACTAGTCTCTCAAACCACTTCATGATGACGGAGTGAGTGCTACGGGGCAGTAGTCATTTTGCACAGTTACCTTAGCTTTCTTGGGAACAGGAACAATGGTGGCCCTCTTGAAGCATGTGGGAACAGCAGACTGGGATAAGGATTGATTGAATATGTCCGTAAACACACCAGCCAGCTGGTCTGAGCATGCTCGGAGGAATAGCTACACTGTTTGAATTCGGTCATGTTTCCGGTCACCTTGCCATGATTAAAAGCAGTGGTTCGCACTTTCAGTTTCGCGCGAATGCTGCCATCAATCCACTGTTTCTGGTTTAATAGTTGCTGTGGGTACGACATCGCCGATGCACTTACTAATAAACTCGCTCACCGAAACTGCGTATTTGTCAATGTTGTTGTTGGATGCAATTTATAGGCTGGAAGCAACTAAATTGAGTTGTGGCGGGCGGGGGAGGGTCTTATTATATGCGTCGCAGAAGTTAGAATAACAATGATCCAGGGTTTTACCAGCCCTGGTTGCACAATCGATATGCTGATAGAATTTAGAGAGTCTTGTTTTCAGATTAGCCTTGTTAAAATCCCCAGCTACAATGAATGCAGCCTCAGGATATGTGGTTTCCAGTTTACATAGAGTCAAATTAAGTTTGTTCAGGGCCATCGATGTGTCTGCTTGGGGGGGAATATATGCGGATGTGACTATAATCGAAGAGAATTATCTTGGTAGATAATGTGGTCGACATTTGATTGTGAGGAATTCCAAGTCAGGTGAACAGAAGGACTTGAGTTCCTGTATGTTGTTATGATCACACCACGGCTCGTTAATCATGAGGCATACCCCCCCGCCCTTCTTCTTACCAGAAAGATGCTTGTTTCTGTCGGCGCGATGCCTTTCCATTGATTGACAAGGACTTCTCTAATGAATCTTGTATCATTTCAAGTACAGTCCTTGGATCAAGGGATATTGCTTCAGCTTCAGACTGTAGATTCTCATAACCTGTAATAAGGAAACAAAAAAGTTAAAGTAAAATGTCCTGATTTCAAGAGAAATTGATATTTCACATCGATTTCCCTAAGTAAGCATGTTCCGATTTTCAGGAAAACATTGGACATTTCACCTTGATATCCATACAAATGTTGCAATTCGCCACAACAGCCTGAGCCTCTTTCCGAACACCAGGATTCCACCATTTGTCGACAAAACGATAAACTATCTTGTCCACACCAATGTGTCACAAAGAGTGGATCTGTGTCACCAAGAAGGGTAAGAGTGCATTCGGCGCTACACATCTCATCTCAGGTACACACACCTTCTTGATTGAGTTTGCACCCTGCAGCCATCCATTCCCACACTTCATCTTTTGGAGCACTGCTTTGCATATCTCAAAGTTGTATCTCCTAATCAGTTTAGGTGACAGAGGTGTTCTCTTGGCAGCTCTGTCAGCCAAATCCTTACCTTTACTCTCGTCTGTAAAGATTTTTCCATGTGCTTTCATAAAAAAAATGGTAACTTGTCCAGGTAACTGGGGAGCATTCAGTAGAGCCATCACTTCTCTGGTCCATTCTTCACAGGAGCTCGCATTGACGCATGAATCCTCTGTTTATCCATATTTTTCCATGAGTAACACCAAAAGTATACTTCAAATCTGTGTAGATATTAGCTGTTTTTTCTTCAGCCTGTTTACATGCTTCTGTCAAAGCCACCAATTCTACCACCTGTGCTGATGTTCCTGCAGGTAGCGTGCCTGTCACAATCTGATTGTCCATTGCAGTAACTGCCCATCCTGCCTTCCTCACAGCCCCCTCCACACTGCTTCAACCGTCTGTGTATAAGATAAACTCAGAGTTTTCCCAATTGATGACTCTTAACCTCTCTGGGATATGTGGGACGCTAGCATCCCACCTGGCCAAAAGCCAGGGAAAATGCAGAGTGCCAAATTCAAATAAATGACTATAAAAATCAAACTTTCATTAAATGACACATGCAAGATAGCAAATTAAAGCTTCACTTGTGAATCCAGCCAACATGTCAGATTTCAAAAAGGCTTTTCGGCAAAAGCAAACAATGCTATTATCTGAGGATAGCACCATAGGAAACAAAGAGAGAGAAGCATATTCAACCCTGCAGGCGTGACACAAAACACAGAAATAAAAATGTAATTCATGCCTTACCTTTGACGAGCTTCTTTTGTTGGCACTCCAATATGTCCCATAAACATCACAAATGGTCATTTTGTTCAATTAATTCTGTCGATCCAAAATGTCCATTTATTTGGCGCGTTTAATCCAGAAAAACACAGGTTCCAACTTGCTCAACATGACTACAAAATATCTCAAAAGTTACCTGTAAACTTTGCCAAAACATTTCAAACTACTTTTGTAATAGGTATTTATTAACGTAGAATAATCAATAAAATTGAAGACGGGATGATCTGTGTTCAATACAGGAAGAAAACAAACTGAAGCATGCTTTCTGGTCACGCGCTTCTATCTAACAGTACACTTCAAGTGACCCTCGTTCAAGATGGCCTTACTTCTTCATTACACAAAGGAATTAACTCAACCAATGTCTAAAGACTTGACATCCAGTGGAAGCGATAGGTACTGCAAGACATCTGGATTCCCAATGAAAACCCATTGAAAAGTGACCTCAACAACAACAAAAAATCTGAATGGTTTGTCCTCTGGGTTTCGCCTGCTAAATAACTTTTGTTATACTCACAGTTTCAAACAGTTTTAGAAACTTGAGTTTTTTCTATTCAAATCCACTAATACTATGCATATCTTATCTTCTGGGGATGAGTAGCAGGCAGTTGAATTTGGGCATGCATTTCATCCGGACATGAAAATACTGCCCCGTCACCAAGAAGTTTTAATAAACCCATCAAGAGCTGATCCAAAACCAACTCACAACAGTCGTGTTCAAGTAATGTGGTATCTGAAGGAAGCATCAGAGTATCTGCATTACATGGTGTGCAACGTTGTATGATGATGTTAGGAGCCTCTAACACAGTTGACCATTTATTCTGTTGGTTCCGTTTTTCTGTGCTCCGTTTTACTTACTTAACAAATAAGGAACACTCAAAATGTGCACTTATAAATCATAACAATTTGAATCAAAATACAGCTGTAGACAGAAGCCAAAGGTCAAACATCACACATACAACTGATGTCTCTCCTGAGTTCTGCAAAATAGGGAAAGTCCTAAGATGCTTATCATGCTTCTAGTCAACCCCCTGTGATGTAACTGCCTATGTCATTACCTTCTACTCATGACACCAAGCCCATGCATTCACAGCTATACAAACATAGTTTCAGTGTTATTTAAAGGCTCAGCAGTAAATGTCCACTCCCCAAGTTGATTTATAGTGGTATGTCTGAGTAGTCACTTATCTATTTCCCCTGCAGGGTTCTGTGTTTATCTTTGACGTGTTTTTCTCAGACCGTTTCTTTATAAGAGGCAGAGGCTAGAAAAGAACTGTGAAACAATTTTAAACCTTATAATGTATATATATTGTTAATGTGTAGTCTATGACCCAATAAATGTAGTGGGGAAGGGGTATTTTAGCCCTTCCCCTGATATTAATACAACATAAGCATAATTAATTATTATAATACATCAAACATTTGGTGCAGCCCCTATCATGACCCCAATTTGACCCCATCAGTTCCAACGAGCATCTGTGACCTGTGCAGCTCGATTCATTGTCAAAAGAGTATGAACAGCATGTGGGACACTTGATGGTAAGATGTTGGTCGAGAACAAGCAATGCCACCATCGACACAACGACATCAGTAGCCTGCATAGGTCTGAGACAGGGACCCCATCCCAACGCCACATCATCCAGTTTCTTCAAATAGTAGCCTACAGATTTCTGACAATCGCCAGCACTGAGATCATGTATCCATCTTTTTCAGCTACAATGAGGGTGAATGGTTGGCCTGGAATGCCCAAAGCCGGTACTGATGACAAAGCTAGTTTGTTCTTCTGTGAAGACTACAGTCTTTTGAATCAGGATCTCCTTTTAGGTTATTAAGGGCTTGTGCAATTTCGGCGAAGAGTCCACCCAGTATCCAGTATCTGTTGTAATTGCACAAGCCCATGAAGGAGTGAAGTTCTTTAATAGTAGTGAGCTCCTTGGCAGCTTGTATGGCAACCGTACGACTTTGTGTCATCTCTCTTTTTCCCTGTGAGACCAGTTGACCAAGATAGATAACCTGTGATTGCATGAGTTGGGCCTTCTTAGGGCTAGCATTATGGCCTTTGGCATGCAAATGGTCTAACAGTGATTTTAGATCCTTAGCATGTCTTTCCTCAACTTCTGATGCCAACAAAATATCATCAACATATTGTATGACAACAGATAACATCTGAGGGAGAACTTGGAGAGGTCTCCGCAATGCCTGATGGTAAATTGAAGGACTATTATGAAGTACCATAGGAGTCTTAGTCCACTGATACTGTTGACCATCCACAGAAAAGGGAAGCCATGGATGGACCTCTGGATGTAAGTGTACTGACCAGAACTCATTAGCCATATCAATGACTGAGAACACAGAGTGAACAGGTGACAATGAGGGAAAAATGGAGTGGAGTGGAGTGAGCTTGGAGATGGCTTCATTTGCATTCATGTAGTCCCTGTCACTACGGTCATACTGGGCTATTAGAGGCTGAATGTGTCTTTTCAACTATACCGATGTCCCATAGATCTTTAATCACTACTTTAGTAGCGACCATAGCTTCCTTGCTAATGGGATATTGTTTTGTGCAAGGTGGGGCAACACCTGTCAAGCACACTGGTTCCATATCCAAAGTTCCACACAAATTTTTCTTCGTAGTCCAAATAGGATGGTTCTGAACTGTAGATCCCTGCAGTTGTCTGATTTGTCACATTACCTTGCCTTCAGAAATGTTTAATGTAGAGTCAAGTTGCATAATAACATCAAGGCCTAAAATAGGTTGTTCAAATGAGCCTATCCACACCCCTGCATCAATCTTCATTGGATCAATAGAAATTGATAATGGTTTGGTCGGTTTCATATCTGTCTCCCTCCCACTCCTGTTGCTCTCATCTTCTTGCCCGTGTACTGAGGACACAGTAAACGGGCAAGATATGGGTAATACAGTGACTTCAGCACCCGTATTGTTGAAATTAGCTCATTTGGAGCAGCAAGTAGCCTAGTGGTTAGAGCGTTGGGCCAGTAACCGAAAGGTTGCTGGATCGAATCATCAAATCAAATCAAATTTATTTATATAGCCCTTCGTACATCAGCTGATATCTCAAAGTGCTGTACAGAAACCCAGCCTAAAACCCCAAACAGCAAGCAATGCAGGTGTAGAAGCACAGTGGCTAGGAAAAACTCCCTAGAAAGGCCAAAACCTAGGAAGAAACCTAGAGAGGAACCAGGCTATGTGGGGTGGCCAGTCCTCTTCTGGCTGTGCCGGGTGGAGATTATAACAGAACATGGCCAAGATGTTCAAATGTTCATACATGACCAGCATGGTCGAATAATAATGAGGCAGAACAGTTGAAACTGGAGCAGCAGCACGGCCAGGTGGACTGGGGACAGCAAGGAGTCATCATGTCAGGTAGTCCTGTGGCATGGTCCTAGGGCTCAGGTCCTCCGAGAGAGAGAAAGAAAGAGAGAATTAGAGAGAGAACACTTAAATTCACACAGGACACCGAATAGGACAGGAGAAGTACTCCAGATATAACAAACTGACCCTAGCCCCCCGACACATAAACTACTGCAGCATAAATACTGGAGGCTGAGAAAGGAGGGGTCAGGAAACACTGTGGCCCCATCCGAGGACACCCCCGGACAGGGCCAAACAGGAAGGATATAACCCCACCCACTTTGCCAAAGCACAGCCCCCACACCACTAGAGGGATATCTTCAACCACCAACTTACCATCCAGAGACAATGCTGAGTATAGCCCACAAAGATCTCCGCCACGGCACAACCCAAGGGGGGGCGCCAACCCAGACAGGATGACCACATCAGTGAATCAACCAACTCAGGTGACGCACCCCTTCCAGGGACGGTATGAGAGAGCCCCAGTAAGCCAGTGACTCAGCCCCTGTAATAGGGTTAGAGGCAGAGAATCCCAGTGGAAAGAGGGGAACTGGCCAGGCAGAGACAGCAAGGGCGGTTCGTTGCTCCAGAGCCTTTCCGTTCACCTACACTCAATCATATGACCCACTGAGTCTTCAGTAAAGACTTAAAGGTTGAGACCGAGTTTGCGTCTCTGATATGGGTAGGCAGACCGTTCCATAAAAATTGAGCTAAATAGGAGAAAGCCCTGCCTCCAGCTGTTTGCTTAGAAATTCTAGGGACAATTAGGAGGCCTGCTTCTTGTGACCATAGCGTCGTTGTAGGTATGTATGGCAGGACCAAATCAGAGCGATAGGTAGGAGCAAGGCCATGTAATGCTTTGTAGGTTAGCAGTAAAACCTTGAAATCAGCCCTTGCCTTGACAGGAAGCCAGTGTAGGGCGGCTAGCACTGGAGAAATATGATAAAATGTTTTGGTTCTAGTCAGGATTCTAGCAGCCGTACTTAGCACTAATTGAAGTTTATTTGGTGCTTTATCCAGGTAGCCGGAAAGTAGAGCATTGCAGTAGTCCAACCTAGAAGGAACAAAAGCATGGATACATTTTTCTGTATCATTTTTGGACAGAAAGTTTCTGATTTTTGCAATGTTACGTAGATGGAAAAAAGCTGTCCTTGAAATGGTCTTGATATGTTCTTCAAAAGAGAGATCAGGGTCAAGAGTAACACCGAGGTCCTTCACAGTTTTATTTGAGACGACTGTACAACCATTAAGACTAATTGTCAGATTCAAAAGAAGATCTCTTTGTTTCTTGGGAGGTAGAACAAGCATCTCTGTTTTGTCCGAGTTTAAACGTAGAACGTTTGCAGCCATTCACTTCCTTATGTCTGAAACACATGCTTCTAGCGAGGGCAATTTTGGGGCTTCACCATGTTTCATTGAAATGTACAGCTGTGTGTCATCCGCATAGCAGTGAAAGTTAACATTATGTTTTCGAATGATATCCCCAAGAGGTAAAATATATAGTGAAAACAATAAATGGTCCTAAAACGGAACCTTGAGGAACGCCGAAATTTATAGTTGATTTGTCAGAGGACAAACCATTCACAGAGACAAACATATCTTTCCGGCAGATAAGATCTAAACCAGGCCAGAAATTGTCCGTGTAGACCAATTTGGGTTTCCAATCTCTCCAAAAGTATGTGGTGATCGATGGTATCAAAAGCAGCACTAAGGTCTAGGAGCACGAGGACAGATGCAGAGCCTCGGTCTGATGCCATTAAAAGGTAATTTACCACCTTCACAAGTGCAGTCTCAGTGCTATGATGCGGTCTAAAACCAGATTGAAGCATTTCATATACATTGTTTGTCTTCAGAAAGGCAGTGAGTTGCTGTGCAACAGTCTTTTCAAAGAAAATTGAGAGGAATGGAAGATTCGATATAGGCCAATAGTTTTTTATATTTTTCTGGGTCAAGGTTTGGCCTTTTGAAAAGAGGCTATTACTGCCACTTTTAGTGAGTTTGGTACACATCCGGTGGATAGAGAGACGTTTATTATGTTCAACATAGGAGGGCCAAGCACAGGAAGCAGCTCTTTCAGTAGTTTAGTTGGAATAGGGTCCAGTATGCAGCTTGAAGGGTTAGAGGCCATGATTATTTTCATTGTTGTGTCAAGAGATATAGTACTAAAACACTTGAGCGTCTCTCTTGATCCTAGGTCCTGGCAGAGTTGTGCAGACTCAGGATAACTGAGCTTTGAAGGAATACGCAGATTTAAAGAAGAGTCCGTAATTTGCTTTCTAATAATCATGATCTTTTCCTCAAAGAAGTTCATTAATTTATTACTGCTGCAGTGAAAGCAATTATCTCTTGGGGAATGCTGCTTTTTAGTTAGCTTTGCGACAGTCTCAAAAAGGAATTTCGGATTGTTCTTATTTTCCTCAATTAAGTTGGAAAAATAGGATGATCGAGCAGCAGTAAGGGCTCTTCGGTACTGTCTTTCCAAGCTAGTCGGAAGGCTTCCAGTTTGGTGTGGCGCCATTTCCGTTCCAATTTTCTGGAAGCTTGCTTCAGAGCTTGGGTATTTTCTGTATACCAGGGAGCTAGTTTCTTATGAGAAATGTTTTTAGTTTTTAGGGGTGCAACTGCATCTAGGGTATTGCGCAAGGTTAAATTGAGTTCCTCAGTTAGGTGGTTAACTGATTTTTGTCCTCTGGCGTCCTTGGGTAGACAGAGGGAGTCTGGAAGGACATCAAGGAATCTTTGTGTTGTCTGTGAATTTACAGCAATACTTTTGATGTTCCTTGGTTGGGGTCTGAGCAGATTATTTGTTGCAATTGCAAACGTGAATGCTTTGGTATCTAGTGAAGAGGTCTTCTTTGTCTACACCCATTCATCATCGTTCTCACCTTCTTAAGCTTTAGCCCCACCCATCTCGTTTCTCTCTCGGAGTTCACACTTGACACGCCAATGATTTGTTTACCTCTAACAAGAAAGCAGTCAAACCAGCTCTGCTGGCAACAACTTCATTACGCTTTTTTGCAGTTTACTGATACCGGCCATATTCAACTGGTGTTTACACACATCACGTAAAGTTACCTAACGAGCCAGCCAGCCAACGTTAGCTAGATAAACAATAAACAGTGCCAACAATGCCACAGTGCTGGGAGCTAACCAACCATGTTCAATGTTAGCTAGCTAACATTAGGCTCTAACTAGAACAGCAAATGGCTCTGGAAAACAAATAAACATCAGCTAGGGAGCCAGCCAGCTAATGCTTGCTAGCTATCTAACAGTACACTTTAGCTTGAAATGAAAGCACTTTCTGTCAAAATTAGAAATCATGTAATATCTGAAAAATGTAGCTAGCAAGACTATCTTACCTGTTTACATCATCGGGCATTGATGTGTCTCCTTGTCAGGAATGTCATGCCACGGTTGTCCTTAGTTTGAAGACGTAATCCAGAGACAGGTGTTTCCTCCATCTCTTTAGCTATATATTTTCATCATTGCAGCATCAAGAGTTTTGTCCTTGTAGCCTCTCATTTTGAATTTCTGTCATTTTTTAGAATTGCTGTCAAAATCTGACATGTGGCCACATATTTGTTTAACTCTGCATAACTGACTATATGGTAGACCATTCTTAAGGGGAAGGGGATGCATACTATCTGCACATAGCAAGGTATTGCGATCTGTTGGCTTTGTGTATAAGTCTGTGTGTAATGCATCATTATCTTTGATAATCCATAAGTCCAGATAGTTTATTTTTTTCTCATCATTTTGCATGGTGAATTTGAGATATTCAGAGCTCTCGTTTAGTAGAGTTTGGAATTCACTTAGTTCCTGCTGACTTCCTTCCCAGAGCACAAAGACATCATCTATGTATCTCTTCCATAGAAGAATTTTAGAAAGTAAGTGGTGTGTCTCTGTTTTAAAAAGGAATGCTTCTTCAAATTGTCCCACATACAGGTTTGCATAGTTAGACCCTCCCCTCAAGAATGGTCTACCATATAGCCAGTTATGCAGGGTTAAACGAATATGTGGCCACCAGTCAGATTTTGAAAGCAATGCTAAAAAAATGACAGATACATTCAAAATGAGAGGCTACAAGGACAAAACTCTTGAAGCTGCAATGATGAAAATATATCAAAAACCAAGAGCGGAATTGCTAAAAACTTAACCACAGAAAAACAACGCAACCTCCTTTTGCACTAAGTACACCAAGGGTTCGGAAAAAATGAAAGCAATCCTGAAAAAGTACTGACATATTCTGCAATCAGACAACAACAACAACAAAAATTGCACACCTCTTCAAGGAACCCCCAGTGGTGGACTATAAGCATGGTCGCAATATTGGAGATATTTTGGTGAGATCTGACATGACCCCTGAGCCCACTCAGACACTCTTGACACCTATCCCAAATGGGAACTACAAATGTGGCTCATGCGCACAGTGCAATAGCACTGTAAAAACAAATTTTTTCAGACACCCACATCCAGGTCGAAAGGTCCCTGTTAGGGGTATCATCTCATGCAAGACCAAGGGAGTAATCTATCTCAGCACCTGTTCATGTGGAAAAGGCTATGTAGGACAAACGAAAAAACAATTAAAACAATGCATAGCTGAACACCGCAGCTCAATCCGGTATGAGAACATTGACTATCCAGTAGCAGCTCACTTTGTTGAAGCTAACCATCCCATCTCCTCCCTCAAATACACAGGCATTGAGCATGCTGCTCTACCAAGGAGAGGAGGTAACATCGAGATCCTACTACTTCAAAAGGGAAGCTTACTGGATATTCTATCTAAAAACATTGACCCCTAGTGGTCTGAATATTGACTTTGATCTGTTGATGCTAATATTATATACAATATTCCATTATTTTTCTATATGATAACAGTAACATCATATATTTAATATGCCATATATTCTTTTTTAACAGTTACACTAATGAATTTTAATTAACTTAATCATTATGACACACCCCTCACTAGTGTCATTGGTTACACTAATTGTACTGTGTGTCATACATAACCTAGTTCAAGTATTCATGACATTATCCTGAAGAAGGCACAGTGATGCCGAAACGTTGATAAATCCCCATTAAATTGCTGGGAGATTAAACATGGATTGTGCGACTTTATTTTGATAATTTAGAGTCCTTAATATCAGCATGTTTCAAGCAGACCACCATAGTCCCTGTGCCCAAGAACACTAAGGTAACCTGCTTAAACGACTACTGACCTGTAGCACTCACGTCTGTAGCCATGAAGTACTTTGAAAGGCTGGTCATGGCTCACATCAACACCATTATCCCAGAAACCCTAGACCCACTCCAATTTGCATACCGCCCCAACAGATCCACAGATGATGCAATCTCTATTGCACTCCACACAGCCCTTTCACACCTGGACAAGAGGAAAACCTACGTGAGAATGCTATTCATTGACCACAGCTCAGCATTCAACACCATAGTGCCCTCAAAGCTCATCACTAAGCTAAGGACCCTGGGACTAAACACCTCCCTCAGCAACTGGATCCTGGACTTCCTGACGGGCCCCCAGGTATGGGTAGGTTACAACACATCCGCCACGCTGATCCTCAACACGGGGCCACTCAGTGGTGTGTGCTCAGTCCCCTCCTGTACTCCCTGTTCACTCAAGACTGCACGACCAAGCACGTCTCCAACACAGTCATTAAGTTTGCCGATGACCCAACAGCGGTAGGCCTGATCACCAACAACGATGAGACAGCCTATAGGGAGGAGGTGCAAGGACAACAACCTCTCCCTCAACATGATCAAGACAAAGGAGATGATTGTGGACTACAGGGAAGGGAGGACCAAGCATGCCCCCATTCTCATCGACTAGGTTGTAGTGAAGCAGGTTGAGAGCTTCAAGTTCCTTGGGATCCACATTGTTATGTCTTTGGCATCATTAAAGTGAAGACTGTTATTTTATCAAATCAATTCTCTGTAATTAATATTACGTGATTAAACTAATTATGTAAATGTAATTAACTAGGAAGTCGGTGCACCAAGGAAAGTCTTCAGATTACAAAGTTATAATTTTGCTAATATAAACTCAGATATTTCTATCTGATCAGTTAGTCTTCTAATTCTAATTAATGAATTATTTTTTCTCACGTTAGTCTCATTCCAAATGTCGTAAAATGTTGGTTATCTGCACGAAACCAGAAATCATCCATATACCAATTGTCTTAATCATTTATTTACAAACTAAATAATCACAGAAATGCATAAACAAACAAACAGTAGATATGGTTATAAGGAAATGATAGGGGAGGTTCCATAGTGGGCTAAGCCGATATGACGGCTTGGTGGACAAAGGGAAGTGGGTGTGGACTGAGAAGGGCGGGAAAGACACAAAGGAGTCACTACACAGTTGATCATTATATTAATTTAAATGCTAATCCTTTGCACATGAACGCTCACTCATTCGGGAGTAATTGCAATCAATATATATTTACGCTCAGTGTGTCATCGTGATCTGTTGGAATCGTCCGTCTTTCTGTTGGAGAGTTCGTCCGAGCATCTCTCTCTCTGCTTCCCTGAAGTCTGTCATGGTTCGAATGGATACATCAGAGTACCATTCAGAAATGTTCTCATTGAATAGATGTTTCGACAGTTGTCGGTCTTCACATCCCAGGTTGACATAATTTCTAGCTGCAGACTAGTAATTAGTATTGAAGATTTGCTCTTATTCTGTTGGGATCAATAGTCTCAGAGTTTAACCATTACCCGCCGTGTAGCCAATGCTCCATGTGGTATGGTTAGGAATTCAACAACCATTACAACCTAACTTATACTGAGGTTTTTGTGGTCTCTACTCAAACCTTTGCCCCCTCTGTGTCCATCTAGGTATGCGTGGTCTGAAGAAGATTTCTTCAGGAGGGGTTTTTATTCGTAACAGTAGAAAAGGGCTGTCCTATGAGCCAGATCATGTCTGTGCTCATGGGGGCTGGCCAATGACTTAGTTAAACTTTAAAGGGAATATTATTCTCTCACATTAACGGTTAAACCTAACATTACGTCATTTCACAAATAGTTTAATCTTTACTCATTCCTTTTATACAATAATTAGATGCAAACCTCTTAACGGAGGCACCTGTATGAACAGAGTTATGGTAATGTAGCTGTATTGTCTTTCATGAGGTCACAAACATGAAACAAAACGGACCGGGTCGTACCTGGCTTCTCCACCGACCGTTTACAAATTCTCCAAAACGTGGATATTGTTCAGTTCTCCTGTTCTGTGATGTAAAAGTTCCCTTGTTCTACTGTAAAACTCTCTCTCTCTCTCTCTATAGTGCATGGCCAGGAGGAGAGATTCTCCTCCAGGAATTTACAATCTGAGATAACAGAACCTGGGTGTAGGAGAGAGTGAGAGAGGGATGCCACGATCTATACCCAGAAAGGGTCACCTCATGACAACATTACCAACAAACTAACATGGTCCAAGCCCGCCAAGGCAATCGTGAAGAGGGCACGACAAAACCGATACCCCTCAGGAGACTGAAAAGATTTGACATGGGTCCTCAGATCCTCAAAAGGATCTACAGCTGCACCATCGAGAGCATTGGTTGCATCACCGCCTGGTATGGCAACTGCTCGGCCTCCGACCGCAAGGCACTACAGAGGCTAATCCATTTAAAGTAAGCTATTCGATTGACAGCAATTCTTACTTGTGACAATATAAAAATGCAAACAACTATTCAGAGACTATTTCAAAATGTAGGTAACCTCTCTCAATAAGATTTAGTACATACCAGGCCTGACAAAATGTAGAAACAGTAGCCTACTTTGACAACAATTCAGTGAATGCAACAAGTATTAGATAGAGACAGATTAAGAGATAAGATTTTTTTTTAAACAGCTGTTCAAAGCCAATAAAATATTTGTAGGACATATTCTTAATTCACACTGTCACTTTAGTGTTTGCTTTTAGCCAACATGTCATGGAACTTCTGGAAGCACTGCTCCATCCTGCAAAGTGGCACAGAACACATACAGCACCCAAAGGAGGATTCTAAACATCCTCCACTCAGGTCCTCTCTTCACATGCTTTCAAATGAGTTACAACTCAGTCCACACACCCTGGTGCATACTCTTGGCTCCCGTCTTCCTGCCACTGTAGCCTTGTAACAAAGTGAATGCACAAGCTACATTTCGAATTCCTTCAGGGACCAGTGCATGTGGTTTCTGTGAAGGGGCCTTTTCAGGGTCCCCAACACAATGTACTTATTTACTATAGCAATGTTGAGCATCCCCCAAACCACATACTTCCACCATGTTCTGCCTGTATGTCCAACATTGTAATAGCACCTCGGTTTTTCAAGATGGTCAACCCTGCCCATTTTCTTGTTGTAATCCATTACAAGCTCTGGAACAGATCCAAGTTTCTACCACTTTTAAAAACAACTCCAAAACCCCTGCCACTGTCACTTTAGGCCCAGGCTGTGTGGTATAAGGGTGAATGGTGGGACATGGGGCAGATACACTCGGGTGTCCTCCTCCCCTCCCTCTGCTTTGTCCTCCTGTCCCTCCACTCTCCTCTACACTCTCCTCACGCTCAACCTCCCTCCTTGCTCCACATCTCTATCCATCCAATCATCTCTAATTCCTCTTCCTCCCTACCTTTTGCTGCTGAGCCCTGATTCTCCACATCACTTCCCTCACTTTCACTGACCTAAATGAACAGAGTGAGAGGAGTATGGCTGTCTCCGACTAAATCGACTGGTCGACATTTTTAAAACGGGCTCAGACTTGCTGCGGTGTAGCTAAACAGTGCAATTGCACTTGAGATGGATTTTAAGGCTATGGATGAGAAAGCTAACCTCTAATTTCCAAACGTTAAGGTCAGTTGTATGCTGCTGCTTTGCGATCTATTAATATTGTATCTACACATCCCGGATCCAGGAGAATTGTCATCAACAGACACTAAGTAGCATAACGCAACGGACAAAAAATCTTACTAGAAAATATTCATATTCATGAAATCAAGAGTGAAATATATTAAAACACAGCTTAGCCTTTTGTTAATCACCCTGTCATCTCAGATTTCGAAAATATGCTTTACAGCCAAAGCAAGACAAGCATTTGTGTAAGTTTATCGATAGCCTAGCATAGCATTATGCCTAGCTAGCAGCAGGCAATCTGGTCACGAAAATCAGAAAAGCAATCAAATTGTATCGTTTACCTTTGATGAGCTTCGGATGTTTTCACTCACGAGACTCCCTTTTTTCCAGAAAAATTATTTTTGTAGCCGTTAGTTCTTCACTTTTGGCTGAGAAAACGACCAGAAATTGGGGTCACGACAACGGCGAAAAATATTCAAAATTAGCTCCATAATATCGACAGAAACATGGCAAACATAGTTTATAATCAAGCCTCGAGGTGTTTTTCAAATATCTATTCAATAATATATCATCCGGAACAGAGCTTTTTTCAGTAAGACCGGGTGGAAAAATGGCTACCTCTGTCTTTTGCGCGAGAAATACACAAAGAGCCATCAGGTGGACACTGACACAATGTTGTCGCTCAGGCTCATTTTTCAAAATAAAAGCCTGAAACTATGTCTTGTGATACTAGACACATTGAGGAGGCCATAGAAAAAGGAATCTCGTTGATATCCCATTAACTGCTCAATAGTGAAGCATAGGAAGGGACTCGTATTTAGAAACCGCTTTGTTCCTGATTGGATTTTTCTCATTATTTTGCCCGCAATATCAGTTCTGTTATACTCTCAGACAATATATTTACAGTTTTGGAAACTTCAGAGTGTTTTCTATCCTAAGCTGTCATTTTTATATGCATATTCTATTTTCTGGTCCTGAAAAATTGCCTGTTTACTTTGGGAACGTTATTTTTCAAAAAAAAAAAAAAGACCCCTAGATTCAACAAGTTAACAGGAATGGTGCCATTAAATAGGCTCAATATTTTTTACTGATGCATTTGGTTCAATTTAGGTTCTGAATGTAAGGTGAAAAGGCATGTTCTGTATGTTTAAAATATATATTTTCCTGGATGCTGAAAAGGCATACATTCCAGACGTTAAAAAATACAGATTTTCCAGATGTTGATATCAGGCAAATGTTAGGTTCTGAATGGAAGTAGAAAATAAGTAATTTATAGACGTCTACGCTTGGACCAAATCAAGGCTGGTATTTTCTTTTTTGCTATGATCAGCTTGTCACAAAATTGAAGTATACAAACTTAAACCACTGATCATGACAATTGGGTGAAACTCCTGGACTACAGTTGTGATTGTCCGTTCCATAATGTCCATTTTACCTTGATCTGTCCTGTTTTTAGGATATGTTGCTTTGTTAACATGACAGCAATTTTTTTTATTTGATTGAGTGCCATTTAGGTTAGGCTATTTGATCGGAGAAACCTGCATGATGTTAAAAGTGTTCGTCTCATTACATTGTCATACATTTTATCTCTAGGCTTTAAAAAAGGCAACATACTCTTTCTACCATATCCTATATCTGCTACATGATTTAAGCTATGTTAGATTTTTTTTTCTATTACTGAATGTTGGTGGAGCGCTGCAGAGATGTGTCTCTCCAACAGCACTCTGGAGAGGCACGCTGGGAATGGACAAGCAAGATATTTTGCACCCCTGTCTTTGACAAAGTGGGAATTGTTTATCAAAGGGCGGTATCAACGCTCACCTAAAAAGCCCACATGCCACTGGTTGAGAGAAATGTAGGTTATGTATTGTTGTTGGAGGTGCGTCTTGGTCAATTTAGCTCAGAAAATGCCACCCTTGTCAATCTGCTGCCATGAGCGGGCAGGCCATGACTATAGTATATCATATCACATCAATAAATTTGTTATAACAAACTGAACACTGTAACACGTGACTGCAAAATGGATGCAGAGTACATGACAAATAAACTTGAAACGGGTTGCCCGGGACGTGGAGTGAAATAGTTGTGACTAGTTGTGGAAAATACTGGAGATCAAGGAAAATAAGGTAAGTGTCACGTTCGTCATAACGATGAGTCCAAGGCGCAGCTTGAGATGAATACATTCTTCATTATTCAGCCCCTTTACTTTCAGTGCAGCAAACTCTCTCCAGAAGTTCAGTGAGGATCTCTGAATGATCCAATGTTGACCTAAATTACTAATGATGATAAATACAATCCACCTGTGTGTAATCAAGTCTCCGTATAAATGCACCCGCACTGTGATAGTCTCAGAGGTCCGTCAAAAGCGCAGAGAGCATCATGAAGAACAAGGAACACACCAGGCAAGTCCGAGATAATGTTGTGAAGAAGTTTAAAGCCGGATTTGGATACAAAAAGATTTCCCAAGCTTTAAACATCCCAAGGAGCACTGTGCAAGCGATAATATTGAAATGGAAGGAGTATCAGACCACTGCAAATCTACCAAGACCTGGCCGTCCCTCTAAACTTTCAGCTCATACAAGGAGAAGACTGATCAGAGATGCAGCCAAGAGGCCCATGATCACTCTGGATGAACTGCAGAGATCTACAGCTGAGGTGGGAGACTCTGTCCATAGGACAACAATCAGTCGTATATTGCACAAATCTGGCCTTTATGGAAGAGTGGCAAGAAGAAAGCCATTTCTTAAAGATATCCATAAAAGTGTTGTTTAAAGTTTGCCACAAGCCACCTGGGAGACACACCAAACATGTGGAAGAAGGTGCTCTGGTCAGATGAAACCAAAATTGAACTTTTTGGCAACAATGCAAAACGTTATGTTTGGCATAAAAGCAACACAGAACACACCATCCCCACTGTCAAACATGGTGGTGGCAGCATCATGGTTTGGGCCTGCTTTTCTTCAGCAGGGACAGGGAAGATGGTTAAAATTGATGGGGAGATGGATGGAGCCAAATACAGGACCATTCTGGAAGAAAACCTGATGGAGTCTGCAAAAGACCTGAGACTGGGAGGGACATTTGTCTTCCAACAAGACAATGATCCAAAACATAAAGCAAAATCTACAATGGAATGGTTAAAAAATAAACATATCCAGGTGTTAGAATGGCCAAGTCAAAGTCCAGACCTGAATCCAATCGAGAATCTGTGGAAAGAACTGAAAACTGCTGTTCACAAATGCTCTCCATCCAACCTCACTGAGCTCGAGCTGTTTTGCAAGGAGGAATGGGAAAAAATGTCAGTCTCTCGATGTGCAAAACTGATAGAGACATACCCCAAGCGACTTACAGCTGTAATCGCAGCAAAAGGTGGCGCTACAAAGTATTAACTTAAGGAGGCTGAATAATTTTGCACGCCCAATTTTTCAGTTTTTGATTTGTTAAAAAAGTTTGAAATATCCAATAAATGTCGTTCCACTTCATGATTGTGTCCCACTTGTTGTTGATTCTTCACAAAAAAATACAGTTTTATATCTTTATGTTTGAAGCCTGAAATGTGGCAAAAGGTCGCAAGGGGGCCGAATACTTTCGCAAGGCACTGTACCACCCTTGTCACACCCTGACCTAACCAAAATAATAAAGAAAACAAAGATAACTAAGGTCAGGGCGTGACAGTAAGGAGCAAGCACTGTGTGCATATTATGTGTGCCAAACAGGTATTGAATAGATTGCTATCAGGTGCTTTCATATCTGCTGTCTGCTGTTTACTTATTTCACTCACCTCATTTACTTATTTCACTCATTCTTTTTGTTGTTGTAGGTTTTATGGCGGACTACAACCAAAAGTGCATTGCCGCAACCAACTGTACAGTTTGACACAAAAAAATAACTTTTTTTTTAGAAATCCATACTTAATAGTGAAATTAACTTAATACACCCGAATAAAAATAGTACATTGTCAAATGTAACTCCCAATTAGTTTTCCATACCTCCCTGCTATGGCTTTTGCCAATATTGCATGTTACTCCTTCGCTGAGAAATCTTTCAGCCTCAGGAACCGCTCTGTCGCAATCGCAATCTATCTTCCTGGACCTTCTCTCCACCTTGGCAGTGCTATTAATTACCATAGCTATAAATGCCACAAAGTCCACCTTCTTAACCTTTAAAATGTCAGGATCCTGCTGGTGAAAGTCAACCCCTGCAACCTGCAGTGTAGGCCTATCCACCACCATCGACTTCTGATGCACCATTCAACCCCTCTACCCTTTTCACAGCTGCTGCATATAAAATGCTCTGTACAACCCTGACTTTGGCCACCTCATTCTCTTTCACCCTTGTGCGGCATTAGGAAGACGTGACTTCATGACTCCCACCGCAAATGCAACATGTCATATTTTAAAAATAAATGTCCTGTATCCCATTCTCCCTCATACTAGATCTCAGTCTCTCTCTTTCCCTCTAATACTGCCCACACTGTAGCAATACATGCTCCACGTTCTGTGTTTCCTGACAATAATCACATTTTAGGACTTATTCAACTGGCTGTGTCCCACCCTTAATTCATCTTTTAAAAATAGCCTTCTCTCTTCCTACCATCCTCCCCTCCCTGACTTTCCTCTGTACTTGAAATAAATGCCTGCCCTTGGTATCTCTATTCCACTGCTCCTGCCATCTCTGCACCATCACTGTCCATATCAGGCCTTTTGCCTCTCCCTTGCTAACTGAATCTACAACCTCAAAATCCTGCTTAGTAAGTGCTTGTTTAGCCAGTACATCAACTACCCCGTTCCCCTCCACCACCACATGGGCTTGGACCCAAGTAAATCTTATCTGTATACTCATTTGACTAATCCTGAAATGCGTTTGTGGCACCTCATAAAGCAGGTCTTGTCTGTTATGTGAGCTAAAGGACTGGAGACTCATCAACACTGCACGTGAATCAGAACAAATAACTACTCTGTCTGGCTTGACTTCCGGTTAGTCAAAGTAATTGAAGTAATATATACTAGGTTGAGGTAAAGTGACTATGCATGGATAATAAATAGAAAGTAGTAGCAGCGTAAAAATGGGGGGTGGGCTGAGGACATTGCAAATAGTCTGGGTAGACATTTGATTAACTGTTCAAGAAGGCTTGGGGGTAGAAGCTGTTTAGAAGCCTTTTTGACCTAGACTTGGTGCTCCGGTACCACTTGCCGTGTGGTAGACAAGAGAACATTCTATGGCTAGTGTGGCTGGAGTGCTTGTCAATTTTTTGGGACAACATCATCAATGCACTTGTTGATAAAGCCAGTGACTGATGTGGTGTACTCCTCAATGCCATCGGAAGAATCCCGGAACATATTCCAGTCTGTGCTAGCAAAACAGTCCTGTAGCTTAGCATCTGCATCCTCTGACCACTTCTTTATTGAGCGAGTCACTGGTACTTCCTGCTTTAGTTTGTAACAATGATATGCCTACAAATACGTCACAATGCTGCAAACACCTTGGGGAAACGACAGAAAGTGTAGGCTCATTCATTGCGCATTCACAGCCATATAAGGAGACATTGGAACACAGCGCCTCCAAAATCTGGGGCACTTCCTGTTTGAAATTTCATCTTGGTTTCGCCTGTAGCATCAGTTCTGTGGCACTCACAGATAATATCTTTGCAGATTTGGAAACGTCAGAGTGTTTTCTTTCCAAAACTGTCAATTATATGCATAGTCGAGCATCTTTTCGTGACAAAATATCTTGTTTAAAACGGGAACGTTTTTCATCCAAAAATGAAATACTGCCCCTAGAGTTTCAAGAGGTTAATATAAGACAGCTGTTATTTACCAATAGACACAGACCGCCACCTCTTGTCTTACTAGAGGCAGTTGTTCTATCTTGTCGATGAACCGAAAACCCTGCCAGCTGTATGTTATCCATGTCGTCATTCAGCCATGACTCTGTGAAACAGAAGATATAAAATAATTGATGTCCCGTTGGTAGGATATCCTTGATCTGAGCTCATACATTTTGTTATCCAATGATTTCCCTTTGCTATAACTCACGCCTGCCCCCGCTCTTCCCCCCTGGCGCTCGAGGGTGCCAGGCTGCCCTGCATTACGCACTCATGCCATCAATTAGGCACACCTGTCTTCCCTCGTCACGCGCATCAGCGATATTGGACTCACCTGGACTCACTCATCTGTTTATTACCTCCCTTATTTTTGTCAGTTCTCCAGCTCTGTTCCCCGCAGCTGCATTGATTGTTGTTTGTCTGTGTTACCCGTGTGCTGATGCTGTTCCTGTCTCGTTCCAGATTAAATGTTTGACTCCCTGTACCTGCTTCACCTCTCCAGCATCATCCTTGTGACACAAGCTCAACTGGGGACCAACTGAAAAAATTGGGAATGTGTAAGATGTTTCTATCATCCACAGACTACAATGGTAAAACCGAAATATGCCCCCTTCTACACTTTGCCACATGGTATCCTTCTTAGCAACAGAATTTAGAAATTGATAGACAATACTCACATTGTTCAAATGGTATAACTCAAGCTCCAAAAGTGGACTTTTTGGGAGGTCTACAACGCTCAAATTTAAGTCTGGATTCGAAGCCAGTTCCCCTGCTTTTTCATTGTTCCCCTCTAATTAGTGACTGATTTAGACCTGGTGTACAGGTTGTTTATTCCTTTCCACCAAAATCTTAAAGAACTTTCATTTAAAACACACACACTCACACACCAGTGGTGGCTGCTGAGAGGAAGATTGCTCATAAATGGCTGAAATGGAGTGTAAGTCAACCTCCCCTAAGCAGCCTCCACTGGCACACACACATACATACATACACACACACACACAAGCATACACAA